>NC_067400.1:60858179-61488179 GCF_016432865.1 Antechinus flavipes
GTTGGCTTTGACCTTGCAGGTAACCTGAGGGTTTGCTGCAGGACATTGGTGAGTAGGCAGGACACCTAGCTAGCAAGAGGCATGTAGGAGCCAAATGGTGCTGGAGGGGAGCAGGGTTTAGAAAGCTGGTAGATTACATTTGATTTTGCCAAAAAGCTTCAGGCTCATTCTTGTTCTGCCTGAATAAGTTAAGTATCACTGTTAACAAATGGCACCATAATAACAGCTTGAGTGTCTTACGACAGTCATGATAAAAAGGAAGGCAAAGCCCCTTCCCCCCAACCAGCGTACACAAAACCCTTCTGTGATTTCTCCTGAGCTCAGCACTGCTGTGCTGATCATCACAAAGGTCAAAGCAGGATGCCAGTGTAAGTGTTTATGCTTAGCAGGGTGCCCTAGAAGCTAAAACCAGTTTTGTCTTTGAGGGAACACATGAAACAAAAATCTCTGCAGGAAAAAATGATTTTATTTTCAGAGCTTCCCTCTTGTTTTGCATGCTTCCCAGTGGATCTGGGAATACAAGAGATTTTCAGGCAGTGACTTGAGATTCTATTAATTTTGACTGGAGGAAATGACCTCTATTCACATACGTCATCTAGTGGTACCCAGCTGCTGATGCTAGAGGTAACTTATCAATGGTAAAGCCCTTCAAAACTGAGTTGAAAATTCCTTTCTGGACCCCAATCAGTGGGGTCAAAACTGTCTCTTGTGCTTATTACCTCTACGATTTGGGGCAAAGTATTCTGAGAGCCTCAGTTTCCTTATCTGTAAAATGATGGAATTGTGCTAAATGGCCACTTCTAAAAATATGAATTATATAAGTGTTTTGAAAAATAACCTGGTAACAAAAATAAAACAAACCAACAAAGGGTTTTCAGAATCTAGATTTTCCTGTAATAGGTATTCTCTACTCTTGATGGACATCAGGGTGGTATAGGGCATGGAGAACTGGTCAGAGAATCAGGAAGACTCTCTTTCAAGATCAAATCTGGCCTCAAGACATATACCAGGTGTGTGATGCTGGACAAATCACTTAACCCTGTTTGCCTCAGTTTCCTCGTCTATAACATGAGTTGGAGAAGGAAATGGCAAACCCCTTTATTATCTTTGCTAAGAAAACCCTAAAAGGAGTGACAAAGAGCAGGATACAACTGAAGAAAAACAATCAAATCCTATATATCTAGTTTGCTTTGTATGTATTTGTTTGCATGTTGACTCCCTAATTTGATTGTAAGCTCCTTGAATGCAGGGACTGACTTTTACCTCTTTTTGTAACCCCAGTGCTTAGCACAGTCTGGAAACATAATTAGATACTTAATAAATATTGGCATGTATTTCCTGACCTTAAGTGAATGAATACTGCAGATGGGGTAGACAAGGTTAGGAGCTTTGAAAGGTCACAAGAATCATTAAGGATTCAGCCATCAGTGTTCTTCGTCAAAAGTACCACCTGGAGCTGGCAGCTATAGCAACTGAGCCCAGTAAGGATCCAGATTTCAGGAGCATGACTCAGTCTACCATCAATCAAGCAGTGAAGACACCATGTCCTGAAAGAAGGGTTATGCCAGAGCCATTAGTGAACTTTATGGGAAGGTTAAGGGCAAGAAAGGGAAAGGAGATATTCTGTAATAACCTCTTTAAATGTGAACCCATTCTCCCAAGAACTAAAATGGTAGGGAAGAGTTTGAACTATTATTGGGTTATTTGTGATATTGTACTGTGAGCTTTGTTAGATCTTCTCGGTAAATGCCTTTATAAAAGCTAATTGATATTAGTCTGGGAGATTTTAATTAGTGACTGATATGGGGAGGGGAGAAAAGACGTGAATGAGTCTTTGAATAATAGTAGAAATCTCCCAACCTCTAGGTATTATCCCTAGAACACAGGGATCACTTAGCTTTTTCATGTGGATTGGGATAGTAAACCCAGAACCTGAATACATGCATGAAAAATCCCCAATCCTTCTTAATTCTAATTTCCTATTTATCCTGTATATTCCTTGTTTTGTATATATTTGTTTGCATGCTGTCTCCTCTGTGAGATTGTAAGCTCCTTGAGGACAGGAACCGTCTTCCCTCCATTTGTATCTCCAACACTTAGGAAGGTGCCCAGCTTTAATTGGTGTTTAATAAATATTTATTGATTATCTCTTTATCTATTGATCATCTATGTTATCTATTGTTTGTGGATTGATTATCACTGTAGTTGGGTGTAGTGCTAAGAGCTAAGGGAGTTAGGAGACCTTGACTGAAAGTCCCTTTGATAACATTGACTGGTTATTATCTATTTTAGATAATCACTTAACCTAGCCTGACCTGCCTTCTTCTCCTTAAAATGAATGGCTTGAGCTAGATGACCTTTAAGGTCCTTCACAGCTCAAAAATTCAATGTCTCATCTGATTTAAAAGTAAAATTATCTTAATGTCAGCCAATGAACAGAAATGCCCTGCTTGTAAGATTTAGGTGGGGACTACTGAAAAGAAGAAAGAAACGAAATTCATTCTTCCGCATTTCAATCATCACCAAATAATATTTTGGAATGCAGAAAGTTCTTGCTACAGAACGATCTATTTAAGAAAGTCACCTGAGAAGATTCCTGTTGCCGTCTTCCTTGGTGATAAACATTGAACAGAAACTCAGCTTTAATTTACAGTGAGATGCCATCAGTTGGATGTATACCAAGTTGTATCATTTGGCACTCACTGTGGAGATGTGCTTAGTATTGGAATCTCTGGAGTCCTTGTGCATACAGTGGCAGATGCTGAGCTGAGGATTAAGTAAGGGGGTGGGGAGGATTTGATATCTCTCCTTCCCAGAAAGCAGTCTTTTCAGAATGACAGAGAGAAGGGGGTGTGTGTCTGTGTCCTATTCTTCAATCAGAGCGCAAGAAGTGACAAAAAGGGCACTTTTCCTCTCTGTCTCTGTCTCTGCTACTGAGTCCCTAAGGGTCAGAAGGCAATAGCTCAGAATTTCAGCCTCTTGGGATGCAGATTTGCAACAGTGCCTTTCTTGTCCAGGCTCCAGTGGCTCAGGGCACAACTGTTTCCTCTGGCTTGATTAACAGAACACAATAAATGATTCCACAGTGGACCTGCACTGTCCACTGAAGCAAGCATGCACGGAGTCCAGAGCTCAGCAGTTCTGTCCCACCCCTATTCCCATCATGGTTTCTCTGTTAGAACTGTATGGATAAACAGCAGTGTTTGAATTTCGATTGGAAGGGAGAGTGGGGTGGGGCACAAACATGAAGATGCTAGTTCATTGAAAAAGGACACAGCTGCTTATTTGTTATCCTTTGAGAAAGTTTTTTTTTTATTAGGAAGTTATTTTATGAATATTAGTGACTATTCACTTGTATTTTTGGGGTCTAGACTGATATCTTTCTGATGTTAGCCACGTTCATAATTAATCATGTTCATGATAAAGGCATAACTTTTATGATGTTTTTTCCTCAATGTCATTGGGGCAACAACCCAGGTCCACTTAGTTCAGTCCTTGGTGCACTGCAAACCCATGTCCCCTACTAGGGAAATGACTAGACTTTTTGATAGTGGGTCAGTGGGGTCTTATTCTTGCTCTTACTCTTTATCCTGATTCAGTTCTGTTCCTATATCATTAACTGCCCCCTTTACACTTAAGTATTTTAGCCTATGCTAGAACACAAACTTCCAACACCAATGTTATCTTTGGCACTTGGCGATGAAATGATGCTATTAGCACTTGGCATTTTCAGTACTTTAATGCCCTTTCACTCCCAAGTACCTGCACAACTTAACTAATGATCATGGATAGTTGTTTTTTTTTTCCTAAAAATGCATAAAATAACATGGTGATGGGTATCCCCAAACTTTGCATAGCTGGTTCTCTACTCTAAGACACGTAGCCCATTCCTGGGCTGGTATAAAAGCTCATCTAGTTATGGGAAGCTCCATCTCTGTTGCCACAGTGGAGTTAGTCAGTCACTCAGTAAATAAACAGAAAAACACAAAAGTCCCTGCTGTCAACAAGTTCACAGTCTATTGGCAGAGATAACATACAAACAATTTGTTTTTGTTTTTGTCTAGTTTTTTCTGAGTCTTTGTGGCCCTATTCAGGGTTTTCTTGACTAAGATGCTAGAGCGTTTTGCCATTTCCTTTTATTTTACAGATGAGAATGAGACAAACAAGGTTAAAAGCCTTGCCCACAGAGCTTGGAAGTATTTGAGGCTGGATTTGAACTCAAGAAAATAAGCCTTCCTGACACCATGCCCAGCACTCTACACAATGGACCAATAAAACATAAACATTTATGTGGAGACAAAATATATACAGGATAAATTGGGGATAGGGACACTATCATTAAGGGGAATCAAGAAAGATTTCTCATAGAAGACGAAGGGTTTTTTAAGCTTGAAGGAAGTCAGAAGTCCAGAAGTTTACTTCCATGCCAAGATCAGACATCTTCAAATACTTAGCTAACACAGACCCTCAAGAATTCTCTCTGACAGCACTATTCTTAGTCATGCATGTTAAACTAGATTATAGATTGGAGCCCCCTGGCCTGATTGTGGTACCTTAAACTGATCTAGATCTGATCTAGAACTAGAAGAGATCCTGGAATTAATGTCATCCAACTCGTTCACTCTGTGGATTAAAAAAATGAGGTCCACAGAGATCATTTTCTGGACAAGTCCCTTCATCTGTTTGCTTCAGTTTTTCCATCTGTAAAAGGAGCTACAGAATGAAATGACAAACCATTGCAGGATTTTTCCAAGAAAATTCCAAATGGGGTCACAATATGACTAAGATGACTGAACAAAAATTTTAAAAAATTATGTCCATACACATATGTATATATGCATATTACAAACATTTTGTGTGTATCAAAAGGCAAGGAGCATCCATGGCACCATAAAGCTTTCAACTACCTTACCTGTAAGAATGAGAATAAAACTAATCAACTGCAAATTTTTAGGAGTACAAAGCTCAAGCTGGCAATTTTTGTGTATCTGTCAAACAGGAGGCACATACCAGCAAATACTATACTTTTGCATTTATCTTTAATAATATATTTGAATTACATTAATATGCAAATAGATGCAGCCCTTAGGCACTTTTGAAGTTGTCAGAGCTGCTCTCTGGCAACAAAGTTTTCATGTCTCTGTGCATTCCGTAATATTCCCTTGATTTTTAAAAATGTGCTCACCTGATGTATTGTAATTATGGGATCAAAAATGACAGGGTGATGTTATTCCAAAGTTAAAATGAATGATAATGATACCTTGGATTTATATAGTGTCTTTCTTCTGAAAAATTCAAAGAGTTTTTGCATATATTATTCCATGTCTCCTCACTACATTCTTCTGAGGTATTATTATCCCCATTTTACAGATGGAGAAGCAGAAGAATAGATTCAGATTATGAGACTTTCCCAAAAGACACCAAGAGAATGTGACAAAAGAGGAATAGGAGTTGACTTCTTTTGACATTCAGTGCAATACTTAGGTGACAAAGAGAGCATACTACCTTTTGAGGCTGTGTATTCTTTCTAGTTTTCAGACCCAACCAGCCAGTCCAGTAAAAGTCTTTCCAGTCAGATATATCTTTTTGATGGACCTTGCTTTCACTTCAAAGGAAACTCCATTTGCTTGATATTTAAATTGAAGCAACTAAATTCCTTTCAATTTTTATTATGCTTGTGGTAGTTAGCTTTCTACTATCTCAATTGCAGATTTTTTAAAGGATAAAGATTGTAATTTTTGTCACATTGACCCAAGGACCAATTCCTGGCCAGTCATGTACTAAGTGCTTCACAAATGCTTGTTGTTTGATTAACTGATTGACTTACTATTTTTCTTGCTTTTTCCCATGATACTTAATACTGTCCTTGTCATGTAGGAATTGATCAATAAATGCTTTTTGCATGTATGAATGAGCAGCTGAATGAAATTACAATCTCAATGAAATCTTCCTCAATTCTTTTTTTTTTTTTTCCTAACACCTTGAGCCAAGTAGAGGGAAGGAATGCTAAGGGAAGGAATCTAAATCAACAGAATTCATCCTCATCTCCTCTGGGGAAAAAGGAAAAAGGGAGATAAGAAATGTATTGTTTCATACCTTCTAGGATATGGATGAGAGAGAAATCTCTTAACAATAGGTTATTCATTGTTTAGTACAGTGGTCTATAAAGTGGGGGCCATGGAATAACCCCAAGATATGATCAACCAATCAGAGATGATTCCCATTCTGACCCTTCCCCTCAGATTCCACCTCCACCTCCAATGATTCATGCACTATTTCCAAAGCAACTGTACCATTACATTTTAAGATTTCTTTACTCATTCCATCTTATCCTTTAAAAATATCTATTTAGGGGATAACATTTATGAAATACATTATTATTAATATAGTATTTAAAATTTTAAAAGATTTTATATATATGAATGTATATATGATTTAAAATTTTAATTTCGATATGAAAGATATGTGATTCCAAATATCTGCAGACTCCTCCTTTCGTAGGTAAATCCTAATGGTTGTCTAAGGTTAAGTCATTTGAACAGATTCATACAGCTAGTAAATATCAGAGATTATTAGGATATGGATTTACAGTTTCCTCGAGTCTTCCAGAAATCTTATTTGACAATGCTAATTACTTGAGATTCATGTGTGTGATTTCTGGAGTATTTGGAATGTGACCACCACAAAAGAAATATGATCATAATAGCTAGTTCCTAATGATTTAGGAGAAAAAAAGAAAAAAAATGTATTGAACTGAGAACATTTTAAAGTGGATCACTTAAAAAGAAAACATTGCATGAAGAAAACTTATAAACTTATTTTCAAAAAGTTATCCTTTTCCTTTTAATTTAGAGAGTACCATACAATTGTAGATTGCTAGATTCTGAGTCAGGATATTTACATTTGAATCCAATCCATTTTGAATCCAGGTTCAAAGCTCAGTAGCTTTCTGTTTATATGATCTTGGGTGTGTTGTTTCACATTTTTGGGCCTTAGTTTCCCAAAAAGAGGGAGAAGGATTAAATGACTTCTGAAGCTACTTCTTTCTGTAAATCTATGATCTAGGAAACCATTGGCATTACCTTCTGAGAAATAAACTAAACCAAATGAAATTACAGACTCAGTACCATAAAGAAATGAGTAATAGATATTATACTTCGTATTAACAAAAAGTTCCAAAGATCATGGACTAATGGAAGGTGACCAAGATGGTGAAATAAATGGAAATAATGAAATAGGAAAGAAAAATGGAAAGTTATATCTGTCTTGGAGAAGACTTGGAGGGAGATGACAGGTTTTTTTAAATTGTTTTAGGATTTTAATGTGAAAGGAGGATTAGATTTTGTTTAATTTGAGAGAGTAGAACTTAGATTAATGAGTGGCAGAAACAGTTGGCTTCCCATTTAAAATAATAATTTCTAACAATTAGATTTTTCTCCAAATAGGGTGTTTTTAACCTTTCCTTAAAGTATCTGCAAAGAGGCAGGGTTTCCCTTCTTTGTTCTTAAGACCCAGGCCAGAATCAAAGGACCAGTCTCACTGGAAATATTTAAAGAGTGGCAGATGGTTATTTGTCAGTGATAGAGATTGCTGTAATGAGTGGGAGGTTGGGCTAGGATGACCTTTATTCCACTAGCCTGGGAGCCAGAGAACTTCAGTTAAAGTCTCAGTGACTCTTCCATTTGCTTATCAGCATGACTAGATCAATTTTCTTTTCTTTTAAAAAATTAGCATTATTTTTTTCTCATTTTTATTTTTTGCTCTCTTCTTTGTCTCAGCCTCATTGATATGGGAGGTACTGGAAAATAAGTCTCGAAAAAGAAAAAGAAAAAGAAAACAAAACTCTGACTGCAAACACACATAGTCGAGAAAAACAAATTCCCACTTCGGCCATGTCTAAAAATGTCTTTCTCTCTCTGCAAGTTTCTTCACTTCACTTTGTTTACAAAATAATAATAATATCTCTTCTTCCTATCTCACAAATCTATTGTAAGAATGAAATGAAATTATAGGGCTTTATTATTGGTAAAGTGGGAGTTAAAGGAGAGGTGATACTGCTCCATGGTGATAGGATCTAACTCAGTGTGTTCATTTTTTTGGTCATTTATGGATTAGGAAATAGAAAATGTTTATTTTCAGAGCAGTCCTGGAGGAGGGGAAGAAAGAAAGAAAAAGTATTAATCAATCCAAAGTATACATCTTTTGTAACTGAACAATCTCTTTCTGTTCAGTCTGGATTTTATATGTAAGGGAGTATTCATAATTAATGATAATAATAATAATACGTATGTATGCAGCTCCTTCAGGTTTACAAAGTGCTTTACACATATTATTTTACTGGCTACTCATAGCAAGTGGGAAATATTGAATACTGTGGCTAAGTTGTCTTACCTTGGCAGTATACTTTCTAGGGGGGTACACATGGATGATGGGGTTGTCACATGTATTGCCAGAGCTAATTCAGTGTTTGGGAGGCTCTGAAGGAAAGTATGGGAGAGAAGAGATAGAAGATTGACTACCAAACTGAAGGTCTACAGACCCATTGGGATGGTCTCATTATTGTATATTTGTGACGCCTGGAGAGTCTACCAGCAGCAAGGCAAGAAACTGAATCTTTTTTATTTGAATTGTCTTAGAAAGATTACAAAGATCACCTGGCAAGATAAGGTACCAAACACTGAGGTCATTCCTTGAGCTGAATTGCCTAGCATTTAAACTCTACTTCAGAGAGTGCAAGTATGATGGGCTGGCCACATTGTTTAAATGGCAAAAGTATGTTGTTCAAAAGGCTATTTTAAGGAGAGCTCCCACAAGGGGAATACTCTCATGGAGGTCAGAAAAAGTGACACAAGGACATCTTGAGGTCTCTTTGAAGAACTTTAGAATTGATATGGGAGGTACTGGAAAATGTCACAATTCATCTTCCCAAATTCAAATCTGGCCTCTGACACTAGCTGTGTGACTCTGAGCGAGTCACTTAAGCCCATTTGCCTCAGTTTCCTCATCTGTAAAATGAGCTGGATAAGGAAATGGCAAACCACTCCAATATCTTTGCCAAGAAAACCCCAAATGGGGTCATAAAAAGTCAGACACAGCTAAAAAACAATTGAACAACAGCATCGATATTAATATCCCTGTTTTACATATGGGGGAATGGAAGCTGAGAGATTTGGTCAGGCTTATGAGGCTGATAACAATCTGGGGGATGATAAGAAATCAGGTTTTGCTGACTTGAAATTTGGCATTTTATCTAAAATAAATCTCTGAGGAAAGAGGAGCATCCTCAAACAGCTTTTGGATTCTGGAGTCTTTTCTTACTAGTTTACACAGCTTCCTATACTAACCCAGATTCCTAAGACTTTTGTCTAGATCCAATACACTTGTAGTCCAGAGCCTTCTCGGTACTAAATGAGATGTTTTCATGGCATCTCTCTCCTTAACTCTTGGCTTTACATTTCCCAAGCAATGCGCTTTTCTATTCTCATTCTTTTTCCTCAAAACATTTTCCCATAGCTCAAACTCTGAGTATTAACCTTAGCTGAGGTCAAAGTAGCCATTTTGCCATAATATAAAAAGCTGAAAAGCCAGAATCGCATAGTGACTAGAGTATTGGATTTAGCATCTTGGATGCCCAGGTTTAAATCTCAGCTCTGATTCTAGTTTTGATTCCATCACTTAAGGTATATGTGCTTCAGGCAAACTCACTAAGTTTTCACTATTAAATTATATACTATTTGTAATTTGCTTTAGTGAAGAGAGTTCTCCACCTGAGGGGGGAAAAATCATAAATTCTTTTAAAATTTCTGATTAAAAAACTGAAACTAAAATTGCAAATTACGGGAAGAAAAAAAAGCAGCTTCTTCTTTCAGCTAAAATATTATAAAGGGAAAAAGGTTCTCCAAGGTTGGTGTCTGAGGTCATGGTTATCATTTTCTTCATCTCAGAATCAGTAGCTAATAACTTAAGGAAAGAGCAGCTAGGAAGCAGTTACTTGGGTCACAGGCTTTGACATTTAGACTTAATTAAATGCAAATTCTTAAAATATGCATTTAAGAGCCTTTGACCTCATTCTGCTATTATTTTCTTTAAAGCTGAGAAACCAAAGAACATGGAATACCTTTGCACATGTCTCTATGATCTTATTCTTATCTCCCAGCTCTTTGTGTAATGAATAGTATTCAAAAGTTCTCTCTTTACCTCGACCAATGACAGAAGGATGGGATTCCCAATTTAGAACAGAAACAAAACTAACTTCAGGGCATCTAGGTGATACAGTAGATAGACTGCTGGGCCTGGAATCAAAAATACTCATCTTTATAAGTTCAAATCTGGCTGCAGACATTTGCTAATAAACTATGGAAACAATTTGCTTAACGCTGTTTGCCTCAGTTTCCTTATTTGTAAAATGAGGTAGAGAAGGAAATTCAAAACCATTTCAGTATCTCCGCCAAGAAAATCCCAAATAGGATCATGAAGAATTGGACGTGGCTAAAAACACCTGGTCGACAACAACAATACATCTAACTTTAATTCATCCTCATGCTTTTGGCAGCAGTGGGGAATTGATATTCTGACCAAGGAGATTAAAGCACAGCTTGACTGCATGAGGACAAACTCATAATTTCTGGGGTGCTTTTGAAGTTTATGAAGTAGTTTATGTCCATGTCAGCAAGTGTCAACTCCATTTTACAGAGGAGGAAACTTAGGCTCAGAAAAATTAAATAATTTGTCCAAGGTCATATGGCTATTAAATGGTAGTCAGCACTTAACCTAGCTCCCCTGACTCTAGCACCATTCACTCCTCTTTCCTGCATATCATGCTGCCATCAGGATTACACAGTGTCTTCT
This sequence comes from Antechinus flavipes, assembly GCF_016432865.1. Lineage (NCBI taxonomy): Eukaryota > Metazoa > Chordata > Mammalia > Dasyuromorphia > Dasyuridae > Antechinus > Antechinus flavipes. Next base: position 60,869,028 of record NC_067400.1, read on the forward strand.
TAGTAGAGATGTGAGGGACTAATTTGTTTTGCATCAACAAGAAAAGTATCTAACAGTCAATTGATGTGGACTCATTAATGTCCCCCACCACCACCAAAAAAAGCATCTACATGATAAGTTTACTGCACACTTGCTCCTAAATAAAAGAAGGAATAATCAAATTTAGAATTAAGCTAATTGCTTTAGCTTGCCATTTAAAAACAGCATAACTAATCTAATTAGCTAAATTTATTAGAAGTAAATGTGAATGAACTTGTAAATTGAATCTGGAGAACAGCAGTGTTAGCATCTCTGCATCAACACAAAAAAAGAGCAGGGTAGATTTAATTTTAAAAAAAACACTTTTCTTTTTAGAAGTGAAAAGAACATCAAAACAGAAATAATAGAAGCCAATTTAAAAGGTACCAATTGGCCTCCAGCATGACAAAGTATTAGTAACTCTTACTGCAGAAAACGTATTCATCCTAATGTGTGTGTATGTTTCTTTGTGTGTGTGTGTGTGTGTTTTGTTTTGAGTTCTATCAAATGGAAAGCTAGCTTTAGTCAGCTGCTGTGCCTGGTTTCAATTCCATGGGACAAAATAGCATCCTAAACTCACCACCATACCACTGTCCAGCCTTGATTGTCAGCATCTTTCTCAGCCTTCTCTGTTTCTGGATATAACACTGGACGATGGAATATCAAACTTCTCTAATGGCCTTCCTTCTAGAGGGCAGAAACTGGACTCTTGCTTCACTTATTTTGTGTCTACTGCTCCACCATGGATGGCACTTCCTGCCCTTGAGGAGCTTGGAACACTGAGGGGATAAATAACTTGTCCTGGATTGGCCAGTTAGCATGTGTCAGATGCAAGAGCTGAATATGATTCTTTGGGTTCCAAGGCCTTTTCTCATATGTCATTTTACCTCTCAATGTCTTTTGATTAGAGTTTAATCCCAGTGGTCCATGGGTGACTATCCTAGAAATACTTCCTTTGGAAACTGATAATCTCTTTTTGGTTTCTCTTTGGTTCTTTCAGCCTCAATTTCTATGATTTATTATTAAGTCATCCATGAACTAACTTCCTTTCCCCCACTCCCATTGCATCCACAGAGCTGCAGGTAGCAAACCAGATTTCATTATATTCTCCTCTCTGCAGTATGATTATGTGTTTACATTCTGTTCAGAAAAGGACAAGGTGCTACTTCCTTCAGAGTGGCTCCTTCTGGTCATACAAACAGATTTAGAATCATCTTTTTTCATTTTCACTTTTCTCTGGTGTTTTGTTTTGTAAACTCTCAGCAGGAGAGCTGGGCTAGGAGCTTAGTACCATCATCTCTATCTGAGTTGCTGACTGAGCTATATTTGTACAAGGAAGGAGCTGGACACGAAGCAAACAGTGTCATTACACTATTATTGAGCTCTCTGGGCTAATTAGGCCATCTCATTCTTTTATAATGGCAAAAAGGAAAAAAAAAGGCTTTTCAGAGACTCCATAAGAAACTGTATTTTATAGGCAGGTAAAATTGTCCTGCTATTTCTCTGAATAAACTTCTTTCTCACTTTGGGAATATTATCTCCCAATTACCTGGCAGGGTCATCCCTTGGGGACCTTCTACTATATGGCACATTTTACTACCTTCTTTATTTTCATTCAAAAAATAAGTGGACAGGCTTTGACCTAGGAGGCAATGGAATTTATGTTATACCTACAGGCCATTTGACATGGTGTAAATGGTCCTAGTTAAAGAGTTGTCAGAAATGTGTTTGCATATATATGCTAGTGGGGGCTAGAAAGCAAAATAGAAAAGAAGAAGAGAGAAGCATCAAAAGAACTTTATAGACAGACAAATGGATGGACAGACAGATGGTGTTGCTGATAATGATGATAGATAATTAATAGACGGATGATGATTCTTATGGGTGATAGATAATAGAAAGGTAAATAAATAGATTGTAGATAGATAGCTAGACAGATAGATGGGAGGTAGATAGATTCAGTTATAATTCCCTGCCCAGTTGTATTCTTTCAAAACCCTTCCACTATGTTATTTTTTGGTCACAATCATGACCAAAGGAATAACATTATTAATTGTGTAGGCAGCTAAATGGTTCAGTGGATAAAGCACTGCATTTGAAGTCAAAGAAACATGAGTCTGAATCTTGCCTTAGACATTTAGTGTGTGACCCTGGGAAATCACTTAATTTCTCTAAGTTTGTTTTCTTACCTGGAACATGAGGAGTTTTTGAGCTCAGTGATCTCTAAGACCCCTCCCAGATTTAGTTCTTTGTTTTTATATATGTTAACAGGACAAACACACATATACACACATATATATGTTATATATAACATCTATTACATATTTGTTTATGTAAAGAGAAGATTGACAGATATATTTATAATTCTGTATATGTGTGTAAATATACACATGGAAAATAAGCAATTATTTTGTCCTTAATAATCAATCATAAAAAGAAGTGTATGTAAAACAAACAATAGTAAATATTATAGAAATTAATGAAACAATATGTGAAAATCAAAATATTTCAGTTACCATACTTTATGCCCATATGTCACATCCTTCACTACTCTGATAGCTGATGATTTCTAATACATATGACAACACTACACATATGTTGGAGTATATTTGACTGTTAAGTCAAAAAATGTATTTTGGATATTAATAGGATAAATCTGTATTCTTTAGTCAATAGTAATGAACAGTACTTGTTTCCTAATTCCTCAATGAAAGAGCTAATGAAAAGGAAAAGTAAGATATAAAAGAAGCAATTTCCATGATTTTCATTTCCATTGTCACAGATCTGAGCAAAAGACATTTTTAATATTGTTTTTAGTAGTAATAGCGCCTTCTGCCTTACCCTGTGTATTCAATGAACATACTTTTATTTGAGAAAAAGTATCTAGGAGACTTCCAATTATAACTCTAATTAAATGTCATTTGAGGACTAAAATAATCAAAGCTTATGACATTGTCTCAACTGATGACGATGGGGAGAAAGTGAGGATGCATAGTTCAGCTTCTGGTGAGAAATGCCAGCCGGTTATTGGACTCCAGTAAATTTCATGCCCCCAAGTATTTATTGCTGCTATAAACTTCTAAAGAAAAGAAGGCCTAAATGTATTGATTCTTCAGTGGAGACAAAGGTTGAATTGATATCTATGCGATTTATTCCTTAATAATGAATGGGGTCTTTGTGTCTCATCCAATCCAAGTTCTCTCCTTTCTTGTTACCCAGCTTTCTGGTGATTTGTGAAAGTTATTATGGGATGAAAGAGCAGAAGAGATAGAATCTTTGTGCTCTTATAGAAACTATGACCATTTATTTTGGCAAAGTGTTCAAATAAATGATCACTTTGCAGTCTTTCTCTTCATATTCTATCACTCCCCTCCACACTGGAGGACCACTGATAACACCTCAAACTGACAAAGGTTGATGCTTGAAGGCTTGGAGATTGGGATTCAAAGAGTTGGGAGTCCATGTTAACCTTCTCCTATCATTTTCCTACTATCATGACCAACCTCTCAAGAATTGGGGCATCTCAAGGCAGTTCTTGAGACTACAGAATTCTTTTAGTTAAAACTCCCTTTCCATCCTTTTTGGGGGGGGAGGGCTCTTCAATGGCCACAACCAAGAGATCCCACCCACTGTTAAGAATGTGAAACAACTAACTATCCTTTCTTGATCTCACATATTCCTTTACTTTGGAAAAAGCCACAATTAAGAAATTCTGCCTTTGGCCTTCCCCTGGTCAATTGTAAAGCTGAGGAATTGAAATTCCAAGTTTTCATTTCCTAGAATTGTAAAGTTCATTCAGTCTCTCAGTTTTCTAATTTAGAAACCGGGGATTAACATAAGATAGAATGACTATGGACATAAAAGAGAAGTTTAAAGTCAGAAAAGCATTTTGAGATTGCCAGGTGAAGAAATTAGTTGAAAGCATCAAATATAATTAATATGGAGACAATCCTTTAATCTCAGTGCAGTGCACAAGGTTTGGATAAATGGGAAGGACTTGGGAAAGTTAGAATTAGTGGAATTTAGGCGATTGGAAAGCCTCAGTGACTGTGTAAGGGCAACCACAGTGGCTTATGTCTTCCCATCAAGCTGACTTAAAAGATTTATAGGGACTCCTTGGACTTCTGGTTGATGTAGTTGATATGGATTTTTTATTTTTTTGCTGCAGGTATTTCAAAATGGGAAATAAGTTTTCTGTAGTGGCTATTTAGAGAGCTAAATAAATAAAGGATGAATAATTCAATTTAAATCTTCCCTACACAAAGAAATGCATATTCCCTGTAAAATAGTGTAAGAACTTGGTAAACAGTGCTAAACAAGCATAACAATAAGGATATTGCAGAAAAGTTTCCTCCTGAGAAAGGGAACAATTGCTGGACAACACAACTTTTCTTCTGGTCTTCTGGTTGCACATCAAGGTCTCTTGTATCATCCCTCAAGTTGGCACTGTCTCATTCAGAGTGTTTGTATCTATGATGGGACTATCCACTTCACTGCCATTATTCCCTACCATCACAACTGCCACCATCACCACCTAAAACTCAATTGAATTTACCCAAGTCACAAGTCCCAGTCAATTGCATCTTTGATTTGATTTTATGGAGGAAAAGAAACATGATATGCAAGCCTTTAGCACTAGTATCACTTTCAAATATTATGTGTAATTCATGACCCAGACTCTAGATTCCCATGGAACAGGCTTTGATCCTGGTAGCTGACCCTTAGAAGATATTTTTTTTCATTGAGGATCTATAGGAAGTCACTAAAATAAAATGTGGATTTGTATTGTGCCTAGGTTTCTGAAATAAAATTGTTTCCATGCAATATATGAGATACTAAATATAGATCAGAAATAGGCCAGTCTTTGTTTCATCTCACAGAAAATACAAAATGCACAAAAGGATTGATAGAACTAACAAGCAAAAAAACAAAACGGTACATAAAATACTCAGATAGCCATTCCCTTTAGAAGGGAGTTGAACAAGGAGTTATTGTAGAGGCAATATTTTAGCATTCTGTTGAGTTGATTCCCACAGAGTCCTAGACATTGTCTATAAGACATTCACAAGTCATTTAATATCTAACAAAAAGAGATTTACTTCTGCTAGAAGAAGGCACTTGTCCAGGGTCGCATAATTAGTGTCTGAGGCTATATTTGAAGTTAGGTCTTACTGACTCCCAGCCCAGTGCTCTTGCCATTGAGCCACCCACCTGCCTTCTATTCTTCTACTAGTACAGAGAAAATCTTCTTTTGTTAGCTCTTGAACAAGCTATAAATGTCTCACCCCCCCCCAAAAAAAATATAATCGATTACCAGGGATTGGTCTGAGGTAGGACTTGCTCAGAACACCAACATCTCAGTTTTCAAATAGATCTTCTATGGTTTTTCAAGTGACAAAAGTCATAGAAGATTTGTTTTGTTTTGTTTTCTGGATGAGCTGCTTATACAGATTTCAAATCCTCAAAGCTGAAATCCAACCTGAGTAAAGGTGACCTCAACCAGGGGCAACCCTTTTTGGAGTTTGACCTGAAAGAGGGTATACGAGCTACCATCTTACTGAATTAAGTTGCTACTAACTAGATGTTTGAGCTGAGAAGGCCCCATTCCCACATCTTAGCAGATGATTGAGACTTTTAAGAATGAAGCTTTTGTGATCATTCCTCTTGTGCTTTATATTTATATGAAAAGTGAAAAGAGATTTTCTTTGTTTATATTCTACCCAACAAGCCTCCCAGATGCTGTAAGATTAGGAAGATTATGTAATAAATAAGAGCAATTACCATTTCTGATTACTGGATTCCTAGTGACATCTAACAATATTCAACATTTCTCAGTCATTTTAATATATTTGTGGTAACTAAAAATAGGCAGATGAAAAAGTCTAAAAAGGCACATTAACATTACTAAACCATATCCAGCTTTTGTTCTAAACCTATTGCTAAAATAAGATGCTTCCAGAAGATTGCTCTTATGTATTTATCTCCTTAAAGTTATGTAAAATCATAAATAATTTGCATTTTTTGTCAAATTAATGTTTCCTTGGAAAATATCCATCCCTGTTATTATCCCTACTTAGGTTCTTTAAATTTGAATGAATTAAATAAAGCAATGCTTTTTAAAAATTATTGACTAGTCAGAAATTCAATCATAAAACACTTGTAAGTCAGTTACTTAAATTTCCTTGTATTAGTATTTAGCATTTCCATAGTACTTTATCTTTGCAAAATGCTTTTTGCTATCATTTATTTTTAATTAATTGTTTCAGCACATATCATAGATGAGATCATTGCATCATCAAGTTATTCACTGCCTTTTTTTCCCCCTGATAAATCATTTTGCCTTTAAGTGAGCTTCTGTAGAATCTTTTTGTCTCTGCTTACAGGACTTCTCTCCTTACTCTTAATGAGTTACAGGATTCTTTTTTTATTAGGTGGCCAAATAGATGTTAAAATGGAATTGAGTTATTGGACTTCAGGAAACAAAGGAGAGCAGAAACAGAGTAGGTTTTTTCTCTTAGAAAGTGAAAAGAAAATTTCTTTGTTTATATTCTATCCAACATTCCTCCCAAATGCTGTAAGATTAGAAAGATTATATTAAAAATAAGTGAAATGATCATTTCTAACAGTTCCTTTCTCTGCCTGTGATATATTTACCTAGAACTCCTTGCTCATTATTCAATTAAGTTCATTTCAACTCTATGGTTCCCATTTATTGTTGTTGAGTCATTTCAGTTATGGCTGACTCTTCATAACCTCATTTATAGTTTTTTGTTTTGTTTTGTTTTTTGGGGGGGGGGTTTGGCAAAGATTTTGGAGTAGTTTGCTATTTGAAATTGAGAAAAACAGGTTTAAATGACTTGCTTAGGATCACATAGCTAATAAATTCCAGAGTCCAGATTTGAACTCAGGAAAACAAGTTTTCCTGACTTTAGGCCTGTCTACTGTGTTATTTATCTGTCCATAAAATGACCTCCAGAATCCTTTCCAATTCAGAAATTCTTTGATTTTAAAGCTTCCAGCTACCATTGACTTTCACCCTCTTGGGTGTGGGAACTAACTTCAATTAGCTAATAATGTCTGTCCTCTAGGATCTTGAAATACTTATTGGGAGAGGATTGAGGGAATGGACCACTTAACAATAGAAATAAGAGCACCTTATCTTAGCTACAGAGCAAACAACCATTGATCATGTATGAGTTAGATAATAGATTGGCTTGTAGAGGGGGAAGATTGTTAATGCTTTGATTCTCAAACAAAGACAGTGAGTAAATTGCTCATGTTTGCACTGAATTATAAACACTACATTGTTTGATGTAATGGAAGAAAAGAGGCTTCAGATAGAAGTGGGTGAACTGGGTGAGTGACAGGAGGCTCCAGGGTCAGGACATACCAGGGAAGGAGATTCTGATATGGATTCTAAATAAAACCTGACAAAGTTGCTCAGATTCCTCCCACTGTCCTACTTCTTCTTCCTCATTAACTATTTTGTTGTTCCTTTTTCAGTCCTAAATCTCTTTCCTTTACACTCCATCTTGCAAATTCTTTTCTTCTTATATGAATTTTTTATTCCTTGGGGGTATCATCAAAATCAGTTTAATTTAATCCCTTCATTTTCCCAATGAGAAAATGGGGTCCCAAATAGATAAAATGATTTTCTCTGTGTCACACAACTACCAGTTGGCAGTACTGGAATTAAAACCTAGCTCTTCTGAATCCTGTTGTTCATTTTTGTTTTTCAATAGGACCAAATACATCACAGGCGGCTTCCATAAGCCCTCACACCAGAGGTGCTAGTCTCCCTGAACACCCCCTCTTTCCTTAGTTCAATACTCTTTGCATGATCCTTTCTTTAGGATGTGTGTGTCTATGTGTGTGAATGGATAGGTGTATATTTCAAAGCCAACCCCCCCAAATTATCACAAACCCTAAGTTCTGCTGCCTCTTCCTTGGTTATATCAATTAAATTGGAAATCTATTATGCATTTCATATCGATTCTCTTAATATGCAACTTGAAGCAACTGGGTAAGAAAATGGATTGCATGAGGGATTAGGAACCAGGAACAGCTACGTTCAAATATGTCTTCAAACGCTTAATAGCCACGTGGCTTGGAATGAATCAATTAAAATCTGTCTCCCTCAGTTTCCTCAAGTGTAAAATGGAAACAATAATAATGTTTATTTCCCAGCGTTATTGTGAGGATAAAATGAGATAATAGTTGTAAAGGACTTTGCCAACTTCAGAGCACTATATAAATGTTAGCTATTATTATTAATGACTAAAATATGGAATTATAGTATCATTTTGGTAGACAGTACTAATTTATTCCTTGAATGCTATTATTTACCCTTTCTTTTTAGAAGCAATGTGAAATGTTCATTTGCTTGTTTTTTTTTCTTTGTCGTGTTTTTTCCCTTTTGTTCTGATTTTTTTTGCTCAACATGACAAATATGGAAATATATTTTAAAGGATTGCACATATTTATCCTATATCAGATTGCTTGCTGTTTTGGGGAGGGGAGAGGTAAGGAAGGAAGGGAGAAAATTTGGAGCATAAAGTTTTACAAAAATTAATGTTGAAAACTATACATTGATTTGGAAAAAATAAAATACTATTTAAAAGATCATATTTTAATAAATTATGTTCAACTGATTTAAAGTGAATTTTCAAAATAAAAAAAAAACCGATGTGTAAAATAATAAACACCTGACTATGTTTTTGGTTCACTTAGATTCATAGTTTTCACCATTAGGCATGAATTTTGTTTTCTAGTTTTGTAATCTCCCCTTACCCCAATTTCATATGTTTATGGTATCATCATTAGATGTCAAAGTCTCTGAAGGCAGGACAATATTTTCTTCATCTTCTAGCATTGTTTTGCATATAGTAAACAAGTCAACAGGTATTCACTATGCACTTACTCAATGCTAGGCTCTGTGTTAAGCACTTAATAAATGGTTATTGAGTAAGTGAGAAAAATCTAAAAATTTTTCTATACTTCCATGAATTTATGATTTCCTCTATGTTAGCACTTATTCTACTGAAGTAAATTGCCTTACCCATGGTACCTTGTATTTTTTCCTCTTTCCCATGCCCTTCCATAAATTTTCTGATAGAGGAGGAGTCATTACAATGATTAAGAGGCTTTCTTTTTGATCTTTTGACATGGTAAGGATACCAACAGACCTCATAAGCTGTCCATTGATTATCCAAGCTAATCACCAGTAATGGCCTCAAAAAGAAATCTACAGTTACCACTACACACCTGTCAGATTGGCTAGAATGACAGGGAAAGATAATGCAGAATATTGGCGGGGATGTGAGAAAACAGGGACACTGATACATTGTTGGTGGAATTGTGAACACATCCAGCCATTCTGGAGAGCAATCTGGAACTTTGCTCAAAAAGTTATCAAACTGTGCATACCCTTTGATCCAGCAGTGTTTCTAATGGGCTTATGCCCCAAAGAGATACTAGAGAAAGGAAAGGGACCTGTATGTGCCAAAATGTTTGTGGCAGCTCTGTTTGTAGTGGCTAGAAGCTGGAAAATGAATGGATACCCATCAATTGGAGAATGGTTGAGTAAATTGTGGTATATGAATGTTATGGAATATTATTGTTCTGTAAGAAATGACAGCAGGATGAATACAGAGAGGACTGGCGAGACTTACATGAACTGATGCTAAGTGAAATGAGCAGAACCAGGAGATCATTATATACCTCAACAATGATACTGTATGAGGATGTATTCTGGTGGGAGTGGATCTCTTCAACAAAGAGAAGATCTAACTCAGTTTCAATTGATCAATGATGGACAGAAGCAGCTACACCCAGAGACAGAACACTGGGAAATGAATGTAAACTGTTTGCATTTTTACCTTCTGAATCCAATTCTCCCTGTGCAACAAGAGAACTGTTCGATTCTGCAAACATATATTGTATCTAGGATATACTGTAACCCATTTGACATGTAAAGGACTGCTTGTCATCTGGGGGAAGGGGTGGAGGAAGGGAGGGGAAAAGTCGGAACAGAAGTGAGTGCAAGGGATAATGTTGTAAAAAATTACCCTGTCATTGGTTCTGTCAACAAAAAGTCATAATTATATTAAAAAGAAAAAAAGAAATCTACAGAACTAGCTCACTTCTCCCCCAAATGGCCAATTGATAGCTCTTTATTTTCAAGAAGCTCTCAAATGGGTCCAGCACTATTCTCTGAGTCTCCTAAGCTCTCCCAGAAGTAGAGATTCTTGATGCTGTCCACTTTCTATTAGAGGAAGGGGAAAAAAAAAGGAAGGTTAAGGAAGACAGAAAATAAAAGTAATAATGAGAGAGACGAGAGAACTTTGTCTCTGCATTTCTGTGTCTAGGGTTCAGCTTCTTTGAATTGTTTTATATCTCTCTCCTTTTTGCTTGCTTGTATCTATCTCTCCTCACTATCTATCTGCTTGTGGTGTCTCTTTTCTCTGTTATCTGTCTGTGTCTGTCTGTCTCTTTCTTCTCTGTGTCTGTCTGTCTGTCTCTTTTCTCTGTTATTCTTCTGTTTGTGTCTGTCTCTCTGACTGTCCTGTGTTTGTCTGTCTGTCTATCTGTCTCTTCTTTTGGTCCATCTGTATCTCTTTTCTCTGATATTTGTCTATCTCTTTCCTCTCTGTGTCTGTCTCTGTTCTCTGTTATCTGTTTGTCTATGTCTGTCTTTCATCTCTGTGTCTGCCTGTCTGTCTCCTCTCTCTGCCTATCTGTGTCTGTCTGCCTCTTCTCTGTTATCCGTCTGTGTATCTGTCTCTCCCCTCTGTCTGTCTCCTCTCTGCCCATCTATGTCTCTTCTCTCTGACTGAATGTCACCTACCTCTAGTTTCCCATGACTTTCTTATAGCTTCCAGAGAGAGCATAAGTTACAAGTGACTCCAAAGTCTGGTATGTACAGCAACTTCTGTAATATTATTTTAGCAAAGTAAAGTGGGAAATGGTGTGTATAATGGGCTTTTTTTCTTCCCTCTGCTTCTCATTGTAGAACATTTCACTTTTAAGAAAAATACATATATAATGTGCATGCATACATGCATGTGTGATGTGCACATATAATATACACACACAATTTATCTACGACTAAGTCTTTAGAGGAAGACTCATAATTAATTAGGTACCTGGCCTTCATTGGACATGAGAAGTGACATCAGAATTCTGGGTCTCTGTTCTTTTGCTTTAAGTTTCTAGCAGGAAGAGCCATGTCCTGAAGGCACCCCACCAGGTTTATCAGCTCAAAACTTCCTTGTCTCTTTATCAGCAACCCCCTTTATGTTTTGCCTTTCCCTAATAGAACATAAGCTTCTTGAGGGCAGGGAACTGTTATGATTGCTTATATTTGTACCTTCAGGGCTTACTTCCACACCTGGTACATGGTAAGCACCTAATAAATACTTTCCATATCTATTTAGATCTTTAAATAATACAATGTCAGATAATCCTGCCCAATTTAATTCTTATGCTATGAGATAGTTTGGCAGCTAGGTTACTCAGTGGATAGAGCATTGGACTGAGTTTAAACCTGTATGTGAGCCTGGGCAAGTCATTTAATCAGTTTTTTCATCTGTAAAATGAGCTGGAGACGCAAACCGATCTATGTCTTTGCCAAGAAAACGCTAAAGGGGTCACAAAAAGTTGGACACCAAAATGACTCAACAAATATCATATTTTAAGAGTTTTAAGATAGATTATAAGAATTTTTGGATAGTTTGGGTATGATACTACACAGAAATAAAGGTTGAGTATCTATGAATGGTAATGCAGTATATATGTATGCATGTGAATATAATATATATAATGTATACTATATGTATATAGTATACAATAATATATATAGTGTATAGTAGGATCTTAGATATAATGTTTATTTGATTTGAAATGATTTACCCAAAAATCACACAACTATTTAATAGGAGCTGCCTCTCACTGCAGGCATCTTTCTTTCCCTCACTATCTCAACACCTACATTTTATCACTGGAGCATATAATGTTAGATGATATAGAATTTTTTTTTTAAAGAAAGAAATAAGGATATAAGGAATACTTCACCTCTCTCTCCCTGCTCTCCCTCCCACAAAGAAATGACTTTTTTTTTTGGCATTTTGAGTTTGAAACAGTTTTTTTTTTTTCTTTTTCTAGAGGTGATCTGCAGATTCTTTTGATTGATGCTTTGTTTTCTGAATTCAGAAATTCTGGGATGTTTTCTTGCATTATTTATTGAATTACAGTTTTCTATTTTTTTTTTAAATTATCATGTTCTTCAGTGGACCTTAAGTGTCTCTCTATACAGCCTCTATTTGAGATCACTGTGTTTTGCTTATATAAAGATTTTATGTTCTTTTTATCATTATTAATATATATTTTTTTACTTCTCTTGTTATGGATTGTTTTCAATTCAGAAAACTTGTCTTCACATTTTTTCCCCTCTCTTTTGTCTCTTGGGAAGATTTGCCATTGTATATTCAAGTGTTTTTTTTTTTCTTTTGCTAAATATTTCTGGGATTCATGGGATTCATAAATTCTATCACCATTAAGGATTAGCACTTTGCACTCAATTGTTTTTGATGTTGTTTTGAAGAGTTAGTGGAGGCTGGAGAAAATATCCAGTCCTCTATTTTGTTGGTTTCTTGACTCTACCTATACTTTGAGATTTTTTTTAAAATAGTATTTTATTTTTCTAAATACATGCAAAAGTATTTTTCAACATTCACCTTTGCAAAACCTTGTGTTCCATATTTTTCTCCCTCTCTTCCTTCTTCCTCCTCCCCAAACCAGCAAACTATCTGATATAGCTTAGTTAAACATGTGCAATTCTTCTAAATGAAGGTTTAAATTTTTTTCTTTATATTTATTTATGTGGAGTAAAAAGAAAAAAATCCACTAATCAGCCTTCTAGTTCCTCCCAATAACTTGATGAAATTGGGATACAGATTATATTGGAAGGACACCTCTCATGCTGCACAGAGAAGTCTTATATTGTTCCTGAAATGACATAGAAAACTCCCCTAATCGGTCTCTACTGGGGAGAGTGATGGTTAGGGAACTCAAACTGATCTAATTGATCTCATAAGGATCTACATCATGTCCTCTCATTAAACCTGATCAAGGAGCTTTTCCGAGTATTTCCCCAACATATTTATATTTGATGGTATGATGGAAATAACATTGGACATTGCTTTGAATGCTGACTCTGTCACTTATTGGTTGTGTCATTTAGGGCAAATTCTTCTTTCTGAACTTCAGTTTCCTCATTTCTAAAGCTAGAGCCTTGAACTAGATGATCTCTGTGGGCTCAGCAACTTTCACCTTTATGTATTACTAAAACTATTTTAGAGGTGTTAAATTAGCATTAATTTTTAAGAAGCAATTTGCATAATGTGTAGAGAGCTAGCCTTAGTGTTCTGAAGACCAGGGCTAAAATCTCATCTTTGACCCTTAACATTTAACATCTCGATGTTCTAGGCCAGTGTTTCTTAAACTATGGGTCACAATATAATTGAATATGGTGGTCAGGAAAATTTGGCAGCAGTAAAAGGTATCATCAAATATTGTGCCGTGATTTAATTCTTTATGTAAAAATAAACAAGTACATTCATCTCATTAGTATGCAAATTTCATTTGTCTTCAATGATAAATTTATATGATAAATGGTAAAAATTATATGAATACCAAAGTATTGTTTTAAAATAAATTTCGTATGATTTATTGTCAGTAAATGTTTGATTTGCATACCTATATGCCCAGTTCATATAAAAATTTCTTTGGTGAAAAGGGGTCATGGGAAAAATTTAAGAAGTCTTGCTCTAGGCAACTCTTAAAATTGTAGAGAAATTGCCTTCTTTCATTTGTAGATAGAACTAGAAATTCCTAATACTACTGAGATAATAGGACAAGTCCTTCTTCCTATCAAAAATAACACATAAGTTAAATTAGAATAGATTAAAACAGGCCATCGCATATATGTCATGTGGAAGATGAAATGTATTTCTTATTGCAGGAATTTCTCAAGGCAAGATGTCACCTTTATGGAGAAGCTATTGCAAATCAATAATATCCATTAAATGTCCCAGGAAAACTAGCAAAATGAACATTCAAACCAAACAGAGACAATTTTCTTCAACAGGCTCCTTATATACTGAATGACAGCATCAAGGAGGGAAGGAAGTTATCTGTGCTTAATTTGCACTTCATCAGGCTGGGTTCCACCTACCATATTTCTCTTCTGATAAGAGAGGACTGCTGAAAATGCATTGTGCCTTCTCCTTTGCCTTAAATCTTCCAGCATAGTTTAACTCGCTATTTGAACACATCTGTAAGAATCATATTCAGCAAAAATCCAGACATTCTTTGGCTTCGGGCTCATGATTTCTCATAGGCTTCTGAACTTCATCTACAATACAAGCAGACCTATTCACTAGATTCATGAGGGAAAAAAAATGAATTTTCTTGGTCTTCTCTGAAATAACTCTGCCCAGACTGCCTACCAAATAAGACAAAAATTATCTTACCGTTTGTGCAATATGCCAAGATAATAATTTCTGAATATATTATACAATGTCTAATATGTTAGAGGATCTCAATACATATTAAATTAATTAATCTAGCAAAAGGTCCAAGTGATTGAAGAAAGTCATAGGAGAGACTTATTTCTACTTGAAATAAATATTTCAGCAGATTGACTGACAGTACTACTTATGTTCTTTGCAAATATGATAAATATACTTTCATGTTATATAAATCAGGCTGAGGGGAAGATGGAACATAATACTCATTGTCCTGTTTAGGCTACTTAGAATATATCAGAAAGTGGCAAGGCAAGCAAGGTAAAAAGTGGTAAAAACAAAAGTTTTCTATTTAGAATATTTTAAAACTTTTAAAACGAATCAAGGAGTGTCTATTAAGTGCCTATTATCTACCAGGCACTTTCTAGGTACTAAGGAGACAAATACCAAGAATAAAATAAACATTGCATGCCATGAGCTTAAGTTATTTTGATAGCTCCTTGAGGATAAGAAATTATTTTTGCCTTTTTTTAAGCAGAGTGCTTGGTATATAATAGGTACTTAATACATGTTTATTGATTGATTGATTGATATTCTAATGGTAGAGAAAGTGATATCAACAACAATAACAATATTACATAAATAAATGAACAAATGATAGATAAATATAAACTAAACAATCAAATAAAGAGAATAAATATACACATAGTGCCTGGTACATAATAGGTGCTTAATACATGTTTATTGATTGATTGGTTGATATTCTAAAATAATATATAAATAAATGAACAAACATAAATGATTGATATGTATAAATAACAAACAATTAAATAAAAAGAACAAGTCTATACACACACACACAAACACATGCATGCAAAATAGTTAAATACTAAGCAGTTTGTATTTAAGAGAGGGAGGATACTAGCAGTTGGGGAAGGGGTGGATGAGGAAAATTTTCCTGTAGAAGAAAATCCTTGCCTGAGTTGAATTTTAAAGGAAGGGAGAGGCTCTGAAGCAGAGATAAGTGGGAAGCCATTTCATCAGTCAGTGCAAAGACCCAGAGATGCCATATAGAGCATTGTATATGGGAAACAGAGAAGGCTAATTTGGCTGGGTTGTGATAGTGTGAGAGGGTTAGTGATATACAGTAAGGCTGGAATTGTAGCTTGAAGTCAGGCTGTGTGCAATGCCAAATGACTGCTTTGAAAACAATAATGCAGGACCAAAACTTTGAGCTCATATGAAAATAGTGTTCTCACAAAAATTGGAATCTCCATGTATTCCAAGAGCCAGTGGGATTCTATAAGGGTCTTATACATGATTCACAGGATGCTCTTTCCATGATTAGTGTTTGTAATTTGGCAATGACTATTTTTCTGTTTCTGGGATAATGATCTTTTATTTATGATATTGTGTCTGTGACAATATTTGCCAAATTATGTTCCACAAAACTTTGGGGTTCCCATGAGAAAATTTTCTTGTATTGACTCCTTCCCTTTGAATATTAAATAGAAAATTATATATTTATTAAAAAATGAAGAAGAAGGGTTGGGCTCCTTCTACCAAAATGATTTGAAAGCTGAAAAGTTGGAAAGAAAGGATTTAAGAAAAAATACTGAATGATTGCTACCGTTCAGCTTTCTCAATCACACCGATTGTAATCGTAATTAATTCTATAAGTTGATATTGCCTTAGTTTTCAAAGAAGTCCATATTATAAAAAGAACCCCTTTTGATGGGGCAGCTCCTTGGGCATTGGACTTTGTATTTGGGATTATTTCCTGGGACAATGTTTTGTGTCTTTATGATACTTATGATGTATATTCACTTATATTCTATATATCTGTAAAGGATTTGTCTATGTGCACATCATATATTGAGTAGTATGTCAATGCTGTTCACCATAACTTATCCATATGAAATATAATAAACATTTATTAATTGTATGCAAAGCACTGTGCTAGGACTTAGGAAAAGGTATAATCTCTTTCTTCATAGAACTATCCCAAATCTTAGACACAATAATCACAAATCTAAATCTTAGATATAATAATCACAAATCTAAAATAAAACATTACACAATTAAGAAACCAAAACAGCTCTGTGAGATCTGAGTGAGGTCATCACAAACCAATACCTGTCATAGAAGTCGTCTGTTGACTTTTGCTTTGAATTTGACAGGTGAAGAGTAAGAGGCAGGGTATTTAAAGATATAATAAACCGAATGAACAAAGTAAAAATAGTGGGAATACAGTGTTTATTCACTGGATGGCAAGTTGTCCAGTTTGCTTAGTTTGTAGAGTGTGCATAAGGGAATAATATAAAATAAGGATTACCTTTAGGAAATTGTGCCATATATTTCATGACCCTTAATCTTTCCCCTGAACTAAAGGACTTTTTTTCTTAATATTCTTTTGATGAGACCATATAGTTGCAAATAATAGATTATCAGTTTCTGAAGAATTTAAGTTGAATTTCATCTAAAGAGCACTGAAGACGGGCATAAGAAAATACACAACCTCTAACACATTTCCACCAAATAATTGTATGGGAGAAATAGAATAAAGGACCAGATGAATGACTGGAAAAGAAGTTGGGTTGATCACAGGATGAAAACAAGCAATAACTAGTGGATAGTCCATACCTTCCATTAGTATTTGTACAATGTCAAGCAATGCAGAGATGTGCTGGAACCAACTCTTCAGTTTCAGGAAAGCTGATTTTTAAATTTTTAATGTGAACATTTATATTTTGGAAGTCATAAAATGCTACAAATCAGGGCTTGATTTATTGTTTTATTGATTTATAGATCTAAAAAGTGATGAAGAAAAATGTTAATTAAACAAATTACATTCAAAAGTATGCAATGCATACATATTTTTTCCAGAGTTTATTATTAAATAAATAAACACACTTTGCAAACGACTTTTTGGAGGACACATTAAAAAAGTGTCATAGATTCCCTCAGATCTGAATTCTTAGAGAGAGGGCCCATTGGTAGAAAATAAAAGATGAAGAGATGTCACAATGTGAAAGGGTTTAAATTCAAGGCAGAGTCTAAACTTTAGTTATTAATCAACAGGGAGTTTTTGAAAAATTTGTGATAGAAAAATAAATAGAGGAAGCCTTTATTAAGAGTTACTATATGATAGGACAGTACTAACTCCTAGGAATAAAAATATAAACAAAAAGAAAACTCTTCCTCCTTTTAGGGAGCTTGTTATTTGTTCTTCATTCTCAAAGACCACTATGAGAACAGGGATGTGATGTCATAATAGGCAAGTGAATTGGATTTAAATGAGGGAGGGCTGTGCAAAGTCGCCTGCCTCATTTTCTCCTCTGGAGCCAGCTGGTCCAGTGGCAAGATATGGATCAGGACAATTGGAGATAGCCCTGGATGTATACATCTTATTGGAAGAGGATAACTCATATAGAATGGAACTGAAAAGTGGACCCGTCTCCTTGCAGGAGCAACATATGGAAGGAGTCTAGGTGATCATGGGCTGACCCAGGTCTGGAGTGAGCATGGCTGGGCTGGTATTTCCTCAAATGGATTTTCAGGCAGAACTCAACAACCAGAGGAGGAAACTGGGGTGGAAGCAATATGGCAGCCAGGGTGGAGATTCAGAAGGAGGCTTAGGAGTCATTTTGAGCCATGTTTTGAGTGAGAAGTGATATATTTAGATCTATATAAAAGAAAGAACATTCTGGGATCATAGCCAGTCTTTTTGATACAGAAAATGTGCTATAGATATATCATGCAGTGCTTAGTATTGACCCTGGTAAGTAACAGTGAAAAACAAATGCTTACCACGGTTTATTCGTTTTACCATTTATGGACTGACCTGAGACCTCCCTATAATAAGTTCCTCAGGCTCCATAGTGTGGGGCTACATTTTAATTGAAAACTTGTGTAAACCATGAAAACAAAAGTATCTGGCATTTCAAGTAAGTCCATGAATGCCTCAAGTATGCTTAATAAATGCTTATTAAATTGAATTGAAGCTATCATCTTATCATCTCAACTACTCTTTAATTCCAAACTTCTGGAAAGAGCCGTTTCTACTCATTCTCTTTACTTCTTCACTTCCCACTCATTACTAAACTTTCTGTAATTTGGCTTCCATCCCTACCACTATATCTAGACTCCATTTTTAACAATGAATAATGGCTTCTTAATCCTCATACCCAATGGTCTTTTCCCAGCACACTTCCCCCTATGTTTTTCAGTCTCCTTTGGCTCTTATGTTCTTTCTCCTCTTGTGTTCTATGATGCTTTCTCCTCTTTCGCTTGCCTTTCAACCAATCAATCAGCAAGGATTTATTTAAAAACCTACTATGTTCCAAGAGCTTTGGCAGGCACCAAAGCTTAATTTAAAGAAATTTAAATTCTAATAGCTAATAACTATCTGATCGGTCTTTCTTTCTCTTCTATGGTTCATTTATTTCTGCATTCTAAGTCAAGTTGATTGTTCTTAATCCTATTGTCTGTTCTTCAAAATTTTGTTCTTAGCTCTTTCCTCTGTTCTCTCTTCACTCTATTACTTTTCTTAAGGGATAATCTGATTATGCCATCGTCATCCTCAAAAATCTTTACTACTTCTTTATTGCTTCTAGGATAAAATATGAAGTCTTCAGCCTGACCCTGAAAGCCCTTCACAACCTGATGTGAGGCATTATTAGTAAAACAAACAAACAAACTTCAAACTGGCTTACTTGCTAGTCCCTAAATTTGATATCCATTTCCCATCTTAGTGGCTTTGTACAGGTTTATCTCAAGGTTGTCATGTATTACCTTTGTATGTCTACACAACAAAATTAAGTTTCTTTAAATCTCAGCAAAGGTACCATCTCCCATGTGGAGCCTTTTCTGATCACATTAGTTGTTACCATTCTCCTTCTCCCTAAATCATGCACCTAACTTTGTATCCCATAAGTGATTGTAATAACCTGGGTGTCATAGACCATTTTAAATTTCCTTTTAATTCCATGCCTCCTTGCACTTAGTAGGCAGTTAAAAAGCATTTCATGAATTAAATTGAGAATTAAAAATCATATTTGATCATTTAAGAAAATTTGATATAAACCTTCAGAGAACCATATTCTGTGTGTCTAACTTAAGCAAATAAGGCACAAACATCAGCCAGCTATTAAAGTAATTCATCAATTCATAGCTATTATGTTATAATGAGTTCCTCAGTAACTGCAGTTAGATGTGATTAACTGACTATCTTTCCTTCAATTCTTGCGATGGATTTTCAATGACATCAGTTCACAATGAAACTACTTAAATGGATTTCAGATTCAGCTCCTTTTTAGATGACTGTTATGATAAAGTAACTAGGAAATTTGCCTTGCATGAGTGATAGAGAAATTAACATTTTTTATTATTAAATTTTTTAATTAACAAAATTATTTTATTTCTAAAACTATAACCAGGGATAATCAAACAAAATGCTAATTTACATACATAAAGTAAGACAGAAACCAGGATTTTAAATGAAACAAGTCTTTATATACAATTTGCCTTTTCTTTTAAAATCTAGTAAGGATAATAAACTCAATATGTAACTTTGAAGTTGTATAGTTTATCTATGTTTCTTTCTGATTATTTTTATAATCTCTTTTATTTATTTACAAAGATGCTTCCATGATCACACTTAATATATATGAATACTCAAAACAAAAACAAAAACAAAAACAAATTCCCCCAGTGGCCACTTTGGAAAATTTATGTTTCATCTACACCTTGAGTGAAATCATGAAATCACCTCTCTTTCCAGAGGCAGGTAGTCTTTTAAAACTGGCTAATCATTACATTGAATGCTGTTCCTAAGTCTTTCAAAGTGCAGGTTTTCTTTCTTCTTTTCTTTTCTTTTCTTTTCTTTTTTTCTTTTCTTTTCTTTTCTTTTCTTTTCTTTCTTTTCTTTCTTTCTTTCTTTCTTTCTTTCTTTCTTTCTTTCTTCTTTTCTTTTCTTTCCTTCCTTCCTTCCTTCCTTCCTTCCTTCCTTCCTTCCTTCCTTCCTTTCTTTCTCTTCTTTTCTTTCCTTCCTTCCTTCTTCCTTCCTTCCTTCCTTCCTTCCTTCCTTCCTTCCTTCCTTCCTTCCTTCCTTCCTTCCTTTCTTTCTCTTCTTTCTCTTCTTTTCTTTCTTTCTTTCTTTCTTTCTTTCTTTCTTTCTTTCTTTCTTTCTTTCTTTCTTTCTTTCTTTCTTTCTTTCTTTCTTTCTTTCTTTCTTTCTTTCTTTCTTGTTCCTCTTTTTCCTCCTCCTCCTCCTTCCTTTTTCAATGTTGTTGATAGTATATAAATTATTCTTAGGATTTTTCTCATTTCATTCTCCATTTCTTTAAGGAATTCTTCGAGGTCCTTTAAGGCTTCTCTGAAGCTGTCCCTTTTATTATGTCTTACGACAATAATATTTCTGAACTTCACATGCAAAAACATTTTGAGTCATTATCCCATTATTGGATAACCTGATAGTTTCCAGTTCTTGTTATTTTTTGTATGGAAGGTGATACCTTGACTTTTCCTTCTGATAATTTCTTATTAGTTTACCATTTATCAATTGGGGAATGGCTCTCTTTAAAAATTCGAATGATATCTTAGAAATGAGACCATTATTAAAGAAATTTGCTGCAGAACTTTCCCCAAGTTTCTTGCTTCTCTTAAAACTTCAAATATATTAATTTTGTTTGTTTAAAAACTTTTTTTGATTTTATGTCATCAAGATTACCCATTTTTACCTCTTGTGGACATTTCTATCTTTTATTTGTTCAGGAACTCTTCCCCGTTTCCTATATCTGACAGGAAATTTTTTCCATGCCTCTCCAATTTGTTAATGATGTCACTCTTGATTTCTTAGTTATGGACTCATTTGAAAATTTTCTTGGTATATGTTGTGAGATATAGGTTCATGTTTATTTTCTGTCAATTTGCTTTCTGTTTTTTTTTTCCAACCAACGTTTTTTGTCAAATACTTGAGAAATAGGCTCTACTTTTATTGTTAGAAGGTCAACTTTTGACCAAAATTGACTAAATTGTGATGTGATATAAGTTGGATTTTTGTTTTATTTTGTTACTTTTTTTAACTTAGGAGAGGAGACACCTTCTACCAATGAAGATTAATAACTTTTTTTTTTTCGATTTCAGGTCTTATGGGTTACCTAAGTCACTAAAGGATTAAGTGATCTGAACAAGGACACAAAGACAATAATTATCACAGTTGGGATTGAGATAATTCTATATTCATTATGAATTATTTATAATTCTTTTGGAATGTTTCATATATATTTAATGCTCCACAAAAGTTACTGTCTTATTCCAAAGGTTCATAATCATTTATTTTTGTAATCTTTTCCATTGATTTTTCCACTTATATATATTCTTATTTTTAATTATCCTGCTATACATTATATTTGATGTCACACTAACCAAAACCCCATTTATAATTGGGGTAAAATAAGTAGGTAGAGCAATTCCACTCAATTTGACAAAACAGGGATTTTTTTGCACTTAAAATATTTATTTTTATAAACATTTGTTATTTGTATTTCTTTCTGCCTTCCCCCACTCCCATAACAAAACAAAAATAAAACCCTCATAACATATGTGCACAGTCTAGTAAAATAAACTCCCATATTGTCTATGTCCAAAAAATAGATGTCTTTCATTCAGTATTTTTTAGTCCATCAGCTCTCTGGCAAGAGATGCAAAATCTTTTTATCTTTGGTCCTCTACTTCAGATTAAATGGAAATGCTTCCATTTGATGCTGTTCACTAAGTACAGAAAAACAAAACAATTAAAAAATAATTGAGGAACAGAGGCTACCCTCACTTTGGAGTAACTCATTGCAGTGATTTGGTGGAAGGAAATGGATAAGAATCTTCTGGATGGCAGTTGTGATGTGCATCTCTGGAGGGAGCTTGCATGTTCAGTCAATTACAAATTCATCTGACTATATTGAAAATTTTCAATAGTACTCTCAAGGATCAATGAGGTTGAGTTATCCAGTGGCTTGAAAGAATCAATTGAAGAATTCATGTTAAGGAAGGATAAGAACAAACTAACAAATTCACTGTGCTTTCCATATTTGTTAACATCACATCAGCGAGTTATCAATTGTCAGGCAATCTTTTCTTCAAAATGTTTTAAAGGCATCTTAGAAAAGAGCACTTTCATTTGTTAAAATTTGTTTTATGACCTGAAAATTACAGGTTAAATGGTTTTCTTTAGATGATTTGCCCTAAATTGGGTACATATTAACACTTCAGATTATGCTGTCATTTCTTTCATACTGAATACATGATAGCACACTGGGGACATCCAATTTATTAAAAGCCTCTAAGCTGCTACCCTTTGCTCTCTAATTAGGCCTCCGTTGTTACTGTGTATTTCAGGAAAATATGACTCTTCCATTCTTCAAATCTAATGAGCTCCAGCTGGGGAGGGATTAGAGCAGGATTTCTTTCGAGTGGGTTTAACCTTTGTATGGTGGTGTTCTTCCGGATTATTCAGCCTTGAGGGCTTTCTGCTCAATAGTGGGGTTCTGCCAAGCTAATCATTGAAACTTTAGTGTCTACTCTCCTGTCATTCACTTAATTTCACCCTGTTTGTCATGATAGCACATGAATGTCTCAACAGCAACATCTGGAAAGTTACTCAAAGAATTCCTTGTCAAGCATTTTTATACACTGTGTTTCAGGGATGGAGAAACAGTTCAGGTAGCTTTCCTGGAAATATTTTCTTTTCCCCCAGACATTATAGGATTTCAGATATGTTTGATACCCTTTCTATTTCAGAAAAACACCACTTCTCCTAAGATGCTAACTCTTGGCTATTCTTTTTTTTTTAATACTTTCTTTCTAAATATATCAAGGTGGCATCGAAGAACACCTTTATAAGTAAAAGATTTGGATAAACTTCCTTTGGAAAAAGATCTTTCATACATACATGGTGATACATAATGCATTTTAACTCTATAACACAAAAAGGAAACAACAAGGATATTATCTTCTACCTTAATTTCATTTAAGTTTCACTTTTTCTGTCAAATATTCCTTGACCCTTTCAATGCTCATTTGAGCATCCTATCTCTAGAAATAGGGAAGATATATTACATATTATGCAGTTTACACTATTTATACTTTGATATACTGAAATATTATTTTGAAACAGAATTCTAATGAAAGGTTCTTAATCTTTAGTCAGTGAACTTGTTCTTTAAAACAAATAACATTTTGATAATTATCTTGACATGATTGATTTTCTTTGTAATATTTGGTATTTTATTTCTTGTGTTTAAAACCATTTTTCCCCTGAGAAGGGTTCCCTGGTTTCACCAGACTACCCAAGAGGTTCATGACTTACAAATGTTTAAAAACTATTGGTCTAAAATGAAGGAAAATAATCACAAATGGTGTTTTTGTTGGGAGAAAATAAGGCACAAACAAGGCATTGAGAAGGTATTAGCAACTATTGGCTCCTGTGATTGGGTTTTTTTCATCTTTATAATTTTTTAGGAAATAATATATGTATGCATGAATGACATGCTTGATGAAAATATGAGAAGAGAATTGTTAAACTTTCACCATAGACATGTTTATGTCCACCTAATTTACTAAGAGATTGAGTGAATATAAGATCTCATAAGAAATCTTTATTGTCTGGTGATGTTGGAACTGAAAGATAAATGTAGCCTTAGTGTCTCATCTCAAATAATGTCTTACACCAGTACATTCAATTGATATAAGATTTCATGGCAGACATGACTTTATTCAATTACCTACTAAATGGGAAGATTTGTGGTCAATGAAAGTATCTTTTTCAACTTATGTTCAGCTTTATGGAAGAACTTCTGGGCAAATTCCAAACAGTTTGCCAATTGCTTGCAAAATTCTTCAATTCCTTTTGTTCAAAATGACACCAAACTAGTTATGTAAAGATCTGAAGCTCTGCAAAGCTATAAAGTCCTTCATAATATTTCTAACATCCATACAGGAAAAACTTGTGAATAAAAATGCTTGCAAAATAATACTCTTATTAGATGGTGCTTTAAAGTTTATGATATATCATCTCCCAATTCAATGAATCCCCCACACCAGCAGTCCTGTTTCCTATCCATTTTTCATAGCTACCGTCCTGGAAGCAACACTTGTGGAGAAGGGTTCAGTCAGTCCTGCCAATTGATACAACTGATGCCCAGTGATAATCAAGGTAGTCTTAGTTGAAGCATGAAGGCACTCTGAGTGAGAGATAAGAAGCAGTGTTTGCCATATAAGACAAAAAAATACCTTGACTACTGTCTCCCTTAAACACTGATGGAATCAGAAAAGAACCCTGGAATAGTAAAACTTTCAGACAATTGCTCTAGACCACCATCCTGAGAAATCTAGACATGGCTTGACAACTGCTTAATAGGTTCTTTGGCCACAGTTACTGAAGACTCAGAAAAGAAAGTTCTTGACAACAAAGTTCTTGACACTGTCGATGGTTCAACATTAGAAATGATTTTACCAGTGGAAATATATTAAGGAGCAGTCATTACCTCTGCTTTATCACTACACCATGAGAACTATGAGACTTTTCTATATGTATGTTATGTGGCCCCATTAGAATGTGAGCTTCTTAAGATAAGGCACTCCCTTTATTTGAATCTTGCTTTGCCAGTGTTCCCAGCACTTTGCACATAGTAGCTACTTAATGCTTTGCTCATCCATTTATTATTCATTCATCTCTTTTTAACTACTATTAGTAGAGAGATTTACAGACGTTATTATGAACATTTCAGGGAGAGTTCCAATCCTGATCTCTCCTGATTACAACTTTGATGTTTTTCTTCCTATACCCAGCTGGTTATAGACCATGACACCCAATGAGATAGCTATTTCATTTATGACTTTTTAAATTATAAAATTTTAATTCACAAACTATTTT
This sequence comes from Antechinus flavipes, assembly GCF_016432865.1. Lineage (NCBI taxonomy): Eukaryota > Metazoa > Chordata > Mammalia > Dasyuromorphia > Dasyuridae > Antechinus > Antechinus flavipes. The sequence continues at coordinate 60,894,501 of NC_067400.1, forward strand.
TCTTTCTCATTTCCTCCTTTCTTACCTCCCACCCTCCTTCTTCTTCCTCTGTCCTTCGCCCAATGTAAGCTGGAGCACACTTGGGAAATTGTGTAGAACTTTCAGTGATTTCAATCTGTTTGCTACTTCAAAAACTTCATTTTTTAATCTCATTTTCTTCTTATATGATTGCAATTTATGAAACAGCAAAATCTAAAACAAATCCTATTTACCAACATTCCAAAGAGCATTGCAATGATGTGTTGTGTATAGGCAGGCTACATCTTGTTATCAGTGATGACTTGCATGCTAGGAGTGATGACATTGATTATTGAAGTCTATGTTTAACCAGAAAAGAGGAAAGATGAACATGAGCTGAAATATAGAAGATCAACATCTCAAGTGATTCCCTTGTACACCAGAAGGTGCCCCTAGAACATCAGGCAGTTCCTTTCTGGAAGAATTATAGAAAATCATGAACAACAATTTCATGAAATGAGATGGTATCAAGGGTTATGGTTTATATGACTTATGATCTATTCACATTAAGAAAAGCAGATTCATCAAAATATCCAAGTGAATTGTAGTCCATTCAGAAATCTTGAATGTAGTGTAGTTTGTGCTTGTATCACATCTTCTAAGTTAGACTTTTTATAAACTTATTGAGGGCAAGGATCATATCTTCCACTTCTTTATATAGTATCATCATCCAGGGGTCCTCAAACTACAGCCCGTGGGCCAGATGCAGCAGCTGAGGACATTTATCCCCCTCACCCAGGGCTATGAAGTTTCTTTATTTAAAGGCCCACAAAACAAAGATTTTGTTTTTACTATAGTCCAGCCCTCCAACAGTCTGAGGGGCAGTGAACTGGCCCCCTATTTAAAAAGTTTGAGGACCCCTGATACCTAGAACAATGAGGAATCTATAGCATAATACATATTCATAATATGTGAAATCCTAGAATACTAGATAATACACAATCATTTATTAATATTGGAGATCTTTGAAAATAACATTATGGCTAATGTATAGAAGAAAATTTCCCTACCTGAAATAAAAATATTTTCTGAATAGATAGGTATATGTAAAAGCAGAATGTAGTATTATTTACCTGCTACTTCTTGAAATTCAGGATAAGTTTCATTTCATTCAAGAGATCCTAGCAGATCTGCCAGAAGAATCTCATTATAATAATGGTCTCACCTCTGGCATAATCCTGAAACACCAATTCCAAGACAAGCATCATTTGAAGGATTTGGGGATTTCTTTTGGCATTCTCTTTCTCTTAATGTACAGTGCAAGATAAATGATATGAACTTGTCCAAATTTGGTATGCAGGTATACAAACTATATGTTTGTATAGCGGAGAATATAAACATATTTTGAAGTTTTTTTTTAATCTTCTATTTACTGAAGGAACATAGATTTTACTCCAACCAAAATGATCACCTTACAGAAATCAGTGGCCAGTATCTACTTCGTCAAATTTTGAAGCCAGCCAACCTTTAGACCATGAGGTTCTTAACCTTGTGTTTCTTGTGGCCTTCTTTGGCAGTCTGATGAATCCTGTGAACTTTTCAGAATAATATTTTTAAATGCATAAAATAAAATACATAGGCTTACAAAGGAAGTAAATTATGCTGAAATATATTTATAAAGATATTTAATTTAAAAAATCACAAGTTCATAGATCCAAAATTAAGAACCTTTGCCTTAGACCTTCTGTGTTAATATAATTTTAGTTTTTCCTAATTTTCTCTCCCCCAGTGCTTTCTAGTGTAGTTCTAGCCTCTTGCTTCTTGTCAAGGGATATCTAAATAGTCACAAAAATGTGACTTTTGAGTTCATTATACAAATATATATATAAAAACATATATGTACATACAAATATAATATATATTCAATATATATTATTGAATTCATATAATTACACATATTCATACCCCCACACAAATATGTACAGATATGTATATATGTATGCAACTTAACAAAATTACAGAATCATGAAATCTCAAAACTGGAAATGACATAAAAGTTACCCATGACTGTTTTTTTGGGGGGAGCAGAAATTCACTCCACCACATCCTTGACAAGTATTTACTGTGAGTTCACTTGAAGTCTGCCAATGATGAAATCTCCCTGGAAATTTCATTGCATTTAGGCATTGTTAGAATTGTTCTAAGCTGTTGCTTATATGGAACCAAAAGCTCTCTCTCTTAACTTCTACTTAATGTTTCTAGTTTTGCTATCTTGGACCAAACAAGGTGAGCTTTCCATTTGCCATATGAAAATTTCAGCTAGACCTCACAATTGCTGAACAATCTTATTCTCATTCTCTCTCTCTCTCTCTCTCTCTCTCTCTCTCTCTCTCTCTCTCTCTCTCTCTCTGTCTCTGTCTCTGTCTCTGTCTCTCTTTGTCTCTCTCTATATCTGTCTCTGTTTCTCTCATTAAGTCCTTATTGCATTTCCCCAAGTAGTTGTTCCAAAACTTTTCCACAATCCTCATTCCCCTAATTCTATTTCTGACTCCTTTATATTTAGCAGAAATCCCCACTTATTTTATTGAGAAGAAATTCAGATTTTTCTAGCCTTAGTTCCCAAACCTTCCTCTTTTATACACTTGTCATATACTTGTCACTGTGCCCTCTTCACCACCTCCAGATTTTTCTGTATTTTTAGCCATCATTTCTTCCTTCTCTCTTGCCATAGAAGAGGTGACCTTTCTTTCTATTCTAACATCTATATATTTGCATTCTAGATTTCCTCCTTTGATCAGATACCAGAAATACAAAGATATGGACTCTTTAAGATATTAATGTAAACAGGACTTTTGTCACATCTGATCAAAAGAAATGTACACATCCTCAGCTTTTATACCATAGAATTGCTCTTACTCATGATCCCACAGTAAATCAACTTCAGTTTAGGTCCAGGCTTCATTGCCTGAACTTTTGGCTTAGTTGTCTCTGATTGGCTCCATTCTTCTGATTTGGTAGACCTGGATTCTGAAATTTAACTTGATTTTGTATTTATTCCCTTTTAAGCCAAATCTCAATTTTTTTCCACATATTGCCTTAGACTCAACCAGAGTTAAGAAACTCCTCAGAAACTCTTCTCTTATTCCTCCTATGACATAAGCTAGAGAATGCCAGTTTTTACTTCTATCCCAACATACTTTAGCTATTAGCAATAAATGTTGGCTGCTGTAGCCACCAGGCAAACTTCTGCTCTCTGTTATTAGCCTATAGTCTTTTATAGCAACCAGCCCATCCAAGACTCTGCTGCCCCATGCTGGGTTCTAATGATGTAGATCCGTAACTAGGAATTCTTAAGCCCAGAGCAAATTAAGCTGGGGGAAGGGTAGTACAGAACTTTCCTATCATGAGACCTGGTCATTCATCCATAAGAGGATAAACTGTTATTGATCCTAGAGAGAGAAGGCAGAGAAAAGGGGAGAGAAGCAATGGGCATGGAGGCACACCAGTATGGGAAGATGAGCCCTGGAAAAGTATGACATAGCAATGGTACTTGAAAGTAAAAGGTACCTTGTGGTGGAAAGAGTCATCCTCATCCAGAGACAGAACTATGGAGACTGAATGTGGATCAAAGCATAGTATTTTAACTTATATTGATGTTGTTTTCTTTTTTCTATAAGTTCATTTTTAATACCCATTGCTTTAAGAATCATGTTGGGAGAGAAAAATCAAAGCAAAAAGAGAAAAACCATGGGATAGATAGGGAAAAAAAACAGAAAAAAGAAGTGAATCTTCTATTGATTTACTTTCAGTCTCTAATTCTTTTTCTGGATGCAGATGGCATTTTCTGTCCAACATCTATTAGAATTGCTTTGGATCACTGAACCACTGAGAAGAACAAAGTCTTTCATAGTTGATCATTACACATTCTCACTGTTATTGTGTATAATGTATTCCTGGTTCTGCTTGTTTCGCTCAGCATCAGTTCATGTAAATTTTTCAAAATCTCTCTGAAATCAGCTTATTATTTTTATAGAACAATAATATTCAGTTACCTATATAACCACATCTTGTTCGATTATACCCCAATTGATGGGCATCCACTCATTTTCCAATTCTTTGCTATCACAAAAAGAGCTGCTACAAACCTTTTTGCACATCTGGGTCCTTCTCCCTCCTTTATGATTTCCTTGGGATAAAGCCCCAGTAATGGCACTGCTGAGTCAAAGAGTACGCACAGTTTTATAGCTCTTTGGGCATAGTTCCAGATTATTATCCAGAATGGTGGACCATTTCACACTCCACCAACAAAGCATTAGTGTCCCAGTTTTCTCACGTCCTCTCTAACATTTATCATTTTTTTAAAAAAATAGCTTTTTTATTTACAAGTTATATGCATGGGTAATTTTACAGCATTGACAATTGCCAAACCTTTTGCTCCAATTTTTCCCCTCCTTCCCCCCACCTCCTCCCCTAGATGTCAGGATGACCAGTATATGTTAAATATATTAAAGTATAAATTAAATACAAAATAAGTATACATGACCAAACCATTATTTTGCTATACAAAAACAATTGGACTCTGAAATAGTGTACAATTAGCCTGTGAAGGAAATCCAAAATGCGGGCAGGGAAAAATATAGGGATTGGGAATTCAATGTAATGGTTCTTAGTCATCTCCAGAGTTCTTTTGCTGGGTGTAGCTGGTTCAGTTCATTACTGCTCCATTGGAACTGATTTGTTTCATCTCATTGTTGAAGAGGGCCATGTCCATCAGAATTGATCAACATATAGTATTGTTGTTGAAATATATAATGATCTCCTGGCCCTGCTCGGTTCACTCAGCATCAGTTCCTGTAAGTATCTCCAGTCCAATATTTATCATAATCCTTTCCTGTCATCTTAACCAATCTGAGAGGTGTGAAATGGTACCTCAGAGTTGTTTTAATTTTCATTTTTTAATCAATAGTGATTTAGATTTAATTGCTTTAATTTCATCATTTGAAAAGTGTTTATTCATATTATTTGACCATTTATTAATGAAGGAATGACTTGTATTCTTATACATTTGATACAGTTCTTTACAAATTTTAGAAATGAGACCTTTATCAGAAACATTGGCTATAAAGATTTTTCCCAGCTTTGTATTTCCTTTTTAATCCTATTTCTATTGGTGGTATTGTTTTCTTTCTCATCTTTTTTTTTCTTTTGATCTGATTTTTCTTGCATAGCATGATGAATATGGAAATATATTTAGAAGAATTGCACATGTTTAACCTATATTGGATTGCTTGCTGGTAGATGAGGGGGAATGGGAGAGGGAAGGAGAAAAAAATTGGAACACAAGATTTTGCAAAAGTGAATATTGAAAACTATCTTTGTATGTATTTGAAAAAATAAAAAGCTATTATAAAAATAAATTTAAAAAAATAAAAAGAACAATGGAAAGAATTGCTGAGTTGGAGTCAGTGAACTGGTTTTAGTTACTCTATACTAGATATGATTTAATTATTATAATGAACAGGGACCCATTCTTCTTTATTTTCTATGTCCAGGTTTCAATAGACAGAAAGTAGAAAGTCACCTTTTTAAAGATATTAATATTGTAAATAGCCCCCTCTTGTGCATCTTCTATGGGAGGATATAAATGACTACTTCTCTTTTGCTAACAAACATGATTTGGTTTTCCTTATGCTAAAAAAAAATCCACATTTGACTCTCCTGGTTCCAAATTCCTAGCCTTCTTCTTCCTTTGCCACACAGTTTCTCTGAAGTATTATTCCACTATCTCATCACCATATTTTTCTACCTCTACAATCTGACTTACACTCTTGCCAATCTCACTGAAGTTGCTTGCTCTAGTATTATAATTACCTACTAATGGAAAAGTAAAAGGCTTTTTCTTAGTGCTCATTCTTCTTGACCTCTCAGCATCACTCAATTGTATCAATCTTCTCATCATCCTTAAAATTCTCTTTGTAGGTCTAGGTGACAAAGCATAGTATTAATTTTCCTCTTACTTTGATAATCACTTCTTTGCTTACTTTTCTATTCCTTTAATGTGGTCATTCCTTCAAATTCAATCTTTCCTTTCACTAACTATACTACTAACCATCACCTTTTAGTGGATGACCTGATTCTTAGGCTTAAACTCCTTTTGCAGATTCCATGTTACTACTTCCAAATAAATAATCAATCAGTTTTCCAAATGGATATTCAGCAAGCATTTCAAATTCAATTTACATTTGATTTTATTTTCTTATTCCTGAAATCAATTTCCCCTCCTGACCTCTGTTTCTATTGATGAAACTACCATTCTCCTCATGATCAGAATTAACATTTCTGATCTTTTCCTATACCTTTTTCTTCTTTCCCATGAATCCAGTCAATCTCTGAGTTTTCATACTACCTCTTATGCTTATTACTTTTTAGACTTTGTTACTAGGACTCAGTTTCCTCATCTATAAAATATGGGAGTTAGAATAGATAGCCAACAATGAGCCTATAGTTCTCTTAAATATCTATTCCTTTAACATGTTATTAAAGTTAGTCAGTCCTTTCCATTCTAGATGCTGCCAACCAAATTCATGACCTGATCAATTCACACCTAAGTAAGAATAATAGCCCGCTTGGTAACCTCTGGACCTGGCTAAACTCCCCCAAAATCTTCAACTGATGACGTCAACTCATCCCTTTGCCCATTAACCCAAAGATCTACATAATGATGTCCTCTTTTTAGTATTCACAACCACTGTTTCTCCAAGTTTTTGAGCCTTTCTACCATCAGAATCACTATAGGAAAAAACTACAAACTTTTCTCCATGCTTCCTCCTATGGTCCTATTCCTCCAAAATAGTTTACTGACCAATTGGGTATTTAAAATGAAAATTTACTTTGGGAAAAAAACAACCTTGTAATTTCATCAGTATAAGGATCTCTAAGTAAGGAATTTCCTTCTACTAATATAGATAGATTCCTTACAGTCTTAGATAGGACACTGACCTTGGACGCTGAGCAGTTGCATAACTTGCTAAGGTCATATAGCCAGCATGTAGCAGAGAAGAACCAGTCTTCCTGACCCTGACCCTGAACTCTAACTCCTTCCTAAGTTGTCACTCTACTTCATAATAGGAGAGAAGAAACAGGCATCTGTGACAAAGCAGCTACAGCCCAGTACTGGAAGTGGGAAAGACATCAGGCTGGATCTTTCCTCAGACATTAACTGTGTCACTCTAGGTTAAGTCATTTAATATCTTTCAAGTTCAGTTACTTCACCTGTAAATACTTGCCTCACAGAATTTTTGTGAAGATCAAATGAGACATATGTAGTTAAATGAGACAATATGGTTAATTCTACTTCATATATATAATGCTGTACAAAGATCAGTTATAATTATCATTATTGTTATTATTCTATAAGGGAAAAGGTGCAGTAACAGAATAAATGAGTCACCATTTCATTTTACAAAAATTCTTAAAATTTAATCTTGGTCTTCAGCACCAGCTATCACAAAGGTGCAGAATTAGAAACTATTTCAGAGATGACGTAGTTTAACACGTAATCTGTCTACACATCTATGGCACATCACAAAAGTGGTCATTTACCTTTGCCTGAAGACTTCCTTGTAAAGCAAATTCAGTACTTCCTGAGGCGACAACTCTAAATGTTAGGAAAAATTTCCTTACACCAAACCTAAATTGGTCCCTTTGCAGCTTCTATTTACTTCTGAATTCTACATTTTGGGGTTAAGTAGAGCCAATCTAAACCCTTTTTTACATATCTGCTGTGGAAATACTTGAAGACAACTATCACTTCCTTCTTAAATCACAAAATGCTTAGCTTTAAAGTCCAGCTCAGATGATACCCCTTGGAGAAAATCTCTCCCTAAGCCCCTACAGAGTTCTTCCCCCTCCTCATATGATATATTTACTATCTTTTTATAGATTGTATCCATCATTGGAACAGAAGCTTCTTGATCACAATTTTTCATTTTTATGTTTACATTTTGCTTATTGAACTTTGTTTACTAATCCTTTGGTTATCAGCATCAACAGAACTGCAATACCTGGGATGACTCTCCCAACGTGCCCAGTTGATACCCTTAATGAGACTACAGTAGGTTTAAAGTACTGTCAGAATCCCATTCTAATGCATTTAGCATTACTTGTCAAAACAAAGGGCACATTTACTTTAAAGTAAAAGAATTTAATGAAATAGCATAGCAAGGGAATTCTGTCATAAATATGGGACCACTCTCATGCACACATATAGCTAGCATCAGAAGTGTAGACTTACACAACATAGAAGGAAGGAAACAAGCTTTCACAGAGAGCCTACTATATGCCAGGTACTGGACAATTATTACTTTATTTAATCCATATATTAATCTTGGGGAGGTGGGTGCTATTATTGACCCTTTTTGACAGCTGAGGAAACTTACACAAATACATAGGAAATATATGTGGCCAGGGCATGTGGGAAAAGGGACAGATATAGATACTGCCTGTTTAATTTCCATTATTAAACTGCACTTAGTATTAATTTTGGAGTCTTCCTTTCACTAGCTTCTAAGAGCTCTTGAGGCTCAAGAGCCCAGTTCCTTGATTATACATATTTTTAAATTTTTACTTATTTTATTCTTAATTTATTAAATGAAACAAGCATTTCATAACAGAATAAAAAGATGATAGCATATGAAATTATAGATCTATTATGTACAACTTGTTATTCCTTTTAAATGTATGAGAAAAGTTTTCATTTAAGTTTCTTTTTTCTTTTTTTTCTTTCTTCCCCCTCCCCCTGCCCTAGAGATGGCTACCATTAGATACAAATTTATGTATGTATATGTATATATGTGTATGTACCCACAAATATATATATATACATATGTATGTATATATATATATACCTATACATATGAATAGTATACACATATACATTGTATGGATGTGTATATGTATAAGAATATATATATATGCATATATATACATATATATATACAAATCTATATAAATTTACACATACACACATACATACATATATATGTAATATGTAAAATAGTTCCTTTATTCCTTTATTCTAAAACTCTTTTTCTCTCCCAAGTAGATTAGTGGAAGGAGAAAATGTATAAGAATGAAAATTTGCCCAGCTGGTTGTTTCCTCTCTGCTTAACCACATTCCTGGCCATTAGTACAGGAACATGGACTGGACATGTGATTTCATTGGTATAGGGACCCATGCAGATTGGCACCCTCTTTGTAGTTTATAGTCTGAATTATGTAGAACAATGAGTTCTACTCTCTCGCAGGGTCATACAGTCCATATGTGTGAGAGGCAGGGCTTTTTAAACTCAGATATCCCCGAGTCTAAGTAATATCTCTATTTATTATCCATCATCTTTTGTCAGCAAAATCTTTTCAAGCTTTAAGTTTGCCCTTTACATGAATATGCTGATAAAAACAAAACCAAAACAAATAAAAAAAATTATGTTATGGGCTATGTGCAAATAGAATCCGTTCAGAGTCCAAATAGAAAAAGGAATTTTCTATAGTAGGGAGGCTCTTCAGTTCTTCCTCTTTACAGATGACAGTGTGCTGATTATATTAAGTCCTTCAATGTGACTGGACTATCTCCATGAAAAGCTTCATAATGAGTCACTTAAAAGAGCTCCACTTAACAATCCACATGAGGGAAAACTATAGTCGAGGAATGCAAGTTTATCAGACAATGAAACGCAATTGCATAGATGTCCCATTGAGTCAGTTCATCAGCACATATATCTTGAACTGTTCATTGACGGTGAACTTGGCCCAGAATTGAACAGAAGGAAGAGGGAGGACTTAGTTGCAGCTAAGAAATTGTGCCACATTTTCAAACCACTTAGTGCTTCTGTTCTTTGTTTGTTTAGAACTCAAAATAGATTTTCCCATAAAAACAAAGCAAATGAAAATAAATTGCGCTCCTAAAGTACAATTCAACTTATACAATGCTTTCCCCAGAATATATCCGTATTATGATCTTATGCTGCCAAAGAAAGAGGAACAGAAGCTTGGGGAGCTAGTAATTAGTGAATGACTAAGTCAAGATTCCTAACTGGGTCAATTGATTCCTGTCCAATGAATGCCCTCTTCACAACATCACCTGCATTGTATTGATGGTGATTGGGTTCAGACAAACCTAATAAAGCATGTCTAATTCAGAGTGTAGCTTAACTGTAGCACTAACAGTGTAATAAAATCTAGTTAGAGCCGTGGGACCCTAACATATTGATAATATCAGGGCTCCTCTGTGTCTCTTATTATATACCTATTCTCTCTGCAAATCAGGTGCAGAGAAAATGTCCTGTATAAGTTCTTTAAAGGAGGGGAGTAGAGAATAAAAAGATTAATTAATTGAGGTGCCAACAACAATAAATAAAATATATTAATTTGATGTCTTAAAAGTATGTTGCTTATAAGCTAATTTGGTCTTCATAAATAACTTTGGGAAGTAGATTCAACAGCTATTGCTATCCACAATTTTACAGAGGAAAATGGAATCTCAGAGTCATTAAATTATTTGCTAATAATTATACAGCTTGTTAGGCAACTTGCTTTTAAAAATTAAAAAAAATTGCAAAGAAAGTCCTGATCTGCATTGGGAGAGGGATTTTTCTTACCTGAATTTCCCCAAACTGTCAAAATCACATATTCAGTTCTATTCCCTATTCTCTTTGTTTCTTTCTTTCTCTCTGTTTCTCTGTCTCTATCTCTCTCTCTTTGCCTCTCTGTTTCTATCTCTGTCTCTATTTCTGCTTCTCTGTCCATCTGTCTCTGTCTCTCTATGTCTTTATTTGTAGCTCTCTGTCTATCTGTCTCTTACAGAAAGAGAGAGAGAGAGAGAGAGAGAGAGAGAGAGAGAGAGAGAGAGAGAGAGAGAAGAATTTGAACCCAAATTTTCCTGGTTTCCAGTCTGAAAATGACTGCAGGAGACCTAGGGGCCATGCTATTGTTGCTGTTTTTCAGTTGTGTACCAGCCTTTGTGCAGAGATCCTGGAGTGGTTTGTCATTTCCTTCTCCAACTCATTTTACAGATGAAGAACTGAGACAGTCTTGCCCAGTGTCCCCCAGCTTGTAAGTGCTGAGACTGGATGTGAAAGATGAGTCTTCCTGACTGCAGATCTAGTTCTTTATTTACTGTGCCACTTAGCTGTCCAGAGATCATATTAACCATAGTTCAGATTCATATAGAATTTTAAGGTTTGCAAGGTCTTTATGTAAATATTTCTTTTGGTGAGAACAACGGTAGCTCTGGAGTATAGGTGAATGGGGAGACAGGGGAAAGACTGTTTGTGGGAGGGACTACTCTGGAAACAGGGCCAGACATTAATATGTGTGGGCTTTGTTTAAGCCTTCCTCTTGATACCCCTGTGAAGTGGATACAGCACCTCTTAAAAGGTATTTATAAGTCTGGAATTTCCTGTGCTATAGCTCTGATATTTCTGAGGTGGTAGTGGTAAAGGGGGTAGGACGTGAGGGGGAGGGTAGTGTCTATTATTGGGGGAATAGAAAGAGCCTGGTTTTGTAGTTAAGAGACCTAAGCTGGAATTTCTCCTCCAATTCTTACTAGCTCTGACTTTCAATTTCCTTATCTGGAAAATGGGAATGTTTAATATTTGTATTACCAACTTCATGGAGTTGTCCAGAATCTTAAGATTTTAGATTTAGAAATGGAAGGGACTTCAGAGATCCATTCAATGAACTCTTGTCATTTGATAGATGTGGAAAATAACACACAGAGTCCCAGAATGACCTAGTAAATACTACCCAGATAATAAGAGGCACGATAATTTGTCCAAACAAAGTCAGGATTTGAACCTAGTTCCTGTGATCCTGTGTCCTTTCCCACAGAACCATTTATACATTCATATTCTTTGTAGAACTACTTCTGTCTTTTAAAATTGCTTCTTTTTTTTCCCATGGATCAAGAAGAGTGACTGGTATAGCTCTTTGCACACAGTGGGCATTCAATAAATGTAAGTGATTGACTGAGCAGGGGAATGAGAAACACTGTTATTTTTATAGTCTTGAAAAGCAGCACCCTGGTGTCCTGAGAAAGTAAATTATAACTTGAGTCAACAGTTTGCTCTGAGAGGATATTTTATACCATGGGAATCAGTCAAATAGAATGACATGAGATGTTTGATCTTTATCATATTTCCAATGGTGAATTCCAAATGGGATGCTTATTCATTCTTAGATGCAGTGCTTGGACTCGGTGGGTTTTGAGAAATGAAAACTGACTTTTGAGGGGAGGGCTGGGGGAAGGGCAGTCAGCTAATGCATGAGTTGGTTCTAAGTTCTCTCTCTGAGTAATGTCACCTACCCCATTTATCTTACCAGTGCTAATGCTGAATTTTCATTATTATCAACATTTAGCTAATGTGATTATCCACTGTGGTTTTGATGGTCCTGTCACATCTTAATGTTCCTCTCACATCTTAACATCCCCTTCATTAGAGATGATGGTGAATCAGAGCTTTCCAATGCAGGAGTTTTTCCCTGGTTATAAGTTAGATACCTTGAGAAGCTACAAAAAAGCAATTCTAGTAGCATTAGTCTTTGCCTGAGAGGCAGTTTGGGATAGTGGACAGAGAGTTGTCCTTGAAGTCATGAAGTCCTGGGATCAAGCCCTGTCTATTTGAAACATAGTGACTGTGAGAGCCTGGACAGTTCACTCAGTCTCTGAATGCCTCAGACAGCTCTGGAAGATGAGTCACCTATCTGTATCAGTGGAGGGATTTAAGTGAAGGACTGTGCAAGGTCACCTCACTTGTATGTCATGGTATCACCTTCCTGATGTCATTGTTCTCTTCCAGAAACAAAGACAAACAAGTCTTTCCTTCCTTTGAAAGGAAGGAAGGAAGGAAAGAAGGAAGGAAGGAAGGAAGGAAGGAAGGAAGGAAGGAAGGAAAGAAGGAAGGAAGGAAGGAAGAAAGAAAAGGAAGGAAGGAAGAAAAGGAAGGAAGGAAGAAAGAAAGAAAGAAAGAAAGAAAGAAAGAAAGAAAGAAGAAAGAAAGAAAGAAAGAAAGAGAGGGAGGGAGGAGGGAGGGAGGGAGGGAGGGAGGAAGGAAGGAAGGAGGAAGGAAGGAAGGAAGGAAGGAAGGAAGGAAGGAAGGAAGGAAGGAAGAAGAAAGAAAAAGAAAGAAAGAAAGAAAGAAAGAAAGAAAGAAAGAAAAAGAAAGAAAGAAGAAAGAAGAAAGAAAAGGAAGGAAGGAAGGAAGGAAGAAGGAAGGAAGGAAGGAAGGAAGGAAGGAAGGAAGGAAGGAAGAAGAAAGAAAGAAAGAAAGAAAGAAAGAAAGAAAGAAAGAAAGAAAGAAAGAAAGAAAGAAAGAAAGAAAGAAAAAGAAAGAAAAGAATAGAAAGAGGGAGAAAGAAAGAAAGAAAGAAAGGTACATAAATAGATAGATAGATAGATAGATAGATGGATGGATGGATGTAGGAATAAAGGAATATCAGAATTTACAGGAGTGAGAAATCATATCTGCCTGGGGGAATCAAAGAAGTCTTCATGAAAGAGGGTCGGTTGGGTTAGACTTTAAATTAACTTTCCTGGGGTTGCTTTTGTACCATACTGATTACTTTGACTTGAGATTGAGCTAGTTTTGTGATGGGAGGTAAATATGCTTGGTTGCAAGGCACTGTAGTAGATACTTACTCCAATTCATATCTAAAAGTAATTTCTATTATGATATACTGGCCTTGGCAAATAAGTGGTGATGTAGTCTCTGCTTAAAGATTTCTAATGGTGGACAACTCAACACCTATTGAGGCAACCAATTCTACTTTGGGGCAGTTCTTATTGTTAGGAAATATTTTTCCTGTTACCATCTAAATTTTTTTCTTTTCAATTTTCATTCATTGCTTCCAGTTCTGTTTTCTGAAGTGAAACAGAACAAGTCTAATCCCTTTTCCATATGTCTGATCTTAAAATTCTTAGAGACACTATTAAATCCCCTCAAGCTTTTTCTTTTCTGGGTTAAACAACTTAAGTTCTTTCAACTAATCCTCATATAACATGGGAGGGCCATTTCCAGGCGTCCTGATCTATATCTGGCCATGGGACTCAGATAGTTTTGGCTGGTGACTCTGCAGATAGTCCTCCGTCACTGAAATTCAGTTTATTTGCATGTCATGGTAGAACCTCTCTGATGTCAAAATTGTCTTTGAGAATAAAGAACAAATAAGAGCAATATAATATGGACTCAAGAAAGGTTCTTTATTATCTTGGCCATTCTTCTCTAGATTGAATTACTCTAGTAATAAGGTTAGATTCTCATTGGTTCATTCATACTTTTTCACCAAGAGGGAGTTATTGAGTCAGTTTTCAGGAGAACTCATTGATTGTTAAAAATTATTATTGAAAAAGTTTTGCCAAGAGAACGCACGTTCTGTCTGTTCCACTCAAGCTGGAAAAGCTTTCAGAATGGTTTCAATAATGAATTTCATGTTTATTGTCTGAGGACTATTATGTAGAAACTTATTACTAGGTTAGCAATGGTGGTGAATATTTTGTTCTAGAAATGTTAAGTGACTTAGACCATTCAGGAAGTCACACAGGTAAGTGCTAGGATTTGACAGTTTTCATATATGTTCTGTTTTTAAGTATAATGTTGATTTATTTTTCCCTTTCAATTTTGCGATGTATTTGTAAGTTTTTTGAATCTTCCCACTAAAGCCTTTCAATTCACAAAAGAAATAGTATTTTGAAAATGAGACATGTACCTTTGTATATACCTGACGGGGGAATTTATAAATAAAAATCTAGCATGGTTAAAAAATATCTGAAATGTCTTTATTTTAAAAAATAGTTGCCTCATTCCATAATCTATTGCTTTTGGTCTGTCCTAGATTCCTAAAGATTTGAACCAAGACTCTGAGGAATGAAAGTGTCCCCTAATCCTACCTTAACTTTTGGATGGAAAAGGGGAAAAAATGTATTTGCTGAAAATGTCAGAGAAGAGACTTTTTTGCTGCCTCAGCAAAATGGTTATCCAATAGCAGTTTAACATACAATTAGTACAATTAGGCTCCATTTTGCCATCACTTAAAGTTACTGCCGATCTCATTAAAATGAAAAAGTAGAGCTAGGGGACTTGAGACTATACCAAGCCAAGCCATTTCCTTTTTCCATCCAACACTCCCTCCCTTTCCTTTCTTTGAAAATTAAGTATCTACCTTGATAGCCAAATTTAGCTTTCTCTAGAATGGGTAGTAAGCATTAAGCAGGTTATACTGAATCTAGGATGATGGGAGAAGAGAAAGGAGATTGACTGAAAGGTGATCTGGTAGAAATCTCATCAAATGAGGTTTTACACATTTAAAAAGACAATTAAGAAATGGACTAGGTTGATTTATATTTTAGCTCAGAGATTTTAGACATCATCTCATTCAAACCATTCATTTTAAAGATGAGGAAAATGAGGCTCAGGGAAGTCCACTTGTTGAACTGGATGCATAGGTTAAGTGGCAAAATGATGATTTGAACCCAGGTCTTCTGATTCTAAATTCAATATTATTTTCATCAACACACCTAATCTGAGGAAGGAAATAGCATCAATAAAATGGAGGGAGGGAAGAAAAAGGTTAGGAGA
The DNA here is from genome assembly GCF_016432865.1 of Antechinus flavipes. Classification (NCBI taxonomy): domain Eukaryota; kingdom Metazoa; phylum Chordata; class Mammalia; order Dasyuromorphia; family Dasyuridae; genus Antechinus; species Antechinus flavipes. The sequence continues at coordinate 60,910,088 of NC_067400.1, forward strand.
GAGGGATTATTTTAACAACAAAGTTTTATATAAACATTGGTCTCCTCCTCCTTTTTCTTCTTCTTTTTCTTTCTTTCTTCCTTTCTTCTTCTTCTTTTTCTTTCTTTCTTTCTTTCTTTCTTTCTTTCTTCTTCTTCTTCTTCTTCTTCTTCTTCTTCTTCTTCTTCTTCTTCTTCTTCTTCTTCTTCTTCTTCTTCTTCTTCCTTCTTCTTCCTTCTTCTTTCTTCTTTTCTATTGCTTCTTCTTTATCATCGACATCTTCTCTTTTTCCTCCTCCTCTTTCTTCTTCCACTGCTGCTGTTGCCCTTTTTTAAATTTCCCTTTCTCCTTATCTTGCTTCTTCTTCTGCACCTTCTCCTTCTTTACCTCTTTCTCCTTCTCTTTCTATTTCTTATTCAAGATGCAGGTTTAAATGAACCAACTTTTAAAGTTTATTTTGAAATATAATATATATCTGAAATAAAACTGCATTTCTCTTAGATTTCCATAATTGGACTGATTTTCTTTTGAATTAATCTTAATAAATGAGGTCTGACCTAAAATATAATTATAACATAATAGATTTTAGGCCTATAGAAGAGGCTTAGAAAAGCATATAGTATAATGCCTTCATTTTCAAATGGGGAAACCTAAAATCAGAATGGTTTAAAATGCTTGTCCAAATTTACACACTTAGAAATGGCAGCATGACTATTTGAGCTTTCCAACATCAAAGAAAGCATATTGAACAGTGTGCTAAATTCTGAGAATACAAAAATCCACAATCCTAAATATAATATGTTTTATACATACATACATACATACATACATACATATATATGTAGCAAAAAATATATAATAGGCAACAAATGCAAAGGAAAAGTCTACTCAACGTGCTATGGTAAATTTAAGGAAGAATAGATAACTGGAATTAGACCTTGAAGGAAAAGAGGTAGCTTAAAAGACAAGAGATTGGTAATGGGATGCCATTCCAGATGTGAGGAATAGTGTGATCAAAGACAAAGAGATATTAGAGGGCAGAAATAGGAATGGGGGTGATGAATAGTCCCTTTTGGTTAGAGTTCTGAGGCATTTGTTTGCAAAATATAGCCTATCTTGAATGTGTTGTCATAAGATTTAGAGCAGGAATGGGGCCATAGGAATCACTTAACCTCTTTTTTATATTTTATAAGAAGTTGAGAGGGCAATTTCTTCATCCAGATTCTTTCCTTTCAAATCCAATGATCCTTCCATTACATCCTAAATTGTCAATAAAATATTGAAATATCCATCAGACAAATGAAAATTTAAGCCTGGGATTCAGGAGACATTAATGTTGGAGATATAAATTTAAAAATCATCTGGATAGATGTCCTTGTTGAATCCTTAGTCAAGGATTCCTTAGTCAGATTCTGTCAAAGCTGAGCATGATAGTACATGCATATATTCCCTACTGAAAAGAGAAACTGAGGCTGCTGGATTACTTGAGCTCAGAAGTACTAAGCTTTTAGAAGGATAAAATCAGCCTGCTGTCCATACTAAATCCAGCACTAAATATGGTGAATCCCAGATGTTGGGGAACCACAAAGCTAGCTAAGGATGGATGAACTGGCTTGGACTGGAAACAGAGCAAGTCAGAGCTTTGAGCAGATCAGCAATGGGATAGGACCAATGAATAGACCTGTATTTCCAGCCTGGGCAAAATATGGAGACCTAATCTAGAAAAAGAAAAAAAAAGCTCTTATAAGAAAAGGAAATGAATTAGTCTACTATGTAATAGTCCTGATAATCACTTGTCTTCGAGGACATTCACTACTCCTCTCTTTGATAGTAAATTATAGAATCTTGTCAAGAATGAAAGACTCTAGTTTGCAGATTCTATTCTTGTCTTTTTTTAAAAAATAGGACAATATTTGTCTTTCTGGAATTCTTCAATATCTTTCTAGTTGTCCATCAAGCTTTAGAGGTCACTAACAATGACTCAGAAATTACATTGGCTATTTCTTTTAGGACATAAGGATATAATTCATCTGGGTGAGGAAATCTAAACTAATCAAAGGAAACTAGGCACTCTCTTACTCATCAAAGGCTACTCTCTTACTATCTCCTTACTTATGTTGGGTATTAATTCCTTTTTGTTTTGTTCTTTCTAGTCTTTTTGGCAGAGTAAACAAAAGGAAAGTCAGATCTCCAGCCTGAGCCTTATGAATAAAATGAGAGCTTTGGATTTAGTGAGTTCTGAGATCCTCTTTTGACTCTGAGCCTTGTTATCTTGTAAGTGAATAGGATTTATCATTATCAAATTACAGGCATTCTCTTCTAGAATTTAAAAGGGACCTTGGTTACATTTTAATTTTTTAATCTGGTAAAGAGAAAGGACTGTACTCTTTCATGAAAGAAATGTCAAGTTGAAAGCCAAAAACTCTTATGAGGAAAATAAAACAAAACAATGAAGATCCACTTATTTTTCTGAACACAAACAACAAAACAAAACAAAAAACCAACCCAGCACAACATTAGACAGCTCCAAGAAGTGGCAGCTGGCTGTCAGGTTTCCTCTTTTTCTTGAGGCAGGTAAAATGGTAGAGAGTTGACAACAGGCAACCTAGCAACACATCCTTGTAAGCAACAGCTACATGTTAGTGCAAATGGTAGGGACACTTCATCCCCCAACCACCTTTGAACACTACTTCCTCTTTCACCTAATCAAAGTAAGCAGGTAAAAAACAGAAAAAAGTCCCACACATCACCTGTCCTAGCTTTCCCAAGTTAAAGTCTTCAACTTCCTTAAGATTACATGCCTCAACAAGAAAAATATCTTGCAGTTGAGGGAAAGAGAGAGAAAGTAAGGGGGAGTGAGGGAAGCTTACTCTCAGTAGAATTGACTCAAATATGGAATAACACATACATTCAATTGAGTATAGAAATCTATCTTATTCTACCAGAAAATAGAAGAGAGGGATAAGAGAAGTGGGAGGGTGCTGATAGAAGGGGGACAGACTGGGAAAGGGGGTAGTCAGAAATACAACACTTGACAGGGACTTGGGAAAAGAAAGAGGGAGGGGGCCAGAGAGACAGAGTGAGAGACACAAACAGAGATTCAGAGACAGAGACAGAGATAGACATACACAGAGATATAGAGAGACAGAGAATAAGTGGGGAATATGATAGAGGGAAATACAGTTAACAAGAGTTTAACAATTTTTTGAAGCAATTTTTTTTCATTAAAAACTTCATATCTTGAATATTTAGAAAACTAAGTTAATTCATAAAAATAAGAGCCATTCACCAAATGATGTTATGAAAAGATCTGAATAGTTTTCAGAGGAAGTTATCAAAATTATCTATGGTCATATTAAAAAATGTTCTAACTCACTATTGATTGGAGAAATGCAAATAAAAACAAGTCTTAAGTATCACTTCATACCTATTAGATTGGCTAATAGGACAGAAAAGGGAAATGACTTTTGGTGGAGGGGATGGGGGAAAATGAGACATTAATGCATTGTTAGTAGAGCTGTGAACTGATTTAACCACTCTGTAGAGCAATTTGGAAATATGACCAAAGGGCTCTAAAACTGTGCATACATAGACTTTGAGTTATCAATACCACTAGTAGGTCTACATACCGAAAGAAATGAAAAACAAAAAAGGAAAAGGACCTTTCTGTTAAAAAAAATATTAATAACAGCTCTTTTCTGGGGGCAAAGAATTGGAAATTGAAGGGATGCTCACCAATTGGGGAATGGCTGAACAAACTGTGGTATGTAATTATGATGGAATTCGATTATACTTTAATAAGTGATGAGCAGGATGCTCTCAGAAAAAACCAGAAAAGATTTACATGAGCTGATGCAAAGTGAGTAACAGCAATATTATAAGATGATCAGCTATAAATATAACATACAATCCTCTGCAAAATAATGATCCAAGACAACTCTGAAGGACTTATGATGAAATATGCTATCCATTCCCAGAGAAAGAACTGATAGTGTCTGAATACATATTAGAGTATATTTTTTCCCTTTTATTTTTCTTGAGGTTGTTATTGTTTGGCCTATGTTTTCTTTTATAACATATCAACTTACTTGCTTTCTCAATGAGGGGTGGTAGGAAGAGAGGAAGGGAGAGAGCTTGGAACTCAAAGTTTTAAAAACAAATGTTAAAAAATGTTTTTCATTTAACTGGGAAAAAATAGGATACTAAATAAAAACACACAAATAAAAAAGGATTACATGCCTCAAGAGAGAACCTGGGCATCTTTATAATTTTTTCCTTAATGGGGTTTTCAGGTGTATGGGAAAATTTATTCAGTGATCAGAGCTGCAGGGACAGGTGTCTGATGGTCCATGGAAGACAACAATGCTATGATTCTTCTCTGTCTATGATCCTCAACCTCTTTCAATGCCAATAAAATTTAATTTGGAGCTACTACCTTTCCCTGAATGCATAATCTCATTTTAGCAAATGTTTTAATGATTATTTTCCTTGATTTATAGAGGCTATGTTACCCATAATGCACAATTAAAGACAAGATGCCCTTTCTGGAAACTATGGCCTCCACATGCCTCTTGGTAAATACAGCTTTTATTAGGTACTTTTATTATTTGATTATCTTTTACAATCAGGGATTTTCAGTATAATTGAATCATGTCAAATGTATTTAAATTGTACATGAATCTGGGAAAAGAATGTGATGAGTTAAATCCAGGGCTATTTAATTATTTCATCCTAAAATACAGCTCCTTTCATCTTACTTTAACCTACATGCTAAATTGGTGACTACTGGCTGCCAAGAGTCATCTGCTTTCTTGCCTTTTCACTTTCAAAACTTCCAAGTGAGCTCAGGAATCCTGCTGATATCAAAGTGAGACTGGACTATGAAAGTCAAAGGGGTGATAAATAGGAATAAAACCTTAATCAGATTTAATGAATACAAATAGCAGAGTTGGGATCCAGAGAGTAAAAAAAAAAAAAAAAATGAAATGTGTTAGTCTAGACAGAATTCCATGAGCTTTTGAGATGGAGATGGGTGGAAAAGAGATCCTAGTTATGATTATGAAACCATTCATTTTATTATTTTTAAAAGATCATTTATGAGAAAGGCTTCATCTCAATGTCAGAATTCTCTTGGAGTATAGCTTCATACATGGGGAAGGGAAGCTAATGCATAAACTCCAGGAACCTGAGCCCAAAGTTCAGATCAGAAAAAAAAGTTTGAATGATTATAAGCACTATATGTAAAATAATATAGAAAAATTGAATGAGTGAAAAAGAAAACTAGCTGAGAGAGAGATTTGTACATGTGTTTAATACTTCTTATCCTTCAGAAGAGATATTTAATACCTGTTTTTTGTGTTGAACGATATCAATGCTATGGAACCAATATTTTAACTAAATGGGACTAAGTTCATAGATATCTTTAAGGTATCATCCTGAGGTAAAGCCAATTGGAAATATTACCCAAACCTGGAACTTTGAGAAACTATAAGCTAAGTTGGGAGGTTGCTGGTAAGATGTGCATGAACCTATAAACTCCCTTGTTAATAGTCTTAGCTAGTCTCCCTTGACTACCAAAGCTCTCCACTGAGCAAAGACATCAAACATTTCATGATTGGCTTGGATTCTAGGCACTTTTTTCCTCCTTGTGGTAATTACTTTACAATGGTTAAATTGCCATCAGAAATAGTGATACCTCCTGAAACTGCCTTTCCTTTTAATCCCTTCCCACTTTTCAATATGTGAATAAGGCTCAGTGAAGCTGTTTTGTAATTATACTCTATCTTCTCATTTTTCCCTTTCTTGTAATTTGGTATTGCTTTAAAATTTTGGTTTTGCTAGTCAGACATCTAGCTTCACACAGACAAGTGATATAGAGATTACTCCTATGTCAATAAAGAGAGGATTCCCATCTAGTAAAATAAAGTCAATTTTATTAGTGTGTATCTCTGTGTGTCTGTATGCATGTGATATTCAGGATTCTCCATGTCTAGCAACTTTTGATTCACTTCATGAAGAAAATATTCATATGTAAGTGCAATGCTTCTGAGTAGATCATTATTTAACTTCTTTCATCTCTTGGTTCTGAATCATATTTTCCAAGAAATGTTTCAACATCTTTCCCATGCTTTCTTTTGCACTAAAGTTCATCAAATCAGTATCTATCTACTTATCTAGTTATATGTACACACACTACACACATATAGACATACCTACATACATACATAATGGTAAGTGTATGCACAGTGCCCCAAAAATGCAGATTTACGCTTTTAAAAACTTCAGGCATATACATATTGCAAACAATATTTCAAAGGTAAATTACTTAAAATTTTAAAATATTGATGTATTCCTAATTAAATTTCAACATAAATACCATCTTTTGCCATATAGAATTTTCGTCAATTTTTGAACCTTTAAAAAACTTTTATCATTTGCTGATCAGTGACTGAAAAGATTGCATTTGTAATACTGGTATTCAGATCACCCAAAGAACAAGGTTTTGAAGTATTCATGGCAATTTAAATATGTTTCTACAAAAAAAAATTAATGGAAATAAGGCAGGTGACTGAGGTGGCCAAATAAGAGTATCTTTTATCAATCCACCAGTTAGAAAAAGTTACATCCAGGAATAATTTCACATGCAAGGCATAATGACAGTGCTCTATCTTACTAAAATTAAAATTAAAAACTTGCTATTCAAAATTCACAAAATTAATATATTTAAATAAACTTTCAAACAATATCTTTGTGTTTTGCTGTACTTATGCTATTGAAATGCTTAAAGTTTAAAACTGCACTATAATCAACTAAATAATGTAGTGGAAGGAGTGATGGGTCTGAGGTCTGGAAGACTTGTCTGTCTGAGTTTAAATTTGACCTCAGGCACTGACTAGCTGTGTGACTCTGGGCAAGACCTTGTTTGCCTCAGTTTCCTCATCTGTAAAACTAGCAAAAGAAAAAAATGGCAAACCAATACTTTGATAAGAAAACCCTAAATGGGATCACAAAGAATCAGACATGGTTGAAATGACTGAACAACAACTGAACTACACTAAAATTTTGGGGAGAGCACACACACATACACATATACACACAAATACTGTGACTAGTGGAAAGGAACTTGTTGAAATCTTCATAGAATTTCTCTATAGCTTAATCTTCTGTAGTAGGTATTGATATATAAATTACAGTTATCTTCATGATGGCTTTTTGACATAATGCGAAATTCAAGGTAAGGTAATCAAGCCTCATCAAATGATGTTTCTTACTGCTTTGGGGCACTAATCCAGTATTAATGCCTTTTAGTCTGCCATAATCATCCAATTCCATACTGAAAAACTGTCAACATCTACCCATAAATTCCTACCCAAATAGAAATGTTTACACAGATCTAAACTCACTCTTATATACCATTGGTTTACCAAACTCTTCAAATTGAAGTTCCTCTCTTTCCCTGCATACAATTAATAGTAGGAATGCTTGGGTCAAGGAGTATGAAAGCATACTGTAAACTACATTTTTATGTAGTAAAACTGTGGGGAAACTGGCAAATTATAGGAAGGGATGTAACAACTGCATTCCATGTGGGTATCAACCAAATAAAGCTTAGAGATGTACCAATTCAATTCCATTCAATAAATATGTAGAATGCTTCCAAAGCACTGTGCCCCTCATTAGGGCTTACAGGCTAATAGGGGGAAAAGCCAAAACTACAAATAACTATATTAAAGCGTATAAAGGGATAATAATCCACATAGCAGTTCAGAGTTTGTTAGTTCAGGAGAATGCAGGAAGGAACAATAATTAAAAACACACCCACACACACACTTTTCAAATATATATGGATTCAGAAAGGAAGTCATGTGAGGGCAAGAGTAGTTTGAAGGAAAATGACTCAAGAAATAAGAAAAGAAATCTGGCTATTGGCTCAAGAGAGAGTTAACCTGGCAACTAAGAGTTGAGTTTTTGGGGGATTCCACTAGGAAAGAAAGGACTTTGACATCCTGTCCTACCAGAGCAGTGGATAGTTTTGACCACAGGTTTCCTACATTTTTTTCACTACTATTAGTGTGTGTCAGATGCTTTGTGCATATATAGTGAATCCAAGTTTACTTTTTCCTACTTGTTTTACTCCACCATCTTGTTAAAGGGGAAAAACTTTGTTGCTTACTGTTTTTACTATGTTTATTAGTAAATGTCTTTGTTATGAACCAGTTATGTCTACTGGCAGATAATTAAAAGAAAACACAATGGTATGGATTCATGAGTTATATTTTTAGAAGTGTAGATCCACAAGTATCATAGAATTAAAAATCATTGACCCACTGGAAATCCTGTGAGAAAATAGCCTAGAAGGCTACACTGGATCTTTTTTATTTTCAATATAATTTATTTTTCATTCTTTAAGTAGAATCCAAGTGGAAAACAAAAGCATGTTAAGAAGTCACTTGGGTACATGATAGGTGGTCAATATATTCTTCCCAATTGCTTATTGGAATTATGGTTTTTTTTTCTTCTTTCTTTGTAACATAGCTTGTGAAACCATTTCATTTTCTCTCATGGGTGCTGATTGCAATCTGACTATACATTCTCATTCAGTGCAGTGCTTCTACTTGTCCTTTAATCCTGTGATCTTTTTATAAATTTATCCTAGAAAAAGCTTTTCAGAAGTCGTTCTTTTGCTTCTTTGCTTTCATTTTGTAGTTATATTGGGTTGATGGATTGGTTGATTGGTTTGTTGAGTGAATTGAATCCCTGCAAGATTAAAGATAGAAAAGTCAACTACATACTAAAAGATATTTAGCAGCAGTTTTAGGGTACAAAAAATAAAAGAACAATAAAGCATGCACACATGCATATATACACAATACAGATATGCACATATATATGTGTGTGTGTGTGTGTATAAATATATATTCATATGTATATATTTGTGTTTCCATGCAGGCATATACACAGGCACATACATCATTCCCTCAATCAATATATCTGTGTTTATAAGTACATACATACATATATGTATTGCATATACATACTTGTGATACAATATTCCTACATGGTAAAAAAAAAAAAAACTATGAATAAAAGGAATTCAGAGTAAAATAGGAAGACTTTTATGAAATAATATAGATAAAAGTAAACAAAACTATAACAAATATACTGAGTGAATACAATAATGCAAAAAAACCACACTAAATAGAAGGAAGACTAAAATTAATTCTAACGACTAATTTTAGGTTCAAATAGCAAATATGTAAATACATTTCTGACTCTTTGAGAGAGAGATGGTTGCTATAGGTGCCAGATGCTGTGCTCTGTACCAGATGTTGTCATTTTAGTAATCAATTTTGTTTAATTATTTTTCTTTGTTATAAGGGAGGGTTTAATGGTGGTATATGCTGAAAGGCATAAAACATGAAATATTTACACACATATATCTACATGTGTATGCTGTGCATATGTGTGTGCACATGTATGTATTGGTTGCACATTGCATTAGAGATATGCATGCATATATAAATAAGACTGTATGTCAACACACATTGTTTATATACACATACACTCATGTGTATGTTCAACTGTGGATGTATATGCATATATTATATATAATATGTATATATTTATTGTAAATATCTGCAACCCATGATATATGTGTACATATATAGTGCATATGTATGTACAAATACCCTTCCAAATAGATATGCATTCATATAAGCACATAATACATATATGCACATGCACAAACACAATATATGTTAGAGTATATATTGTTTATGTGCAAATTATACATATATGCATATATATACCCCCAAACATAAATATATGGGGATGTGCGACTATATATATATATGCATGTCTATTAATTATAAATCTATCTTTTGTTGTTATTAATACACTGGTTTTACACTCAGACTATCCAATTGGCATCTTTTACTCTTTATATATGGTTAGTTAGTTCACAACTTTTCCTGGACATATATAATGTATACACATATGAATGTACATTCTTGTATATATGTACATGTATATAATGTGTGTATATACACATATATTCATACAGCTATATTAGTTGAGTTTTGATTATTGTATTTCACTTTTAAAGAGAACCCAAATGATCTCTCAATCAATCTATCCAGTACTTTGCATAGTGCCTGGCACATAGTAGGCCCTTAATTAATGTTGATTGATTGATATATGAACCCATTCATAGAAAGATTCTTTCCATTGGTTCTGACCACAACTAACCCATTCTGTGTTTGTGTCTTTACTTATGTTTTCCCATTTATCTTCTAGAGAAAATCTACTCAACATGATCATCTAAGTTTTTTATTTTTTATTTTTTGTGACTATAGGTGTAGTATTCTGTTTCTTCATCTGTCCTTCCTTGCTCTCATTCACTTCTTTTTGATTGATGAATAACTTGGGGTTTACAACAGTGGGAAAACTCAGAGCTTGCTCTTCATTCCTCAAGGTCATTTTTACAGGACTCAGTTTCCTCAGCTTTTTAATGAAGATGGAGTAGATGTTTTCTAAAGCCCCATCCATTTTCAACATTCTATCATCCTATAATTGGACTGCCAAGATTATTATTCCCATTTTCTACATGAAAAAAATAGGTTCAGTTGAAGAGTAATGATTTGTTACCATAGCTAGTAAGTTTTAGAGACAGAACCTAAGTTGTGGGTAATACATAGTACCCTTTTTCTTCCAGTCTCAGTCGACATTTATGAAGCTGCAATACTGAATAGAAATCTGATGCAAAAATGAAAGATCAATATATTGACTTATGCTGAAATAAATATAACTTCCAAGATTGATAACTTCAAGCTACCTAGAACGCTGTAAATGGAAGATCTGTCAGTAATAAGAGATGAGGAAAATCATATTAACCAGATAAAGTGTTACTTTAGCAAATGGAACATCTTAATCGTGTCTAGCTCTGAAAGCAAATATTCTTGTCATGAAAAAAACATCAAGCACAATGGATACAAAGTAACTGTCAGTAAAATGCAGCAATACTGTTATGAACTGATAGACTTTCATCCAGAGCATCTCATGCCTGGAGGGATAAAGCATGGCCTTGATAGTCATTATAAGAATGATGAACAAATGCTGTTTCTCAATTGTGGAATTCACAGATGAGAGTTATGACCTTCAGTTCTGTCTGAGACACATTTAGAATCCTTACTAAAAGACACACCCACTTAACACCCATACTTCTACACACTATCTGTATTCATGCTCTCTTTCCATCACTCTCCACCTCTTTTCCTTTCTAATGCCCCCAGATAACTCCACCCAATTGCCCTTCCCTATCCTTTTGTCTTCATCCTCATTGTTTTCTAGAATCATATATAGTGCATATACATGCAGTATCACCAGGCCACTAGACAGAGACAGACAGAGACAGAGACAGAGAGAGTCTGAGAAAGACAGAGACATGGAGAGAAAGAGAGTGAGAGAAAAAGATACAGAATAATAGAGAGACATACTTAGAGATACAGAGACAGAGAGACAGAGTCAAACCTGTGCTTTAGACATATAACTTTGGCAGCTGAGAGGAGGATGGTTTAGAGTAGGATGCAAATGGTTTAAAATGGTTAAAAAGCTAAAAAGTTCCAGATCAAAATATTCTGTTCTTCTCTATTTATCAGGGTATTAACTTGCTTGGAAGAATTATTTAGGCAATAGAAGATTAGCCTTAGGGTAATTAACTTTAGCATCTTAGACAAGTAACTTCCTCTTTTGGGACCTTCTTTTGCTCATTTGTAATATCAGAGAGTTTGACTAAATCATCTCATAGATTTCATTTAACTAAAATTCAATTGTTCTATCATTGACTAGGGGAGTCTTGGTCCTAGCTAATGAAGTGCAACTATTATAAGTAGACCAAGTTAAATTCTCATAATCCAGCTTCTATAGATCTGTGATTTGTTTTTATAAGTGTAGGTACTATTCCCAGTGATGCAGATCTTTTACATTTTCTCATCCTATATGCTTCTTATCCATGTTTCCCTCCCAAAAAAACTTCTGTGGAGGAATTACTCGAGGTTTGGAGACAATCATGGCTTCATAGAGTACAAAGATTTATGGAGTAGAACTAGAAAGGATCTTAGAGATCATGTACTACCATGGACTTATTTTACAGATGAGAGAACTGAAGCTAAAGGAGTTTAAGTAGCTTGCCCATGGTCTCACATCCTGTTGGAGGCCTTGAACCCAGGTATTCCTAACTCCTATTTCAGTACTCTTTCCACTAGGAAATGTCAAACTCATGACCCATGTAATCCATCTATTGCACTACCTAGCTGCTTGTCACTTGTAATTGGGTCCAATATTCTTACGCCCTCCATGCATTTCTCTTTAGCTTTTTGTGGAGTTTTTTTTTTTTTTTTTTTGGTATATTTAATTCTTCTGGAGAATTAGTTAAATATAATAGTAGCAGCAGCAGCAATAGTAATAATCAGCATTTATGTAATGCTTTGAGGTTTGCAAAAATGTTTACATGTGTTATTTCATTTGTACTATTGTAGTATATTAAACAGAAAACTGATCCCAGGAGTAGGGATACGGGAATGCATGTCTTGCTTCTCACACGTACTATTTGTAGAACTAAAGGCAAGCCACTTAACTTCCAAATGCCTAAACAATTGTCTGAGACTATAGACTTTAGAGAAAGTGCCAACCTTCCTTGGCAGAAAGTTTCCTTATCTTGTAGTTTGCTATTTTAATTAAAATATCACAGATTCATTTCCAATTTTTTTTCTAATAAGTAAAGCTCAATGATTCACAGGCATAAAGCATCTTAGGAAAAAATTGAAAGTCAGGAAACAAATATTTATTAAGCACCTATCATGTATAGATATGAGTTCAAATTCAACTTCTGACGCATATTATTGTGTGACTCTGAGCAAGTCATTTAACCCAGTTTGCTTCAGTTTTCTCATATGTGAAAGGAGCTGGAAGAAAGAAATGGCAGACTACTCAAAGATCTTTGCCAAAACAATCCCAACTAGGATGAAAAGGACTTATACATGACTGAAATGATTGAGCAATAATAACAAACATACTAGATATTTTGCTAATTACTTTACAAATGTCTCATTCAATCTTTACAACCCTGGAAGGTAGGTGATATTGTTATTACATTTTATGGTTGAAGAAACTGACTTTAAGTGACTGGTCCAACATACAGTTAGTATCTGAGAGCTATATTTGAACTTAGACCTTCTTTATGTGTATATGGAAAAATAAAATACTATGGAGGAAAAAAATAAATGTTTGGTAAAATTCACTTGCAAAAAAAAAAAAGGAAAAAGAAATCACAGTCTGTTCAATATGTTTTTCATAAGCTTTGTTTTTCCCACTACATTTGATTAAAATTATCGCTTTCACCACATTGTAGATTTCACTGATGATGGCTTTGTTAAATTCTAGGATTTAGTAAAATTATTATACTGACATTCATGAATAGGAGATTCACTATCAAAAAGGAATACTTTTTGTCCTTGTTGTTCTGATTTTATATAAGTCTTTTTCTATGAAACTGGAGAACCCATCAGGTGAACAACCCTACATGGCTCCTGTGTTGTCAATATTTCAGTGAAACAATGATCAGAGTTATCTTTGTAATCACATCTGTCATGTGATCCATGTGGTTTTACATCAGCATTAAATGCCTAGTCTGTGGAAAGATTTAAAGAAAACATTTTGTCTCGGACTCAAATGCTTAAAAAAAAATAACAGAAAATAAACCTAGTGAGATCTTTTGTTTCCTGCATTCACAGTGAGTTATAACATGCAGATGTTTGTTCCCTTATCTTTTTCATAAAGGCTACACCTATCATGTGTTTAAAGAACAATCTCATAAGTTGTACATCACGCCAAGCTCTCTGAAAGTTTGTTTTCTCAGATACTTTTCAAAGCTTATATAGCCTTTCATCATCTTCTTTCATGAAGTTTTGTAACAGAGCTGGTATCCTAAATTTATGTTGCCCTTGGCTGCTACATCTGTTTGGAAACAAGATTAAGAACACATTAAAAGAGGTAGGTGCTTTGCAATTTTTGGCTTTTTCTTTCTTGGCCTTATAGCCCCACTGACATTTGAAAATATCTCATAAAAATTCTCCAAAGCATGAGCTACTATATGCAAATAAATTCCCCACACCAAATACAAGCAAACGAAAACACATGACAAACACAGATCCAGTGATTACATTATATAGCATCCATCAGCATAGACTTATTAAATAAAGTCCATCATAGCTGGAGAAATGATAAGGCATTTTTAAAAGTTATAAGGAAAAATTGGGGTAATTTTTAGAATATGCTGTAGCAGGATTCTCATTTTGCAAATGAGATGGTTATTTTCAGAGTGAATTAAAATATCCTATGATCCTTTGATAGTTCACAATCGTCTCAGGGAATAAAGATACTGCCCACATTACTGATGCTCTACCTCATAATGAGAAAGGCCCTATCTATATCATAACATGGAGGAGAAGTGAAGACAGGATAGTATGAGTGGAAGAGGGCATGATTTGATCCAGAGTATTAATGTAGAGTTTTGCAATGGGGATTTGTCTTAGAGAGCATGTAGGATTCAGTTCATTCTCAGTACTATTATCATCAGGCCTGACTTTAGGTTTTAAGAAGTAGGGAAGCTTATCTTAGTCATCATCCTCAGCATTCTGCATCCCACCCTCCTTTCTAAAACTTCTATAATTGTCTCATGTTTTCTTCCTCTTGCTTCATCAAAACCTGTCCTCAGGAGCTTTCACAACTTCGGTGGTTCTTTCCTTCTATAAATGTGAAAACTTCCTGAAGTGGTATTGTCATAACCTATCCATATTTGTCCAACCCTAGTGATACTTGTCCATGTCCATTAAAATGCTCTTTACATGGAGTCCACCCAATGGCTAGGTATTCTGAGGAAACGATTTTATAAACACATTCATGTTAATATGTAAATGACTGACAGAGCTTACTATAAACAAGTAAAAAAAAAAAAACTGACCGATCTTGATTAGAGGTGATATATTCCAATTCCTTCATTTTGTAAATAAGAAAACTGAAGTGTGAGGAGAAGTGACCCATCCAAGGTTGTAAGATAAAGCAGTAGAAGAACAGAGATGAAATCTTTGACATGATGCTTGACTTCTTGTCCAGCATGCCTTACAATTGCTACAGATACTCGTCTTCCTAGGAAGACAAAGTTTTAACAGGGAATCAAACAAAATGAATTTCCAATGATGGGGTTTCAAGCGCTAGCTCTCTGATGAGTAAGGTTTGGGTCCACAATCAGGAAAAGAAATAGGATTGTCTAATTCTCCTGAAATCATACAATCCAGACAACAACTTAGTCGTCCTGATGGGCCAGCCTTCATAATCATTGCTGAAAACAAAGATGCACACCTGCCAGCAAGTTTTGCAGACCATCTTCCCATGGAATAATAGCACTCATGTAGCTCTTGATAGTTTGAAAACCATTTGACATTTTTATCTCATTGGATTCTCACAACTGAGCTAGGGTGCTATTGTTGTCAACATTTTACAGATGAATAAAATGAGGCATGAAGACAAGTTAAATGAATCATCCAGGGTCATATAGCTAGTAAATGTCTAAGGTTGGATTTCATTTCAATTCTTCCAGATCACAATTGCTTCATTCTATCCACTGTGCCACCCAGCTGCCTCTGAAAATATGTGAACCAGACCACACAGTCATTAGATATTTCCTTGAGGGCCAGGATAGTATCTTTTGTTTTATTTTTATCTTCCAATAATATCTAACACTCCTATTGAGTAGGAATTCAATAGATGCTTATTAACTAACTAGGGGAAAAAAGCATCCATAGAAAATTACCCCTTGAAATTCAATCATAGAATAACGAAAAAATGGTCTCAGAGGTAGAAGTGATGTCTCATATTTAACCAAGAATTCTGTTTACAACATATCTAGCAAGTGATTATGGGGAACTTATTAAGTCATATTAGAGAGTTCATTCTAGTCTTGGAAAATTCTAATTGTCAGAAGATTTTTCCTAGCACCTGCTATGTGCCAAGCATGGTGCTAGTGCTTTACACTCATTTGCTTCTTACAATAACTCTGAGAAGTAGTAGTTGCTTCTCCTATCCCATTTTATAGTTGAGGAAACTAAGGAAGACAGAAATTGAGTGACTTTGCTAAGTCAGATAGCTAGTTAAGTGTCTGAAGCTAGATTTGAACTGAGTATTTGACTCTAGGTCCAGCCCAATCCATTGAGTCATCTAGCTGCCTCTAACATGAAACTTAAATTTTTCCTTTATATCTTTTGCTCATAATTCCCTTCAAGTATTGGGGATTATAAACTTGAAAACAAGTTCAGAGACTATGGAGTCCGATATGCTAATAGTTTTGGAAACTGACAATCAGGAAAGGCAAGTGATTGGCCCAAAATCAAATAAATAGAAAGTGTCAGGGGCAGCTAGGTGGTACAATGGATAGAGCATAACATCTGAATTCAAATCTGGCCCCAGATACTTAAAACTTACTAGCTGGGCAATCCATTTAACCCATAATTGTCTTTAAAAAAAACATAAAAGAAAAGAAAAAAAATCTCATAAAAATTCCAGTTTTTAAATTCCAGAGCTAGTGGTCTTTCTGGTTCCAAACTTGTCTGTAATTTTCACATATCCTAGAGATTTTCACTTATACAGACTAAGCTAATCAATCAACAATCAATTATTAAGCATTTACTATGTGCCAAGCACTGCGCAAAATAGTAAGACAAGGCAAAAAGAGAAATTTATTTAGGAGGATCCTTCCTTCTCTCTCTATTTGTGCGTGTGTGTGTGTGTGTGTGTGTGTGTGTGTGTGTGTGTGTGTGTATGGAGAGAGAGAGAGAGAGAGAGAGAGAGAGAGAGAGAGAGAGAGAGAGAGAGAGAGCCATAAAGACAGAAATAGAGGGAGAAAGAAAGAGATAGAAAAAAAAAGTAAAAATATGGAAGATGATGATAGAAGGTGTTAGTAGTTGAGGGAAGTGGGAAGAAGTTTCAGTTACTTCACTCAATCCCTATAACATACCCGCTACATTGCTCCTCAGAGTTCTCCAGGATGAGTGCTGGGAATGCTATCTTTTCTAATGCTCTAGCTCATGAGCCCCTACTGATGGATTTCCTTCATGATTATTGGTTGACAGCAATTTAATTAGCAGACCTAATTAACTATTAAAAGTGGATATTTATTATGGTTTATATTTAATACAATTGGTATAAGACCTGTCCCATAAAATGTCTGTGATATTTTCTCCCACTATTATATAAAGTCCAAGAGAGATAGGTTTAAAATAGAAAAGCATTGCATTTGGTTTTCTTTTTCAGTTTTTCTTTTTTTTTCTTCTTGATTTGATTTTTCTTATGCAACTAGATAACTATAAATATATACATATATTGTATCTAATATGTATTTCAACATATTTAACATGTTTTGGACTACCTGCCAGCTAGGGGAGGAGGTGGGGGAAGGAGAGGAAAATTTGGAACAAAAGGTTTTGCAAGGGTCAATGTTGGAAATATTACCCATGGATATGCTTTGTAAATAAAAAGCTCTAAAAAAATAGAAAAGCACAGATGATCTAGGAATAATTCATAAATCTTTACTACTGGATGTCCTTTTAGCTTCCTTGAAGAGATGGACTTGAAGTCCCACTTGGACATGGGTGTAAATTCTCTTTTAGGTTTCCTGTGAAGTCTTGTATCTGCTTTTTTCAGTATGTCTAGTTTATCTTCAAATCCTAATATAGACCCTCTGTTAGATATTCCAGGAATACTGTTAAGATAAAGGACATGGATGAAAAAGTCCAAATTTTGTGGTCCTGTAAAGTTCACAAGGTTTTCCTCTAGTTGACTGGTGGAGACTAAGGTTCTTCTCCATTTTTCAAGAAATACTTTCTGGAGGGAACGGCAAGAATCACTCTCTTTTGGCTTACTTTCACTCTATTTTCTCTGTCAACCAATCTTAATAGACTTCCTGTTGCACCTATTTCATATTTATAGTTGATTCCTTCGAAATGTGTTTAAATAAAGGTATTGGAGCTAAATTAAGTGATTGATTGACTCCATCCACCCTCATTCTGACATCACTCATTCTTCTCTCCTTTCCACACTGTCTATTGTTATTATTACTCTCCAGTACCTTGGTATTTGTCTGAAAATGCTCCTTAAAAAGGATAGGGTTCCTCAGCTGTGGTCTTCCAAGGCCGAATATAGGAGTACCATCATCTCCTTCATTTTGGACACTCCGAGACTGGTTTTGGCTGGTAAGCTTGCCATGTGAAAGCTCTGACTTAATCTAGTGAGTTAAAGCAGCTCCTTTTCCTTCCCATCCCCAGCTATGGTTCACATCAATAAGCAAGAGCAGGATATTGTCTCTCCCACCCTTTGGAAAATGAGGATTCATTACATAAGAAAAATACAGTCAGGGGAAAAAAAAATGATTTCAACACTGAAAAAAATACAGATCATGGCCGACATTTCCGAGAGCCTTTGTGAACCACTACTGTGGAGAATGGCTTGTATAATTGTATTTGGGGACTGCTCTTGTAGTAAGAGATTTATCGTTTTTTTACTTGTAAAAACCTATTTCTTTCTGTTTTAAAATATAGACTCTCAGCAAGTGTCACCCTGAAGAATTGGGCCCGACAGAATATTTTGTTACATTTTAGAAGAAAAAAAATGCGTCAGGCTGTTACACTATTAAGGCACACCAATGGAGCTGCCACTCTTCACCTCATTATTCAAGTCTCTCTTTAGTTCAATTATACACCTCTCCAGCTAAGGAAGATAGATGAAGGTCATTTGGGAGCTGTAAACCACAATGCCTTGAATGCAGAACTCTGTTCTTAAACTGATTTACACCTTGTTCTCCACTGTTCTACAGCAGGGGCTTCGATTGAAAGGCAGGGACCATGATTGAAAAGCCCTTTTCCTGGTTTTTAGCCTTCTTGTATCCGGTGCTGGCAATTATTATCTTGATTAAATGGCTGGAGACAATGAAGGCCTCCTTCATTATCTGGGTGGAAACAGGAAAACAAGACTGTAATCCCTCCCAATGTGCCCCTTACCACCCCCCAACAACAACAAAAACAAAGGGAAAGAGGGAGAGAGAGAGAAATTGGTTGGGGATGGTATCAGTAGTTGGCCAGACTGCACTTCAGGGAGACACAGACACATTTACATCTTCTATAAGTTAAACCTTGATTTTCTAGATGGGTCTGGGGAGGAGGACTCGGTGTAATTGAAAGAAGCAATTTGCTTTGCCAGAATAGACAAAGTGCTGGCATGCTGCTCAGATTTAACTCCCATACATCTCACAGTGTGAAGGATGTAATGTGGGCTAAAGAAAAGTTAATTAAACAATGCAAATCCACAGGAAAATTCTCACCCAAGAAAACAAAGATCTATCTTTAAAAAAAAAAAAAAGAAATAAGCTTATTTTATTACCCTTTGGCTATTTGGGTTTCAGTTTCTATAACTTCATTCCAAGCACATGAAGATTTTCTCAGTTTGAATTTCTTTCATTCCCTTGGAATTGTTTCTGAAGGTTGTCAACTGTGAGCAACAGAAAATCATGAAAAGCATAAGCAATAAAAGAAAGCCTGAGGCAGGGCAAGGGGGCCCAGGATTCTGGGTGGGATGGAATTTTAGAAAATCATATATTTATAACTGCAAGGGATCTCAAAGTCCTTGCAGTCCAACTACTCTCATTTTACCGATGAAAAAACTGAGGCTGAATTTAAGTGACTTGCCCAGGGTTACTAAACTCATGTTTGTTTTTTCCACAATTACATGGCAATAAAATTTTTAGTATTCATTTTTACAACATTTGGAGTTCCAAATTTTCCTTCTCTCCTTTCCCATCTCTCTTCCTAAAATAACAGGCAATTTGATATAGGTTATATGCATGCTATCATATAAGATATATTTTTCTATATTAATTTCAATTGTGAATGATGAAATATATTAAAAGAAAAATATGAAAAATGAATAAAACAAGTGGAAAAAATTATGTTTTGATCTGTAATCAGAGTCTATCAGCTCATTATCAGGATGTGGATAGCATTTTTCTTTGTGAGTCCTTTGTACTTGTTTTAGATTATTGTATTTCTAAGAAGATCTACGTCATTCATAATTGAATATCACATAATGTTGCTGATACTGTGTACAGTATTTCTCTAGTTCTGCAAATTTCATTTTGTACCAGTTCATCCATCTTTCCACGTTTTTCTAAAATCTGCCTGTTCATTTCTTGTTGCACAATAGTATTCTATTATATCCACATACCCCAGCTTGTTTAGCCATTCCTTTGAATTGTTGGCCATCTCCACAATTTCCAATATTTTTCTACCACAAAAATGGTTGCTATAAATATTTTAAAATAAGTTCTTTCATTTTTTTATGATCTTGTTGGGATACAGATTTGATAGTGGTATTGCTTGATCAAAGGATTTGCACAGTTTAGTTGAGCATAGTTCCAAATTACTCTCCAGAATCATTAGATTAGTTCACAACTCCATCAACAATGTGTTAGTGTCCAAATGTTCCCACATTTCCACATTTATAATTTTTTCTTATCCTATTAGCTGATCTGATAGGTATGAGTTGATACCTTGGAGTTATTTTAATATGCATTTCTCTAATCAAAACTGATTTAGAGCACTTCTTTGATAACTATAAACTGCTTTGATTTCTTCATCTAAAAACTACCTTTGCCCATTTATCATCTGGGAAATGGCTTGTAGTTTTATAAATTTGACTATGTACATTCTCTATATATTCAAGAAATGAGGTCTTCATAAGAGACACTTGCTGTCTAGAAAGTTTTGCAGCTTTCTGCTTTCTTTCTAATCTTGGTTACATTGTTTTTGTTTGTGCAAAAGCTTTATTATTTAATATAATCAAAATTATCTATTTTATGTTTTGTAATGCTTTCTTTTTTGGGAGGCAATTGGGGTTA
Organism: Antechinus flavipes; assembly: GCF_016432865.1. Classification (NCBI taxonomy): domain Eukaryota; kingdom Metazoa; phylum Chordata; class Mammalia; order Dasyuromorphia; family Dasyuridae; genus Antechinus; species Antechinus flavipes. The sequence goes on from NC_067400.1 coordinate 60,931,065, forward strand.
AATGACTTGCCCAGGGTCACACAGCTTGTAAGTGTTAAGTGCCTAAGGCTGGATTTGAACTCAGGTATTTCTACCTTCAGGGTTCATTGCACTATATAGCTTCTCCTATAATGCTTTCTATTGCTTGTTTGGTCATGAATTTTTTCCTTTTCCACAGATCTGACAGATAGACTTGCTCTGCTAATTTGCTTATGGTGTCACCTTTTATGTCTAAAGGATGTATCTTGGCATTTGGTATTAGATGCTGGTCTATACCTAATTTGTGTTCTACTGTTTTCTTTTTCCCAATAGTTTTTTGTGAAACAATGAGTTCTAATCTGCTTCCATTTTATGGGAGAGTTCATTTCATTTACATTCACAGTATAATTACTATATATTTTACTTCCATTGTTTTATTCCTCCTGTTTGTTTTCTCTCTCCTTTCATCATTTCCCTTCTGAACAGTGTTTTGCTTCTATCATGTTTGCCATTCTTCCTTTTCTTATGTCAGTATACCAGTCTTTTTTACTTAATTTCCTCCTTTCCTATTTTCTTGGTGAGATATAGTTCTAATATTCATTTCCCCATGTGGGGATGTGAGCAATTTAACTCCATTGAATCCCTTGTTTTCTTTTTGAGCCAATACTGATAAGAGGAACATTCAAGCTCTGCCCATCTCCCACCTTTACCTCTCTCCCTCTATTCTAATAGGATTTTTGTACTCTTCATGAGAAATAATGTATCTCATTCTAGCGCTTTTTCTTCTCTACCCAGTGTACTCTTCTTTCTTAACCCTTAATCATTTTTACGTCTTTCCCTCAAATTCACCTTATACCTGTGCCTTCTATTTATGCATATTCTGTCTAGCTATATTATTAGTGGTATAATTTTAAGAATTACAAGGATAATCTTTCCATATGGGGATATAAGTAGTTCAGCTCTGTCGAATCCTTTGTTTTTCTCTTCCCTTTTCGTGTTTTTAGGTTTCTCCTGAATCTCGATATTGGAATATCAATTTTTTAATATTGTTCAATTTAGATCTTATGAAAGCATGGAATCCTTCAATGACTCTTCTTTCCCTTGAGGTATTATGCTTAATTTTACTGGGTTATTGATTCTTAGTTCTAGTCCTAATTCTTTTGCTTTCTGGAATATCATGTTCTATGACTTCTAGTCTTTTAATGTTGTAGCTACTAAATCCTGTGTATCCCTGATTGTAGCTCCCTGATACTTGAATTGTTTCTTTCTGGCCACTTTTAGCACTTTGCCTTGACCCTTCTGAAATTTGACTATTACATCCCTTGGAGTTTCTTCTGAAGTGAACAGTGGATTTTTTCAATGCCTATTTTACCCTCTGTTTCCCTGATATTAGGGCAGTTTTCCTTGACAATTTCTTGAAGGGGGGGAGAAATCTGGGAAGATGGCAGAGTAGTAGGTTGGCAAATTTTAAGCCCTCCCAATTTCCCTCAAAAAACAACACTTTTGTGTGACCTGAAGGGAAGTTTGAGGCACTGCAATTCAAAGTACTTACACTAATATCTCTTATTTTTTTTAAAAAAATGAACCACCAAGGAAAAAAGAACCCCACCATGGAAACATATTACAGGAAAACCAGAGTTCATCTTCAGAGAAGGACATTTTAGAAAAAAAACTTCTCCTCCAAAGAGTAATGTGAAATAGCTCCCCGTCCAGACAATTTATAGAAGAACTCAAAAAAAGAATTCAAAAATCAAATGAAAGACATTGAGAAAGAACTAAAAAATAAAAATAAAAACCATGTAAGAAAAACAAAAAGCTTATGGAAAAAAAGTTAAACCAACTAGAAAAAGAGGTACAAAGGCTCAAAGATGAAAATAATTTTTGAAAGTTAGAATTGGTAATGGAAAGCCAGTGAAACCATGAGAGACCAAGAAATAACAAAACAGATTATAAAGAATGAGAAAATAGAACAGAATGTGAAACATCTTACAAGAAAAATGACAGATCAAGAAGAAAAAATATAAGAATAATTGGATTGCCAGAAAGTTAAGACCAAAAAAAGAACCTTGCCACAATAATGCAGGAAATAATCCAAAAAAACTGTCTTGGAGTGATATAGAACATGTGGGGAATGTAGAAATAGAAAAAAATCCACCAATCACCACTTCAAAGAGATCCAATGTGAAAAACACATAGGAATATTATCGCCAAATTTTGAAACCCCCAGATCAAAGAAAACATTTTGCAAGAAACAAGAAAAAAAAAACAATTCAAATATATTGGAGCTATAATTAAAATTTTACAAGACTTATCAGCAGCTACAATAAAAGATCATAAATCCTGGAATCATACCTACCATACTCAAAAGAACTAGGCCTGCAGCCAAAAAATCATATCCAAAAAATTATTTATAATTTTTAATGAAAAAATGGACATTCAACAAACTTGCAAATTTTCAGGATTTTCTATCAACCAAACCCAAACTCAACAGAAATTTTAACATATAAAAATAAAGATCAGTTTTAAAGAACAAATATGGACAAAGTGTTTAAACATGAACAAATTATTTATGTTTCATATATATGTATATATATATTAGATAGATTCATGTATGTATATAAGATTCACATCAACATAGGGTAGCTCAAATGAAAGTTTGACAGAGTTAAGGTAAAAATACAAATCATGGTATACAAATGGGGTGCACAGGAAGAATAAACATAGAGGCATTAGAAGGGGGAGGAGGACTCATAGTTCTGAAAACCTACTCACATCAAGAGTAGGTTCAATGGACAACAATCCATATATATTCTGAAGGGTATAGCACTTCCCAAAATCTATAAAGAAGTAAGGAAGGAGGGATGAGTGGATAGGAATGCAGAGGACAAGGAAGAAGACAAGGAAGAGATCCTTGGATTGGGGGACATAAAGTAATAATAAGGCAAGTTATGGAGCAGAATTTAATTAAAGAGGTAGCAAAGGTAGGAAAGACATATGTGTGTATGTAGGGTATGGGTGGGTATGAATGTGTGTATATATCTATATTTGTATACATAAATATATTTTTTCTTAAATACAGCTTGCTTGGAAGTGGGGGGGGGTGTAAAAGGGGAAAAAGAATAAAGTAAATAATATAAAAATATGTAATATAAAAAAGAATAAAGTAAACACACACACTTTCTTGATCTGATAATTTGTTATTATATATTTTGAATCCTCCCTAATATTCCACTGGACACATGACAATGTTCTCTTTTGTTTTGCTTTATTTAGTTTTATTTTTTTTCTGTTTTCCTTTTTTTAACTCTTTTTTCAAAGAAAAATAAAAAAAAGTATCTTAAAAAAGATAATCTCTGGAAAGATACTGTCCAGATCCTCTTTTTGATTATGGCTTTCAGATAAACCAATGATTCTGACACTGTTTCTCTTGGATCTATTTTCCAGGTCAGTTGCATTTCCAATACATTTCCAAATTTTACCTTTTCTTCTATTTTTTCATTCTTTTGAGTATGTTTGGTTCTTGATGTCTCATAAAGTCACTGGCTTCTACTTTCCCAATTCTAACTTTTGAGGAGTTGTTTTCCTTAGTGAGTTTTTATACTTCCTTTTCCATTTAACCAATTCTATCTTTTAAGAAGTTTTCTTTTTCCAAGCTGTTGATGCTTTGCACCCCCACCCCATAATTCTCTTGAATAATTCTTTCCCAATTTTTCTTTTACCTCTCTTAAATGATTCTTAAGTTCTTTGTTTGAATTCCTCCATGACTTCTTTCTGGGCTTGAGACCATTTCCTGTTTTTCTTTGGGGCTTTACCCATAGGTGTTTTGCCATTGCTATCCTCAATTGTGTTTGTCTTGATCTTCCCTGTAACCATAACTCTCTATGATCAGATTGCTTGTTTGTTTTGGTTCATTTTGAGGGGCTTTTTCCTTTCTTTTAAATTTGAGCTCTGCTTCCAGGATGGAGGGAGCACTGTCTCAAACTTTTTATGCCTAGGGCTGTAGGTCCTGGCTGTTTACCTAGTGCTATACTGATGTTGTTCTGAGGTCCATGAAGGACCCTTCTGTCTGGTGGTGTTGAGAAGGGGGATATGGTGGCTAATGCTGGTGGTGGTTATAAGGATCTAGCTGCTTCCCTAGTGCTGTGTGAGGTCTTAGTGCTGGCATCTGGGACATGCTGAGGTTGTTTGGAGGAGAAAATGGGAAATTTACAGAAATTTATTGCTTATTCTGCCATCTTTCCTCTCAGAAGTGAAAAACCAATGCTAGTATTTTGAAGTCAGATTTGAATCCAGGTCTTCTGTACTCTAGGCTTAGCTTTCTATCTATTGTTCTACTATATTTATCTGGAAAAAAAATTTTATATATATATATATATATATATATATTCTGTTTAGTCTAACCTCCTAACCTCTGATGAGCTAGTTGAAGTCAGTGAGTTTTCTATTTTGTATTTGTATCTGGGTGACTGGCGTAGTACTTTGTATATATTAGGTAATTAATAAACACTTATTAGATTGAATTGGGAGAATTAGAGATGCCATTGTCTTCCATTGCTTCTCCTATAATAGTACTACATTTCTTCCTCCTCCTTAGATTTTGATCTTATGCCACATGTTTTCTTTCTTGTCTTCTTCAAGGCACCTTCAGTCTACCTAAAGAAAGTCACATGTCCATGTACATATGATGGAGTAAAAAAAAAAAAAAAAGAAAACCATGATCTAATCACTCTTATTTGCCATTGTTTCTGGCTAAAGTTAAGTGAGTGGTGGGGTCTCAACACTCAATAGTCTATCTGAAGGAACTACAGGCCATCCAGCATACTGAATCCCTTCTTCACCTCTGGTTTCATTATAAATATAACATGCAGATCCCAAAGAGACACCTCGCATTTTGCCCGAGTTACAACTTTTGAGAGCTTTTATTTCTCTGTCCTCCCAGCTAAGACAAGTCCAACTCCATTTACTTTTTAAGAAGAAAATAAAGACGATATTTGAATATGTAAACTAGATCTTTGTGTATCTGGGCTGTTATGCACCTCTAAATTAATGCTGCAAAGTGTCCTATGGTCAGAATCCCTTTTTATTAAGTAGGATTTTGAGAAGTTGCTTAAATTTTGAAGGAATGTAAAAAAAAATCACTGGACTCATTAAATACAGAGCTGAGAGATGGAGTCTTTATTAACATTTAAAGTCCTCCCAGACAGGCTGCTAAGCTACAGAAGGTATTTTTAAAGACTGAGCATTTTACAACTGCCCTAATTGTAGGACATAAAAGGAATTTGAAACATTTTCAGGATCAATTCAGTCTTTGGATGCCAGACAGCTGAACTGTATCATGAAATGTGATAAATTCATATAGATTAGAATTAGAAACCATTTCAGTATTACAAGTAAGAGCTGGGCTTTTATCTTCAGGAATTTATTACTGATCAAAATAAAATACAGTGAATCAATCCATTAACATGTATTTATTGGTCACCTACTGGATGCCTTGAAAGGTGTATAGGGAGGGCATGTATCTAGAGTAAAAAAATGGGACTAATCCTTAGAAATTTGAAGTCTATCTCATAGACTTAAAGTTGAAAGGGACCTTTGAGCTCATCTAGCTCATTCTTTTATTTTTACAGAAGAAAATACTGAGGTTTAAAGAAAAAGTAATGTGTCTAAGCTAAAAAAAGGTAACAAAGATCCAGTATTTGAACTCAGAGCTTCTGATTCTTAATCCAGCACTCGTTCCACTGTTCTGAGCTACCTCAGATTATTTTAGAACACTGATTTTTCCTTGGCCCCGGCACTCTAGGCTTTATGTTACACTTCAATAATCATTGAAGTACTTTGATTTCTTCTTTGCCTTATTCCTCTGTACCTTGTCTGTGTACATGTCTCCTTCCTTTTCTCCAGTATATTCTCCTCACCCAAGAATTTAAGTTTCTTGAAGTCAGGGTCATGTTTGGTTATTTTTAGCACCCTCCTCCCACCTATAATGTCATTTTGCAAGTGGTAGACACTTGAACAAATGCTTTTAGAGTTGGCTTGAATGGAGATCTGGTGCAACCAACCAAACAAAAACCTCTGCAGTAAATATTAGAAAAGGAGTCAATATCTATGGAAGAATTTATCTTATCGGATTTTCAGTTTTCTACCCTACATATCTGACTAACATTATTGTGTATAAGTATCTCAGATCTTTTTTTTTAATCACTAACTGGCATCCATTCCTTACTCTCTCCATCACTTATTCCATCCAACCCCAATAAATCTAGAACCCCTAAAGCAGCAGGGCCAAGAGAATTGTCCTAATTTATAATACACTAAAAACACCTCTAATCATTCAGTATGGGGATATATAAAAAACATAAAGCATCATTGAGAAGGTTGGAATCTAATTAGGCAGGTACTCTGTAGGTAAGATGTGTAATTTATTAATCAATCAATTAATTATCAATATAACATGCACATGAAACAACAGTGGAAAAATACACGATAGAATACAATTTGAAAAACAATTATATGATAGACAGTGGGAAAGATGGAAGCTATCTTAGGAAGGAAAAAACAAGAAGTACAAAATGTTCTGTATCCCAAAGAAGAGAGACTGATCTAGTCAACTAATCCTGTTTTACACAAAAGGAAACTGAGTCGTTGGTAAGTCAAGTTATTTGTCCATAGCTAGACATAGCTAGTTTGTGGAGAAACAGGAACTAGAATCCAATTCTCTTGATTCCTAATACACTTTTTCACTATTCTCTCCTTCCTCGTATATCATCATCTTATATAGATTTTCTATCCAATGAACATAGAAGGAATTGATTTCTGCTTGTATGCTGTTTCCATCTCTATGTAAATAGCCATACTGCTGACTCCTACTTCTTAATTTTTAGCCTGAGGAAAGAAAGAAAGGGAACTTCTGAGCTCACAAATTATAATACCTCCAGCTGAGTCAGATGAAGTAATAGCCAGGCACAGAGAGCCATCCTAGAGAATACTGTTTCAGGCAGGTTCTTTGAATGAGTCAAATCATCAGTAACTGATGTCCCTAGGCTTACACAGAACCCCTACTCCCCCCCTCACCCTCTGATATATAGACACTTACCTTGCTTTGGGCCTATTGTTCCTAAACTCAGTTCATAAGGCATCCAGTCTTATCACCTTTCCCAGGGTGCTTGTCAGAAATAAATAAATAAACAAATATATATATATATATATATTATATATATAGATATATATATATAATATACATATTATATATATAGATACATACATATATATATAAAGAGAGAGAGAGAGAAAGAAGAGAGAGAGAGAAATAGAAACAATATACATTATATAGAAACAACAATGTATCAATATAAATGATACTATAATAGAGATAGATATAGACAGATGGTAGGTAGATATTGATAGATGATAAAGAACAATAGATGAATAGATACATGGGCAGAGATAGATGACAAAGAGATGATACATAGAAATAGAGAAGATGGAGCTATAGAAAGATAATGGCAACATAAATAATAGAGTAACAGAGAGAGAGAGAGCCATAGAGATATGGATGTTGATTGACAGGTACAGAAATAAATAAATATGGAAAATGTAAATGCAGATTTGACCTTGTGGCTAGAGAACTGACATCAAAGTCAGGAAGCTATAGGTCCAAGTTTTATCTCTGACACATATTTGCTGTGTGGTCCTGAGCAAATCACTCAAACTAGCCCTAGGTGACTTTCTAAGCCTATAACTTGCAGAGAAATATCCATCGACATTTTTGAGTGAATTTCCTCATCTAGAATGTCCCTACACTAACGGAATCCTAGGTCTTAATCCAATACTTTTGATAATTCAAGGTCATCACTATTGACATCAATTACTGACTGCTGAACACCGATTTAGTTAAGTATCAAAAGATTTGAACGAACCAAAGAGTTTTAGAATAATCATTGCTCTGGCACTTACCTCAGAGGGTTGTTGTGAGAAGCAAATGAAATGAACTATGCATACCTGGGGTTTGGCCAACCTTTATACAATAAAAAAACAGAAATTATTATTTTTCAGAGACCTAAAAATATTCTCTCTCTCTCTTTCTCTCTCTCTTCTTCCATCCCTTCCTCCTTCCTTTCCTCCCTCCCTCTTTCCCTGCAAGAGCTTATTCCAAACTGTAATATAGACAACCTCATGATTGGAATCCTATAGTGGAAAGAATCCTGGATTCAGCACCAAAGGACTTTAGTTCAAATTCTGGTATTGCTAATTGTGTAATCTTGAGTAAATCATTTAACTTTTCTGGGATTTGTATCTGTAAATAAGGAATAATGCTATCATTCCTATTATGATTCTATATCTTCATGACCTCAAAGGCCATTTAGGGTAATCCATATCAGAGAAGAAATCTCTTTTGCCACAGCCACAATACGTGGTTGTTTAGTACTTATTTGATCAGCTACAATGATAGAGATTGCTGGTCTTTTTTGAAAACTATGAAAGAAAACAAAAGATAGAACTACTATTGATGTAGATTGAGAATGACTTTTTACTTGAATATTCTTGTTTTGGGAAAAAACATGGAGTACTTCTGAGAAGGAAATTCCTCTCCTCCCCCACCTTGAATATACAGTATTATGTGCTTCAGATAATTAAGGTAAATAAGACAGCAGATATTCAGAGGACCTAGTATTCCTAACCTGTGACTATATAAAACACTTGTAGAATAAATATATTGTCATTTATAGAAGAGAGAGAGGAATCATGTTCAATCAATAAAATAGTCATCTATATTCTTAGTGTAACCCAAGGCCCAGAACACCAAATTTCTTCTCCCACCATTTGCCCCCCATTGTGCTTCCATAGTGCAAGTTCAATGTTGGAATTTAGCACCCAAATACAATTTCCTATTTCCCCTTCCCACAAGATTGCCTCTGGGAAATATTAGAAAATAGTTTAAATAGTGTCTAGGTCTTCTATAGAGATGTAAATATTAAAAACTTTCCAGATTCTATAGCACCTAGGGTAACAAAGGAATGTGTTGGTATATAGAACAATATCTATTCCACCCCAAAGAAAATACAGCAAACACATAAGTTCTTTGTTTAGATATTTAATGTAATGCTCCTCTCTCTGTGTGTGTCTCTGTGTCTCTGTCTGTCTCTCTCTCTTTCTGTCACTTTCTGTCTCTTTCTCTCTCTCTCTCTCCTATAAGTACTACTTATTCCCAGGGTCCTAAGTTCTGCAAACTTAAAATACCATCCTATAATTTGGACTCCTCTTGAAGAGAAACAAAAGTAGGATTGTTAGAGAAGCAACTCTCTTGATATTTTTGTGAGTCATACATGTACCTCAGAGGTTCATATAGGCACCCTGCCTTGTGGTATTACCCTGAGGGAATTGATTCCCACTGAAAGAAAAGCATATTTGAGGCTACTAGACAGACAGTATGTTTCTCCTCTCATTAGAAGGCTGACTCCCTGAACTCAAACTTGAATTTGCCAGAGATAAAACCCCAAGGGTGTCATTGTCCTGGAATTCTATTGCACTTGAAGAAAGGATGAATTATGATAATGCAATGTTGAGGAAGCTCATCACTCCCCCACCCCAAACACACATCCTTTCAGGAGAATTAGTTCTAGGAATTCTCAACATGGCTGCAGAAAAGCTCATATTTAAGTACTTCCCAGATTTCATGATTGTCTCAATAGCTGGTATTTTTTCAGCTTAAGGTCATAACTCTTCCCCTCTCAGGATGGGGCAAGAAACTTTGTCTTATCTCTTCTTTGTTTCTATCACTTTCTCCTTCATATGATATGTATTTATATAGATGTAATACTCTCCCTAATAGACTGGAAATTCCTTGAAACCAGGGACCATGTTATTTATCATGTCCCTAGATGTAATACAGGTTCTCATCTGTAGTAGGAAGTTTGAAAATGTATTTCAAGTTAAATTTGAATATAAATTTGAAAAGAAAGAAACTGAGAGATGGAAATGACTTGTCCATAATTTCCTAACTAGCAAACATCATGGCCAGCTCTCTAGCTATGTCTTCTGATTCAAAATTTAGTATTTTGTCCTAAGTGTCCTGTGGATAGTTAGATGGTACAGTAACTAGAACATAGGCCTGGAGTTAGGAAAACTCATCTCCCTAAGTTCAAATCCAGTCTCAGATATTTCCTAACTGGATGACTCTGGGCAAATCATTTAATCCTGTTTGCCTCGGTTTCCTCATTTGTAAAATGAACTGGAGAAGGAATGGCAAACCACTCTAACATCTTTGACAAGAAAACTGCAAAAGGGGTCATTCACAGAAAGTCATACAGACTGCTACATATTTAACATATATAGGACTGCTTGCCATCTAGGAGAGGGGGTGGAAGGAGGGAGGGGAAAAAATTGGAACAGAAACGAGTGCAAAGGATAATGTTGTAAAAAAAAATTACTCTGGCGTGGATTCTGTCAATATAAAGTTATTATTAAATAAAATAAAATAAAATATTAAAAAAAAAAAAAAAAAAACAACCCAGAAAGTCATACAGAACTGAAACAACTGAACAATAACAATCCATGTGTCCTGTAATAGGAGTCATAATGAATACAAAGAATGATGACATTAAATAGTAATAATGCCTTCAAAGGCATTCATAATCTCAAAGAGATCATTCTGGGAAGGTCTGAGATTATATTTCCCATTAAAAAAATTATGCAGCATTATGAGTTTCATTCTTTAATTGTCAGTCCCTTCTAGGCAACCCAGAATGGTAGGGTAGTGAGCAGAGAAGCATTTAGAACAGATAATCTACAGATAAAGAATAGTTGAATGCTACTTAATCACAATAGAATGATAAAATACTAATATTATTCAAGCCCAATGAGGCATTGTCAAATTATTGGCATCTTCATTTAGGGTCCTACATAATTATTCTTCTTATCATAACAAGGGTTTCAGTGCCTTTTATTAATCTGTGTCATTCTGTACCATTCAGGAATATTTAGCCAATCAGATTTCTCAACTATGGTTTTTTAATAGTTCTGACCTTATGAATATGAATAGAGGATGAACACATCAGAGTAGTACTTTTAACGACGATGGAACTGCCATGAGGAAAGAAGGAAGCTGTGGACTTAAAAAATAATTAAAATTGAAATGAGAAAAATCATAATTAGCTAAGGGTTACCCCTATTGGTTGGAATGTTTCTCATTTGCCCTTTGAACAATGAGGTATAGCTAGTCATTTCCTCTACATCTGGTTGTCCCAGCTGCTAACAGCAGGCTCAGTCTTCAATTTAAATGTTACAGCAATGTATTTAAAATATTTGGAAAATACCAGCAGAAGGAGAAAGCTTAGATGTATATTTTCAGGTAGCAATAAAACTTAAAGAACACCCCCACAAAATGTCACAGGGCTAAGCAGAGCAATCCCAAAGATGCCGAGGTAAGCATTTGGTCTACAAAGCAATTATAAAATATGCTGGTGTGGAGAGAAGATAAAATATCAAGAAACTATGATAATTAGTGAAATGTAGTATCAAGCAGGTAGCCTGAGAGATGCTAGGGAGAAGAGACAAGATGAGCAAGAATGAAAGAAAATACACTAATGGATTAGTATCTTTCAAAAAAAATATGGTGCCAGAAAGTCTTTTTTTAAAAAAAGTAAATATTATTGTAAAGAGAATCCAGGTGAGTTTTGAATTAGTCTGGATGTTTATCTCAAGGAACCAAAATTTAGTCATGAACAACTATAAGTATAGTGTAAATTGATGATATACATATTCACACAAAACATATGCTTCTATTTCACCTTCATCCTCAGGTACCACTTTTAGTCTGCTTCTATTAAATAAAACTACATGAGTAGCAAACATTCAGGACTGACTGGGTCCAAAAATACAGACAAATTCAGAGTTGCCTGAAGTTGGGTATGTCCTATGAAGTTTTATACTAAGATAGACACAGAAAAACTGGAGCCATTAAAGAAAGCACCCATCTAGACTGAACAATGGCACCTAGATAGCTCAGTGGATAGATCTTTCAGTTAGGAAGACTAATCCTCATGAATTCAAATCCAGCCTCAGATATTTGCTAGGTTGTGACCCTGGGCACATTACTTAATCCTGCTTGCCTCAGTTTCCTCATCTTTAAAATAGTCTAGAGAAGAACCATTACAGTGTTCTTGCCAAGAAAACATCAAATGAAGTCACAAAAAGTTGGGCATGACTGAAATAACTCAACAAAATAAACACATCTCAGGCAACTTTGAATTGACCTGTCATTAAGTGTTTATCTTATCATAAGGATAAACACAGGGTTTGATATCAATCAATTAATGAATTAGCATTTTTATGCTTCTACAATTTATCAGACACTATGCTTGACAATAAAACTTCAGAGACAAAGATGAATAATTTTTATCCTCAGAAAGTTTTCATTCTATTAGTAGTCCCTTAATAGAATTTTTTGTCACTTAAAGATTCAAACATTATAGATTCAACTATTTTAGTTACTACTGTTTACATGTCTCTCTCTTCACTCAGGAAAAGGAGATATATTGAACCTGCCTGCATCAGACTGTCAGGAAGTTGGGAACTTTGACAGAATCCAACCAGATAAATGGAAATTTTGAATGAGATTTAAAAAACCATGAATTCATAAAGATCACCATAGAAGGTAAGGAGGAGAGGTAGGGAAGTCATTGAGTTTGAGAATACAAGGGTCAACATTGAAAGCTGATAGATGAGGGGAAGGGGAACATCTATGTAGATCAAGATCAAGGAAACACAACATAGGAATATGGGAAAGTATAGAACAAAAACTGATTGACAAAGTTCAGCTCCAAGGCATCTTTAACTTTTTCCCACTTGTGACCTCCTTTTACCTGAGAAATTTTTATATGACCCCCGGCATATAGGCACATAAAATAGGCATACAAATTAAATAGTTACTGATAATAAATCATAATTTTGTGGTACCCACATTCAGCTATTTGATTTCATGTGGTATTATTACCCACAGTTTAAGAAGCTTTGAGTTAAGGCAATATCTTAAAAAAATAGACATTTTGTTTCGACACAAGATATATTTCCCCAAAAGCATCAAAGTAATAAACCATCTTGCCTCCCTAATTTATTTCCCCAAATCCAGTTAAGTACAAATACCCAACAGGTGATAGAGATTTTTAATACCTGGAAATTTCTATTATTTAAATGTGTCAATTATTAACTGAAAGTAAAAAGGATACTTTAACTTGGAGGGCATACTACCAACTGATGACCCTTATATTTCATTAGAATCTTGTTGCTACATAACGTTGTCTTTATTTACCTTGTAATGTCATTGTAGTGACCTTGTGTAGTCATTGTGTATATTATTTTTTGGGCTCTGCTTTATTTCATACAAGTCATCCCATATTTTTCTGAATTCTTCCTTTTTGTCATTCTTTACAACAAAGTAATAATCCATTAAACTTATTGTTTGGTCAGCCATTCCTATTATCGGGGACAAATTTTATTTCTATTTTTTAAAATCACAAATAATGTTGATTTAAATATTTTTATACATAATATTTTTTACCACTGTCAGTAACTTTGAGGACATAGTACCAGTTGTCATATTTCCGAGCAAAGGGTATAGAAATTTTAGTAATTTTTCTTGCATAATTCCAATGTATTATTCAGAGGGATTGAACCAATTCACAAATGTATTAGTAGCAAATTAAGATGATTGTCTTCCCATAGCCCCTTCAGAAATGAATCTTCTCAGCTTTTACTATCTTTGTTAATTTGTTGAGTGTGATGTGATATTTCAAGGTTATTTTAATTTGCATTTCTCTGATTCTTAATGATTTTTTAAAACAATTTTCCAAATGCTTGTTGAGAGCTGGCATTTCTTTTTGTTAAACCGCTTGTTCATATCTTTTAACTATTTGGCTATAAAGGGAAGTCTCAAATCTTATAAAACTCAGAAAGTTCTCTATAGATTTTGGATTTCAGAATCATCAGACAGCTTCCAATTTATGATGATATATACAAGTCACATCTAGATAGGGCTTTAAGTTTGCAAAGTGCTTTCCTCAAAATAGCCCTATCACTGCCATTTTACTCGTGGGGAAACTGAGCTTCAATTAATGACTTCTTGCAAACTTCCTAGGCATAGGTTGCCTTGGTGAATGCCCAGCTTTAATTCAGCCAATTTTTACTTACTTTTTGCTTAGATGTTAGGAGATGAGCATTGGAATTTGTATTCAGCAATGCTGACACCAGGACCTATATTGTCACCACAATGCCCCACGTTTTGGATGGCGTGCCAAGCAGATCCTGCTCTCCCATAACTGTAACCTTTAAGGGAGGTGTTGTCATAGGTAGTAGAAAAGGCCTGAAAGGGACATTTCCTCTGTATTAACTGGAATTCTAAGAGAGTAATCAGAATCTTGTCTTGTCTGGAAAAAAGAAATAGATAATAACCTTTTGAAGTTTGTTCCACACAGAAGATAGTGTTTATTATCAGTATATTTTGACATGGAGCCATGTGAAACATAATAAAGAGAATGTGAAAGTGAAGGGGAGGACTTGAGTGAATCTTGCTTGTGGTTCATATTGATCTAAGTTGAATGGTTACTCAATTCACAGTTTCATTCTAGACTTATAACACAATGAAACTGGTTTCAAATTCCAATTCTAATAATTTCCACTATATGACCAAAGGTAAAAATTTGCCAACTCTGGGACATTATTTACTGCTTTGTAAAATGATGGGGGCATTCTTAGATATTTTTGAGGCTACTTTCCAACATTAAAATCTTATAGAAGAATTCCTTCATTTGTTAAATCAAATGGTTTAATATTTTAAAATATAATTGGCATTTTTATATCATGTTTCACAAGTAAGCAAAAACTTTCCTACCTTTTGAACAGGAAAAAAGAAAAAAAAGGAGGAAAAAAGAAATTTACATGATGTTTATTATACATTTTAAAAGCATAGTAATCTGTCCACAATAGATTTGCTCTTTAATGTGCAATATTTTTTTAATTATATCATGTCACAGCAATGCTTGCTATATTCCATAAATTAAAAGTAAAAATTTTTAAAAAGGAATAGGTAGATTCTTTTTCTGTCTAGTTTTATAGATCAGAATGTATCTAGAGGCATTTTTAAACTTTTTTATTTATATGGCATTGATCCTGGTTTAGAAGGGTGAGAAATATTTTCCTATTCAATAGACTAAACATATTTTGTTCCACAATATGCAGGATGCTGTATTAAACCCTGTATGGATTACAGAAGGAAATAAAACATTCTTTGCTCTTAAGGAGCTTGCAATTCAGCAAGTGAAGACACTATATGTATAATATACAGATCACAAAAAAAAAATACAAAACAAAAATTTTAAAGTTCAATAAGAGAGATACAAAATTATATAGAATACAAAGAGAGAAAAGCCCTGATAGAGCCATCATTAGAAACTTAATGGAGAAGTTGGCATTTATACTGGTACTTGTATTAGCACCAGTGAAGCTGAGCACAAAAATTAGGGGACAAAGAAGGGCATTATAGACAATGGGAACAACATAATTAACAAATAATTATTTTATTAAGCCCCCAATATATGCCAGGAACTCTGATAGATATTGGGAATACACAGACAAAAAAAGAAACAATTCAAGCCTATAGATCATTTACATTAGAAAAGTAGCATATCAGAAAATAGTCCAACAATAGCTCAATTTATAATATACTCAGGGAAAACTTTCCTGAAGCATAGAGGTTGAAAATGGAATTAGTGTGAGATTAAGTAGGCAGAAAGTAAAGAATTAAGAAAACTCTTGATGAGTATGAAAGAAATGATGAAAGTGTAAAATTTGGCTTCCAGGTTAACATAAAAAAATCCCACAAAACTAAAGTCTTAGCAACTGGTCCCATCAATTCCTGGCAAATAGAGTGGGGGGGAAATGGAAGCAGTTTCAAATTTTATATTTTTTGGGACCAATGATAACTGCAGATGGTGACTCCAGTCATAAAAAAAGATTTTTGTTCCTTAGGAGGAAAGCTATAGCAAATCTGGACAGCACACTAAAAACATCACCTTGCTAAAAATAAATAAATAAATAAAGCTTTGATTGTCAAAACAATGTTTTTCCAGTAGCAATATATGGCTGTGAGAGTTGGATTATAAAAAAGCTGAGCGGTGCCAAATCAATGCTTCTGAATCATGATAATGGAGAAGACTTTTTAGGGTCTCTTGGACAGCAAGGAGATCAAATAAGTCAGTTGTTAAAGAAGTTAATTCAAGCTATTCAGTGGAAGACCAAATATTGAAACTGAAGCTTAAATACTTTGACCGTACTGTGAGAAGTTCAGATACTTCTGAACACAATCGTAAGGTAGGCTGTCCTAGCTGCCCAGGTTTTGGCCCCACCCTAGCTACTTTTGAGAGTGGTACAAAAGGAAACACAATAGGCTAATGAGGAGAAGAATGCCTTAAAAAGCAAAATTGATTAATTGGGAAAGGAGGTACAAAATCTCACTGAGGAAAATAATTCCCTAAAAATTAGAATTGAGCAAATGGAAGCTAATGACTTTATAAGAAGTCAAAATACAATAAATCAAAACCAAAAAAAAAAATAGAAAAAATGTGAAATATCTCATTGGAAAAACAACTGACCCAGAAAATAGATCCAGGAGACATAATTTAAAACTTGTTGGTCTACCTGAAAGTCATGATAAAAAAAGAGCCTGGACATCATCTGGGATTTCAAGACATTCACAGGGAAAACTGTCCTGATATTCTAGGACCAGACAGTAAAACAGAAATTGAAAGAATCTACCAATCACCTCCTAAAAGAGATTCCAAAATGAAAATAACCAGGAATATTATAGCTAAATTCTGAAACTCCCTGGTTAAAATGTTGCAAGCATCATTTCAAGTGTAATAGAGCCACAGTTAGTATAACACAAGATTTAGCAGCTTCTACATTAAAGGACCAGCGGGTTAGGAATATGTTATTATAGAGAACAATGGAGCTGGGATTACAACCAAAAATCACCTGCCCAGCAAAACCAAGTATAATCCTCCAGAGAAAAACATGGATATTCAATGAAATAGAGTATTTTCAAGCATTCATGATGAAAAGACCAAAGCTTAGTAGAAAAGTTGAAATCAAACACAGGGCTCTGAAGAAGCATAAGAAGGAAATCAAGAAGTGACATCATAAGGGACTTTATAAGTTTATCTATTTATATTCCTACAAGGAAGAATATTTGCAATGCATTAGAAGTTTCTCATTATTATGGTAGTTAGAATGAGTATATTTAAATAGAGGGTGCAGATATTAGTTGAATATGAAGGGATAATTTCTTTTTTTTAATTATGAAATTAAGAGGTGAGAGAGGAATGTTCTGGGAGAAAGGGAAAGGGAGAAGTGGGATGGTGCAAATTATCTGCCATTAAAAAAGAGGCAAGGAAAAACTTTTACAGTGGAGGGGAAGAGGGAAAGGAAAGGGTAAGTGAGTGAACCTTACTCTCATCAGAATTGGCTCAAAGAGTATGCATACTCACTATGGATATAGAAATCTATCTTATACTGCAGGAAAATAGGAGGGGAATAGGATAGAAGAAAGAAGAAAGGGTGAAAAAAGAGAGGGCATTTTGGGGGAGATATAATTCAACAAAATACTTGTGAGGAGATATAGGGTGTAAGGAGAGAAGTAATAAATGGGGAGAAATACAGTTAACAATAGTAATTTTTTAAAAAAATTGAAGTTCCTTTGATAAGCCTCATTTCTTAAACATAGAGAAAACTGAGTCAAATTTACAAAAAATAAGATCCATGTTCCAATTGATAAATCATCAAAAGATATTATTTGTTCCTGAAGGGCTATAAATCCATGCATATCCTTTGATCTAACAATACTACTACTTGGCATGAATACCAGTAGAGATTTAAAAAAAAATGAAAAATGGCCTACGTGCACAAAAATATTCATAGCAACTCTCTTCTCAGGGCAAAAAAAAAAATTGGAAATTGAAGGATGTTCATCAATTGGGGAATGGCTCAATAAATTGTGCTATGTATTTGTGATGAATATTATTGTTCTATGGGAAACAATGCACAGGATAATCTTAAGGAAAAAAAAAAACTTGGAAAGTCCTCCATGAACTCAAGCAAAGTGAAATATACTATATACAAAGTAATAACAATGTTCTGGGATGACCAGCTGTAAGTGGACTTTGCTATTCTCGGCAGTACAATGATCCACAACTACTCTGAGGGACTTGATGAAAAATGCTTGGATATCTGATTCTGTGAATGATAAAAGTAATGGTGTCCATTGGGTTCTCTGTAGTCATCTAACAAAGGACTTGAAATTATCTAAATTGCAATCTGACAGAAATGAGACTTAGAGAATAATTTTATATCATATAGCATAAACTCATAAAGGACAGATGACAACAATATTAAACATTACAACATCTAAAGCATTTAGGGAAAAATAAGAGAAATCAGGTACTTTTCAAAACTATTCTTCACCAAACAAGAGATAGAGAAAATCTGAGTATGGAGTCGAATTCCTATTGTGCCTATTCCCAGTCCAGATTTCTATGCTCAGTGCCACCTAACTCTATCCTTTCCTCCATCCTTTCCTCCTTCCTTCCTTCCCTCCTTTCCTCCCTCTGTCCACATAAGGTATCATAACCTTACTTAGGGATGCTCTTAAAAGCATTTTTTTTCTCTTTTGTACCTCTGAGTCCTCCCAAAGTATCTTAGGGTTTACTGATTACATTTCTTTCTTTAGAACAATTAATTAAACAATTTAACTTAGTTTAATTAATTAACAATTTCTTAAAGCAGACCAATCTGATTCTCATTAGCTACTAGTAAGTCCCAGGCCAACCCCCATTTGGTCATTGTTTGGTCATTTGATTGACCCAGGTTGAATGTAAATAGCAGTCATTTTTGTTTTGGCCAGAAATTCTGAGGGTCTTCCCCTCCCAGATTCATTCATTTCTTAGATTTTTCTTGGACTCGGTGAAAGAAGAGATTCTTTGCCTCATTTGCTACCTAATCTTAATTACGAAGTGGATGCAGTCTCAGTCAAACTGAGACTTCTTAGAGACCTTAGTTTAAAAAGATCAAGGTCTCCCACTGAATCTAAAGCCAAATCCAATCATCCTGACTGGTGTGGCCAAGTTCAGTTTCAGTGTTATCCTCTCTTAACCTTCATATCCAATTAGTTATAAAGTTTTATTGATGTTACTTCTACTTATCTCTTGGATGCTTCCTTTCTCCAGTCATGAAACCTCTATCATAGTTCAAATTCTTTTTCACACCTCTCCTTGATTATAGTGATTGTCTCCTAAAGTTTCTTCCCACTCTCATCTGAATTAATATTCTAAAAAAATAGATTTGCCCCTATTAACAAGCTAATGAATTTCCATTTCCTCTAGGATATAATGCAAACTCCTCAACAATCAAGCTCCCTCTTATCTTTCTGGAATTATCTCCTATTACTGATTGATTCACTAGCTATTTCTTTCTCCAGTCTCTCCAAATTGCTTTCCAGAATGAATGGACTAAATGAGTGTTTTTCCAATAATGTATTGGTGTGCTTATATTCCTAGGTCCCCTCAAACAGAGACTGTTTTCATTTTTGTCATCTTTTTCAACAGACGGGGTGTGAGATGAAACTTCAGCATTGTTTTGATCTGTGCTTCTCATATTATTAGTGACTTGGAGCAATTTTTCATATAGTTGATACTATTTGCCCACATCTCTTGACTACTTAATGATCAAAGAATGACTTTGATCTTGAATTTTTGTATCAATTCGTTATATGTGTAGGATATCATAGGATATCAGATACTTAGAAATATTTAATGCAAGGGTTCCCCCCCTCCAATTGACAGTTTCTCTCCTTATCCTAACTGCATTGATTTTATTTATGCAAAAAGTTTTTCACTGAATATAACTACTTTATTTTTTGTGATCTTCTCTATCTCTTGTTTGGTTAAGAAGTAGTTGTGAAAAGTACCTGATTTCTCTCGTTTTTTCCCAAATGCTTTAGATGTTGTAATGTTTAATATTGATGCCATCTATCCTTTATGAGCTTATGCTATATGATATAAAATTATTCTCTAAATCTGATCTGTCAGATTGCATTCAAGTTTTCCCAGAAACTCTTATCAAATAGGAAGTTCTCTCCTAAATAGCTTTTTTTTTTTTTTGGTTTTATCAAACTGTATTTAAAATGTTTGACTTTCCTCTATTTAGTATGTATCATTTTTCAACTTTTCTGTTTTTAATACTGAATAGTTTTAATGATTACCATCCTATAGTATAATTTGATATCTAGAAGTTCAATTTCCACTTCATTTGTATTTTTTCATTATTTTCATTGAAATTATAGATATTTTGTGCTTCATTATTTTGTCTAGCTTTATTAAATAATTTGTTAGTATTTAGTATAGCTATAAGTATATATACTAGTGTCTGTAGTGTTGCTACTTTGGTCATATTGATGGGGATTTCATAGCAATGGATACTATTTCATTTATTGTTATTCTTTATTCCTTAAAAAAGGATGCTTACAATTATAGTTATAGAAGTATGGAATGTGTTTTAACATCAATTTCAGATCAATTCCTTGATGTTGTAACTCATTTTGTAGTTATTTTGAATAACATTTTCCTTTTTGTTTTTTCTTCTAGATTTTGTTATTGCTACTGTGGAAATGATGAAAAATTTGTGGATTTATTGTGCACCTGAAGTTATTAATTAATTTGTTAATATCTTTACTAGTGTTCTGGGTTTTGTAAGTAAACCATCATGTTCTTTGCAACTAGGGATAATTTTACTTCCTCTTTGGCAATATGTATAATTTCTTTCTCTTCTCTTATTACTTCAACAAATGTTTTTAGAATTATACCAAATAATACTGGAGTAAAAGAAAATTCTTACCTTATCTCCTGCATTTACTGAGGAAGATTCTAGTGTTTAACCATCATAAATAGTATGAGCATTGGGTTTTTAATGTTTATGATATTTAAAAAGATAGCCTTTGTATGTTTATACTTTTGAAGTCCATTTAATTTAGCATAAATTAGTGTTGCACTTTGTCATTCAATGAGTATTCATTAAGTACTTAATATGTACTAAATACTATTATAAGTTACCCAGGATAAAAAAACAAAAACAAAAACAAAAGCAATTCCTGCTATTTATGAGTTTACATTCTAATGGGGGAGATCACATGGGTACCACTTTGTACAAATAAAATTTGTGCAGGGTAAATTGGAGGTCATTTCAGAAGTATTACGAATATATTCATCCCCTAAAGTGAGTTTAGGAGAGTATTTTTCTGATTTCCTGAAAATAACTTTTATTATCTATGTTACTCTTTAAATATTGGATATAACTTACCATTATTCTATATGAACAAGTTTTTGTTCTTTCTGATTGTTCCACCATGGCTGGCTCAGTTTCATTAAGCATTACTGGAGCTCCACAGACAGTATTAACATAGTCTCTTCTCTTTTAAATTTGTCATATTCATTTTCTCAGAACTCAGTTAAAAAAACAACAAATAGGATATGTAATTTTAAAAATCAAAACCAGAACTTTTTAACACAGACTTGTAGAAATTGTGTGTGGGAATAGGAATGGAGGTAGAGATAGATACCAAAAGGTACAACACTTTGGCTATGGCTTATAGCTCCTATGAGAGCATTTCCTCCTTCTAGTCAGTGCTTAAATGCAATACCTAGTGCTTTAAACAAACCAAATCTGCTTTTAGAAAAAGGATACTAGAAACAAAATATAGGACTGCTCAGTCAGTTCTTCTCCTGTAGCTAAGAAAAAGAGTGGATCAAGCAAAAGAATAAACAGGGATTTATTCTCTTTGTGTCTATAGAATAAGCATTCCCTGAAAAAGATTAATAGGGGAAATGAAATATTATGAATAACTTGATATAGGACTTAAGTAGTGAACAAAATCCTCCCTCATAATTGATATATAGAGGAAAAATCAAAGACTTACAAACACATATATTGATGTTTTGATTTTTTTTCTCCTTTACTTCCAGTTTTTATGATTTTCCAGAAAGGACTAATGCAAACATAAGCATTGAAATGGTAATCAATTTGCTTTTTAATAAAGAATTACTTTTAACAGTTTTTCCTGAAATAGATACATCTAGAACTAAGATGTTAGGATCCTCATTACAGGTTCTACTGTTCTTGAAAGAGAGGGGAAAAAATGTTATAATTTTTTTTACAAATCTTTCCCTTTTTTTCTTCTGTTTGTTGTCCTTGTTCCATTTTCATATTTAAGTGTTCTTGAGATAACTTTGCTTAGTTGAATGTCTTGCCAAATTTTCTAAGCAACAGGAAGAGAACTGGATGAACAGTCTTATATTTTGTTTCTTGTATCCTTTTTTTAAAAATCAGGTTTGGTTTATTTAAAATGTTAAATACAACTTTTAAGTACTAACTACACATTACACTTCTTTATAAGGTTTTACGAATGACTTTATATTCCAATATGAACTTGTCTTTTACAGCTGCCTCTCTTTGGCAAATAAGTTAGAAGCTTAATAACTATACTATTTTCTTGACTCTTTTGTTCTTTTTGGAGCAATTAATTTTAATTGGTTAAACTAGAATATTAAATAATTAAAATCAGTGTCAATATAATTTCTATTGTTCATTTCCTATTTTTGATAGATAAGTACTTGTTTAAGTAGCTCAGGATTGAGTTATTTCAATTGCATTTCATATCTTTTAATCATTGTTAATATTTCTTTTTGATTTTTATTAATTGTAATCCTAACTCTGATAAGTAGATTCTTTGGTTGCATATTGTCAGATAATTTAGATATAACTACTACATCAATAATAAATCTTTTCCTGTCTGTTATAACATAAAACTATTTTTGTTCTGTTAATTGGATTTTTATTATATCCAGTATCTATAAACTCTTTTTTTCAAAGATAACGTTCACAACAGTGCTCTGTGTAAATATAAAAGTCATTGATGTCTCTCATTCCATCTTTCTTGTACATCAACTCCTCCAGAGCAATGGTGGGCAATTATGCAATAACGAGTTAAAAGTAGAGGTATTGCTGAAAGTCATGGAGTCTTAGAGATCAAGTAATCCATTCTCTCTTATTTTATAGATAAGAAAATGGAAATTTAATGATGTGATCACATAGGTACCACCATAGATATGAATTCAGAGTTTCTGGCTCTAAATCCATTGCATCAGAGATGATCTATGTAGAATCATGAAGCCTATTTTGATATTGATTCTGTATTTCATACATATGCATATATGTACTCATATACATAGATACTCATAAAGATAATATATGCTCTATACATATGCATGTGTTTATTATATATCTTACATATACATGCATATTATATATATATATATATATATTCAGAATTGTAATTGATTTAGAGAATTCTCAGTGAGGAAACTTCATTTTTTGAAGAAGATTCATATGTCCTAAGAAGATAGAGTTGTAGAAGGCTGTCTTGGACACTGAGAGATTAAATGATCTGCCTATTGTCACTTCATCATATGCATTAAAACCAAGAACTCAAATTCAAGTTTTTTAAATTAAAACTTTTATTTTCAATTAACAACAAATATGTTCAAACTCAGTCTGTTTCTACCCCTGAGTAATTTGGTCATCTAGTTTTCTGCTAAATTTATAATAGATGTTTTATAGGTCTTCACTGGACTTTCATAGCCTTTGAGAACCCAGATCTTTTCCCTTGGAAGATGTTCAGAGCTGGACTTTTAGTGGAGGTGATAAAGGACATATTGAATATTAGTAGTGATTTAAAAAAAAAGAAAGCTTGATCTCATTTTTCAGACACATATTGAAATCAAAGCAAAATAATAAATAATTTATTTTCTCTTCAGTTTATGATAGAAGTATTCAACAGATCTTTTTGCTTCAACAGCTTTTTTGACTACATTACTTCAGACTTAGTAAACATCAAAATCATTGTTTATTGGGAAGTAACTTAATTATTGTAGACCTGGTCTAGTGACAATAATAACAATTCACATTTATGTAACACTTTGGGATTTGTAAGAAAGTTTTCTTATAAGAAACCTTTGAGATAGATAGAATATGATCAATCTCACTTTACAGATAAGAAAAAAAGAAGCATTAAGAGGTAATATTACTGTGTTCTCATACTACTAAGTATATGAAGCCTGTTTTAGTTTTCCTGATTGCAAGTCTATCTTATCAGTATTTATCCCTGTAGGATATTCTAATAATCTAAGGATTTAGTAAATATATAGCCACCTTAACTGGCACTTAGTCAGGAGTATATAGTTTAACATGGTACTTCTGAAAAAAACATTATATTTGGAATTGGGGTTAGGGGTTCATATCTCAGTTCTATTATTTTATTCCCTGTGTGAACTTAAGCAAAGCAAGTCCCCTCTTTGGTTCTCAGTTTCTTCCTGTGTAAAAAGATAAGATTAGATGAGGGAATCTCTACCTCCTTTGAATTGTGAGACATAGACTACCTAAGTTATACCGCCATCTTGGTTGCAGTTGATTTGGCACTCACTAACTCTTTCCAGATGGTTATACAAGATAACTTTTCAGGTTCCATCTCCAGACTCAACCTCAGGCCCTAGGTTCTTCTTCCCTCCTTCATTTAGAGAATATGATTGTCAATATGGCTCCATGGACTTTTTATTCACTCTATGGTATAGGTGAGGTTGTGAACTAACATATACTGTTGCTGTATCCCTGGACTTAGTGAAATGCAAAATGCAGGTAAACCTTGGGAAACACAGTAGAACGCTAAATGAATTCTCCATCATACTTAAACAGGTTAGTGTTGGTCATCTGGCTAAAGATGAATCTCAACTTTTATTGACTATTCTATGCTGGAGCTCTTCAAATTTGGTTTTTATTGCCTTTATAGTCTTGTATAATGATATTCCTTGAAAAAGAAAACAAACAGGTCCGACATATTTTACTTTATTTAGCTGCTTCTGCCAGGATTGAATTCTTTGCTAATACTGTCCTGGCTTCTGTGGAAAGCTACTAAGCTTAGAATTCAAGCTCAGTCAGGCTATGCCAAAAAACTCTGAGGCAAGTTGCTCCAAAAGAAGAATGCTTAAATGCTATCTGCAAAGGAGTTTGCTCTTTTATGTGTAATATTTGCTTGCTTTGAACTTTCTAATGAAGTGCTAAAGAAAGCTGCAGTTCCAAAGATCAGAACCAAATGGTCAAAGAAAGAATAGCTAGTTGTGACAAGAGTAGAATGAAAAAGAGCAGCTCTACATTACACTTCACCAAAGTATTGGATTTAAATATAAAGATGTATGGAAGGCACTCTTTGCCTATATCATAATGGTTGATTCCCTAATCACACTACAGTAGTTCATCTATAACTCCATGAAAGTTTATTTCAGACTTTGTCTTCTTCCATCTGATATATTAGAGTCTCTAAAGAAAAAATTTGGATTGACCTAGTTGATAAATCAAGACGAAATCTAATCTGAATCTTATTTTTGTTGAGTAAAAAAAAAAAAAGAAACTTTTACATGTAAAAGAAACTTTTATATATTTGACTGTAAAGATTTTCTATTCTTGACATAATTATTAGTTGTATACTTGCTTGCTTCAAGAGTTTCAAAATTTAATTGTTGCAATAAATCAGCTATTCTTAGAGAAAAAAATAGACTCTATGAAGCTTTTTAGGGTCTATTATGCTGGAAGATGATGAGGGGAGTTCCCTGATCAACTTGATGAGTTTATAGAGTGATAAAGATTTATTTGGATCATTGATTTTATCTCATTAATTGAGAATGATGGGATTATGTCAGCTATTGAGAAAGAAAACTTCCTTTTTGTGTATATAGTATAAAGGGACTTTTCTTTGTAGTTTCAGCCTTCCTCTGGTTCCCCCTTTTCCCTCTTCTGAGAAGGGAATTTCTGAGAATGAGACATGGAAAGTGAACTTTGGTGTCTTGTACTCTCTTCCTAGACAGTGTTAGAAAGAAAACACACAGTCATAAATATAAACAAAAGCTTATTCTGGGAGTGATAAGTGAGTCAATGATAATAAAAGAATAAAATGAATATAATTAGGATAAGGCAGATATATCATCAGAACTATACCAAGAATAAAATAAAGAGGACTTTGTCTCAGTGATCTGATATCTGATAGGGAGAAGAAGATATGACATAAATTCTCTCTCCAGAGGTTTACTTTTTCCAGTATATGACTATCATGGCCAAGCCTCAGCTCACAGTTATTCAGCCACATGATATACTGCCACATGGACTGCCACATGTCCCCAGGCTACTGCTCTTAATGTCTCATGCTACTCTTGTCCTGAGAATGAAAGCAAGACTTTCTAAGGGATAGACTGTTTCTCTTCTAGAATGATTCCATCTATAGGAAAATTATCTTCTACACTTCTCCTTACCCAATTGAGTTTCTCCAAAGAAAGTATTTCTAGTTATGTCTCTGCAGATAATTAATATTTTCAATAATAATGCTTATTTCTATTCAGAAAGCTTCAGTGCTGCCATACACAACCATCTGCCCTCTCCTCCACTCCCCCTTTGCTTCTTACTTGTTGGACAGAATGAAGGCAGTGAGCTACTACGACTCCTTCCTTCTGTTGAGGTTGTTGTAATTTTTCTTGACATGACAGTTACTTTTTAATCTGGTTAGGATAAACCCTAATGGAACTCAAGTTGTAAAACATCCCTTCTTGTTTACTCTTTTATTTAAGTTTTAATTTATGGCCTTGATTTTAATCCCTTTTATAGGTCCATTAAAGCTCAATTACTCACTTTGAACTCAATCAGTAATCAATGCCACTTTTTTGTGATCATTGTTTCACATGGTGGGAGGAGGAGGACAGGATACATTGCAGGTCTTTATTTCCAAAAGGCTGTAGCCAAGATGAGGTTATACTGGTTTCTTTTTAAAGAAAAAGGAAAGTGTTTCTCCCAGTTTGAAATATTTTGAAGAAAAAGAAAAGAGGTTGTCCTGGTCTAAAATATTGTGAGGAAAAATGATAGTCAATGCAAAATTAAGGAGGAGGCAACTTCTGAGAAATGACACTTAACACATCCCCCTCCAAAGTAAAAGTGTATTCACTATTAGATAAGTTTGTATGTGTACCTGTGCATTTGCACATGTTATGAGGATGGTAACATGATATATACTACCATTTAAATCTTATCTCTATTAGGGTGCTGAGAAAAAGATGATGAATGTGGATCTGGCTTGTTAAAAGTCAGTCAATTCTGTCATCTTTCTGCTAAACCTGATGGTTTTCCTCTAGGCGTTTGTATACCTTCTGTTCTCTTCTCCTGACACTCGAAAATCCTTCATTTTGATTAGAAAAAACTATTATTTGAGAACTTATTGTGTTCCAGATCCTGTTTGAAATTGTTTAGGGAGTATGACATATATACCAACTTCAGCACAAATTTTAAACTAAAGAGTAAAAGCAGAAAACAGACATTTTGATATATCACGGAATCTGAACATCGGAAGCAAGCTAGGAAGCCATCTAGTTTAAAGCATACTTGAATAGAAATCTTTGCCCCAACACCTCTTTCAGCCTCTGATCAAAGACTTCAGTTGACAGCTAGTACAATATGTAGCACCCCGTTTCAATTTTGGACTATTTTCTTTGTTAGAATGGTTTCCCTATATTGAAATCTGCCTCTGAGCAGTTTCTACACATTGGCAATTGGTTCATCATCATTCATTAAAAGTGGATCAGCAATAGCATTTCTTTATCATTTATTCTACATTTTAAAGAATGTATTGATTATGAAAACAATTCAAGATTTTCTTGGCTGCTCTTACTTTAGCAGAGAGCTCTAACATATGTAACCCAAGGCAAAGTCTCCTTCTACAGCTTTATCCTTTCTCCATAGCAGATTTATAATATTGCTCAAACTCATCATCCATTTCTGCCTTCTGGCTGAATGATGAAATATGCTTCCACTATGTTATCTTGTCTGTTTTTCCCTCTGTTGTTTCTCATATAAATGTTCTCTGCCTCAAAGACTCCTTCCACTCATGAGTTTCCTCACATGAGTATGTTATGTTAATAAGCAATACTACTCAATTTCTCTATTCTGTTTCTTTTGAAAAAAAGATAGACTTAACCATGACTGTATTCAAGTCATGAGTAATATTCCAAAGTCTTAGTGAGACCTATGGGGTCAAATTTACCTTCTTGAATTAAGATATCTAGTTCACCTTGCTATTCATACATTAAAGATTTATTACCTATATACATAACATGTGTGTGTTTTAACCATTTAACTGTATTTATATGTATGTCTTAATATATCTGTATATTATATCTGCATATAAATGTGTATGTGTGTGTGTGTGTGTGTGTGTGTGTGAGCATGTAGAGAGAGACATACAGAGAGACACAGAGAGAGACAGAGAGACATAGAAAGACAGGACAAGTTGGCAGGTACCTTAATCCCTATTACTAAGAAAGTAAGCTCAGTAGTTCTGAGCTGTGAAAGACTTGGATGAATATCCATCCTGGTCTAGCATCCAAATGATGGGCCTCCAGGAGTAGGGGACCACTAGTCTGTTTAAGAAGAGACTAACTAATCACTCAAATTCCAGCATGGATAAAACAGGAAAATCTAGTCTACAAAAAGTTATATAGAAACAAAATAATATAAATAAAAGTTATCTCTCTCATCTGCATATTTATCATTTATTTATCTACCCATTTATCTATTTATTTATCTATATCTGCATGTAGAGGTTCATATTGATTATAGCATTTGTGTCATTTTTCTCCCAAGGTATCATTTTTTCTCCTATTTGAATATTTACATATTCTATAATGAAGTAAACAGTACAAAGACGAAAGGGTATCTGTTATATGTTGATTTATTTCAGAATTTGCTAGATCCCCATGATGAAATTTAGAAAACCATGTGCAATAAAACTTTAGGTCAGAGGCAAAAGATACAGAGAGAGTAGTATGAAGGTAGACCTTGAAGGAAAGAGTAGAGCCAAAATGGGAAATGTCAAATGGGGCATTTTGGAATGATGACAACTCTATACCTAGATACAAGGTGTCTCTTTCAGGACTATTTTTCCCAATTTTGTATCTTCTGAAAAAATACCCCATGATACTGCTATAATAGATTAATAAATAGTCCAAATCAAACTTCTCCAGATCATCATTTTTGAAGTAAGAGGTTTTACCCCAGAAATACTTTTGAACATTCCAGTCATTTAGAGAAAAAAGATGTTTAAAACATCATCAAGCCACATCTCTTTTGAGTCCTCAAGATTTAACAAACAAGAGACTGATGATGTTAAACCACGGAGAGAAAGGGACAGTTTTGCAGGAGGTAAAGAGGAGTTTTCCTAAATAAACTTCTAGAGGGCTCCCTTATAGGTATGTATACAAGAGATCCACTTCTAATCCTGAATTTCTCCCTCTATTTTCCCCAACTTGCATCAACCCTGACTTCAGAATGTCTCAGATTTGTTGCTTTTCTCCATTTGTACTTCTACCATACTAGAATAGGGTTTCCTCATCTTTGTCTTTATTTTAGTTTTAATCCACAACCTCCTAGATACTTACCCTGCTTCAAGTCTATTTTCCACCTCCATTAATTTATTGTGAATTCCTTTCATCATATATTCCTTAATAAGGAACTTTCAATTCCACTATCTATTTACTGCAAGATGCCAAAATTCCTCCATTTGGCTTTCAAAGCACTTCATATTTGATTCTATCTTAGCAATCCTGACTTCCTTTTCCAAAATTTCCAGGCTATAAACACTTTCAATCAAGCAGATTGAAAAATCGAATCCCCCAATACACACCTAATCAAATGCCTTCTTTCTTCTGTATTTGGAAATGCGTTCATATAATAGACATAATATTGGATTTGAGATTTGAAAGGCCTGGGTTCAAATTTAGCATCTGATATTTACTAGCTAGATAAGTCAATTAACCTCTTTGAATATTGGTTACTTTATCTAGAAAATGGGACTAATGGCACCTCATAGGTTGTTGTGAGAATCAGTTAAGATGACGCATTTAAAGTGTTTGTAAATCCTAAACTATTTATCAGTATCAGCTATTCTTAGTACTCTATTAAAATCTAGTTCTAAAACCATCTCTACAAAGTCTTCCTTGATCACCAAAATAACTAATTGAAGTCTGAAGTCCTGTACTATGCTGTATCCCTCATAAATACACATGTATACATATATATTTTCATACAATAGTTAAAACACAGAGATATAGAATGTATATTTCAGTGTGAATATATGTACATATATAGTACATTATTTATATATTGTACATAATACAAGTGGTTATGCATATTATCATATATTTTATAGAAATATGTATTATATATTATCCACATGTTACTAATTGTTTTTTAATTGTTTTGTGTCTTGGTTCCTTAGTTATAAACTCCTTTGAGGCAATTTCATGTCTGTTATGAAATTTATACCCCACAAAACCTAATACAAGATTAAATATATGGCAGAAACTAAAAATATTGTAGTTTGTTTAATGACTCATGGGTTAAATTGGATGCATAAAATTGATGTTTCTCTGTACCATACAAGTTATGATTTTGAAAAATGGCATTCTGCTATGTAGTAGTACCCTCTTGATTATGAGAATAAATATTGTTCTCTCCCCTTACCTGGGGTTATTCCTATGATTACTTCAGTCAAGTAACCCTGAAACGGGCTGTGACCTCTGGGAAGAGTTTCCACGAGTGCATAATGACAGGACTGCAGAGCCACTCTTATATTCTTGAGGAATTGGGGCATAGTTATAATTACCTGGGTTGACACCTTTGAATAATTATGAAAAATAACCAAATTATGATATAAAGTTGTAAAATCCTGCTCCAAAATCCTCATTCATAACCTTGTTCCTAAGAAACTAAGCATCCTGAGAATTGTTGTCTATCATCAGGTTTTCACAAAATAAGTCAATGGACCCTTTATTTAGGTGTCCATTGTGTGCCAAGAGCTAGGAATATCAATACAAAAGTAAAACTGTCCTGTCCTCGGGAAACTTACATGCTAATTGGTAATTATAATACATTTAGGGAAGTGATGTCTGGGAAAGGTCATTTGAGTTTTAGGAATCTTAGGGACAGCTAGTGGAACTACAGGTATAATTTTTGCTATATTTTTTTCAGAAGCCAATCAATGGTAGTATTGATTTGAATGTGGTTCAAAGAGCAAGAAGGAGGACAGGGACAATTTTGCCCAATGTTGGAGCAAATGGCAAAATACTGAAGCAAAATTTCTTGATGTTTATTCTGTGATTTTGTACATACATACATATGTATATATGTATGTATATACATTTTTTTCGTGTCCCCTGTGCATTCCCTCATCCCCTCATACAAACTCTGCATGTAAAGATTGTTTCACTCTATATTTGAATTCCCAGAACCAACTTTAGGACTGGTACTTTATAAATTATTCCCTATAGGGAAGGCCATAGAGTCTAAATGTTTAGTTCAGAGAATGTTCCTCCAGATGAGAGCAACAGATTAAAAAAAAAAGCAAGGGAGTATTTTGTGCTAGGTACTAAAAATAAACAAACACAAAAGTGAGATCATTCTTTCTCTCAAGAAGTTTATATTCTGGGACAGTGAATAGAGCATTGGCCCTGGAATCAGGAGGACTTTTGTTCAAATCTGATCTCAACCGCTTAACACATGATTAGTCACTTAATCACAATTGCCTAAAAAAGAAAGACAATTCAAAAGAAAGAAGATTTAGGGGCATCTAAGTGACATAGTGGATAGAGCACCAGCCCTGAGGTCAGGAGGACCTGAGTTCAAATCTGACCTCAGACACTTAATACTTCTAACTGTGTGACCCTGGGCAAGTCTCTTAACCCCAATTGCCTCAGCAAAAAATAAAAAATAAATTTATAAATAATAATTTTTTAAAAACTTTACATTCTGCTAAAAGGAATCATTTAATAATGTTAGGAAAGAACACTTTGTATGGAGAAGCAGAAGTGTGTACTACTATCCTGGTCACTAGAGAAAATGCTGTAGTTTTCAGAAAAAAAATATTCTCAAAATAGTATGTTTGATTGAAAGTTAAGACTCACTTTCCCATTAAAATTTTGTCATTCATAGTGCTGGGGTAGTATAGCAAAAAGAGTTCTGAACTAAGTGTGAATAGATCTCATGGCAAGTTCCAGTTCTATAATTTACTGGTTGTGTGTTTGGGGGCAAGTAACAACATTTGTGTCTTAGGATCCTTAGTTTGTAAAATGTATTTTAAGAATACCTCCCTCCTAGGACCAATGTGAACTTCAACTGTGATAATGGAATTGATGTGTGATGTAAAAGGGCAGAGCAAGCATGGCAGAGGAAGTAGGGTTCTGGACTGCAACCACACAATTTCCTTCCCTATTTCATAATAGGAGCAGATTGGAGATGACTGGTAAAATGTGAGGTCTGAAGGCAGGAATTGCAGATGTCAGGAGTGAGGAGTTAGGGCTTTCTGCCTCTGGACACACTGTTTTCAACATATTTCCTGTTCATCCTTATTTCATCTTTTCTTCCTCAGGATCTGATGATCAGATGAGCTCCCTTTCCTTTCCAATGCCCAGACCTGGTGTTCTTGATCAAATTTTTTCCCCCTCCTCCCCCCGACTTATTATGTTATAGAACATAGTATAAAATAGCACATTTCCATTTCTTTAATGCTTAAAGTTTACAAAGTACTTTTCTCAAAAACTATCATTGTTTCCATTTTACAAATTTGGGCAGGAAGATTAAGAAAGATGGTATGAGCTATCCAAGCTCACACAGTTAATAAGAAATAGGATCAGAGCTTGCACCCAGGTCCTCAGATTTGAGCCCAGAATTTCTCCACTATGCCTCGACAGCTTTTGAAAATATTGTCCAAGAGCTTTTGTGTTGTTGCTGCTAGTAAGCAAAGAAGAACCTGAAAAGAAGTAAAAGAGCTCCTTGAAATACTATCTCCCCATTCTCTCTTTTCCCTTAGAATTAATAGTGAAGATGAAATCATTCTTGAGTTATAGGGGATATGATTTTTGTTCTCAATTATTAAATTAATTTTATATCTTGGAGGAACATCTGTAGTGACATGACTTAGACTGATAACTGGATAATGTATTGATAATATTATATGTCCAGGAATGTTTTGCTGTACTAGAATATTGTAATATCACACAGTCCCATAGCTTCAGTCTCAGGAAGGAGAGGTACAAGCAATATTTGAGCTGGGAAAGTAATCAGATCCTTAATTGAGGGAAAGAAAAAGGTATCCATTCATCTAGCACTGAAGTGGGTCTATCAGCTCAACATTGCCAATAGTGGATAGGTATATCTGAGGAGTAGGAATAGGTAGACCTGAGAGTTCTACTTTCAAATGAAAAAGCCAATTACTCGGAGGAGCTCATTCATGGAATGAGAAATCAATCCAAGTTTAAAGAGGTTTGATTAGGGTCAGATCACACAGGTGACTTGTGTGACAGGGAGAGGATATTGTATTTTCAAGGGGAGAATTGGCTGAAAAAGATTGTCCTAGTAGAATTTGCTTGAAGGGACTGTAATGCCAGAGAAACTGAGGCAAGATAGAGAATAGAGAGTATTTAATATTTTATTTGAAAGAGAGAGATTTACTGGGACCAAATGGATCCATGGTTTGGTCCCAGGGCTGAATGAGACTATCGTCTCCAAGAATCCAGCAAACAATCTGAGTTCTCAATGACATATAATCACATCGCTCAGCTACAGGGGGTAGACAGAGGTGGGGTGGAGTCAGAGTGCTAAGAGTGGAATCATCTTTCTCTGGATCATCATGATTAGGAGGAAGGAGTGGTTGAGCAGAACAATAAGAAACCCAGGCAGAACAATTTAGGGAAAACTAAATTTCAGAGGTATGACAATTAGGGAAACTGAGTCAGGACACGAAAAAGAGAACTATGGCACAACAGGGCCAGCCAAAACAGACGTGTGAAGGGAGAAGCCAAATAGTTTCCTAAGCATTTGAGCACAGAGACCTCCTAATCAAGTTGAATGAGATGTCAAGTACTATAATGTGGATGGAGGTACTTCTTAAAGCCAATATCTATCCTCATCAGAAGGATTAGCAGGGATTGTTAGAGAGGAGAGGAGAGGAGGAGGAGAAAGAGGAAGGAAGGGGAAAGCAGGGAGGGAAGAGGAAGAAAACAAGGAAAAGAGGAGGAAGGAAAAGGGGAGAGAAGGAAGGAGGGGAGGAGAGAAAAAAGAAAAGGAGAGGAGGATAAAGTGAGGGAGATTTTCTCAGATCATGTCTGGTGAATTGAGGGTGTTATTCCAAATGAATTGAGTGAAATAGAGAGTAAACTGAAGGAGAAAGGTCTCTGCATAGACTTTAGACTCTCATATAGAAGGGTCACATCAGGGGTTAAAAAAAACAGTTTCTGGAAGCCTAGAAATATCATGACGGATAAGTCAAATCATAGATTTTAGTTCAGCATCTGAATCACATAATTTTGTGTTGGAAAACATCACAAAAGTCCCTTTATCTCCTATTCTTGAATGAGAATCCCCTCTATATAATACCTAATAAATAATCAATCTTTATTTAAAGATTTTCAGTGAGGGGCAGCTATATGGCACACTGGATAGAGTACCAAGCCCGGAATTCAGAAAGACCTGAGTTCAAAAGTGACCTCAGACATTCAACACTTCTTAGCTGTGTGACCTAGGTAAATCACTTAAACCTAATTGCCTCATCAAAAAAAAAAAAAAAAAAAAAAAAGACTCTCAGTGAGAGGAGAGCCCATTATCTCCAGAGGTATCCAATTTCACTTCTGGAGATCCAAGAAAATGAAATATGAGTTAATGTCAAGGTTAAGATATAGGTAGATAGTTGGTGCTCAATAAATATTTGTTGGCTAATATGATTTGAGAATGGAGGATGGCAGAGTGCCCATTGCAGCATGATAAGCTCAATTGAAAATGAAAAGAAAGGAAGATTGAGAACTAAATTAGGGTTGAGGGACAGGTGGTCTTAGCCTTAACTGTAGGAGGGAGAAAGGGAGGGAAATAGAATCTAGATCCAGGGAAGGATGGAGAGTTCCTATGATAGCTCTGGCCCTTCCTAGGTGTCCATTCATATGTAAAGATTGTGAGTTCCTTGAATATCCTTTCTTCCTTTAGGCCACAGGGAATCTTTGTGTTTTGACAGATCCTAATATAGATTATTCATTCCATAGAATTTGACTGAGAATGAGAACAAATCAAAATCTCTTCTCTGCTTTTCCACATTCCTTTAGAGCTTCTCTTACATTTAAATAAACAAATTAGATCTTCTGAAATTCAGAGGCTTATACTGTGGAGGCGTCTGTAGTTCATGATGGATTAGTCTGAAGTTTAAGAATAAGACAAAAAATGCAAAGCAAGCAGCCACCCCTGGTTACAGGAGAAATACATCACAGGTGACAGTGGCTTCTGTTTCATCTGTAGGAGGTTAAAAGGAAATAAATTAACAGCAGAATAGGCTTCCCTACAGGTGTAAGTGGTGGGAGGTTTAGGTGGGTTGTGTTTATGTATGATCCTTTTATAAACATATATACAATCCTAAAAAGGGGCTGCTTAGGAGGACTTTTTTTTTTTTTTTTTTTAAATAGACAAATCAAAGATCTGGCTTAGACTCAGATGAGAAACCCCCCTCACTTTTTCTATTCTGTATTTTCTAATTCTAATTCTTATACTTAAGTGAATAACTTTAAAGTACTTTGTCAATAAAGGTCACAACAGATCCAATATTTCAGATGAGAGAATTCTGGGATTGTATTTTTCACCCACTAGATATGAGCCTACCAGTCTCTGGTAAGGTAGGATCTAACAAAGAACTACTTCTGTTTTACCAAAGTTTTATAACTTTACCAAAGTTATGTTGGAGATACAAGGTCTGAAACAATAACATCCTCAAGATACTCCATTCCCCCCCCCCATTTTCCCTGTAACATTGATATCTTCCCCACACACTAGACATAGATCCTTAGAAACCATGCTCCATCATACATTCTCCCCCTAATATCCTGGGTAATCCATCTAACTTTGCATCTCTGTTCTGTTACTGAACACTCTTGATTGGTGAATGGCTGCAAAATTATCTAATCTACTGTATTTAGTTGGCCTCCAGACCAATCACCTTTTCAAACCCCATCTCTCCTTCTTTTCCCATGTTCTGTCCATGTCCCTTCTACCTTCTTCTACCTAAGCAGAGGTTAAGTGACACAGTTAGTGTCTTAGACTCATTTGAATTTAGATCTTCTTGAATCCAGATGTGGAGCATTATTTATTGTGCCACCCAGTTACTCTTATGTAGGATGACCTTAAATGTTGTCTTTTATTAATAAAATGTCAGATTTTTGACTCTGGGAACTGTCTCACTTTTGTGAATTTTTATACCCACAGTGCCTAACATAGTGCCTGACAATTAGTATTTAAGAATGTTTTTCCATGTATTCTTCAAAATTACATTGTATCAAGACAAACAATATGGAAATATATAAATGTATACAAAATGTAGACAACATATATACACAGTAATTTATGGGTGGATGGTGGAGGAGGAGGGGACATTAGTAGCTAGGGAAATGACTTCATGAGGAATGACTTCATGTAGGAGACAGTACCTGGGCTGAGTCTTAAAAGAAATGAAGAAATCTTAGAAATGAAGCTACTGAGGGAATCTTAGCAAGTATGAGTTAAAGGACAGAGATGAAGATGGCAATACTATGTATAAGGTCCAGTGAGAAGACCGGTTTAACAACACTGTAGATTATTTGCCAGAAGTTGTGAAGACTTTAAGTGCCAAAGGGATGGTTTTGGTTTTAAAAATGGATGGGAAAAGGATGAGATATGAAATAGGGAAATCAAGTAGGAGACTATTAAACAAGCAAGGAAGGGATTATATAGGAGGTGGCCATGTGAATAGAGACAAGCAAACTGAGAAGGAAAGAGAGTATTGTGGGATAGCAAAACCATACCAATAGAAGGCCAGGCGTAGGGCTGGAAATTCACTGAGATCTTTAGGTTCTTCTGAATGGTAGAATCCATTACATCAGGGCCAATGATGGTGCCCTTTCTAACCACATCCCCAGAATGGTGTAATAGGGCAAACAAAAATGGTACAGTTTGGTTAATCTAATCCATTCAAATTTCAAACAACACTTAATTTAAGCTTCTTTTAGACAATTTAAAATTATTTTATACAAGGCCTATATTTGAGGTAAGCTAAACTTTTGATTAGATTGATATATGGTAAAGGTAAAGAGATTTTTGCCAATGCAGGTGAACAACTTCTTTTCAATGTTCTATACAGGGTTGTCTGAGAACACCAAGGACAGGTTAGACCGTTTAAAGAAAATCATACACACCAACACACATACACATACATATAAAAATATGAAAAGTAGTTTAATCTCTTAGATGATTAGACAAAATTATATACTATTAAAGTAATATATAATACAAATAATGTCATGTGATAATCTAATATAAATAACATAAAATAAAATTATTACAAACATAAAATATAGTGTGTATATATATATATGCATACACTCATAGGTCTGTACATATACATATATGTATATACACACAGGCATATATACACACTCTTAAAAAATACCAAATAAAATGGATATTTCCATTTATAAAAAAGAAAAGAAACGACTACACATGTAACTGCAGATTTCAACTATATAGCTTGCTAGGTAATGAACAAGGCATTGGAGCTGGAGTCAGGAAGAACTAAGTTCAAATCCGGCTTTAGATGCTCATTAACTATGTAGTGATTTACAGGGAAAGCAATTTAACCTCTATCTGTTTTGGTTTTCTCATTTGTAAAATGGTGATAATAATAGCACCTTCCTTCCAGAACCGTTTAGGATCAAATGAGATAATAATTATAAAATACTTAGCACAGTGTGTGGCACATAGTAGACACTATATAAATGCTAACTATTACTATTATTATCTTTTTAAAGTATAAATGTATATATATGTAATTATTAATTACATATAATTATACATATATGCTAATATAACATACATATTAAGTATATATATGTGTGTGTATATATATATATACATACATAAACATATAAGTTCTATCTGTTCTTCCAAAGCTATTCTGTTTGTGCTTCTTTTTGGCTTCCCTGTCTCCTTTCAATTTTTAAAAAATAGAATACCTCAGTGATTTTCTTTTCTTTATAGTTGTTGTTCAGTTGTGTCTGACTCTCCATGAGTTTTCTTGACAAAGACACTGGAGTAGTTTGCTATTTTATTTTTCAGTTCATTTTACAGATCAAAAAACTGAGGCAAAATTAATTGACTTGCCCAGGGTCATACAGCCAGTGAGTGTTTAAAGCCAGATTTGAACTCAGGATGGTGAGTCTTCTTATCCCATGACCAGCCTGCTATTCATTGTGCTATCTAGCTTTCCCCTTTCTTTTTTTAAATTTTATTTATTTATCTGATAATCTATACCTCTTTCTTCCTTTCTTCCTTTCTTCCTTTCCCTCTTCTATTGGAAATAGAAAAACAAAATTTTTGCAACAAATACACTTAGTCAAGCAAAACAAATTC
Organism: Antechinus flavipes; assembly: GCF_016432865.1. NCBI lineage: Eukaryota > Metazoa > Chordata > Mammalia > Dasyuromorphia > Dasyuridae > Antechinus > Antechinus flavipes. Next base: position 60,969,678 of record NC_067400.1, read on the forward strand.
TCACACAAGCTATTTCCAAAAATACATCTGCATCTTATTAAACCAGTTTGTGTTAGAGACAGGACTGCAACGTAGGCCTTCCTGACTTCAAGACCATCTCCCTAACTTCTCTGCCTCTTATGCAGCCAATTTAAAGAGCATTTATTGGGTGTCTATTATGTGCAGGACATTGTGCTGACCACTAAGATATGAAGACAAGAATCAATCAGTGCTCACCCTTGTTCAGATTTGTTGCTCAGTTGTTTTATTCAGCAGTATATGACTCTTTGTGACCCCATTTGAGGTTTTCTTAGCAAAGATATTGAAGTAGTTTTCCATTTCCTTCAGCAGCTCCTTTGAAGCAAGCAGGCTTAAATGACTTGCCCAGGATCCCACACCTAGTAAGTATCTAGGCCAGATCTGAAGTCTTCCCAACCCATGCCTCGTGCTCTATCTCTACGCCACCTAGTTGTCCCTAAATACAAAATGTATACAAAAGTAATCACATGCCCAGAAGTAATAACTAGGTAAATCAGAAAATGTTCCTTGCAGGAGGCAGTACATTTTAGATGCAGCTTGGAGGGATTCTAGGCATGGAGAGCAGACAGGAGATAGAATATCATGTACAGATGAGAGAAAGAGAAGGTTGGCTTGACTAGACCCTAGAGCATGTGAAGGGAAGGAATAGGAAATCAATCAGATGAAAGGCATCCGTGCTGGATTGTGAAGGGCTTAAAATGGGGAACAAAGGAATTCGTGCTTTATAGTTTTTTCCACATCAGTACTTTCCCCATTGCAGTTTCAATATATCACGTGTCAGCATAAGAAATCAAATGGGGAATCTTTGGAGAGTTTTGTGGAAGCCTCAGATGACACACAAAGGTTAGCAGATGACACAGAAAAAGTTTAGAGACTCAGAAAGGCATAAAATATATGCATAGCATTGTCTAATATCAACATATTTTACTTTCAACACCATAAAAATTCAGACTTCTCTGGCACGAAGGGTAAATATTTTATGTGGATTTTCCAGATTGGGGAAGAGGTGTGTGTGTGTGCCCCTAACCCCTGTGATGTGAAGGACAGCTATTTTAGGGACCATAAGGAACCTCTGAAGCTGAATGGAGATATTCTCTACCTAGACTGCAAGAAGGCAGGAACTATATCTTATCTAAAGTTTCTATTTCCTCAGCATGTAGCACAGTGTCCAACATACAGGAGGAGCTTACTAAGTAGGAGAAACAGGATTCTCCAAGGCCCTTTGTTAAACTTGAATCAAACAAATAAGAACCTAGCAGCTTGTATTGTAATGAGCTTCTAGTCCCATGGAAAAGTCTCCCAGCTCTAGAGCACTGCTAAAAGGCTGAACACCTATTGTAGACTGATGATGACTTTTTGAAGTGCACACTCAGGGAGACTTGTAAATAAGGAGTCTCTGCTGTGGAGAATCTGAAGGGAGCTACCGAAAGGCAAGAAGGATGAAGACTGAAAGTATGTACTAGCTGTTCCTATCAGAGATAGGCTTCCATAGAGACTGTGTGGTATAGTTAACAAGGGCAACTAAATGGTACCACAGTGCATAGAGTAGCCAGCCTGGAATCAGAAGACTCATCTTCTTGATTTCAAATCTGACCTCAGACACTTATTAGCTGTATCACCCTGGGCAAGTCATTTAACTCTGCTTCAGTTTCCTCCTCTGTAAAATGACTTGGAGAAGGAAATGGTGAACCACATCAGTATCTTTACCAAGAAAATTCCAAATGGGTCACACAACTAAAACAATTGCAAAACAATAATTAACAGATAGTGATATCATGAGAACCATATAAGATAATTCATGAAAAGCACTTGGCAAATCTTCAAGTACTTTTTTGTGAACTATTAAAAATAGTAATAAGAAAAAAATTTTGACTATTTTTATCATCAGTACAAAGAAACAAATATATATTAAGTACTATGGTAGTAAGCTCTAGGAGAGAGCTAGAAAAATGCAGTTCTGCAATGGGACTTCTATTTAGAAAATCAAAGCTAAGAGACCTTTTCTCCTAAATATGCCTTCGGGAGACTCAGTAAATCATAGCAACCACCTACTATATTCAAGGGACCAGGCAGGGTTCTCTGTCTTGGGGTGCTTGGGATCCCTGCTAGGAGTGTAGTAGACACTGAACGGGTTCTTATGATGAACAGATGGGCTGATAACTTTAGAGAAAACAGAATTTTTGTGTAGCAAATGATATTCAGTGAATAGGATTTGGACAATTATAAGAAGTGGAGGAGCAAAAACAAGACTTTAGATATTCTCTGACCCACAATTCCATGTAGCAAGGGGTAATTATGGACTGGTGGGAAAGTATGCTTTGGGGTCTGAAGAATGGAATACCACTATAGTCAGAGTCAGCACCCCCAGGATGGAATCTTAGCTCTATTATTGGCCTATGAGAGGACCTCTGACAAATCTTAAGAATTCATAAACTTCAGAGTTAGAAGGCACCTCAGGGAGTCATCTGTAGATATTTTTCAATATCTGCAATATCCTTAGTTTAAAGATGAGTAAACAGACCTAAAGGAGTGTGGTTACATATGTAGAAAAACTCGTGTTTTGAATCCAAAGCCTTTGTTCTAAACTCACTGCAGCTAATCAAATAAATTCAATATCTGGCTAAGATTTCACGAGGAAAAGAAAAAAAGATCCAACACCTTCCCCATCTTTCATCTGCAATTCACTTTGTAATTCTTATAGCAAAGCAGGTAACTATATGTCACTCTGCTAATAGAGCTCATTGCAAAGCAAATGGTTTAAAAAGAACAAAAGAAAGGAAGGTATTTCTCATTCCCCAGATAGTTTAGCCTAGGTTGGATGGAATTCAATTCAATTTAATTCAATTCAAAAAGCATCTATTTAACAAGCACTGTGCCAGGTCCAGGATCAGTTCTAGGCTCAGTACTTTTTTATTCCTTTTTTTTAAAACAACTTGTGCCATTCTCTGCCTTGCCTTTTTTTTCCCCACTATTCATCTTCCTTCCTAAGAAAGTTTTTCTATTAGTTAATAGTTCAGGTTCATAAAGTTATTGACTTAAGACTTGTTGCATCCAAAGCACTTCTGTGACTGGAACTAATCTCAAGCCCGTGAGCAGTAAACTGAGTCTACGTGTCTGCTCTATTTCATTAAAGGCCATGAAGATAATCAATATCAAGGAAGGGTAGGGGAGTCCATTTGGAAGCATGGCCCCCACTGTGTTGGGCCAAGCAGCGTCTATGTGACATGAGTGATTTGACCTCAGTCCAAGCCAAATTGATTCAATATTTGTGACTGCATTATCCATGAGCCACATAGCAATTGATCTGGTTGATGATACAAGGATTCAAGTCACACGTTAAGGCACCTGAAAATACCACATTGATATGAGATGGTCTGGAGGGGGGAAGGGTGAGTCATCTCTGTACCATTTCAGCTGTTGAATAACATTGAATCATAAAGGAGAGGGAAGCGTGAGTGAGCGAGGGAGTGGAGAGTGCAGAGTAAAACCTCATCACTGTAAATAACTCGGCATGAGTCTTGCTGACAGTGGGAAGTCCAGCTCTGGAAGCAACACTGTCAGCAGTGCTATCTATTCATGTGGAGGTTTTTGGCTTGAAAATGCTTATTCTTGCTGTTATTTTTAGTAACTTTACAGAATCAGGAAACTGGAATCTGCTTTCCATGGGCTCATTTTCTAGCTTTCATCTGAACATCCATACCAATTAAATAGAACCTTTAATTGGTTTGAGATTGATGGTCAGGCAACGAATGGATAAACAATTCCAGCAGGGGGAGGATGTCAGAGCCCCTTCATCTTTGCCCACAATGGCAGGATTGACATCTTGTGAATGACCATTCAACTGAAGACTGTCTTCCATCATTATTTGGTGACATTTGTTTTAGTTAATTAAAAAGAACAGTTTACTTCAGTGTTTTGGCTAGAGACCCTGCTTCAGAATCACCCAGAGAACCTGAGTTCCTTGCTCTGCTGCATTGTGTGACCATGAAAAAGTCCCTAATATTTCGGTACTCCAGGAAAATTTCTCAGATGATAATTGTAGATCAGGTGGCACTGGTACCCCTCTTACTGACTCTCTAAGCTACTGAAATTATAGGTTCAGTTGAAAATAACAATAAAAAAGAAAAGGGGAAAAAATGGAAATGATCCAGATCCAAACCTATTAATTTTCTTTTTGCTTTTTATATAATAGTTTTTTTTTATTTTTCAAAATACATGCAAAGATGGTTTTTAATATTCACCCTTGAAAAACTTTGTGTTCCAAAATCTCTTCTTCCCTTCCCCCTTCTTTAGATAGCAAGTAATCTAAGTTAACCATGTACAATTCTACTAAACATATTTATGCATTATCATGCTATTCAAAAAAATCAGATCAAAACCGGGAAAATGAGAAAGAAAAAAACAAGCAAGCAAACAACAACAATAACAAAGATGAAATTACTATATTGTGCTCCATATTCAGTCCCTATAGTTCAGATGGCTCTTTCCATTACAAGTCTATTGGAATTGCCTTGAATCACCTCATTGTTGAAAAGAGCCAGCCCATCACAGTTGATTATCACATAATCTTCTTATTGCTGTGTACAAGGTTCTCTTGGTTCTACTCATTTCACTCAGCATCAGTTCATGTAAGTCTCTCCAGGCCTTTCTGAAATCATTTCTTCAGATCATTTCTAATAGAACAATAATATTCCATTACATTCATATACCATAACTTATTCAGCTGTTTCCCTCAGTTTCCATTTCCTTGCCACTAGAAAAAGGGCTGCTAAAAACATTTTTGCATATGTGGGTCTTTTCACTTTTTTATGATGTCTTTGGGATACAGGCCCAATAAAGACACTACAGGATCAAAGGATGTGCACAATTTGATAGTCCTTTGGGCATAGTTTCACATTGCTCTTCAGAATGATTGGATCAGATCACAACTCTATCAACAATGTATTAGCGGCCCAGTTTTCTCACATTCCCTCCAATATTTATCATTTTCTTTTTCTGTCATCTTAGCCAATCTGAGAGGTATGAAGTGAAACGCCAGAGTTGTCTTAATTTGCATTTTTCTAATCAATAGTGATTTAGAGAATTTTTCATGTGATTAAAATAGCTTTAATTTTTTCATCTGAAAATTGTCTGTTCATATCTTTTGACCATTTATCAATTGGGGAATGGCTTGTATTCTCATAAATTTTAGTCAATTCTCTATATATTTTAGAAATGAGGCTTTTATCAGAAACACTGGATATAAAAATTCCCTCCAGTTTTCTTCTTCCCTTCTAATCTTGGCTGCAAAACCTTTTTAATTTAATATAATTGAAATGATCAATTTTACATTTCATAATGTTCTCTAGTTCTTCTTTGGCCATAAATTCCTACCTTTTCCACAGATCTAAATCATGACCTCATTTTGACTTTATCTTGGTATAGGATGTTAGTGTTGGTCAATGCCTAGTTTCTGCCAATAATAATTTCCAATTTTCCCAGCAATCTTTGTCAAATAGTGAGTTCTTATCCCAGAAACTGGCATCGTTGGGTTTATTAAACACTAGATTACTATAGTCATTGATTATGGTATCTTGTGAACCTAACCTATTTCTCTGATCTACTACTCTATTTCTTAGCCAATACCAAATGATTTTGATGACTGCTACTTTATAATATAGTTTTAGATCAGGTACAGCTAGGTCACCTTTGTTTTCATTTTTTTCATTAATTACCTTGAAATTATTGACCTTTTATTCTTCTAGATGAATTTTGTTATTATTTTTTCTAGCTCTACACATTTTTCCAATCAATTCCAATAATAAATGGATAATATATGATAATATAACATTATTAGCATATTGTGATAATTATAATTCCAATAATCAACTTCAATTCAATTCAACAAAAACTATTCATGGTGAGAAACTATCTATTTGGTCAATGACCATCAATCAGTAAAAGATAAATCACATTTGTAGAGTGGTTTCCCTTATGATAATTCTGTGAATTATAACCATTATAGATGAGTAGCCCACAATCCAGAGAGGTTAAGTTACTTGACCATAACAACACAGCTAATAATTGTCAGAGTCCAAATTTTGGGCCTAATTTTCCTGATTTCCAGTCTATTGTCTTTTCCAAAATACTCTATTATTACAGTACTTCTTTAATCCAAAATGATTCATTTGTAATGTGGATTTTTCCCCCTAAAACTAGTTTGGTTGTTGTGTGTTTGTTTTCAGGGAGAAGGGGGAAAATCTTTTTATACTCTAAGGGCTAAGATGACAATTAAAACATGCATAAATCTGCTACCTTCCTATTATGTACTAGATGCCATTCTTGGGTAATGGACAAAATCAAAGAAATAAATTCCTAAATAAGAAATGTGGTACTGAGGAATATTGATGTTTTACATAAACAATTAAGAATATAGAGAAGGACAAATATCTATGTGAAAATGATTGCCTGAATGGAATCCAAAAATTTGTTTTATATACCCATAAATGTAAAAATAGAAGGAACCTTAAAAGTTGAGTCCAGACTCCGTATTTTACACATAAGAAGAATGAGCCTCAGAGAAGATATGACTTTCTTAGTGTCACAGAGCTTGCAAACTAAGTGTTCCAAATTCAAAATTCAGCACAGTATATAATGCCCTAATGATTCTGGACTGTTCTTATGAGCTGTAGGCTTTTTTTTCCATCTCTAAAACATGATTCTGGGATTGCTAGAAGCTTGTTAAAATGTTTCCCCCTTTTTGTGTGGAATGTGTAGAAGATCCACTGAGAAAACAAGAAGTAAACCTGAAAATTGCATCTTACTTGGCTATATCCATGTAGAATGATTTATCAGTGGGATACCTATTGAGTGGCAAATCTTTAACTATCTCATCCCTTTTTTGTTTATTTTTCTTATGATAAAAGATTTCCATCATACCAACAAGATTCAGTTACAATTTTGTTGATGAATAAGGTGCTTCCTTCTACTGAATTTTCATTGATTGAATTCAGATCTCATTTGTCAGGGGGAAAAAAGAGATCCTTATTATTTAGTGTCATGATTACCTAGGGGAGTCAAAAGACAAAAATGAAATCTCTTCTAAGTTGATGAGGCTATAGTCATGTATGAGATCTGTTATGTTCGCAACCAATTTAGCTTTAAAGATGGCATCCACAATCATAAAGTAGCATGAGGCAGTGACATAGAGGGACAGGCACTGGAGCAGAGGTTAAAAGACCTATGTTTTCATCCTGGCTTTGCTATTAACTAGCTGTGTGTGTGATGAGACAAATCTACCTCCAGGGACTCAGTTTCTTCATCTATAAAATGAAAAGATTAGGATCTGGTTTCATGGAAAGAAGAACAGATTTGAAGTCCGAGGAGATTTATTCATATTCCACCTCTGTTGCTTACTCCCTGAGTGGGACCTTTGGAGAATTCTCCAATCTGCCCAGATCCCAGTTTCAATTAAATGAAATTATTAAATTAGATTAATATCTGAGGTTATTTCTGGTTCTAGACCTATGATTCTATGATTACTCAATTCTTTTCCAAGTTCTAAATCTTATGACTCAAGGTCCTACTTAGCTTTGCAATCATATGATTCTAAATAGCCAGGGACTGCCCATGAATATTTTCAGCCCAATAGTCCAGGTTTGGGTTTGGAAAGCCAATGTATCATAAACATAGGGTGATGTGATCCAAGATCCCCTTTCCAGGAAGCAATCATCCTTTAATTAGCCACCATCTTCTGCTTTCTGGAGGTCTCACCTTGGCTAATTATGTCAACCATTCATGACACAGAAGGATTTTCCCTAGAGTGCCAGTCCCTAACAATTCCTTATTCTATTTTTCCATGTGCTAGTCCATGTTAATAGATGGAGCAGCCAACTATACACAGAGAATTGTCTTTTAAAAACCCAGATATTCTTCTATAAGACTAAAGTCTAGACTCAATTTCAGAACTACCTATCAAAGCCTAGGAGAAACATTTTGTGTGGTGCACAGGGGAGAATTAGGCTCCATATTGGTAAGGTGGTTGCTTTGTAAAAAATGGAGTCATTTTATTTTTAATCACATGAAATTTCATTACCTTATGAATTCAAACAATTCACTACATGGGGTTCATGAGGAAATGATATAAGGGATCATTATTAAAACAAAACCTAATGTGAATCATGGATGCTATTGCTATCCAAAAGATAACTCTCCTGAGCAATTGGAAGTGCTGTTTTTATATTAACTCATTTGTCCTTACAATGTCTTAAGGAAGTTAGTTAGAATGTGAACAGATAATAAAACCATTTGAGGACAAGATTTAAATGAAAATGGATTTTCTTAAATACAACAATTCCCTTCTGTTACTCCTGGGTAAATAGCTGGGCTTGGGGCTCAAAATTCTATGCAGTAATACTCTGGAGCTGCCGAATACTATCTCTTTCCTCTTTTAGATCATTCCTGCCTATAGAAGTGAGAACAACAGCAGCTGACTTAGAATAGATGTCATTGTGATATCAAGAACATATATCAGCAGCGAATCATCTGCACACTCTGACCCTAGGAAAACCACCTGGTTTTTAGGAAATCCACAGAAGATTGTAAGTCTTACCTAGTCCTTGCCCCAGCCCTGATGTCAACATAAAGAATCATGACCACAGGAGAATAATCTGTTGTCTCTTTGACCATCTAGGGATGGATCACCAGAACCTCTTTATCTCTTATCCAGCTGAGAGATCAGGAATTGGTCACATCTGATCCAGATGAGGCAAAGGGCTGCCAATACTCTAAGATCATAATCAAGACAAAAGAAAAACCTAATTCCTGAATCATGTTGCTGACTTTATGATCAAAAATCTACACAGAAAGATGATTAGTGACCCTTTACATGCCTTAACCCCTCTGTGATGTTATATAACACAACAGAGGGAGAAATCTCCTGGCTTGAGCTACCATTTTTTCTCTTTTACCACTGCCATCTTTTCTCAGATGTCCTATAAAACTCTTGTTACCAAATAGTCTCATTGTATACCTGGATAAGTGCCTCTTGGGCAGGCAACAACTCTTTGGTCCCAAAGACTTATGGGAAGCTCTTTATAGTAGCAATTGATTAAAAGCTCTGTAGACCTTGGAACCATTGATTCTAAACTACCTTCATTTCTTTAACTATTTATATTCTATATACTTGTAATAATATAAGCTTTATGAGAGCGGAGAGTTCTGTTTTTGTCTTTGTATTCTAAGAACCTAGCACAGTGCCTTGCACTTAATAATATTTGCTTTAGTATTAGGGGGCTCTCATCAGTCATCCTGACTTACATTGTGCCACTGGATTTTGGTGACTCTGGAAGAGAAAGTGAAGTTGATGACTTTGCACAACTTTGTCTCACTTAAATCCAACTTACAAGCAAATGATTTCATTGGTCCTTTTTGAAAATGAAGGATGAGCAACAACACCAATATTTATTTATTTGAATATGTTTGAATTGAATTGTAAGAAAATAATTCGTTGGTAGAGCTAGAAAGGACCTTCAAGGGTATTTAGTCCAATCTCCTTATTTTACAAGAAAAGAACCTGAGAAGCAGCAATGTTCAAGTTTGAGTTCAAAAAAGTAGAGTGCATCAGAGTTGGAATTTAACTGAGGATCTCTGACTCAAGAATCACTACTGCTCTTTCTATTTTGTGCTAAGCTGACAAAATTAAGTTATGGTGATTCCTTAGAGCTCATAAGTCATCATTTCAAAATGGCAGGTCATGAGTCAATTTTATAAGAAGTCAGAATAAATATAGAATTTTTATAGGTCTAATGAATTTCAAAGTTCTTTAATTGAATGCCTCTTCACTGTTATTATGGTATGGAAATAATCCAATGTTTTCAAAAGCTATGTCAGCAGAATATCAGACCCCAGCTATATATACATGCATGTGCACACACACATACATATATACATAATTTCTTAACACAAATCATCATCTTCTCTGCAACTTAGAGTTTTAGTGAGTTGACTGAGACACTGAAGTGTTAGGAAGCGTATCCAAGGTCCCACAGCTGGTTACTTGAACCCAAATTCAAGTTTTCTAAAAACTTGAGGCAAGTTTTCTAAAAACAGTCACATTATTTACTTCTCCCATATGAAATCACAAGTCTAGATTCTATCTCCATTTTTTGTTCTGAGTCATAAAATTATAAAGGCTTAGTCCAGTAACCTAACTCTGTCAGTATCTCCAGGTAACTATTTGAGACAGTCAACCATTCCAAACTGTATTAGAAGAGGGAATTTCCATTGAATTTTTTCTACTGACGAAATCATAAAATTAGCACCTCGTGCATTCTGTATATCTATGCATATATGTAACTGTATGAGTGGATATTCCTGTTTCTACATTCCTCCATCTCAAAGCATCAGTTGATGCTAAATAAATTATTTCTGTATGCATTAATTAGTGAGATTCTTTACTCTCATTACAAGAACTACCATCATCCAGATTCTCAAGAACTCCACCTCCAAGCCAATCAAAGACTTGCTATATTCAGGATGGGCCACACTTAGCAATTTAAAGGATGGGATTCTGTTTTGCTGTTACTATTTCTGCAGAGGAAAGAAGGCCTAACTCAGATTTGCTAAGGGCTTTTGAGGACACCAGTATTTTAAGATAAGGATATAAGTAGTCATTCTGGCTTCAAGTCCCTCTTCTGAATTTACTGATCATATGACCCTAGATAAGTCCCTTAACATCTCAGTTAGCCAAGGATATTCTCTTAAGTTTATACATCTCAGAAAAGGTGCTTACCTAGATTAGCAGGAAAAGTTCCACATCAGAAGTTCCCTAAAACAAAAAAAATAAAATAAAATAAAACAAAACAAACAAAAATTCATAGGAGATTTATTTATAAGTATTAAATATGGTCTCTGTTCTAAAGGTACTAGACGTTTCATTAAGAATTCCAAAAATAATTTTGTTTGCTGTGTAAATAATTTGTATCATCCAAAATATTGTATTATTTCATTGTCCAGATAAATAATCTACATGTTAGCAACTATTTTCTGAGGCTGAGGGTGACAAGGATTGGATGCTTGCTCCTATGTAGGTTTTTTGAGCCTCAGATATATTTCCTGTATCAAAGCTTTATTTTTTTATTTTTTTAGTTCACTCAAAAGCATTTTCAGAACTTAATCTAAATTGCTGGCTTCTCATAGTCATCACTATTTCCTTTACATCAAATATTATAGATCACTTCCTCACTCTCCTTTTCCATTCTTCTCTTTATGAGTGGGGGTTGAGAATGGATAGGTGTAGGCCAGAGGGGCTTATAAGAGTATTATAAAAAGCCTTCTGAACTGACTGTGAATTCTGAGAGACTGACCCCACAAATGCTTAGGCCCTAAGGCTTCTTGACTTGGATAGTGCTGCTATTGCCCGACTAGCTTAGGGCTGCTATTGTTAGCCCTGTCTGTTTGATGTTTGAGTTTACTTAGCACCAAAGCCAGACCTGTAATTGGGGAAGAACTGCAACATCTACATTGGCTGATGGGGAAAAATCTCCATTATATATTTATGTGTCTCCCAACTATTTAATGCCCAGATTGTCTGGGGGAGAGGAGAGGAAATACATAAATATAAATAAATAATAAATAAATATAATTATGTACGTATGTACATAAATACATACTGTGTGTATAAATAATACAAGTATATGTATGCATATAAGTACATATGTATATCCCTTCCATTTGATGCCCAAATACTCTCCTGACACTTCCCAATCTCACCATAACAATCTTCACATTTTATATGATGCAAATGTTTAAAGGAAACAAACACCAGAAACCAAATGGGTTTCATGTCATTTGGAGTGTTGGCTGCTTTGTTCCATAGCCAGTTAGGAATAGAATGACCTCTGCTTGTCAGGGGAGCATCACGCCCAGCCATTTGTCTGTTCCCTGCATGGACGGTCCTGGATGAAGTCTCAGACTGGCTGTATTAGCAGAAATTGCTCCGGTTCCTCCTCCCTTTTCTCACTGCCTCTTGGGGTCTCCTCACCTTTGTGGAAGCTTGCTGAAGTTCAGCGTCATGGACATTTGAAAACTATGGACAAAAATGGCTGCTTGGTTGCCATAATCATTTCTCACATCCTCCATCTCCATGGCAACGAGGCAACACAGTCAGAACGTAAAAAGGGGGTCATACTACATCCTCCTCCCAGGGTTATTGTTAAAGTTAAATAAGATAATGTACGTAAAGTACTTTGAAGACTTTAAAGCGCTATATAAAGAGGAGCTGTCATTGTTATTAATTCCTCAATTAGCCTGACTCTGGAAAATGCCCTGTGACAGCTGCTTCTTACTCTTGCGGAGTGTGCTTCTTTTTTCCCCTTAGAATGTAGCGTGATATCTTTTTTAAAATTAAAGTTCTCATCTCTTATACATGTGATCATGCCGCAACCATGAGTATTATTTTCCAGCTGTTGATGGCTATATTAGTGACTCCTCATTAAGTTTCTTCCCCCCACCGCCCCCAGTCCATGTTCTTCTTAACTTGCCTTCTTTCAACCCTCAAGAAGGTACTAGCTTTGATATCTTGGGGGCCATTTTTAGCATGTGACTGACCCAGATGAACAACCAGAATGGCCTCAATGATGGAGCACTGGCCGGGGTCCAGGATTTCATTGTTGGAACTTTTGTCCTGTCACTTGATAATGTGAATAATCAGTGGCAAAAGAAAGGGGGAGGGATGTCATTCTAGGACTTTACAATCCAAATCAAATGCAAATCATGTAACTGTTTAGTACAGCCTCAATTATCCAAAGAAAATGGAACTTTTGCAATAATAAACCTGGATAATAAGTAACTACAGACTTAAAAAAAAAGGCAACTATATTCTGTAGATTATTTTGAGGAATGCTACATATGGTATTATCATTTAAAGATACTATTTATTGGTGTAATTGTCACTATCCAAAAGGAATATTTATTTAGTGTACATTTGGCGTAAGATGTTATACAGGACAATAGAATCATATTAATTTCCCACCTCTCTAGCCAAATTTAGCCCAATTACTTGCCCAGAATCACACAGTGGCAGGGATGAGAATCAAATTTATATGTTCTGATTCTGAATTCAGTGTTTTCTTCATGATGCCTCACTGAATTTTGATTGAGAAATCATTGTTAGGGTACCCATTTCCACATCATGCCGTCTGCACTCTAGTTATTATCTTCACTTTCCTTCTCTCTCTTTGTTTCTCAACTGAACCTCAGAGTCTGCCTTTGGGAAATCTGGATAGGAACAAGTTCCGTTTGTGTGGTTTGGAACCAAGCCCCCATGTTACTTCTTAGCTTTCTCCATACCATATTGCCTAAGCCCCCCATATTCCAAATCCCCTTTATGTGGTATCTTCCCCATTAGAATATGAGCTTTGTCTTGTTTTCACTGTATTTGTTTCTGTCTCTATCTGTCTCTGTGTATCTCTGTCTCTGTTTCTGTCTCATTGCTCTTTTCTCCCTCCCCTCTCTCTTCTTTCTTTTTCTTCCCCGCTTCCTCTCCCCTCCTCTCTCCTCTCCTCTGTCTTTCTCTGTCTGTCTCTCTTTTTCTCCTTTATAAATAGAATCATGTCATTAATACAAAACAAAAATATTTCACTCTTTGATACTGCTGTTAAGTGTAAATCATTCTCTACAAGCACCTCTAACTCTTTGGGACTCTCACATGTGAATTAGAGTTAATGTGATTGCATCCTTTTGAGTATTGGAAGGTATTGCTGAAATGGAAGGAGAGACAGAAAGAAATATCCCATATAAGACAAAATATTCATAGCAGCATTAACGATAGCAAAAACCTGGAAACAAAGCGGGTACCCATCAGTTGAGGAATAGCTGAATAAAATGTGGTATATGGATGTAATAGAATGTTGTTGCACTATAAAAACTGATGAATATAAAGAATTCATAGAAATGTAAGAAGGCTTCTATAAACTGATCCAGCATAAATATATGCCTCATACATATTTTTTTATTTACTCGTAGAGGTACATGCTGTATCTTTCCTGTGACATGTGAGCTCCTTAAGAACAAGGACTATTTCACTCTGTCTTTGTATCCCCAGTGCCTATCCCATAGTAGCACCTCATAAATGCTTGCTGAGCAAAATTGAATTGTTAAATAATGTTTTATTGAATTGAATTAAATTCTACTTTCTAGTCCTTGATACATGAAAGAAAAGCTCTACTGGAAAAGGTCACCCCCTACTGCCCATCTGCTACCCACAGCTAGTTGCCCTTATGTTTTCAACATTTAGATAGAGATTTGGGTGGTAGGATTTGAAAAACTGCTTCTATTAAAAATAATTGTCATACTACCCTCAATTATTACAATAACATCAGTGACTCACTCAGGTTCTTTGGCATATAAAATTCTGAAGTACTGGGAAGTATTACAGATTTTATTTTATTATACAAATTTATGTCTTCTTATAATACCTATCATTTTCCAACAGACATTATGGGTCATGGTTGCCCATAATGCACTGAAGTCATCTGTTTTCCCAAACACTACTGGGACCCAGTATGAAATAATTGAATAATATAGAAATACTTAAAGAAATATCTATTTTCATGGCTTTCAGATAAACTTCTAATTATAAAAGCTTGGGCACCCTTTAAAAATGATCATAAGGACTATATAGATATTCTTGTTTTATTAAGGAACTACTAGAAATGAATTTGTAGGATACGGATGATAGCCCAGAAAGTCATACTTTTGGGCACATAAGCATAATAGAGACAAGAGGTGGGTAGGTGGGTGGATGGGGTGGTTATGGAAAAATTGAATTCATTATGATGTCTTGAAATGGTTCCATGTATAAATTTTTGTGCCTTTGACTTTTTCCTTCATGTTGATTTTTATGGGAGGCCAAGAAAAAAAATCTCAGAGATGAGAAAACATAGAAATGTCTTAGACCCAGACAGCTTTTTGTAATAGCTTGTTGAAAGCAACAGTGACAATAGCTAACATTTCTAGTGAACCTTTCATGTGCCAAAAACTGTACTAAATTCTTATAATTATCACATCAATTTTCACAAGATTGTTTAGCATTAATATGTTGACTAATTCCAACCCCAATCCTTGTCCCTCCAGCATCAGATTGCTTTAAAAGGGGTGAACTAATTTCAGGTCAAAATTAAATCTCCAATGCTGATTAAAGTGGAATTAGACTTGTGAATAGCTACAGTACTTCCACCCTAGGTAAAATGAAAAGATCCATTTTTTTTAATAAAAAAGAAAAGTTTTCTGGAGGTTGTAGCTTGGCAATCAGATATCAAGTGGGAGTTACAAGAGCATTCCAACCCTAAACCAGATTCAGGCTTGGAACATAGACACCATGATGGAAATGAAAGTTGTTTTTTTTTTTAAATAGATTACCTACAAGCAATAATTGACAAGACACTTGTTCTATATTCCAAAAGAGCCTGGTTCTTGGAGAATAAGTATTTTTTTCAAGGGGAGGAAATATCTAGTAGAGTCAAAGCTCTGAGAATGGAAATATTCCCCTTATAAGTGTGAAAAATCAGGTAAGACTTTTTCCATTGGTCTAGTGAGTGATGTATAAGATCTTTATCTTTCTAAAAGAACTACAATCTGTGAGTAATACTCTGAAATGAAGGTGACAGAGTCTCTTTTTCCTCTTTTATGGGATGAGGTAGTACCCCAACTAAAACCAGAAGCTAGAAAGAGAAAGTCTAAAATCTCCTGCCCAGTGTTACCATGATTGGCAGTAGTGATCAAGGGAGAAGCAGAGTCCTGAAGCTATTATCACATGACACCAGCAACAATATTCTGCAGAATCTATGCAATTGAAGAGTCTGTATCCCACACAAAAAGAGTGGGAGACTTCCTCCTAGAGCAGAGAAATGGCATCAATAGCCTTGCAATGTTGGAGACATGAAATGACCTCCTTATTTACTGCTTCCCACATGCTCCCTAAATTTGTTTACTTTCTACGGATGGTGTGTGTCTTGATAGGTATTTATAGGTACATATAGGTGTATATTCCAAGTTTAGGGAAAAATACTTTGTTCTATTGCTACTTTTCATAGTACACAATTCCATTCAATGTTTTTGCTTTGTATCTTCAGTTTGATGGGCAAAAATAAACACACTGAAAAAATCATGAACTATGATTTTCAAAAGTTATGGGCCCAAAGAGTGTTGAACCAAGGATATCTTGTCTAGGAGAATCCATATGCCATTTTTGCAGGGGATGGTAGGTGGGAGGCTGCTATTCAACTTTGGCATGTTACCATAAATTATAATAATAGTAGTAGTGAATCACCCAGATTCTATGACATAAAATTCTGGAATATTGGGAATATAACCAAATATTTTATTTTATTTTATTAATCGATTTATTGATTAGTTTGCTTATTTGTTTTATTTATTACTGGAGCAATTGGAGTTAAGTGACTTGCCCGGGGTCAAAAAGACAAAAAGTGTTAAGTGTCTGAGGCCAGATTTGAACTCAGATCTTCCTGACTTCAGACTGCTCTATCCATTACACCAACTAGCTGCCCCTTATTGTATTTATTTATTTTTTATTTTTTCCCCTTATTATATGTATATATTTTTCATAATTGCTAACTTATTCACAATTGAGCATCATACAGTATTGCTGTTACTATTTACAATGTTCTCCTGGTTATGCTTATTTTATCTTCATCAGTCCTGATCTTTTTTTGGGGAGGCATAGAACCTGGTATATTTTCATCAAGTATATATACACAAACACATAAAAACATATACACGTATATACAGTCATTCACGCACATATTTGCATGTGGATATTCACATATGTACATTGCAGGTAGACATGAAAAGATAGAGGAGGTTGGTGGTTTTGTTTTTTTGTTTTGTTTTGTTTTGGTATCACTTTTATAAAGCTAAAACCCAGAAAAGAGAGACTTCTTAAAATGTAGTTGCCAAATTAACAGAGAAAAATGGTTCTGAATGCTTCCTTGTCACAGACTTGTTTTAGGGCCCTTTTTTCCCCAGACAAATGTGTTTCATTTTTAATGTTATTGATTATAACATTATTGATCATATATGACACATAATTAACTTGGAAAATATGAGTAAGACTCTGGGTTCCCATTTTTATATTTGAGAAAAATGGTTATGATGATTTTTGCCTCCTTAATCATTTCTCTATGCCTATTTCAAGCAAGAAATCCTAGTTTTCCTCTTAACTCAAGGCAACTATATGCAATAATGTTGAAATTTAAAGGAAAGGTCAGATGTGATAGTCCTTATTTCCAGGGAGGTTGAAGTTGGTGGGTCACTCCACTTCTTGGATACAATAGAGCTAAAGTTACTATATTTTTAATCTGGATGAGACAGGGAGAAAAAGAAAGGAAGGAAGGAAGAAAAGAAGAAAGAAAGAAAAAAGAAAGGAGGGAAAGGAGGGAGGGAGGGAAGAGGGAGGAAAGGAAGAAAAGAAGGGAAAAAGAAAGAAGATCTAAAGCTAATTCTTCAAAGCACTATTTACATCTGTCACCTATAAATTCCTGTTCATTAATTTGCTAACTGTAATGGGACTGTAATATAGATTGGGACTGATCAATAAACCCAGTTTTTATGGGGATGTGAGGTGTATGTGTCACTGATATAACCCCCATGTCCATTGTGGATTTGGATCATGTGCAGACATTCTCTGATTGGTTCTGGTTCACTAATCAAATAGTATACAGATTTTTGATTGACTACAGAACTGGAACTGGGGTGCATTCAAATACACCCCATTCCAATTAAATAGCCAAAGAGAGATTCTTTTTTTTTTCTCTTGCTGCATTAGATTGAGAGATATGCTATAAGCCTGTATGGGAACAGGCTTATGCCTTTCCCACATATATATGACCTATAAATACCAAACATCTTAATTTGAAGTGAAGGGAGTATTAGAGAACACTATGACCTTGTAAGCTTTACAAGGTTGGAATGCCAAGCCATCAGAGGTACAGTAGCTGAAATTTAGCCAAGATGTGTTAGAAACAGAGCAATGATGACAACAGAGGCTCTGATGAATTGCTGAGACTCAGTTTTCTTTCTTTCTTTTTTTCTTTCTTTCTTTCTTTCTCTTCTTTTCTTTTTCTTTCTCTTATTCTTGCTTCCTGTCTTTTGCTCTCTCTTCCTCTCTCTCCCTTTCTCTCCCTCTTTCTCTCTCTCTTTTTCCCCTATCCCTTCCATTCTTCCTCCCTCCCTCCTTCCTTCCTTCCTTCCTTCCTTCCTTCCTTCCTTCCTTCCTCCCTCCCTCCCTCCCTCTCTCCCTCCCTCCCTCCCTCCCTTCCTTCCTCCCTCCCTCCCTCTCTTCCTTCCTTCCTTCCTTCCTTCCTTCCTTCTTCCTTCCTTCCTTCCTTCCTTCCTTCCTTCCTTCCTTCCTTCCTTCCTTCCTTCCTTCCTTCCTTCCTTCCTTCCTTCCTTCCTTCCTTCCCTCCTTTTTTTAAAGTATTTTACTTTCCAATTATCTATAAAGATAGTTTTCAAAACACATTTAAGTAAGATTTGGGGTTCATATTTTTCTTTCTCTTTCCCTCCCTTCCCCCATTTCCAAGACAGCAAGCAATCTGATATAGGTTATACATGTGCAATCATGTTAAATATATTTCCACATTAGTCATGTTGTGAAAGCAGCATAACAAAAGGAGAAAATCATGAAAACAAAAAACAAAAAAGTAAAAATAGTATTCCTCAATATGCATTGGAACTCATAGGTTTTTCTCTAGATGTATTTAGCATTTTCCAACATGAGCTTTTTAGAACTGAGATGCCGTTTTCCTGAGCAATTTTATCCATAGGGTCACATTGAGTATATCTGGAAGTAAACTCAGTGGAGCAAATACTTTATACAAATTGCTTTAGGTTTGCACTCATTCTTCCCAGGGACTAAAGTGATAAAAGAGGAGACTGTGACCCTTAGTGCTTACAGAGAAGTGTTTTAGAACTTCTGTTCTCTTTACAGTTTCACATTAAATATTTCTTTCTGAGAAATAATTGACGTCAATTAGAACATACTAGGGCACTTATTATGGGAAGTCAATATTGGGAAATATATCAAAATGGGGGTTTGAAAGGATGTTTTTAGAGAAAAATTCCTTCAATCTCTTAGTGGTATCCCTTGAACCCTGAGAAAGATGTGCTGCTGCCCTCACACTGAGAAAGTCATTCAGTGTCTCAATACATAGCTCCTTTCTTTTATTTTCCTGTTAGGTGAATTTACCTGTCATTCAGTTTAATTATGTACTTCTGCTTCTCAGAGGGCGAATAAGAAGGGAGATCCATCTTTTCAAACATAAAATTTGAAAATCTTACTTTGTAAATTACAAAACAATTCACATCTTGTAATCTCAATTCACTTACCTGTAAAATGGGGGTAGGAATGTCAGATCTAAATAGATGATCATAGAATTTTAAATTTCAAATTAGAAAGACTCATAGAGATAAATCAAATATCCATTCTCCTCCCTTAATAGATAAGTAAACTGAGACCCTGAAATAAGGTTACTTACCCTCCTCCCCACAAAAAATAACACAGATAACAAGTAAAAGAAGTATGAGTTGAATCTAGGACTTTTGACAAGTTCAGTGCTAGTACTACTGCACAATGCCACTTCACTGAAATTCCTAACTGCTCTGATATTCTTTGATTCTAACTTATATGGATAAATATTTTTTTTCCTTAAAGACTCAGATTTGAATATGGAAGGAACTTTAAAGACCAAGCCCCTTTCTTTCATCTTGACTTTAATGGAAGAATTCACTGAAAGATTTTACTGGCAACTCTCATTGTAAAACAGGGAAAGGGAGCCACATGTGCAAAAATGTTTGTGGCAGCTCTTTTTGTAGTGGCAACGAACTGCAAACTGAGTGGATGTCTGTCAATTGGAAAATGGCTGAATAAGTTATAGTATATGAATGTTAGGGAATATTATTGCTCTATTAGAAATGGTTAGCAGGATGATTTCAGAAAGGCCTGGAAAGACTTACATGAACTGATGTTAATTAAAGTGAGTAGAACCAAAAGAACATTGTACATAGCAATAGCAAGATTATGTGACGATCAATTCTGATGGACGTGGTTCTTTTCAACAATCAGGTGATTTAGGTCATTTACAATGTTCTTGTGATGGAGAGAGCAATCTGGACCCAGAGAGAGAGCTGTAGGGACTGAATGTGGATCACACCATAGTATTTCCACTTTTTTTGTTGTTGTTTTCTTGCTTTTTTTCCTCATTTTTTCCTTTTTGATCTATTTTTTCTTGTGCAGTATTATAAATGTGGAAATATGAAAGAATTGTACATTTTAACATATATTGGATTATTTGCTGTCTAGGGATGAAGGTGGGGGAAGAGAGAGAGAAAAATTTGGAACACAAGAATTTGCAAGGATCATTAAATGACCTTGCAATGTATCTTTGCATATATTTTAAAAATAGAAAATTATTTTTAAAAACCTAGAAGTTCTCATCCTCTTCCCTCTTATGCCTTAAAATTTGATCCAATTGACAAAGATTCTATTCAGTGTAAGAGTGCATGAAGCACAGAAGGTCTGGGCAGTTTTGTTTTTGTTTTAGAATTATCTCTCTTTTCACTTCTACCTCTTAGTAATCCTGCCCTCCTTTAAGACTTAGTTCCAATGCAACCTTCTATAGAAGGTTCAAATCTTTTAATCTCAATTCACTTATCTGTAAAATGGGGGATATGAAGGTCAGATCTGAATAGATGATTATAGAATTTTCCCAGTCCTATCAGGATTCTTTAGTTTCACTCTTTAAATCATACTACAATTACTTTAAACATATATCTCATATATACCTATTTGTTTCCAAGCTCTATGGGGTGTTTTAGGGTATTCAAGGAGGACTAGAACCTTTGCTGTGAAGGTTTGCTGAGCCATTTTCAGGATTGATCATTCACCTTTGATGTCTACCTTTCTCCAACTCTACTATGACTCCAGGAAGATGTAATATCGGCAGGTACACCGCAGTAAAAGCAACTTATTAACTAGATTGAGGGTAACTAACAGGCTTCAAACCCACCAGTGAGTTAGGGGGATGTCTATCTACCCCAAGCATGTGAAGATTTCCCCACAGAATGGGAAGATGTGGAACAATTTGTTTCAATGGCCAGAAAGGTGATTGAAACTGGTGCGGTGGAGTATTTAGAGCTTGTTCAGACATTAAAGATGCTAAAACGCTCCCTTGCATCCCAGGCCATTGCCACTCATCCTGATATTTATCTTGATAGTAGATTTCAATGACTGGAAAAGAGAGCATGGATGATGACTTTGTGCAACTCTGCCTGATTAGAATCCAATCCACTCACAAATAAAGACATTACTTGTGACGCCATTGGTCATCTTAAAAAAAAAAAAAATAAAGACATTACTTGTGATGCCATTGGTTGTCTTAAAAAAAAAAAAAGAACAAACACCATGCTTTATCCACCATTAATATGTGAGTTCTTTGAGGGCAAGGACTAGTTCCCCCCCACCCTCCATTTCTTGGTATTACACAATAGTTAGTGTTTAATAAATTGATTGATAACTAATGAGGATGGGAGATACCAATTGGAAAATGAGCCACTTAACCATCTGAAAAAACTCTTTGGTTATAATAATAAGCATGGTTAATGGTTTGGTGTGTGTGTTTCTGTTTATGTGCATTTATATACATGTATTATATGTGTGTTATGTACATGTATTGTGTATACATGTTTATATGAATACATTGTGTTTGTGTGTATGTGTGTGTTTGATAGTGTATGTTGTACATGTATGTATGTGCTCGTATGTATAGTATATGTGTGTGCATGTATGTGTGTGTGTGAAACTCTACCTAGGAGCTCACTGAAGTGTAGGAAATATGCCTCCAAGAACACCCTAGCCTTCTTTCCACTTCACCTCACCTCTTCCCACCACAAACATATCTTTTTGGGTGTTCTGCTGGGATCCCCTTAGGACAATGTGCATCACCTTAATACACGGGACTAGCTAAAGACAGATCTCCACAGAGTTTGCAACAAACTCCTCCCACAGGACAGGGAAGAATTGGTCAGAAGGTAGTTTCAAAAAGCCATTTGCTTCCATTCATTTGAAGAATTTTCTTGTTTCTGCCTTATCCCCTTTCCATCCTTCTCTTCTCCCTTCTCCAAGAGCACTGTATTATCAAGCCAGAATAAGGCATAGAACTATCTTTCCTTGGAGCCTCTTTCTCTCCCCAGGGAATAAACTATAGCCTGGAGCATGTCGATAAATAGTTTACAATCCACCCCTCTTTTACTTTTGACATTAGCTGGGTTGTGTCTCACAATGGAGACAAATCTGGAGCAAAGCAGGCTGCACTGACAAACTTGTATCTGCTACCTGAAGACCTAAATTCAAACCCTACTTCTACCTTTACTATTCATATGATTTGGCAAATCACGGGGTCTCACCTTTCTGATATGCAAAATGTAGGAGATGGATAAAATAACTTCTACAATTCCTAGCAACTCTCAATTTTGTAAGCTTTTGAGGGCAGAGACTGTCTTTTGCCTTTTTTATATTCCCAGTCCTTCACACATTATTTAGCATATAGTAGGAACTTAATAAGTGCTTATTGAGTTGAACTGAATCTGTGAACAGCTTTGCTACTTGTGTGACCTTCACTTCTTGTGTCTCAGCTCCCTCTTTTGTAAGACAAATGAATTGGATTCAGTACTAATAAAAATCTATATTGATATTTGGCTTTAAGGTTTATAAAATACATTATTCCATTAAATACACACAACAGTCTTGCGAGGTAAGTATTCCAAGTGTTATTCACATTTTCTAGATATAATATGACTCCTCTTTGGAGAGAAACAGGGCTATAAAAAGGAAATAAAGTGATGTTCTTAACTCTAAAGCTACTTTTAAGTTGGGATACTTTCCCATACTTCCCATTAGATCTTATTGTATAGCCATTTCTTAACTGAAGCTCTCTCCCAGAAAGAATGGATTATGAATCATAGTTTAATCCTACCTGTTTTATATTGGCACAGAATATTGCTATTCAGATAGAGTGATACAATGGGAAAAGCACTGGAGAACAATGCATTCTGGGACCTGACTTTTAAGTATAGATTTGCTACTTAGCATTTGTGTAACCCAAGGCATGTTACTTCATCTGCGTCCTCAGTTTCTTTATGTCCCATTAAAATAAAATAAATACAATCAAAAGAAGTGATAATTTGGCAGAAACTCTCAGACAAAAATTCATGGATGTCTAAAAATGGAACTAATAGGAAAGGAGAAGGATAGGAAGAGGGAGAGAAAGAAGGAGAGAGAAGAGGGAATTCTTTAAACTAAACATGCTACTTCCCCTTTCCATACATTTAGCTAAGTCATCCCAAATGTCTGGAATACCCTAACTTCTCATCCTTTCTTAACATTCTTAGTTTCTGTTGAATGATGTTGGGCAAAGCACTTAACCTCTCTGGGCCTCAGTTTCCCTTATTTGTAAAATGAGACAGCTGGATTATTTGGTCTCTAAAGTCACTTTAAGCTCTAAAACTAAAGGCTTTATCAGTCCTCAATGCTTGACCTACTCTTGCCATCAGTTTTTAATTCTCTCTCTTAAAATCACCTTGCATTCATCCATCCATCCATTTATTTGTACCTTAATTCTATTTATTTATTTAATCATTATTAATTCCTGCATTTATCTAATTATTTATCCATTCTTCCATTTATTCCTCATTTATTTTATCTGTCCATTCATTTATTTATTTGCACATGAGCTATCCCCTAGCAGACTGAAAACTCTTTGAGGATGACTGTTTCCATTTTTTTTTTTTTACCTTTAGTGTCTAGCACAGTATATTGTACACAGTAGATGCTTAATAGAACTTTATCTAATTACATTAGGTCTAAAATAGGGAGATTGGGCTTCATAGCTTTAAAGATCCTTTAAAACTATCATCTTATCGTCTCAAAGCTTGTCTCTGAATTTGATGAAAGCAGCCTGGATGAGAGACTTGGGTTTTAATACTATCTTGGCCACTACACAAACATTTTAGTGCCTCAATGTTCCTTCTGACTGATTAAAATGGGTTTCAAACCACTTGGATTGTCTCCCTTTCTTTAATAGGGCTATTGTAGAAAGTCAATCAATAACCTAATTCCCATAAGAGAGTTAATGACTAATAATTCTGTAGTGTGCTAATCTATAGCCACATTAGTCTTAAAACAGATATTTTATAGATACAAATGGAATATCCATGACAGTCCTTTGAAGCATAAAACTACATAAATGCAAAGAATTATTATTGTTATTCAAATGGCCTCCTATCGATAAAAACAGATTGCAGTGCTATGGACATTTGGTTGTTTATTCTGTGCCAGCCTCATGCCCCTACCTTCTATTTCCCAAACATCTAGGTGCTGATTGACTAACTATGAATTTGGTAATAGAATAGCTGTGTGCCAGGAATACAATTTTCCTTCTCCAGCATTCTGCTAGTCATGCATGATTACACCGATTGTTTCTGGTAGGAAAATTGCTAATTTTTTGGCACAGAGTTTGCCTTCTCTGCATTTCAGCTTTTCTTCAACCTGGACGTTATTCTTTTGTCAGGTAGAAGACCAAGGAAAATGTCACCATCCCTGAGAGGCAGAGAGAAAAAGCTGATAAAATTGCCTGTGGAAAAATAGAGGCTGCAACGTTTGTTTTGTTTGCTTGTTTGACCCCTGCTTTGAGGTAAGGTTAAAGTTATCAGTTAAGGTGATCACAGGTGATACTAACCTTGACTGTTGTCCCCCAGCAGCAAAGCTCTGTAGTCCGACTCACTACCCTATCTCCTGAGCTCAGCAATACTTAGACTGGGAGGGCTGGCAACATTCAGCATTGTTGAGAAGGATGAAACAGATTATCCAAAGCCAGCCTGAGGTAATGGATAATGAATTGACTTTGGAGACAAACAGATTAAATCTTGCTCCTGACACATATTGACAGGTGACCAATTAAGTGCAAGTCCCTTAAATTCACAACGCTCTGGGTAAAATTTAAGATTAGAAGTTGTAGACAAAATGCCAATCTGGACTGGTGGAGGAAAATTTCTTCAAGTGGACTGAGGTGAATAATAATAAATGCATTTAATCCCTATGAAAGAGTTTATTCCTTGCCCATTTACTTTTTTCTTCTACTTTTTGCTGAAGCAATTGGGATTAAGTGATTTACCCAGGGTCACACAGCTAGGAAATGTTAAGTGTCTGAGGCCAAATTTGAATTCAGGTTCTCCTGACGTTAGAGCTGGTGTTCTATCCACTGCACCACTGCCTTCCATTCTCTTTTTTAAAGCTATGTCCTTAAAGGAGCAAATGAAATCTACATTCTTTAACACCTTTCTTGATAATTCCGGTATGCACTTATCTCTCCTTTTCTTAATTCTTTGTGTTTTTTGTTGTCTATTCCACATAACTGGCACCCTATTTTCTTATTCTCTAATTCAATTCCATAGAAAAATTTGTTCGATTCTTCTTTTTTTTGTTTATTAATTTTTTTTCAAATTAACACTTTATTTTCAAAACATATGCAAAGATAATTTTTAACTTTCATCTTTGCAAAACCTTGGATTCCAATTTTTTTTTCCTTCTCCCCTCACTCCCCCCCAATTCCCTCCCTTAGATGGCAAGTCATTCAACGTGTTAAGCATGTGCAATTGGTCTATAATGCTGTACAAGAAAAATCAGATAAAAAAGGAAAAAATGAAAAAGAAAACAAAATGCAAGCAAACAAGAATAAAAAGATGGAAATACTATGTTGTGATCCACACTCAGTTCCCACAATCCTCTCTCTGGGTGCAAATGGCTCTCTTCATCACAAGATCATTGAAATTAGCCTGAATCACCTCACTGATGAAAAGAGCCATGTCCATCAGAATTGATCATAGTATAATCTTGCTGTTGCTATGTACAATGATCTCTTAGCATCAGTTTATGTAAATCTCTCCAGGCCTCTCTGAAATCATCCTGCTGATTGATAATTTGTTCAATTCTTACTGAGAGCTCTTGACTTAAAGGCATCCACAAACAATATGGAAAATGGAAAAAAAAAAAAAAAAACACTGGACAAGGAATAGGACTTGGGTGAGGGTTGGTGCTAAAGGTAGAGTTGGGAGTTATTCACATAGAGGTGGCTATTGCAGTCAGTGAAATGGATGATCTCTGAGAAAAACAATTGAGGAAGAGGAAGAATGATGACAGATTACAGGGAAATTGCAATGTTTAAGGTTTGGGAGGAAGAAGATAAGTGAGTGAGGGAAGAGAGTAGACTCCTATTTTCCAGTTGTTTTGTGTGTGTGCAAGTGTTATCACATGAGAAGCCCCCACCAAGCAATCAAGTGATGGGGGATTGTGCTCACTCATGGAGGAACTCTCAAGTTGAAACTTTAGGGAATTTTGTCTGTGCTTATTTGCCTTCATTGTCCTTTACCTAGAGCATCCTAGGACCTGACTAGAAACTACAGGCAAAAACTCTGGATAACATGGACACATAACACAAGCTGACATTGTTTGTCACAGATCCAAGATCTGTAAACAAAAGCAGTGAGGGAAATAGGAAGGAAAAATTAAATCAATGTAAGACTTGTTGCAAGCTTCTGCTTGACTGTTCATTCCTGCATTCTCCCATCCATTTTATCATAATCTCACCAAAGATGGAGCCAATCTGATAAAAGGTATGCTAACACTAAAAACTTTGTGAAGCCAGCTTAAGTACCTGCTCTTTCCTGAACCAGACATAGGAGGAGGCTCCAAAATTCATTCTGGTGTCCTATTTCAACGATATTTCTCAATCCACTGTATTCATGTGAGCAAGGACTTAGTCCTATACTTGTCTAATTTGTGATAGTGAGTGCATAATAAATACCTATTGATTGATTTTAACAGTCCTGTAGAAGTTGACAAACCTGTCCTTGAATTCAGCATCTTCCTTCCTCTTATGTCATGTTTATACTTACAGAGTACTTTGTTACCTGATCATTTATTAGGAAGGAGGATTTATGATTTTTTTAAGCCAACCCGCGTCAAGATGCTATACTCTCTCCCTACTTCCCTCCTCCTTCTCTCTCTCTCTCTCTCTCTCTCTCTCTCTCTCTCTCTCTCTCTCTCTCTCTCTCTCTCCTCTCTTCTCTTCTCTTCTCCTTTCCTTTCCTCTCCTCTCCTCTCCTCTCCTCTTTCTCTGTCTCTCTCCCTCTCCTTTGTCTCAGCCTCAGTGTCTTTCCCTTTCTCCCTACACATTATTCCTCCTAGAAGTTGAAAAGATTTTCTCATTAAAGTATGATTTGAATGCCTCAATGGGACAGGAAGATAATCCTGGGTTCTTTAAGACTACATCTGAAAAGATTTCTAGGGTACAATTAGAAGAGGAAATAGATTGTCTTTGGGCCATCTGTCTACAGGGTCTCAACATGAAGTTGACCATGTGGTGATAACACACATTATTTTGGGGGACACAAAAATCATCAACAGTAATATACTAAGTCATAAAGGAGCTATGTTCTATATTGGTAAAGATGATACTTATAAAAAGGAAACTATACATTCTTGAAGTAAGGATACTTCATGCTGTAGCACAATCTCTGGGACATTTCTCCAGATTGCAGTTGACTATGTAGTTTGGATCAATAGAAAATGATTGCCACCTTGAATTCCACTATGTCTATACTTCTAATGCTGTCTCTCAGAAGCCCTCATGGCTGCACTTTTCATTAACAATCAGCCAGTAGACAGCTCTTAACAAAGGACTTCTATGCCCCAGATAACAATAATTGGAAAGCATCATGCCCCCACCCCAGGATCCCCAGAAATTTGGGAAAAATTCTTTCACAATTATATATAGCACCTTTGGGATCACAGCTCTGGGAATTTTCTCTAGATGTCTCTCATTCCTGAAATACTTTGCTCCATTCAGAAAAGTGACCTTTTTGTCATTCTGTAAGTCCTACCTAAAATGCCACCTTTTAGAAAGACTTCTCTAGCTCATTTTAATTCCAGTATTTCCCTGTTTTAATTATTTCCTATTTATCCTGTATATGTATGTATACATATGCATGTATGTATGCAAACATACACACAGATATACAAATATATGTGTTAGCCTGTTGTCTCTCTCATTGGATTGCAGTCTCCTTGAGGGCAGAAACTGTCTTTTTCCTTTTTATGGATCCTCAATGTTAAGCATGTTGCTTAGCACTTAGTAGGTACTTAATAACTGTTTATTGAATTGAAATGAGTGCAGTATAATGTGAATGAAGCACACAATTAACATATATGTAGCAAAGACAATCCTTAGTACTAAAAATCTGGAAAATCTGTTGTTTCTTCTAAGAGTCCTCATGGGGCTCCACTTGAATGCAGCATCTCTGCTGGCTAAGGGCTTAACTGGGTTCTTAAGTTTGTTGTCTTCCATATTTTGGTTCTAGATTGCCAGGTTAACTCATTGAGGCATTTTCCTCTTTAGGTGGTTATGTAGATGGAGTATGGAGAGAGTATTTCTGCTCCCCACTAGATTTAATAACTCCAACTGGTCCAGTATTCTTCCAAGCTTCATGGCTAATGTGGAAGAGAGATGGAATTTCCTCCCTTTTCCAAGAGTCTCCTCCAGAAACACCTCTTGGCTCTTAATTTCCTCTACTTTTACACTATATTGAAATTTATCCAGGGTTTAGTTATTTAAACTCCATAGTTGTTGCTAATCATTTTTTTCAGTCATATTCAATTTTTCATGACCCCATTTGGGCTTTTGTTGGCAAAGATATTGGAATGGTATGCCATTCCTCCCCCCAACCCCAGCTCACTCTAGAAATGAGAAAACTGAGGCAAAAGAGTTAAGTGACTTGCCTAGGATAAGTGTTTGAGGCCATATTTGAACACCTAAAATTGAGTCATCCTAACTTGAGGCCCCATATTCTATCTGATGAGCCTTGTGATTGTCCCAAAGCTGCTGGAGTTATGACCAATTCATTTACCCAGTCAATCTACCCTTTTTTTCTCTTTATCCTGGAAGATTTGCATCTTACAAAGGGTCATCCATTTTACTATTAGTTCAGTCTTTGTGATTATCTCCTGATTACCTTCTAGGTTATCAATAATTTTATCAGCCTAGGTAGAGAGAGAAATGCCTTTCCTCCATAAAGAGATTTCTGGATTACCTGGGGACATAACTATTATCGGTGTCAGAACTTTTCGGTTAGTTTCTTCCATCTTCTGAATTTTAGAGGATGAATTGTTCCATAGAGTTACTATATAGTATCTATCCTTTATAGGTGAATTACACATATTCAAAGTGGGTCCCAGGTAGAATTGTGGTGCAGTTCATATGTATTTCTTTCCTTCTTTTCCTTCTCTTATCCTTAGGACCGCAAGTGACTTTTTGTTGTTTTCATAGAGATGAAGAGCTCACCTCTACAACCTAAACCCAAGCTTGCTTTTCCTGAACTCAAGTATAGACTTTGCTTCTAGTTTTATCTTTGTTTTTGCTTTCAACTATTATAATCCAATCACAGCTAATCTCCAATAAAGAGTTGATACAAAAAAAAAAAAAAGAATAGCTATAGTAATGTATGCCTTATAACAGAGTGAAAAGGCAAATTCCTTACCTCCTACTCAAGACTCTGTACTAATTGTCACATTAAGCATCCCTAAGGAAAAGTTTTCTTTCATCTCAATAGGTTAAAAGCAAAGTTATTTTTCAGTCAGATAGATCTCTATGTGATATCTATCCAGTCATTCCATATAAATGACTTGCTATTCAAAAGAAAAAAGAGAACCAAGATTCAAATCTTACTTCTGATACTTACTACCTCTAAAACATTGGGAAACTCATTTATTCTCTCTGGTCTCTCAATTTCCTCATCTATAAAGTTAGACAATTGATTTAGATCACAGCTTCTTAAACTTTTTCCACTTGTGACTCCTTTTCATCTAAGAAAGTTTTATACAACCCTGGGTATATAATCAAACAGACACTTACTAACTGTGTGACCCTGGTCAAATCGCTTAACTCTTACAAAAAATTTTCAATTTTTTTCCCAAATACACATAAAAATAGTTTTCAACATTCATTTTTCTAAGCCTTTGTGTTCCAAATTTTTCTCCCTCTTTCCCTTACCTCTCTCCTCCTCAAGATAGCAAGTGATATGATATAGGTTAAATATATACAATTCTTTCAAACATTTTGATATTTATCATGTTAAAATAACTTAATTATTAACCTTGGTTTTCTCATCTTAAAAATGAGCTGGAGAAGAGAATGGCAAACCACGCCAGTACTTCTTCCAAGAAAACCCTAAAGGGGATCATGGAGATTTAGATGTAATTGAAGTGACTGAACAACACAAATAAAATAGGAAATAAAAAACTGACCTATAATTTCTTTTCATTCAATCAGTTATTTATTTATTGGCAAGGCAGTTAAGGTAACATAGCTGGCGAATGTTAAGTGTCTGAGATAGAATTTGAACCCAGATAGTCCTGACTCCAGTACCGGTACCCTATCTACTTATACCATCTAGCTGCCCCTGGACCTAAAATTTCACTGGAATAGAAGCTCCTGTTGAGAAAATCTTTTCTTCTCATGCAGGTTATCATCTCCTTGAAACTTCTAGACAGAAGCTGGGGACAGAAACTTAATGACTGGCTCAGTCATATAGCCACCGTGTGCCAGTGGTTGAACCTGAACTCCAGTCTTTCTGAGTATTCAATATCCACTACATCATACTGCCTCTCATGGGCAATAAAGGAGAATATAAAATGCTTCATGAAATCGGGACTCTAATAGCTTTCATGAGTCCAACATTGGTTACTGGTTTGATACTAAGTTATCTGTCGGTGCTGATTGGACCTGCTTCTTTTGAGTGTGAGAAAGGAAAGGGATTACTTTTATGAATGGTTTTATGAGCTCTGTGACAGATAGATACA
Organism: Antechinus flavipes; assembly: GCF_016432865.1. Classification (NCBI taxonomy): domain Eukaryota; kingdom Metazoa; phylum Chordata; class Mammalia; order Dasyuromorphia; family Dasyuridae; genus Antechinus; species Antechinus flavipes. The sequence continues at coordinate 61,000,663 of NC_067400.1, forward strand.
GTTGTCATATTTTTGAGATGCTAATGCCTGAGACCAAAGCTTCTTTGGGGGTAAAGTAATCTTGCCATTGAAAGAGGTTTAATTTCTCTGCAGTCTAATTTAATTTTCTCTATTTGGACAGACTGTAATTTGGTGCTGGGAAGAAAGCCTTGGCAAAGCCTTGTTGCCTTCTCTGACAATTACACAACTTAAGTTGCCTTGCCTTCTGAGACATATCGTGCAAATGTACGTGACAGATTTATAGTCTTCTTTATTTAGGTGTTATTTTGAATCAATTCTTTGCTGATATCAGCTTAGGCAGACAAGACAGATCTTCCGGTTCTACTTACCATCAAATCATATCCAATCTGAGGGAGGAGGTCATTTTAAAATCATAGAATCAAGAGGCAGTACTTATTTTAGAGTCCTTAATTGGAAAAGGTAACATATTCAGTGATGCCCTGGGACTCCAGGAGAGCTCATTCATCTCACTCAAATGAGCAGTTATTCTCAAAGAACAGTCTGCTCAGCCTCACAGCATCTCACACCAGGCTTCATGGAAAGGAGCTGTGCTCCTTAGAAAGTCACATTTAATCTAAATTTGTTTTCTGTTCTACCCGCAAGAGCTCAACTTTTATAAACCACTGAGCAAGCAACATGAGTTTAAACACTGTTCTGCAGTTCAGTATTTTCATATGCATCTAGAAATAGCCCAACAATATAGGCAGGAGTCAAAATCATACCCATCTGCTTTTGCTATGGAAAAGGACTTTTTTTTCATCACCCAGCCCTGACAGCTTCAGATTCAGTTTGAAGGAAGATGAATCAGGTCAGGGGCTCACATCCTCTTTAAACTTCTCCTCTAGCACCACCTGGTAGAAAATTCTGCAAAGAGATGGTTTAAGGCAGCCCAGTGTAGTGAGAAAAGCTCTTGATGACCTGCTGCTAATTGTGGCACCTTACACAAGTGACTTCAACTCTTTGTTTCCTTGAATCTAAAGAGGATTGTATATAGCAATCTGCAATAGCTACTGGGAGACATGGCAGGATCACTGGAGAGCTTCCTCTCTACATCTATAGGAACTAAATTGGACCTGTCTTCAAGTACCGGCTTCTGTTCTGGATGGGCAAGAGGCAGTGGGAGGAGTGGGGAAGATTAGCCTCTGAAATAAAGACTCAGACTTTCTTAATTTTTTTGTATTTTATGTTTTTTAGGGTGTCACCCCAGCACTCCAGGGCAAAATAACAAAGATTACATTTGGATCATGTCTAGAATTTCCTCAAGAGAGTATAAAAAAGTACTGAGTATATATTTTTGATTAGCTCTAGGGTAGCTATTTATTTACCTCACAAAAAAGAAATACTAAAAGCACAAAAAATACTGGCAAGACAAATTAACAACAACAAAAATCTCTGAAGCTTGGAGCTTCTATAACTATAACTATAACTATAACTATAACTATAAGTACTATGGGGGGGGGAGTTGATATTTAAAACCTCCAAAATATAAGACATTCCATGAGATTGCTGAATCTACATTACATCTTTATCGCAGCTCTGTGATAATAAAACAATTTTCTTAAAGTCTTTTGAATTCAGGTCAGTAAAGCCTGGGCTTGGCCCCATCATTTCTTTGTGATCATCTTTGAACCTTCTGTTGATGGTGGTTAGATGGACCCAGGAACTCAAAGCTTTTTAAATCACAAAAATTGCTTACCAGCCTAGAATTGTCCATCTCAGGATTTTGGTTTGGTCATCCATGTTCAGGGAAAGAAAGACAAAATGAAGTGACAGGTCTAGGTATGAACTCTCCAAGTCAAGACTAATTGTCATATATAAGCATTGGCTATTTCTGGTACAGTGCAGAAAGATGCCTATTTTGCCATTCCTAAGAAGTGAGAGAGAGAGAGAGAGAGAGACAAAGAGAGACAGAGAGAGACACAGACACAGAGATATACAGAGAGAAACAGAGACAGAGAGTCAGAGACAGAGAGACAAAGCAGACAGAGAGATAAAGAGAGAGAAGACAGAGACAAAGACAGACAGAGATAGAGACAGAAACACACAGTGAGACAAAGGGAGAAGACAGCCACACAAAGAGATAGACAGACAGAGAGACAGAGACAGAAACAGAAACAGAGCAGAGAGACAAAGAGAAAGAAGAAAGAGAGACAGAGAGAAACAGAGACAGACAGAGAGACAAAGACAGAGTGATCGAGAGAGAGTTATATTTGTATATGTATGCTTTTACATAAATTGTTGTTTGTCTTTCATTCTCTAACAGGCCCAGGACATCAGGGAGGTGATGCCATAACATGTAAGTAAATTGAATTTAAGTGAGAGAGGAATGTACAAAGTCACCTACCTCATTTTCCCCTCCAGAGCCATCTGGGTCCAGTGACCAGATATAGATCAGGACAACTGGAGATGGCTCTGGATGGAGTGAGAGACCTTGGCCTTTTTAAGCTAAAGTCTCAGTTTGACTGAGGCTGCACCCAGTCAGTGATTAAGACTAGGTAGCAACTGAGACAAAGAATCTCCTCTTTCACCTATTGTTGGCCAATCAATGAGAATCTGAGTGATTTGGGTTTTAAGACATGGTTCATTAAAAAAAAAAAGAAATCTAATCCTTAAGCCCCAAGATATCTTAATGAATTTCAGTGATCAAAATTTATCTTCCTTTGAGAGAAGAAAAGGCAGTGGCAAGCTTTTCCCAATTCAGTGGCCACTTCTCTCTTATATAGCTGCAGTATAGCCCTTCCCACTCTCATCCCCTTTGAGATACCACAATTTGCTACACCATCTGAAACAACTTGCCAAATTTCTACGGGTTGAGGAAACAGCTTCAATTCAAAGGTTAGATAACTTACTCCAAGCCACACAACTAAACTAGAATGAGAATCCTGATGTCCTGAATCATGTTTTCCATTATGCCTAGAACTTTACTCATTTTATATGCTGCTAGACTGAGGGTGGGCTTACCAGCATCCCCGAATTAGAAGGAGGATATTGTGTTTTCCTTTGTGTTGAGAAGAATCCTGAGATCATACATGTAGAATTGGAAGAGATTTCAGATGCCATCTAGTCTAATCACCCCATTTTACAGACGAGGAAACTGAAATCTAGGGACTTAGCCAAAGACAACTAGGCAACAAGTATCAGAGCTGGGATTTAAACTCTGGGTCTCTGATTTCTATCAGGATTCTTTCTATTCTACTATATAGAAAGCTTGCTTTGTGAGGTTGTATAGTGATCCCCACTCTCCCTTTCTCTTCATCACTGAAGAAATCGAAAGTTCATAAAAGCTAGTTGGGGGATTGGAGGTAATGCAGAATCAACACAGAATATTGTTTTAATATTCCCATTTTAATAGTAGCCTCATAAACTCAGAGAATCTCCAACTTGGAAGAATCTTAAGGATCATTAGATCAAAAACTGAAAGTTGACACCCAGTGAAAAAACTCTGGAAAATGAGTGTGAAACACTACATAGCATTTCCAATCCCTCTGTTTTTGTCCATTTGCATTTTTGATTTCCTTCACAGGTTGTCCACTATTTCAAAGTCCGATTCTTCTTGTGTAGCAAAATAACTGTATGGATATGTATACATATATTGTATTTAACATATACTTCAACATATTTAACATGTATTGGTCAACCTGCCATCTGGGGAAGGGGTTGGGGGGAAGGAGAGGAAAAATTGGAACAAAAGGTTTTGCAATTGTCAATACTGAAAAATTACCCATGCATACATATATCTTGTAAATAAAAAGATAAAATTTTAAAAAAACTAAAAGCTGGAAGGGAATTTAGAAAACACTGATTCCAATCTTCTCATTATACAAATAATAAAACTGAATCCCAAAAGTTTCAGTGTGTAGCAGGCAAAATTTGAACCCAGATCTTCCCGATGCTAATATAGCACTCTGCACACTATCACAGCCTCTTGCACCTTAAAGGAACCTGCTCTATACCAGTTTCTTCTTGAACATTTCTAATGACTAGTATTCACAGGTCTTTCTGTTTTTTATAACCCTTAATTATTAGATCATCTTTCTTAATGTTGAACTAGAATCTTTTCCCTATTTCTTCCTTTCTTTTTCTTCAGACTATGCTCCCAATTCTCTGGATATTCTCTACCATGTTCTTATGAAGGTAGCTTCCTCCTTTTTTCTATTTCTTTTGTGGATTGTCATCCTACATTGAATATAATCTCCTTGAAGGCAGGGATTGTTGTTCCACTTATATAGCATTCCTAGTGCTTAGCATAGTATTTGGCTCATAGTAAGTGATTAATAAATGTGCATTGTTTTGATCTGACTTCATTTACAATTTTTGGTTCCAATTCTGCTCTCTGAAACCACACTGAATAAATCTAATGAATTTTCTATGAGACTACTCCACATACTAGGAAGCTGCCTATTCCCACTTTTTTTTTGAATAGGATAAGAAAAAAGATCTTTATTTTCATTAAGCTGGAACTGACATTTAGCATTTCCTTCAATTACTTGGAAATATTATTCTGAGAAGATGCCCATAGGTTCACCAAGTTTCTAAACAGTTCCCTGATACAAAAAAAAAAAAAAAGGTCAAGAGCCCTTGCTGCACTCTAAGAATTCAAAGAGTTCTTTCAACCATTATTTAAAAGCATAGTTTCAAGTTCTTGGTTACTTTCCATGGGATGAGTTCCAGCTTGCCAAGGTTTCTCTTAAAGAACAGAGTTTAGAACTCTAGAAAGTATCTGAAATAATATTATGAAACCATTATATTCATTAATCTGGATGATATGCTTCTATGTAGATCTCTGTGCAAATCTTAATACAAATGTGAATTATGATTGTTGCTATTTATCTGTTTCACATTAATTACAAGTTACTCTTTGGTCAGTCACATTGCTATTGACTCATTTTGAGCTTTCAAGTGATTAAAACCACTGTCTTCATCACAGGAGCATCCCTAAGTCACATTTTCTTAATCTTCTATGTTTAGATTCTTTTAATTCAAACCATATTTATTCCTTTTAAATTTTTATATTGCTACACATCTATCATTCCAATGTTCCTGGATCCCAAGTGTCTGCATTTCTTTCAGCTTTTCTTCAACCTAATATTTAATAAGCATATCACCAATGACCTTATCTAAATCACTGATAAAAATATTGAACCAGATAGAATTGAAGACAGCTCTAGTGCATGGTTCTATGCACTTTGATGGTTGACATCAGTTCATTTATCAATACTCTTTGGGTATGATCCTTAAAACCATTTGAAATCTGTGTAATAATATCATTCAGACCATATTTGACAGTCTTACTCATTTGGCTATCCTGAATATTTTTGTCCAATGACTTCCTTAAATTTAGATACAAGATATCTATAACATTACCTTACTAGTTTAATAACTTTATCAAAAGAAAAAAAATCACCTAAATTTGCAGACTTGCTCTTATTGAACCTATGTATGTTTCTAGAGACTAATAATTGCTTTTCTAATTACTCACAAACTATTCATCTCATGAATATGTCTAGTATTTTAGTAGAGACTACAGGGAATCTACCTTTTTTCCTTTAGAGAAAACCAAGAAAATTTATCTTTCTTGAGTTTTTTGCTTACTAAAGTACCAACCAATATGAAGAAAAATAATATCAAACATATTGGATTAGAGAAACAAATAAAATAAAGCCCAGAACCATTGCACCTGAAAATTTTTTGTTTGTTTCCATTAGGCATTTTGATTGTGAGTAGAAGTAGATTTATTAATTGGCTCATTTTTATGGGGTCTTGTTTGGTTCAAAATGAATTAAAGAAGCATTGTTATACTATGGCCCAATTTTCAGACAAGCAAAATTGGGCTGTTTGGATGAGCATCTGAAATGATTTATCTTTATCACAATCTGCCAGTCTTTTGTGTTTTTGCCCTTTCCAAGTATACATTTTCCTTTAACATGTCACTTTTCCAGGTGACAACTGCCCTAAAGAGGGTCATTTTCCCACAGCTGTATGTCAAAAACGATAAGCTTTCTTTGGTCACACACAGCCAAACCCATAGACTTTAAACACTGGTCTTTCTAGTCTATTACATGCTTACAAAGCTTTGTTTTGCTGTCATTTGGGGGGAAAAGTGTACAAAGCAATTGGGCTAGGATTTTTTTTTTTTTGGAATTAATCAGTGAAACCTTTCTCCACTCCATTCCCTTTATTTGTGTAACTTGCAGTCTGCCTTAATTCCTCACTAATGGTAGCAGGCAGATGGACTGCATGGACTTTCAAGTTGCAAGTAGTCACGATGCTTGAAGCTTGAATCAATCATAGCTGTACAAATTAGAACAATCCATGCTAAAATAGCAAAGCAAATTGTCCCTACTTTTCATAATGCAGCTTTGCACACAGAGCACATAATGGCCTTTAAATTAAGAAATTAGTTACATTTCCTTGATAGCCTACCTTCTTATTAGGTCACAATTGGCTTACTTATTCAGCCTAGTTCTAATTATTCACATAATATCATCTTACATATGAGTGGCCCATTTTCCATGAATTTTTCAAACCTTTTTATTAGCATTATTATTAAACGGCATATGCCTAGCTATTGATGTAAAAAGAGAGAGAGAGAGAGAAAAAAACACAGCAAAGATCTTGGTCATAGGATTGAAGGTAGTAATTATGCTCTGCTAAGCACATCACCGCAGCCCAGCTGGCACAATTAAAGAAATAGCTGATCAGTTCCAGTTATTGATTCTGCTAACATGTTTGTTCACGGTTGCTTCTTGTCTAATTAGTTTTTTCTGCCTTCTTGGTCTAAAAGCATACCTTTCAGTCTGGGCTATTTTCAGATCTTGGTGAGCAATGCTTCTTTTACATTGGTTTCTAGCTTTTTTTTTTTTTTGTCATAGTGAGTCTATTCATTCATTTAACTAGGAGATAGCCTAAAAGCTAGACGTTTCTCTGAACTCATTAAATTTCAAATCTGGATTTCCTCATGCTTCTCTGTTTAGATGGATAGTTCTGCAGAATGATTATGGAAACCTTTGAAGAACTCATCATCATGGGATGTCCTGGGATCTCTTCAACTGAATCTCCAAAACCAGAATTAGACAATTCTAAAAACTCTTGTTGGACCCATTTCCTGAGACTTGTTTGAGAAAGCTTTCCAGCAGTCTTCCCCCTTCTACTTGGATTATACTAACTTAATATCACTTAATCTTCCAAAATTCTATTGACTACTAAACAGCCCTGATCACAGTGAAAAATCATTATTGAAGGTTTCTTATCCTGGAATACTAATGGACCCAAGATTGGAAAAACTAACAAAACATGCTTAATTTAGAAGCTCTATTCCATGTGGAATGAAATCCTTTGACTTTGTCAAAGTTTATGGGGAAAAAGCTGAAAAATATGGCAACAGATGTTTGCTTGAAATGGAAGAAGTGCATCCATGGCCCAGCAGCACAGTTTACCAATAAACTTCTATTTGGTGCTCTATTTGTGTTCAATAACAATGACAGCTGTCAAGGTGCTTGGGGATCCTGTGATGCCATCAACATTTTAATCATGCCAGGAAAAGCAAAAAGTAAATGCTGGTCTTTTTAAATATAACTCCTTCCTTTTGATACAACATTTAGAGAGAAAGCAAAACTGTTATTTGCTTTTGGATTAAAACTCAGATGGAAAAAGCATCTCAGCCTTTCAATAGGGCTCTTGGTTCTGCTGGCAAAAGAGAACAGAACCATTTTATTGGGGTTTTTGAATGTTAATTGCTGATTTAGATGGTCCTGTTGTCATAAACCTTTCAAACTCCAATGATGAACCAATTTCCCTTCTCCAACAAAAGAGCATCTTGCCGATTTTACTATTCCATTAACTTTACAGTTTTACTTTAGCACTGTATCGAGACATTGGGACACTTGGATTCCAACGATAGGAAATTAATTTTCACTATTTTATTACATTTGCAATGGAGAAAACCTCCTAAAACTATTGATGGCATAGCTGTGGACACATAAAAATGGCAAAAGGAATTATGAATTTTATTTCCTTTAGGGAAAAGAAAGGGAACAATTAAAACTTGAACACTACTGTCTCCATCCTAAAACTCAAATGAAGACTGAAGCCTGACGAATACAAACAAGAAAAATATTAAACTTTCTCACTTTTGAAGCTGAACATTTTGGTTAAGTATGATAGGAGAAATTTAGAAAGAGTAGGAAAACCACATTAGCCCAAAGGAGTAAATAAGAGCAACAGCAACGGGTCACATTAATAGAATATGTTCGGTTTCACAAAGCCATCTTCTCACAATTATCCTAGACAAGTATTATTCAGAAATCAAGCTATCTAAACACTGAGCTTAGATTTTTGTGGAAAAAAGGAGGAGGAAGGACACACATTATCTTTTTATGTCTCTCTAAAAAACTCAAATCCCCCAAACCAAATAACAAAGCGCAGCATAATCTGAAGTATTCTCTCTTCTTTCTCTCCCCTCCTCGAATTTTTCTATTGTGAAGATTTTTTTAAAATATCTATTTAATATACCTAGTATGATATTCCTTTTTTAAAGGACTGATAGAAACAATGTATTACTGTAGAATTTATGAACAAATGATGGTAGAATGCATAGAAACACGGAAAGACTTGTATCAAGCAATGCAAAGTCAGAAACTGCAGATACAATGACTATGATACTGTAACTAAAGTTAACGTGGAAAAGAAATGAAACTGGTGAAATTCCATTGATCATTATGACCTTATAGCTTTCATTTCTGTTAATGATCAAAAAATTAAATACTTTGGGATAAGAATGTAATGGTGAGGAGTGAGAAATAACATTTAATTCTTTGTCATGGCAAAACAAAGATTATAGACATATGTTGAAAATGAAACCAAATACTATTTTTAGGAAGGGAAAGAGAGGGGAAGGAAAGAATGTGAAAGGAAAGGAAGGAAATAGAAGGGAAGGAGAAGGATAGACAAGGAAAGGCAAGGGAAAGCAGGGCAGGCTAGAGTCAGCCATTCTTCTTCACTTACTCTACACTGCAGATGAAAAAGCCTACCTGGTATTCTTCAATTCAGGATTCCCTTTCTTGCATCTATGTCTTCCCTTCTATCATCTTCATTATTTATAATGTATCCCCTCAAAACTACCCCTGGTATAGAATTTTAGTCTTTAGTTTGCTTGCCCTTTGCCTGCCTAATACAGTCTTTGCCACATATTGTGCTATTAATAAATACTGAATTGATTGACCTGGAGCTCAGAATGAAGATTCATACTTAGATATCCAGAAAGCACTGCTAGTTACCATGGCTTTCTTCTGTTCTCTCTTTCTCACTTCTTAAATCCAATAATCATTTGTTTTGTTTTTGTTTCCATAAAATTATTTTCAATATTTTCCCCTTCCTCTCAATCTTTGCTACTATAGGTTTTATAGAGATAGGCTCTTCTTGCTTTATCTTCATTCTAAGAAAATGATACCTGAGATTGGCCTTAAAGAAAAATAAGTTTGAAAAGTAGAGATGAGGCAGGAGTGCTCTCTGACTATAGGGGATTAGCTCATGGGAATGCTTCAAGTGGGAGATTGCATATTGAATTTGAAGAACTGGCCATTTTAGTTTGAATTTAGAGTGAATGAAGTGTGGTAATGTGAAATTAAGATGGAAAGATTGGGTGGAGCCAGATTTTGGAGGTGCTTTTTTCCTAGAGGTAATAGGGAGTCAATGAAGGTTTTTGAGTAAAATAATAACATTATCAAACCAGTGACTTAGGAAGAACATTTTTGAAGTAAAGTCTATCTACAGCAACTTTATTTTCTTTTATCTCTTTTATCCTCCTCTATAGTATTCCCCATTTCTTTAGCAATCCCTATAATAAGAATCCTGAATCTTTCTCTTCTCTTTCTATTTCCTCATTATATTATAACCTGTTAGAATAAAAGGTTTTATAAGCACATTTATACTAAGGTATAAATGACTGATAACAAAACTGATTTGTTACTCCTTTCATAGGGTACTTTCATTTTCATGGGTGACAAAATCTTGATCTGCAGTAGGCATCAACAGACTGTGTGTGTGTGTGTGTGTGTGTGTGTATGTGTCTATGTAACCCATTATTTCTAGTGCCTTTTAGTTCACACTGGTACTCCTTTATAAAAACTTGAATTTTATTTTGTAATTAACAAAAATCCATTTTCTTTTCTGGTAGTGGGTGAAAGAAAGAAAGAAGAAAAATTCCTATGACAAGTATCTGTAGTCAAACAAATCAAATTTCTTCAATGACTATGTCATATGCAAACACACATGTATATGATATATATGTATAATATAAATATATGTGTATGTGTGTATATATGTATGTGTGTATTATTCTAAATCCAACCTCTGAATATTATTTTTCTGTGTCATGAGGTAAATAGTTTGCTTCAACATTAGTCTTCTGGAATCATGGACACTCATTACATTGATTAGAATTCTTATATCTTTCAAAGTTGTTTGTTTTTACAATGTTGTTTTATAGTATAAATTATCTTTCTGTTTCTATTCATTTTATTTTTCATCAGTTTATACAATTACTTATTTTTATTGTATTGATGTTATAGTCTTCTGCTTTTGTTCTCATTTCATTCTTTTGCTCTCATTTCATTTTCTTCATGCTCTTTTGCTCTCATTTCATTCTCTCATTTCATCTGTTCACACAAGTCTTTCCCTCTCTCTTTGAACTTGTTGATTGCTTCCTTTCTTACAGTCCAATAGTATTCAATTACATTCATATACCACAATTTATTTAGTTATTTCCGAATTGATGAGCATCTTTTAGTTTCTAGATTGCTTTGCTCCTATATAAAGAATTGATGTTAAATATATTCACATATATAGGACCTTAGGGGCATAGTTCATACAAAGTATTCCTAAAACTCTTTCCTCTAATAAATCAGTGTTAATTATGATATGCATTCCTTCCTCATCAATTAATAGCTCTTCCCACACTGAAGATCATGAACAAACTCAATGATTTGCTTTAAGCCATCCTACCAGCTGTCCTCTACTGGATGATTCACTGAAGCATATGACTCATTGCTTCCATGCATGCAGTCTTTGATTTAGATAAGTTCACTGTTTCACTGTGTCCTATTTTCCTATAATTCTATACGTCCATGATGGAGCTATCCAAGATTGAAATGGGCTGTTGCATTAAGTGGTGAAGTTCCTGTTACTGGAAATATTTAGCAAAGGTTCTTTTGCACAAAAAATCTTTACTTAGGGAAAGAGGTTTGGCTAGATGATTTCTGATATCATTTCAAATACTAAATTTCTTTTGTTTTTCTCTTAGTTTCTGATTCAATGCACAGTCCAAAATCTATGTGGCTATTCCTTTCCAATATGACTCATCCTTAAATTAGTCCCATTATCTCCCATAGTCCATGAACTTTCAGAATGCTGAAATAATCATGCAACTCTTTCAATCATCTCTTCAAAAGAAGAGATTACTCCCTTATCCATCCAACAGTATATCATGGCAATCAGAAAGCTGTAACCTCTTGGCCAGCCTCTAGGAATGACTGCCCATATCTCTTTTCCTAAGAGCAAAGTCAATGAATACATAAAGTATAATGTGGCTTCCATAACCTATACCTAGGAAAAGTTGATCATTGTCTGAAGTTTTTGGATTCTAACCCCATAGAATAACCTTTTCCCATGTCTATGGAAATGAATAATTAAATTTATTATAGTTATCTCTTTCCTTAGACTGGAAATTGTATAAAGGAAATACCAATTCTCTATGCCCATTATATAGTATTCTTACACAATCACAGTGGGCATTCAACTTACTGAGCTATGTCCTGAATTGGCTTGGAGGGAGAAATTATAGCCCAAAGTAATAACTATTAAGTCAGGCATAAGTTTTAGCTACATGTGTTTTTCTGTAAAACAAACAAACAAACAAAAAACATAAGCCTCTATTGGAAAATTCAAGGAAAAACAGAAATATTTTTCGATTATTAAATAAAATATATTATGACATTTTTGTTTACTTACTATGTTCCTGAACTTTTATTTTAAAAAAATACCTCATTGTAGCAGGGTTCTATCCTATAGAGCTATAAATGAGCTAAGATAAAAGTTCTTGTCCAACTGCCAAGAATTAGACATTTAAAATTCTAAAATAATAGTGGTGAAGGATAGATATTAGCAAACAAGAATACAATCAGATGGAAGATTTTTACTGTTATTCTGAATGAAGTATGCAATCTTACAAAAGTAGTGACTCTGTGGTTAATTGCCACATTGTGAACACAGCCTGGTGAGTCTGACAATATAATTCTTGACCAAAAATTTCACAGATAGCACTTTTAGATTTTCAAAGCATTTTACATGTATTATCTCATTTGAGCTTCTTGATCATCTTGTAGGGTAGATGCTACTATTAGCTCCAAATTCAAGAGGAAGAAACTAAGGATCAAAGAGATTAGTACATTACCCAAGATCACCTATATAGCTCAGTGTTAGATGTGGGATTTGAGTCTAAGAAATTATAACTCTAAATTCAGAATGCTTCTGTTCAGTATATAAAGTTGACTTTTAGACAATGAAAAGCAAATTGTCCTGGCTAGCTCAAACTCAGTTTATCTCTTAGGAGTTTAGATTTGATACTGATATAAGAAGGAGGTTTACTTATACAGAAATGGTTCTAGTAAGCAGGACAAGGTATAGCACCCTCTAAGGAAGCAGAGGTGGGGATTGGTGGTGCAAGCAGTCTGATGGGAATAGGTGGAGTTGTTGCTTGCAGAGTGATGAAGGTCTAGAGCCAGATAGAGCTGGTAAGTGGATGGTAAGAAGACAAGAAGGAATAGTCTTCAATTAAAGAAGGAAATGGTATATTTTGCAGATTTTGGAGGTATGAATACTCATATTAATAATCACATAACAACTGGCTCACTCAAATTGGTCTGAGAATGGCTCTAGCCCCTCCCATCTGTTAACATCCTTCTGGTCTCAAATAGGACTAGATATACCTAGAGATGCTTCTGCCCAGATGAGAATATAAAAGAGCATCAAAAGCAAGCAGCTCTGTAATATCTTTTGCTTACTTACCTCCTTTTTTTTTCTGGGATCTGGAACTCTGACTGTATCCAAACTACATGCTGTCCCTTCTTTTGTGTTCATTTTAACTGACTACTCTGGCTTAGATTTTTGCTTGTCTCTGTGTAGAGAAATTTGCCTAATCTTTCCAACTTTTGTCTGTGTTGGAATTTCCCTATGCCCAGCTTGAATAACAGTACCTGGAAGCACCTTCCTATCTAGGCAATACCAGTGAGAGTGGGGAAAGTGTCTCGGTGCTTATTCTAGTTAAGTTGGTCCTCTCTCTCCTTCAGGAAAACTGAGCCATCTCCTTGCTTATCATAAATTTTCAGGAACATATTGAGTCTGATCATTCATTTGAAATGAAATGGAATCTATCTTTGTCTCCAATCCAACCAAATACAATTGTGAATTAAATAAATAAGAATATCATAAGATCACTTGATCTGATGATCCTGTCTTATAGTTAGAAAGTTCTATAAATGTGAATGTCACCTAGGAAGCAAACAACAGAACTGGGCTGCTTTATCCCATATCTTTTTACATTACAATGGAATAATCAAGATTTCTGGATAGCTAGATGGTACAGTGAATAGAATGCCTAACCAGGAAGCTGGAAGTCCAGAGTTCAAATTCAGCCTGAGTTATTTACTAGCTGTGTGACCCTGGTCAAGTCACTTCACTCTGTTTGCCTCAGTTTCCTCCTCTGTAAAATGAGCTAGAGAAGGGAAGGGTAAACCCATTTCAGTTTTTTCTGCCAAAAAAAAAAAAACCCTAAATGGAATGATTTGTTTGAATAATAAATCAAGTTCTCTTACATTCACAGCATAGCATTTTATATTAAATTACATTCTGACTCTCCATCTTTTTTTTTAGTATCAGACAATTGCTCTTTCAGTGATATAGGGAATTATAGGAAAATGCCTTTATTAATACTCATTAACACCTTTTCTGAAATGTGTAGCTGGAGAGCCATAGTTTAGTTGAATAAGCTACATTTGTCAGAAGCAGGATGTGAATCCAGATGATCTTGACCCATAGACTAAGTCTACTAGCCTCTCAATGTATTTCTCTCTCTCTTTGCGTGTCTTTATCTCTTTTTACTTCAATCATTGATTCTTTCTGTCTCTTTCTATCTCTCTGCATCTCTTTCCTCTGTATACACATATAAATACATATAAGGAACCCAAGCACAGTACACAAAAACCCCTGAAACTCATAACTGAGTCTATCAGATCATATGACGTCTATAGATAGGGGTGTGCTGGAACACAGTTCCAACAGACTTTTGAGAGTCAGTTGCTAAATTTTCAGTGTGAGCATTAAAACTTTGGAAAGAAGGAAATGCTACAAATCAAGTCTCATCTTAATATTTTGTTAGTTGTCTACATTTAATAAAATGATGGAGAAAATTATCATAATGAAGACTAAATTTAAAATATCATGCATAGTATTTTTTTAAATGGAGAGCTAATTGTTAATTATCAACATAGGTGACAAAAGCCAAGGAAAATGGAGAACTGAGGCAGTTGTTCATAAGACAGGTTGAAAAATGTATTATTAATAATAAAGAAGAAGTTGGAGCATATTGGATAGAAGTTGCCTCAGAACAAGAAGACTTGGTTTGTGGGCAAGGCCTTTTGATCCCTGAGTACCCTCTGGCAATTCTTTTAAGACTAAATTTCAGAATAGCTGCCAACATACCACTTGGTAAAGGGAATTTCCTCAACAGGAATTCCCTACCCCAATGCAAACACAGGTTTAGTCTAACAAAGAATAAGAGGGGGATTTTGCCTGGATTCCATTTCTGTTGATTAAACCCACCAGAAAATTGCCCAACTCTCCATTTACTTTGGATCCTTTGTAATTTCATCAAGCTTACAAATTGTACTCTTGTTATAAATATGAAACTACAAATAAAAAAAATACATATAAAGTGCTAATAGATACCATTATTTTTATCCATGTCCTTATGGGGAGGAGTTTGTTACAATATCTCTCATCTAATATCATTAAAAAACAAAGAAGCTTTCAAATCTTCACAGATTTTGTTCCAAATCTCCCCATCATCACTGCCCTGCCATCTCCTTTTCTGCTTGAGATCTGCTTTTTATTGTAATCTGGATTTATAAAGTATTGTAGATACTCAGATTTTTAAAAGTCATTTGCATATTTCTGAAAATATATTACATAACAAGGCAGTTCTTTTCAATCAGGCTCCTGAAGTTCTATGTTGCTCAGCTCTCTGTCTCCCACTGCTCAAGGGTTGCCATGGAGACCAATTTTTGTCATGTACAATCGTCAGTCCTGCCGGGGCCCCTTTTTCATCTTGCTATGCTGTCACTACAACTAGCAACTGCTAGCTGCTATCTTATTATTTTATTTTGCCTTTATTGATACATATCACCTTTAGTCTCCCCAGGTGAATACTTCATATCTCTTCAATAATTTGTATTTTGCTTAACCAAAGAACACTAATGAAAGAAACAGATCTCTTCTAAATAAAATTAAGTTGCTAGTAATGCTCCTAAAAGCAATAATGCTTGAACCATCAAGTGAAATTACTACTCTGCCACTCTATTATTCAACCATTGGCTATATCATAGCAAATCGACCTGATTCTTTTAAAATAACAAAAGCAGATTGCAAAATAGTTAGAGAAAATGTGTTTGATTATGTGACAGTTCATTGTTGGTTGATATGTTGGTGTCCCAGGCAACAAATTCATATTGATGATATTTGGGAATGTTGGTTAATGTATATTGACTAAGCTTTATTAGTTCATTGACTAGGCTAACAAAGCAATGCCAATGGATACACTAACATTTCACCATTTTCCTTTTTAAAAGGGTTGTCTGTCTTTCAATTAAAAAAAAAAAAACTTAAAAAAACACAGATCAAAGACAAAAACAGAACAATATATACACATGTGATTTTATCCAAGATCAAAGATGTTAAGCATAATTACCATGAATGGGAAGAGCAGAGCTCACCCAGAACTGAATGCCTTCCACCAGCAGAGAATGCTACAAAAACAAAAACCATTCTGCAGAAGATCAAGTCTTCCCTGTAGCAATAGAAATGCGTGTGTGTGTGTGTGTGTGTGTGTGTATGTGTGTATGTGTTGAGCAAATACGTTATAGAGTTCAGTGAAAATTATCAAAATGAGGTCACTGTGGATGAAACATAAAAGGAAGGAAGGGGAACTGAATTAGAACTTATAAACATTATAGATCGACTGTTTTTGGAAACTTTTGTCTTCAAAAAAGAAACTTTAATCTTTCAAGATGTTTTAAATTCACAGTTTTCAAGGGTAGATGAAGCCTTCAGGTCAAGACAACAGTTGAGAAAGCAGTTCTGCTTATTGAAACAAAGTAATTAATTTAATGCATGTGGGGGGAAAAGACAAAAAGGGGGCGTTTCCTATATTAAATATTTATCACTGCATTCCTAGGTCCGTGCCAGTTATAGAAGCATATCATCAAGGTTGAGACAATGAGGTGAATATTAAGTAGTAGTTTTCTAAGACAAACAAAAAAAAATAAATGTTAATCCCTGAGAAATAAGTTCTTAAGACTCCTAGATAGGAGATTCAGCAAATACCTGGAGTGCAATAATAACTCATATTTACATAGTGTTTTTTAAGGCTTGCAAATTATTTTGCCCATTCTATCTCATTTGATCCTCATATCAGCCCCAGGAGGAAGGGACTATAATTACCTTCATTTTACAGATCAGGGAGAGAGAAAAAATATATGACTATGATATCCTAAATGAAAGATGAACAATTACCAAACTAATACATTTTATTCTTATTTCTCAGAGAATTTCCAAGATTTACTGTTGATTTTCTTTAAAAAGAAGAAGCTTCCACCATGATGTCTTATTTGATTGATAATTACTAGATTTTTAATAACAGAAATAATGAGCAGACTCTCCTTTTAATCCTAAAATCAAATATTGGGGCTCAAAAAGGAGGGATATATCTCCTCCTCTACACTTATCTCAAACTATCCATATTTCAATGTTTTATCAAAGAAATATTTGAAGACATATGAAATGTCATTTGAGAACAAACTCCAAAACCTGAAAAAAGTTTTAGAAAGAAATATATTTGGCCATTTGTCAAGGGAAAGGAAGCTATACAGAAAGCAAATTGAGAAGAAAAGCACAACTATAGTACAAAAGGGGTGGGGGGAAGATACATAAATACAGAAATGAATGAAAATAGAGAATAGAAGGGAATACTGCGAGAGTAACTATTAAGTTGTTATGGACCTATTATACATAGAAATCCATTTTAAGTATAAGTAATTGTAAATGTATGTTTGTTTGGTTTTGTTATTTAAAGTTAAGTGCACAATATTTTTTTAAAGAATCACCTTTAAATAATGGGGATGATAATGTAGTGGGTGTGTAGAGTACTCTCCAGGATTTGAAAGTGTTTTTATATGCATTCAGCCTGATTATTGGGCCAGTCAGTTGGAGCCTGGGTTTATGCCTAAACCCTTTGTTGAGAATGTAGTAATTCAATCTGTGGTAGCTCCGCTTTTGTATCCTCATGCTGTGATTAGGAATCTGTTGCCCAGAGGTGGATTGACAGTCCCTTACACTGCACACCTACACTTTTCGTTGCATGGGAGACTTTTGAAAACCTTGCATGAGGGGCAGCTAAGCTTTACAATATCCTTTGTACAGTTTATTGGAGTGGTTTGTTGTTTCACAAAATGGTTGTCTAGTGGTGGATTCAGAAGGCACTTGCCCTGCTCTCCCAGCTTTCTCTTCAGATGCAGGTGGAATCCTGGTGTTCACTTTAAAATGTACAAATTTTATTTGACGAGTGGGAAGACTGCAATGGGAGGCATTTATAAATTTTAGAATCCTTCCAATCCTCTCAGACATATATGGTTGGATAACATAGTTATTTCCTCCTGATGGAGAATGGGGAAATCATCCATCTGTCCCTTGTGGCTTCCATGAAATACAGTAGAACTCAAGTTAGAATACTAGTGAAAGAAGGCAGGTAAAACCCTCCACGATGTATTAAGGAGAGAGGGATTTATCTATCTATATATCTACATCTAGATCTAGATACAGATCTATAATTCTATATCTAGAT
Organism: Antechinus flavipes; assembly: GCF_016432865.1. Classification (NCBI taxonomy): domain Eukaryota; kingdom Metazoa; phylum Chordata; class Mammalia; order Dasyuromorphia; family Dasyuridae; genus Antechinus; species Antechinus flavipes. The sequence continues at coordinate 61,018,832 of NC_067400.1, forward strand.
ATAGAGATATATATAGATCGATTTATCACTCTTTTAGCACATGACAAGTCATGCTCCTAGATATATATAGATAACATGTATATATTATGTATGTGTATGTGTGTGTGTATATATATATATAGTGCTTGCATATGTATTTGTGTATCTACATCTATGTATCTGCATATACATATATATCTATATACACATGCATATATACATATATGTGAGTGTGTGTATGTATGCCCACATATACATACATATATCATCATGAACCTAGGAACATGATTTTTCCTGTACAATAAAAAAATCCATGGCTTGGTGAGGCCATTTAGAATTAGGGTGGGACTTCTGTTGTTCTAATATAAATATAATAATTTGCCCTAACTCAAGAGTTTTTAAATTATGTAAAAGCACAAATGCATTGTCTAAAGGAGGGAAGGTGCCCATTATTTTATGAATAGAAAATACAATGGAATAGAATAGAAATACACTGTCTTCTCCACCTAGGCAAAAGGAGTTTGTTGTACCTTTACCTCACTCTGTGCCTTCCTGCCTAAAAATCTTTGAACTTTAGAGTCCAGTAAATCTCACTTGATTTTAAGGTACAATAAAGGAAAAATTTAGGGGGGAGATCAGGAGAGAGAAGGTGAAAGGAAGAAGAAACGGATGGTGCTTATATTCTTTAATAATTTTTTTATAATGAATCTGCATATTTGAAGGCTACCCAAGGATTACTTTCTTTCTTTCTTTTTTTTTTTGACCTACTTACATAAAATATTGCTAGAGAATTGCTTTGGTTATTTTAAAGCACTGATCAATCCTTTTAATATTCACTCAGAGGACACACTGAGTCCCAGAGCTCTGGATATAGATATCTCATTTTCTTAGTCACATGAAAATTAAAAACAAAACAAAACAAAACAAAACAAAAACCTACATGAGGAAGACAAAAAATGAATACTAATGTCCAGTGCTTTGTTTTAACATTTGAAATAGCCTTTGAAATAGCTCAATTGGATTCAAGATCTCATCATCAGAAAACACAAGGAATACATGGGAGTTTTAAAGTGGGGAGAAATAAATCCAAAGGTGAAGGTAAACCACTGAGAATGAAGACCAGACAAATCCCAGGAAATCTCAGATTAACTTTTAAAGAACAGGATTTAGAGCCAGGATAACAAAGAAATTGTACTTAGGGGATGAGAACAAGGCATATGCTTAGATGGTTATCAAGAGAATGTTGTAATTCACAATCAGGGTATCTTGTGTGTACAAATAAGGAATTAAAAGGCTCTTTGGAAGGCCAGTCTGTGACTGGCCTACAATACAGATAAGAATGCAACCAGAGCATAGTAGATAATGAAGAAGAAAAAAAAAATCTTTGCCTAGAAAACTTTCTTAAAAGGCTGAGGAAATGAGAGGATTTCATAGGGATAAATATGGAGTTCAAAGCAATATCATCTAAAAAATTATAGGTGAAATTTAGTGGATGATCTGGTGAAGAGTAAAACCTTTTTTCTAATCTGATAATAAGCAGAAACAAATACAACTCTCTCCCCTACCAGTAAAGTCTTATAAATATATATATATATATATGTCACATAGCCTTAGGTGCCTATCTGCTTTCTGTACATTAAGCAAGAAAAGTAGTCTTTCCCCTTAGATGCTCTTACCTTTATATTTCAGGAATAAATTCAATTCCAGAAACCCCTATTAAGTAAAAGGCACTATAAACAAAATGAAACTTCACCAATATAGATTAATTAGAAGCCAAATCAATCTGAGTTTTAGGAAAAAACTGAATTGTTTAAGTTCTTAAAAAAAAAAAAAGAAAAAGAAGTCTCCAAATGAAAAAAAAAAATAATAATAACATGAGTTACTGGCTACAAAGGAGTTGTCAAGTAAAAGGACTTATCTGACATACTTTAATTAATAGAAATGAATTCTTTGTGAAGAGCACAGTTAGTTCCCATGTCAATGAAAGCTAAAGGGACTTTAAGGAATGGTCAGTGATCTGATTTCTTAAATAGATTCAACGTCGCTCTCAGCCCTAGTCTTGGACTGCTTTTTTGCATTCTAGTTGTGCTGTACCCAGTCCTCTCTCCCCCTCCCAATTCCCTGACTTTCCATCTCTTATTCTGTTAATTATTCCTAGTATGACTTCATTCACCCTCCCAGTGACTTCCCAGAACAACAACAACAAAACAAACAAACAAAACAAACTTCCCTTGGCCATCACTTCCCTATGTTCCTATGAGAGCTATAGTTTTTAATTAGGAATTAACCTCGTTGAGGATCCATGGGATCTTGCTTTTCAATGTTTGCATCCACTGATGCAAAGTTTGGGATGCTGTCAGTCTGGTTGACTGGGAGGATGAGTGGGACGGTTAGGTTTTCAAAAAATTGTGAAGAAGTGAGGATATGAGAAAAACAATAAGTTGTATTTTGCACATGTTGGATTTTAAACAGCTCTTGGACATCCAATTTGTCTAGATAAAAAGCTAATGATTAAAAACAATAATGATGAAAATAATTATGATATATTTAGCATTTACTATTTGCCAGGCACTGTATTAAGTATTTTACAATTTTGTTTTTATTTAATAATTATTATTTAATAATATTAATATTATTTTTTGACTCACATCACTATCTGGGCAGCAAGTTGATACAGTGGATAAAATGCTAGATCTGGGGTCAGGAAGACATAAATTCAAATTTGGCTTCAGATACTTACTTGCTGGGTGACTTTGGTAAATCACTTAACTTTTTTAAAAAAAAATTAATAGCTTTTTATTTACAAGTTATATGCATGGGTGATTTTGCAGCATTGACAATTGTCAAACCTTTTGTTCCAATTTTTCCCCTCCTTCCCCCCACCCCCTCCCCTAGATGCAGGATGACCAAATGCATGTTAAATATGTTAAAGTATAAATTAAATACAAAATAAGTATACATGTCCAAACAGTTATTTTGCTGTACAAAAAGAATCGGACTCTGAAATATCGCACAATTAGCCTGTGAAGGAAATAAAAAATGCAGGCGGGCAAAAATATAGGGATTGGGAATTCAATGTAATGGTTCTTAGTCAACTCCCAGAGTTCTTTCACTGGGTGTAGGTTCAGTTCATTACTGCTCCATTGGAACTGATTTGGTTCATCTCATTGTTGAAGATGGCCAGGTCCATCAGAATTGATCATCACATATAGTATTGTTGTTGAAGTATATAATGATCTCCTGGTCCTGCTCATTTCACTCAGCATCAGTTCATGTAAGTCTTTCCAGGCCTTTCTGAAATCATTCTGTGGGTCATTTCTTGCCGAACAATAATATTCCATAATATTCATACCACAATTTATTCAGCCGTTCTCCAATTGATGGGCATCCACTCAGTTTCCAGTTTCTGGCCACTACAAACAGGGCTGCTACAAATATTCTTGCACATACACATCTCTTTCCCTTCTTTAAGATCTCTTTGGGGTATAAGCCCAGTAATTACACTGCTGGATCAAAGGGTAGGCACAGTTTGGTTATAATTTGAGCATAGTTCCAAATTGCTCTCCAGAATGGCTGGATGTGTTCACAATTCCACTAACGATGTATTAGTGTCCCTGTTTTCCCACATCCCCTCCAACATTCCGCATTATCTTTCCCTGTCATTCTAGCCAGTCTGACAAGTGTGTAGTCACTTAACTTTTTGCCTCAGTTCCCTCATCTATTAAATGAGTTGGAGAAATTGCAAACCATTGCAGTATCTTTGCTAAGAATACTCCATATAAGATCACAAGGAATCAGACATGACTAGTACACCTAAATAATAATGACAATATCAATAATAATATCAATCTTGGAAGGTGGTTACTAAAATTATGTTCATTTTGTGATGAGGGAACAAGGCAGACAAAAATTAAATGCCTTACTAAGGTCTCCTAGTAGTACTTTGGTTGGATTTAGACTCATATCTTCCTGAATCTAGACCCACTAACTCCATTTACTATCCCATCTAGCTGCATACCTAGATATAGGAAGCATTTGCATAGCAAAGATGCGATAGTATCATATAGTGACAGGAAGAGAACTTTGGCCAAAATCAGTGGGCATGACATGAATGGAGAACTACGAAGGAGACCAAAAAGGGTAACTAGATTCGGTAATTAAGAGATTAATTGGAATCTTATTTCATTCTTAAATTGCTTAGGAAACTTCTTCTGCTCCTATAGTTTCTACTAAAGTAAATTTTGGGTTTTCCTGTTCCCAATTATGAATTTTGAATTAATAGGGTCCAAATTAATGAAGTTTTATACTAATAATATTTTAAATAGGTAAATATTGTGGTATACTGAGTATTGTAGGTCTCCTAGTATCTAAGGATTAGCACAATTGATAATTTTTTAAAAACAAAAATAAAGCAGATTGAATTCATTTCTCTACCAGAAGCTTTACAAGTATTTCTTGCAATAATGTATTTATGTGTATTTCTTGTAGCGGAGTCTCTCCAGAAGGACATGACAAATTTTTAAGACCTAGAATATTCTTGATGAAAAAAAAAGGTCAATATATGCAGAGAACTAAAGCAAATTCAGGAATTATTCTAATCATATTTCAAACAGACACTTAAAGTATTCCTTTGCTTAACCGATTTGTTGTGCTTTGATTATGAATAAGATAATGTAGGTAGAGGACTTTATGGCTATAAAGCTATATATAAATGTGACTGTTTAATTAGTGGTGATTATGGCGAGTGGTCACTGAGAAGTGAATCTCTATGGGTTTAATGAGTCATTAAAAATACATTCTAATACATTCATATATAGATACACATATACATATATATGTGTGTGTGTCTATATATATATATATGTCATATATCATATATTTTATAAGCTTTCACATTAAGTAGGATTCAAATTCCTTGGCTTGTCTTTTAAAACTCTACTTCATAACCCTATTTTCTATTACTCTCTATCTTCACATGCTCTATGCTCAAGTCAAATGAATCTACTAGCTGTCATCTTTCTAACCTCAGTTCCTTGGCTTTTTTGCCCTTCTTTAAAACTAAGAAATCTTCTCCATTTGAAATTCTATTATTCTTCAACTTTCAGTTCAAATGTCCTTGAACCTTCCCTTAATCTATGTAACTAGAAGAAATAATAATAATAGCGGGCATTACTGTGTGTTTTAAGATTTGCTGAGTGATTTATAAATATTATCTCATTTTATCCTTCCAACAAGGCTTTATTAGTACTACTTTACAAAAAAGGAAAATAAGGCAGACAAATGTTAAGTGACTTGTCTAGGATCATTCAGCAAATAAGTACCTGAGGGCAAATTTAAACTTAAAATTAAAAGTCATCCTGAATACAGGTCTCAAACTCTATCCACTGGGTAACCTAGCTGCCTCTGAAGGTATCCCTCTTTTTAATGATGTCTTCTACTCTTTGTATTTTCATTTGTATTTGTATTGTACTTGTATACGCTAGTTTTCATTATATTTGTTTGCCTATTGGTCTTTCTTCTGCAATCTCCTCCCAACACAGAATTTATCCAATTCTTGTATCTTTCAGTGCCTTGCTCAATAATAGCTGCTTAATAAAAACTGAATTGAGCTGAATTTAATAGAAATGAACTCAGTACCTTAGGATAGACAAGATCCATATGCTAACAGTTCTGACTAAAGAAGAAGATATTAGTTAAATCATCATTTTAGATGAAAATGGAAGAGTAATACAAAGGAATTTCATGAATTGACTAATTTCCTTCTTCTGTGTCAGTCCTAGATCTTATGGCAGGAGTACTTGTGGGATAATCATTTAGATTATTCCATTTAAGTGGTTTGAATCACAACACAATTACTCGTGAGTTCTTACACATGCTACAAAGCAAAGTTGAAGTAAGAAATGATCTAAGGAGATGTAAACCTTCTAAGAATCCTGGAGACATTTGATATCGCCAAAGTTCAGAACACTGAACCAGATATCTTTCCATGAAGGTCTTCCCTCACACTGAAGACTGTCACTAAAATTGCAAGCATTGTGCGTGAGCACACATGTGCTTGTGTAGGGCTTTAATCAGACACAAGAGAGAGAGGTCAGAGGAAGCATAACACTATTACCCCTTTCTTCCTTTCCCACTCACATAAATGTGTAGTGTTCTTGGGAATATATATTTGCTTCCTAAATAAGGTAGGCAAAATCCATGTTACTGACAGAAAAGAAACAAATGAAGACTGAAAGGGGAAAATAAAATATAAAGTTAGAAAGATAAAAAATGAAAGGAAGGAATGAATGAAGGAAGGAAGGAAAGGAAGGAAGGAAAAAAAGGAAGAAAGAAATAAAGAAAAGAAGGAAGGAAGGAAGGAAGATAGGAGGGAAGAAAGTAAAAAAGAAAGGAAGGAAGGGAAGGAGGGAGGGAGGGAAGAAGGAAGGAAGGAAGGAAGGAAGGAAGGAAGGAAGGAAGGAAGGAAGGAAGGAAGGAAGGAAGGAAAGAAGGAAGGAAGGAAGGAAAAAAGAGAGGGAGGGAGGGAGGAAGGAAGGAAAGAAGGAAGGAAGGAAGGAAAGAAAGGTAAAAAGGAAAGGATAGAAGGAAGGAAAAAAGGAAACAAGGAAGGAAAGAAGGAAGAGAAGAAGGAAAAAAGAAAGAAAACAAAATAGACACAAATAACAGATAGATTAACTTTGTTTACAGATAATCAGCTCACAATATGTCTAACTTATGGAGAGTATAAATGAATATCCTGACATCTTTGAAGTTATAATCACATTGTATAAATGACCATTATATGGAAGCATATCTGAACCTATCTAAAAATCACCTTTTATGACTCTAAATATGAGGTGTAAGTGTTGCCACTTTTTATTGGGAAGGATTTAGCAATCAAAGAGCTTTCCTTTCTGTAAAAGAAATAAACAGCAGAAGGAGCCAAAAGGTGCCATTAGCTGCTATTTTGTCCACAACCTCATTCCTTTTAGCTCCTCTTGAAATGTAGTTGTAAGACCTCATAACATTGCTCGATGGACAGAATGTTACTCTTCACACACACACACACACACACACACACACACACACACAAAACACATCAAACTGCCCAAAGCTGTAATTTCAGGTCTTAATTGAATACCAGCAACTCAACCATGAGCCTGCTCCCCGAAGAATGGCGAAGTTCTCTGTGGTCTCCAAACAATGGGAATGCGTGGGCAGATGCCATCTGTGGTTTAGAGTAGGGGAAACAAAAAGTCATTTGACCAGGAGGGGATTTCTTACAGATATGATATAATGGGGAAGATCTGAAAGTCATCCATCATGAGGGTGACATAAATCACGACCAACAACAGCCAAAAGCCAGGCGATGTCAAGAACCGCCCGCAGCGTGTCAGTCCCTCTGGCATCAGCACTTTTGTGCATCCTACTAGTCCTTCTTTGTGGCCCCCTCCCCTTCCTTGGATGGGGAGGTCCAAAGAATGCTGGGCTTCCGTCCCCTCCCTCACCCAACACTCACGACTCTGGGCTTTATTATTGCACACTCTAACAGGCAGTCAAGACACATTCATCCTTTGACATAGGATGACAATCAACGTTAAGTGAGGGTGCCAACAGCGCCAGATGTTGCAGGACCTCGTAAATTGTGTTAGCGCAACTGCGCCGTTCCTTGAGAATGGGAACAATACAGGCCAATCAGGGGCACATGGGCGCTCAGAATCTCTCACATGGACAGCTGGCCAAAGACTCAGAATAAGGTCTAATGTCTCCATCTCCTCATCTCCATTTGCGTCCCAGACGTTAATTTTAAGCAATCATCTTAATGAATGAAATGACAATTAAGCCAGATTTATAAGATCAGTAGAAATGCCTTAGACAAGTGAACAATTTCAGTCCCTTCCCAGTTAGGAAACCCTTTTCTTGTTCATCTGATTTCATAACAGTCTTCTCAGAATGCCTGTAAGATGCTCATTTGTTTTTCTGTTTCAAAAGAATCAAAATTAATTCTTTAATGTTATTTAGTCCTCTTTCTTGTTTTATATGTTTTTTTGCATTGTCGCTCCAAGACTGTGACTCTGATAGGGGACAGCAAGATGTATTAATGCTGAATATACAGCAGTTAGTCCTTGATGTGAACATTGATCTTGGGGGGAAAAAAATTAAGAAATTTTCCAACAACTTAGAAGGTGATCTGAGACATTGTTGGGATATGTGGCAAAACCAGGGCTGAAATGATTGTCAGAGAAACACAGCTCAATTCAGTCACTTGCTCTGCTGGGTAATTTGTCTAGCTCAGGAGTTGTAACCTCAGGAGAACTATCTAGGCTAACAATCTAAAATCTGTACCCCCGATGCAGTTTCTACTCTTGCTAAGAGCCAGAGTGTAAGGAGCTTCCTTTCACAAATCATACATTTCTAATTATATCTGGCAATGGCTTCTGGGAGCCACATAATGTGCATCCAAGGGGAACCTATTCCTGGCCAATATTTGACTGCATATGAAACAATGGGAACTTCATCTGTCTTTAAGAATGAAAGAATTCCAGGGGGCACTGCGTGACCTGAAAATATGCACTCATTTTCCTAAATGAGCACTGCAAGTTGACCAAGAAATAGACACATGATATGGAAGTAGAAGACTGGAGTTCTGCTTCTGCTTGAACAGCAATGGTATTTTTATGTCAATGACTTGATTATGTAAACCGTTTTCATTTAATCTAGACTGCTATTTTTGTTTCTGTAAATCAGTAGAGAATTCTCCTTATTGACTGGAAAGAGAGCTCACATTGAGGCTGTGCTCCTTTATGGAAATCCAGATATATCTATTTAGGGGTTCCTAAAATATGTCTTAGTAACCATGATATCAATAATTCATTACAAATTGAAATGGCTTTCATTTTACATATGACATCATGGACAAATATAACAATATAACCTTATAATACCTTATAATTGTCTTGTATAAACTAAACTCTATTCCCATACATGCTCTATATTATCTTACCCATAGTAGGCAACTTTTAAAAAAAAAATAATGAATTGGTTGAATTGGGGGTGGGGAGGGAATGAGCATATTCCAAGGGAACTGAAGGTCTTATTTCAAGTCCATTCTATATAGCATGGAGCAAAGCCTATTCTTCTGGTATATTAAGAAAACTTGATTTTTTTTATAACATAAAACATTTCCTTCCCTTCCCTTCCCTTCCCTTCCTTTCCCTTCCCTTCCTTTCCCTTTGTCCTTTCCTTCCCTTTGTCCTTCCTTTCCCTTTCCTTCCCTTTGTCCTTCCTTTCCCTTCCCTTCCCTTTGTCCTTCCCTTCCCTTCCCTTCCCTTCCTTCCCTTCCTTCCTTCCCTTCCCTTCCCTTCCTTCCTTCCCTTCCCTTCCTTTCCCTTCCCTTCCCTTCCCTTTGTCCTTCCCTTCCCTTTGTCCTTCCTTTCCCTTCCCTTCCCTTCCCTTCCCTCCTTTCCTTCCTTCCCTTCCCTTCCCTTCCTTCCCTTCCCTTCCTTCCCTTCCTTCCCTTCCCTTCCCTTCCTTTTCCTTCCCTTCCCTTCCTTCCCTTCCCTTCCCTTCCCTTCCCTTCCCTTCCCTTCCCTTCCCTTCCCTTCCCTTCCCTTCCCTTCCCTTCCCTTCCCTCTTCCCTTTGCCCTTCCCTTCCCTTCCCTCTCCTTCCCTTCTCTTTGCCCTTCCCTTCCCTTCCCTTCCCTCCTCTTCCCTCCCTTTTCCTTCCCTTCTCTCCCCTCCCCTTCTCTTGCTTTCCCAGATAGGAGGCACTGACTCAGAGACAGGGGGAACAAAGGGCCAGATGTAACTAGGATTTGTGGGTTTATTTGTTTGTTTTCCAGAAAAGAATGATGTTAGATACTCCACAAAGAACTATAAGGTAACTTGGGCCATATAGAAACTGACAGATTAGAAGAGGAGAAAAAAAAATTACAAGCTTGAGTGTTCTCAGTACCAGATGTTGGATTTGTGGTCTGTATAAGGATGACCATGATGGGAAGGAAGCCTTTTCAAGGAAATGTGGATGTTTAGCCTGGGGAAAAAAGACATATGGGGGATATGAGAACAGTTTTCCAGTGTGTAAAGGGTTGTCATGTGGCCCCAGGGGACAGAACTAGGAAAAACTAGAAGTTTTAGTGAGGCATATTTTGGCTCAAATAAGAAAAGAAATCCCTAACAATTAGAGCTCTCCAAAAATAGAATGTCCTGCCTCAGGAAGTACCACTGGAACTCATCAAGCTGAGGCAGGATGATCACTCGTTAGAGAAGGGAGAAAGAGAATGTTGGCTCTTTCATAAAGTGAACTAGCTGATCTTTGAACTACTTTCTAACTGAGATTTAGTGATTCTATCATACTTACCAATATACTTTATATTTGGAGAGAAATAAAACAGAAAAGACAGAAAAAACCCTACAATTTGAGCATAATAATACACTAGAATTTATTAGATGTGTATGGTTTCTCTAGAATTGCTATCATTAGAACTAAGACATATATTAACCCACTGGTGTATGTATAGCTATAAATTTTTATAAAGTAAAATATCATACTGTTATTGTAAATTTTTGTTAATTTTAAACTATATTTGTTAAGAGTCCTTTCAAGTTGTATCCATGGTATCATACTGAAAATTAAAAGTTGGTTGACATCTATCCATTCATTCATCCAACATTTATCAAGGTGCTGCTAAGTAAAAAGGCACTAATACTGATCCTAGGAGAGATGCATGATGCCTAACTAGCTTCAAGGATCTTTCCTTGGGATGTCATAGTACATTGTGACAAGTCTCTAAGAGCTATACAGAATACTATAAAGCCTCAGAGAGGGTTGTTATAATTCAACATAAAATAATTCTTTGCAGAGTGCATTAGAAAGTCTTTATAGATAGTTATTTTACTAACTACTCAGTATGGAAATGGGCACATAACTTCAGTGATTATGCTATTACAAGGTCCATGATGTAGTGGAAAGGATACTAAACTTGGGACTGAAAGACTTAAGCTAAGGTTCTAGTTCTAACAAATACTAATTGTGTGACTTTGAGCAAATTTACCAAACTCTCTGAGAATTACATTTTCTCAGCTCTCAAATAAGAGTAATATTCATTTAACTAATAACTGACTAGTGATGTCTGAGGCTCAAATGAGATAATGTATGTGAAAAGATATTGTAGTATGATGATAAAGTGATAAATGTCAGTTATTATATTATTATCCAGATCCTATTTAAGAATGAATAGGAGAATCAGAAAGGTCTGTAAGATTTCATCAAATGAGTGGCTGGAAATACTACCACCCCCACTGCCAAACTCATCACTGCTACTGCCACTGGTCACCATCACTACTTTACTGTTCTATTGCTACTACTCCAACTATTACTATTACGATTATGACTACCACTATTACTACTACCACCACCACCACTATCATTGCACTAGTACCACCACTACCATTACCACCACCAGCATTCCTCCTCCTCCTCCTCTTCTTCCTCCTCCTCCTCTTCCTCTTCCTCCTCCTCCTCCTCCTCCTCCTCCTCCTCCCTTCTTCCTCCTCCTCCTCTTCCTCCTCCTCCTCCTCCTCTTCCCCCTCTTCCTTCTCCTACTACACATTTCTGTATATTTTGTTTTAAGAGATTATAAATTCAATACTATTATCTTCATCTTACAGATCAATTACTCAATAAATATTTTAAAGTTTATATCATTGTGCTGTGCACATTCTACTGATATGAAAACAAAAGTCCAAAGAGAGTAATTAAATTTCTAATAGTTAATTAGCTATGAAGTGTCAGGGGTAGGATTGGAAAATAGTCTTCTCTTCACTCCGGAAGCACTACATCCATGTGCCTCTCTCTTCTTATTCTAGCTAGAACAACAATAAGGAGCTATGCAAAATAAATCCAGATGATGCTTTCAAACATTTTTATTCTGAATTTTCCTTTTATATATATATTACTATTAGACCCTATTCACCATTTATTACAAATTAGATGAATTTGAAACCTGAGGGAAAACAAAATGAGGGTCACAGCAATGAAAGAGATGAAATATATTATAGCAGACTTGTAAGAAAGTGCTAAAATGTTCATAAGCCCCTGTTTTTATTTTATATTCTTATCAGCAGATAGAAATATCTACCTGTTTAATTATTCCTTGTATAGTCATAAGAAACTTTTAAAATGCTTAGTAAATCTTAAAATTAATATGTCTAAATATCAGATTGTAATGTTCTATTTAGTGGGTCTATGAAACTAAAGAAATACCATTTTAAGAATATGTAATTATGTTTTTATAATACCACTCAACATAAAGAATTTCATTGGAATTAAATGTTTTGCAAAGATGGAAATAATGTGAAAAATTAATTTTTGGTAAGCAAGGCTTATGTTTTTCCTCAGAGCTACCTAAAAAGGGAAATATAAGAAACTTTTAGATAAGTTACAGCATAGGTTTTATTAAAATTTCTTAAATCCTTGAGATACTGTATCATTTGTTAGATTATGAGGTCAGAGCCAAAAAGTCCATTAAATTTCATTTAAGACTCATATTTTCTGCATTTAACAAAGCTTCTTTTTAGCCAAAAATTATATAGAATATATGTTGGCATTTATTCCCCTGATGGGAAGCATGCTTTTTTTCTAGTATATAATCACAATAATGAATTCTCAAAGAATCTATATAGCTGAAGGAAGAGTAGCAAAGTAGAACTACTTTAAGAATATGGATTCATTTTTCATATATACATATACATATATATCTACAGAGAAAATTTTAGAAGAATTTATTTATAATAAAAATTATTTTCCCTAGTTTTCAAAAGTAGCAAGCATCTAAGATTCTGTTAAGTTTTCAATGTGTAGACAGATGGAATGAGTAATAAAACATGAAAGTAACTTCTATAATGGAGGTCCATCATTGTTGAAAGCCATTTCTCTAAGGAACTCAAGATTATACAATGGACAAACTGGCTTATCCAAGAAATAAAAAATTCTCCTTCTCCTACCAGCTGCCTAAGACCTTCCCTTCCATCTGCCAGCAACTAGAGACATCTATGAAGAACTCCTTCCTTTTGTTTGTAGAAATCCCAAATGCTTATCTCTCTCAACAGTAAAACTGGTTTAAGAACATTAAGGACATAGATAACATTGACAGCTATAAATATATGATTCATCTTGAGAGAAAGAAGACCAAAATGATATTATCCTTACATAAACAGTGTTTTGAAGGACTTTTATTTTTTTCTAGTTTTTGGACTATCTTCTTCTTCTCTTTCCCTATTCTCTTCCCCTTCCTCCTTCTCCTCCTCCTCTCTCTTCCCTTCCCCCTCCTTCTCCTCTTTTTCTCCTTCTTTTTCTCTTCCTTCTCCTGTTTTCTTCTTCTTCTTCTTCTCCTTCTTCTTCTTCTCCTCCTCCTCCTCCTCCTCCTCCTCCTCCTCCTCCTCTTCTTCCTCCTCCTCCTCCTCCTCCTCTCCTCCTCCTCCTCCTCCTCCTCCTCCTCCTCCTCCTCCTCCTCCTCCTCTTCTTCCTTTTCCTCGTCCTCCTTCTCTTCCTCCTCCTTCTCCTCTTTCTTCTCTTCCTTCTCCTTTTCTTCTTCTTCTTCCTAAAACTAAAAAGGTAAGCTCCAAATGACAGTGAGTATGCTTCAATGATTATTTAATATGGTATGCTCAAATAAAGTCAAACAATGTCTTCTGAATCAAACCTCAGTGTATGATCTGCCACTATTAACATCAATCTTCATTGGATGTAGGAGACAGATGAACTGTGTGGTCTTATGGTTGAAAATGAAAGAAGTATATTTGAAGTTGCTAATCTTTGTGTAGAAATATTACAATATATCTATATCTATATATATTTGTAGTGTTTACTTTAGTATGTAAAATATAAGGAACTTCTTTTTAAAAATGCAATTAAAAAACTAATAATTTTAGTAGTCACAGAGAATCATTTTACATTTTAAAAAATTAAATTTAAGCTTGCTGATCTTAATTTTTATTATAGATGATACAGTCAGAAGAAGTGCTCTTATATCCGAAGACCTTTGCAAACAATACAATGAGAAACTTAAATCCTATATTGCATTTCAAGTAGATGAAACAGTAGATAGAGTTAAAGATCCTCATTTCATTACAAATGTCCACTGTGCTATGAAACTGATATTAAGGAAGTTTATTACTTTGCAAGGTTATTGATGACAGTGACACTTCAAAAGAAGTTTTCAAAATAATTTATGTGGTTTTTTTCATGGAAATGATATAATGTTTAGAGATTTGTATTGGGCTTTGGGCTAATGGGAGTTAAAGTCAGTACAAAATGAAGGTCTATAAATACTCATTAAACATGTACACTAATGCACTAAACACTTGTACTAACACATAATTAGTGAAATTGTAAATTGGTCCAACCAAACTAATTTAGAATGATTTTTTTCCTAAAAATGAGTGAAATATCTTTCTTTAATCTTTAACATAGAAATTCCATTGTTAGGCTTATTGCTCAAGATCAAAGACAGAAAGAAATGCTCCATATATAGAAAAGTTTTCATAATAGCACTTTGGATGGTAGAAAAGGACTGGAAGATTTCTGTTCTCTAAGGAATGACAAAACAAATTATGCCCCATGAATGAAATGAATTATTACCGCCCTGGAGGAAGTAATGAATAAGAAATAATTCAAAGATTCATGAGAAGATTTATATGAACTGATACAAAATGATGAAATAATTATAACAATAAGAATGGAAAGTCTCAATTAAATAAAACTGGGCATTGTAATTATGATGATCATACTTCACCCAGAAAAAGATATTAGAAAATTTACCTTCAGAGGAGCTAGGTAGCACAATGGATAGAGCACCAGTCCTGAAGTCAGGAGTACCTGAGTTCAAATCTGACCTCAGAAACTTAACACTTCCTAGCTGTGTGACCCTGGGCAAGTCATTTAACCCCAACTGCCTCAGCAATTTTTTTTATTATAGTTTTTTTTTTTACAAGATTTATATGCATGGATAATTTTTTCAGCATCGACAATTGCAAAACCTTTTGTTCCAGTTTTTCCCCTCCTTCCCCTTACCTCTTCCCCCAGATGGCAGGTTGACCAATACATGTTAAATATGTTAAAGTATAACTTAAATACAATATAAGTATACATGTCCAACAGTTATTTTGCTGTACAAAAAGAATCGAACTTTGAAATAGTGTACAATTAACCTATGAAGGAAATAAAAAATGCAGGCGAACAAAAATAGAGGGACTGGGAATTCTATGTAGTGGTTCATAGTCATCTCCCAGAGTTCTTTCGCTGGGTGTAGCTGGTTCAGTTCATTACTGCTCTGTTGGAACTGATTTGATTCATCTCATTGTTGGAGGGCCACGTCCATCAGAATTGATCCTCATATAGTATTGTTGAAGTATATAATGATCTCCTGGTCCTGCTCATTTCACTCAGCATCAGTTCATTTAAGTCTCTCCATGCCTTTCTGAAATCATCTTCAGCAAATTTTTTTTTTAATTACCTTCACCCTTTTCTTGAAGAGACGGGAAGTATAGGTGTGGAACATGGCAACTATTCATACATTCTATTGATTAGTTTTGATGGACTTTTATCCCTTTTATTAGTTTTGAGGACATTTATCCCTTATTATTAGTTTTGAGGACATTTATCCCTTTTTTTTCTTATATTCTTTGTTAAAAGAGATAGTGAGATAGTTTCTGGGCAGGGGAAAGTAGAAGGATATATTTGGAAATGATGATAAAAAAAGCAAAAAAATCAATAAATAAAAAGTTATTATTAATGGGGAAGATGAAAAGCCTTTTCTGATTAAAAAACAATCAATATAAAATAAATTTTAAAAATAAAGAATAAGTATAATTTATATTGCAAAAATATAATTGCAATATAAATTGTACTTATTCTCTCAATTTTAAAATGTGATTTTCTGGTGCAATTTAGACACATCAGTACTTCATTGATAAATCACTTGTTTTGGGAAATATGAATGAAAAGGTACATTCAGTTTTTCAAAATGTTATGAGAATCATTAAAGATTAAAAAAATTCATTAAAAGGAAGACTACAAAATTATGACAATATGGTTGTGAGACATAGGCCATATATGCATATTATTTAAAAAATTGCTTTCAATGGTGTTTGAAAAAAAATAATGCTTTCAACCATGTTTGAACTATTAAAAGGAACTAATTTTTTCTTAGCGATGATAATAAAGATGAAGCAAATTCTTTATAAATGAAATGTGTTCATTTGATGGAATTTTTTATAAATACATCATTGCCAGGTCCTCAAATTCATACTAGAAACATATCTAGAAACATAAAGAGACTGTATTAAGAAAAAAGTTCAGATCTATGGATTTTTCATTTACTAAATAATATTTTAACATTTCTCATTCTAACTAATATCTTCTCTGTTCATAAAAGAAGAAAATAAAGGTCTTTTTAATCATTTGATTGATAATTTTAAAATCTAGGTATTTCTAAATATAAACCCATCAGGAAGCTATTTGGTCTTAGTCCATTTGAATAAGGTTAATAGACTTGTCTTGTGATAGTAAGCTGAAATTAGCTTTTGAAATTGAAAATCTTGTGTTTTGTCTGTGGAAAAATATTTTTTTCTGAATCATGAAACAGACCAATTTAAATTTAGCTATTGCTTGTTACAACTTATTTGTGTGAAATGTATTTTTCTGTTGTAGTTATCATAAAGGGAAAAAAATCATCATCATGATGAATATTTTGGCTAAAAAAAATCAACAGCAACATGATAATTAGCTCCTTGTTTTGAGAAATGGTCTATCACAATTATTTGAAGAATAATCCATTAAAACCTAATAGCAAAAAGTTATTATATGATGTCATCCCTACTATTCATAATTTCTCCTAATGTATTCAAAATATAGACACTTAACAGAAGAGTTAAAATCACAATCACATGAAATAAAGATAAGGTATGTATTCTGATCATGCATATTAGCCTGCCTGCCACTAGAGTTAATACTAGGTATGCTTCTGCAAATATACAGGAAATGAGTTTAAATTCTAATATTTTTATCCAGTTTCCCAAAAGTCATTAATTTATCCATTTGTCCCTAATTCACATTACATTTTTTAAAAAAATAGTTGATCTTTTTTTTAAATTTTATTTTATAATAACTTTTTATTCACAGAATCCATGCCAGAGTAATTTTTTTACATTATCCCTTGCACTCACTTCTGTTCCGATTTTTCCCCTCCCTCCCTCCACTCCCTCCCCTAGATGGCAAGCAGTCCTATAACAGTCCTATATATGTTAGATATGTTGCAGTATATCCTAGATACAATATATGTTTGCAGAACTGAACAGTTCTCTTGTTGCACAGGGAGAATTGGATTCAGAAGGTAAAAATAACCCGGGAAGAAAAACAAAAATGCAAATAGTTCCCATTCATTTCCCAGTGTTCTTTCTTTGGATGTAGCTGCTTCTGTCCATCATTTATCAATTGAAACTGAGTTAGGTCTCTTTGTCAAAGAAATCCATTTCCATCAGAATTCATCCTCATACAATATCATTGTCAAAGTGTATAATGATCTCCTGGTTCTGCTCATTTCACTTAGCATCAGTTCATGTAAGTCTCGCCAGTCCTCTCTGTATTCATCCTGCTGGTCATTTCTTACAGAACAATAATATTCCATAACATTCATATACCACAATTTACCCAGCCATTCTCCAATTGATGGGCATCCATTCAATTTCCAGTTTCCAGCCACTACAAACAGGGCTGCCACAAACATTTTGGTACATACAGGTCCCTTTCCCTTCTTTAGTATTTCTTTGGGATATAAGCCCAGAAGTAACACTGTTGGATCAAAGGGTATGCACAGTTTGATAACTTTTTGGGCATAATTCCAGATTGCTCTCCAGAATGGTTGGATTCGTTCACAGTTCCACCAACAATGCATCAGTGTCCCAGTTTTCCCGCATCCCCTCCAACATTCATCATTATTTTTTCCTGTCATCTTAGCCAATCTTGACAGGTGTGTAGTGATATCTCAGAGTTGTCTTAATTTGCATTTCTCTGATCAATAGTGATTTGGAACACTCTTTCATATGAATGGTAATAGTTTCAATTTCATCATCTGAAAATTGTTTGTTCATATCCTTTGACCATTTATCAATTGGAGAATGGCTTGATTTCTTATAAATTTGAATAATTCACATTACATTAAATATACAAAAATAATAGAAGATTAGACACTTGTCCTAAAACATTTGCTACTGAACCCTATTAAGTAAGAATAGTTTTTGATAGCAATGATAACTTATAGATATAAAAAATATAAAGAATTATACTTGGAGAAGGTTATATAGTTATAAGTGTAAGATATGTCTGTGTTGCCACAAAATTTAATAAATTCTACATTTTACTTAGTTAATATACAATCTAAGAAAATTATTTTGAAAATTATGGAAAGTTTTTTTGGGGGATGACAAGTTTTATATCACCTCCAAAATAGTGTTGATTCAAATGTTTAGAAGTCAGTTTCTGAGACCTCAGTACCCCTTCAAGCTGCCATTTTATCAATGATTTTACTTTTTTGGGTCAAATTTCTTGAAAGAATAGTCTCTATGCCTCTGTATCCTGTTAGCCACTCATCCTACTTAAAAAAAAACAAAAACAAAAACAAAAAACAGCTTTGTTACTTCATTGGTATTTGAAATTTGAGGTAAGGAACTTCCATTGTTAATACAAAGTTGTCTCTTTGGGGCAACTTATAGTCTTTAAGAGTTGAATAGGGACACTGAGATAAATGAATAC
The DNA here is from genome assembly GCF_016432865.1 of Antechinus flavipes. NCBI lineage: Eukaryota > Metazoa > Chordata > Mammalia > Dasyuromorphia > Dasyuridae > Antechinus > Antechinus flavipes. The sequence continues at coordinate 61,037,601 of NC_067400.1, forward strand.
TTTAGGGTCATACAGCCAATATATGTAATAAATGGAACTTGAATTAGGCTTTCCTAGCTTTTAGGTCAGCTCTTCATCTACTTTTCCATGTTGACATCTTGTTACTTAATCTTTAATCTACTACAAATTATCTTTGACCTTAATCATTCCATAGAAATTGTTTTCTTTTAGGTGATCAATGCTCTATCTGCCATATTGTATGGACTTTTCTTTGTCTTCATTTTTCTTTACTTCTTTCATTTCTCTATCTGTAATGCTTTTCTTCCTTGAACTTATCTTCACTCTTGCTTTCTATAATTTGACACTGTTTTCAAGTACCTCAGCTTTCTTAAATACTTTGATTTTCTCTCATGTTCTTAATGTTTGTGCTTTCAGATCCATTCCTTCATTCTCTACTGCTCCCACATTCTTTTTCTTAAGAGATCTTGTCTACTCCCATGGCTTCAATAATGACCTCTGGAGAAAGAACTCAATCTAGTCCTAACCTTTCTTCTGTTGGCTAAATGATTTGCCCTGGCTTTCTCATTGTCTTTTCAAATTGTATCAAACTGGTTGTTCTATACATGATTTTTTAAATAATCTTTTCTTCTTCAGTATTTCTAATATATCACTGACAGATTAATCTTCGCAGAACACTGACATACATATTAGCTACTCAAATTTTTAAAAAAATCTTCAATGATTCACTATTTCTTAAAAAATAAGACACTTTTTCATCTAATTTGAGATCTTTAATCATCTGGTTTATAGCACAATCTCCAATCTTATCTCTGTTTGTTTATACAAACTGTCCAAACAAATAGTTTTACTAATAGTATCAAGTACCACTCAAAATGTTAGTTATTTTATTTTGAAATACTTCTACATACATTTCTCCTTCATGGAATATTATCAACTGTCAGAATCACAGAATCTCAGATTTGGAAAGGGTTTTAGAGACAACCAATTTCAATCTATACCTGAACAAAGAATCTATTTGGCAAAAAGTTAACAAGTGATCTTCTAACCTAAGGACTCTTGAGAATGGAAACCCCCTAGCTCCTAATGCTACCCAATCCATTTTGGGAAAATTAGAATGCTTTTCTTCTCAAGCCTAAATCCTCTTTCCTCACCTCCCACTTCCAGCTATTCTATAAGGAGCAGAATAAACCTATTTATCTTCTACATGGAAATCCTTTTAATACTTATTTTATAGTTATCATGTTCTTCCTAATTTTCTTTTCTTTTATGGGAGTCCCTTCAACAAATTTTCATATGATATTAACCCAAGGCCCTTTACTACTAATTATTTTCAGTTTATGCTGATGATATCTGTGCAGGTAGTAGTTTACATATTGTTTTTCCCACCAGACTATAAGTTTCTCAAGAACAAGGACTATCTTTCTTTTTGCCTCCAGTACTATCCTCTGGTTAAGATGCCTCCTAACATGTGACACCCAGAATTGGACATAACATTCCCAATGTGTTCTCACCAGAGGAGAACAAATTTGGTTTACTGTCTCCTTTGTCTTCAACACTAATGAAGACTACATTAGATTTGGGGCTCTCAAATCACTCTGGTGACTTATATTGAGCTTCCAATCCACTGAAAGGGTTCAATCTTTTATAAGCCAATGGTTGTGAAGCCATACTTTTGCCACATTTTATTTATGTTTTGGGAAGATTCATGGTACCTTGGAGTTAATCTATACACAAAATGAGAAGTGATGAAATGAGGTAAGCAAAATTATTTCAATTATCTGTATACTTCAGATAAAGGTGTTTAGTGCCTTAATTATATAGATAATTATCCTCAATTCTCTATTTTTCTTTATGTATATATATGTACATATGAATGGGTAGATGGATGGATAGGGATAGTTTTTTCTTCAAAAAAAAAACAATCACTAAAATATCAAGAAAAACTCAATATATACTCTACCACTTTTAACCCACCAATCCCAATTTTAAATTTAACTTTCTTGCATGAATATTATTTTCTTTCCCATTTTGGTATAGTCAATTTTGCAAAAGCTTCTTCTAAATTTATGGGACAGAATAATGCAAATTTAAAACAGCACCATAATGGAAGATTCTTTTCCTACCAAATTACAGAAGAAGCTTGAATTAATTTGAATTGTACAGGCCTGCTCAACTGATTTTAGATCAAAACAAAATCCAAGCAAACAGGTCACTGACAATAATTTCATTCATTACAATCTCCCTCCCTCAATTTACTTTTATTTTTTTCCCTTATCCGATAGAGTTAAATTTAGTTTATAACTATCTAAAACCCAAATGAATAACTTATCAAAGTATTGAGAGACAGGATTCTTTTAGGGAACCTGAGATTTTGAGATTGCCTTTATTTTCTCCCAGCCTTTTGAAATATTTTGTTAAAACTGGCAAGAGAATTCCCAAACCAAAGGACAGCAACTGATTGACTAATTAAAAATGCATCCATCTGCTGGGGTGGCTGCTGCCTTGTTATTCGACACATGCCGATCTAAGAAGGTTGATTTATTTATGAAGACCTTATAACACTGAGAACTATGCATTCATAAACATGCAGCAATAGAAGTAGACACTGTTGCAAAAATTAAATATGTAGAGCTTTACAGAAATGTCCTGTCTTAGGTTTGGGATCACATATATTTGGAAAACAGAGGTTGCACTATTTCATTTATGGGTGGAACAAAATTACAAAGTAATATTATATATTTCTATTGATTTCTATTTTGCACTGACATTGTAGCTTATATATTTTATACATACATTTTAAAAGATGCATGTGTCATTTCCAGTGTTTGCTTTGTTTTTAAGAATTTTATACCAAATTCAAAAGAGCAATGCATTTATGTTTATCACTAAATTCTTCCAATAAAAAAGGACATTTCCCACTATTGAGAAGCTGCTTGCATTAGAATGATGGAATTTTAGAGATAGCCAGGAGATCAATTATTCCCACCTATTCCTTTTTGAGATAGGAAAACTGAGGGTTGGAGACAGTAAGTGTAATTGCTCAAAATTATAATGCTAGTGGGTGGTAGAACTGATTCTAGGAAGTGGACTCCAAGCTGAGTGTTCTTTATTCAAAATAAAATCTTTCCATATGACTATTAAATTAGATTGTTTGGTCCCCTCCCCCAACTTTTTAAAGCTATATATGGGATACATGGTTCATTATTATGATATGGGGGAAGGGAGCATGTGGTCCGGACTGATATATGCTTAGAAGAAAATTGCAGAAACAGTAGAAATTGCAGATCACATTTTATGTACTTAGAAAAACAGCCTGGGTTACAAAGAATTTGGATTCAAAGAAAATACATTATTTCAGGTGAGGGCTGCTAATAATATAGTTCACAAAATCCTAGTTTACAAAACAGGCAGACCACTGATGAGATGCATTTTTTTTTTTTGCAAGAGGATTCATTGCTATATGAGAGGGTGATGATCAGATGCCTATATTCACAGTAACCATGTTTGTGCCTGTGACAGATGATAGGTGGGAACACAGACAGCTGATTGGCAGACTAGTGGCTGTGAGACCCTTTTAAAGCTTTGCTGAAATTATCATGAAAGGCAATGGGGGGAAAGAGATTTAGGGTTTTGAAACTGATTTACACACAAATTTTAAGGCAGTCTACGAGTGTGGTGAATATGCACTCTATAATCAAATTGGAGGAATGCCCCTAATTCCCAGCAAACATAGACTTCCAGATTCTCTGTGTCTTAGGAGCCAGACAGTAACAAAATGGAGAATATGGATGATTTCCAGGTTTCATATATTAAAATGAAGGTGCCTATCAAAGTGTAACACTCTAAAACACAAGAAATTAGCATTTAAGGACAACAGCATAAATTATTGAGAGGCAAAGTAGAAAATGATGTAGTGGATAAAGGGCTAAGCTTAGAGTCAAGAAAACTTGAATTCAAATTCAGCTCACTAGCTATGTGATCATAGGCAAATCACCCAGTTTCTGCCTGCCTTGGTTTCTTCAACTGTACAATGGAGATAATAATATCACCTATCTTCCAAGGCTATTTTGATTTGAGGAACAAATATCTGTAAAGAAAATTACAAACTTCAAGTTCTATGTAAAAGACAGCTATCTTGGAAACACGTGTGTGTGTGTGTGTGTGTGTGTGTGTGTGTGTGTGTGTGTGTGTAAGCATGGGGAGGGGGCAGCTAGGTGGCAAAGTGGATAAAGTGCCTGTCTTGGAAGGATATTTCAGGAAGACAGAGTTCAAATCTGGTCTCAGACATTTACTAGCTGTGTGACCTGGACAAATCACTTAATCCACTGTGCCTCAGTTTCTTTATCTATAAAATGAGTTGAAGAAGGAAATAACAAAATAACAAAGTATCTTTGCCAAGAAAACCAAAGGTGAAATAACTCAACAACAATAATAACAAGTATGTGCATATATATATATATGTATATATACACACATACATATACATATGTATGTATATATGCATGTATATATAAAACAAAAAACTTAGGATCAATCATGTGCTATTCAAATTATATAGATTCATGTCTAAACTATTCAGAGTTAGGGAAGCCAAACAATTGAATTTCAGTCTTCTTTGGTTTGTGGAAGCCCAATCTAGCATTGGATTATTGCTGGTTCTGACTGGAATGGGGAGACCAGGCTGATTTTGGATACCAGAGAAGAGTTCCCAGGTACAGTGAGACATTAGACCTAATCCTGAGGGTCATTAGAAAAGAAAACCTTGATTCAGACCAATTCCAATAGACTTGTGATGGAAAGAGCCATCTGTATCCAGAGAGATGATTATGGGGATTGCATGTGCATTACCAACAGTATTTTCATCATTGTTGTTTGTTTGTTTTTTTTTTTTCTTTCTCATTTTTTTCCCTTTTGATCAATTTTTCTTGTGCAGCATGATAAATGTGGAAATATGTTTAAAATAAAAAAGAAAACAAACCTTGGACATAATGGACACAATATCATCACTTTAAAAAGAGCCTATAAAATCTGAACATGAAAAAACAGATTTTCTTTTTATCCTAAGGATATTCATTAAAGTTTATCCATTTTGAGTTGTTTGTGATTGTTGAAAATGAAGAGAGGAATAAAATCAGTCTCCAAATTTCATTTTGTTCAATAATTTCAATATCTTGCCTGATACTTTTAAAATTTTATTTTATTTTTCAAACTAGACATAAGTAAATAGCTCAATTGACTGATTTGAGTTTCATTTCCTTTTGCTTTCTGCTTTCCAGATCAACCAGAGGTTGACAAATGGCAGAAGATAATCTAAAATATGGATAATCTAAAGTGGATGATCTATAGCTAGATAATTAGTTCCTCATATCAAAAGGCAGAGAGACAATATGGCCTAATGGAGAGGGTACAGGCCTTGGGGTCAGTAAGATTCCAATATTTAAGTTCTGCCTGACAATCTGATATTAGGCAAGTCATTTAGGCTCATAGTGTCTAGGAAATTCTCTAAAACTATAAGACAGAAAATTTCCAATCTGTGAAGGAAGTTTCTACTCTGGGAAGCACCCTACAATAATGGAATCACAAATCACAAAGAAACAAATGAGTAAATGAATGAAATGAATGAACAATAACTGAATCACATAATAAATACTATGGCTTATGGTATGACTTGAGCAAGTCATCTAACCTTATTGATTTGCTCCTTTGGTGGAATGATATAAGGAAGAATATACTTCCCAGGGTTGTTATGAGGATAAATGAGAAAATGCATATAATTTGTGACTCCCACTTTCCTCCTCTTAAAAAATGAGAGGATTGGATGAGCTTACCTTCTATCTCTAAACATACAAAGACAGAGGCGAGAGTAAAACTATTCCTGTGTCTCTACTTTGTGGAAAAACTGAATGTAGTACAACCAAATCATTCATTTTGCCATAGCACTGACCAAACAATTGTGTGGTAATCTAAGCTAATCATCAAGACTACAGGAATGAATGGCTCAGACAGCAATCATTTTAACAAATGACAGAGGGTCTTGGGAAAAAAGGAAAGCTTGGGAAAGCATTCTCCAAAAATCTGTGATTCTATGATTGCAGGTACTCTCTTCAAAAACAGAGAGAGCAATCCTTCTGCACCTTGGCAGTTGGTCTTCTAAAGTGGTTATGTCTGAAAAATCTGGCAACCTGTTGCCATCTTGGTGATAGGCTTCTCCATACTTATCAAGGTTAATCCTCAGAAAACAGGTATAGTTTGTCCTTGAGCCCATCCTCAAAGCCTTTCTAGTTTAGTAGGAACTGGCATAATCTTTATTCCAGACTTCAAGATCAATTCTATCCCATGACAAAGCTACCAGTTTAACCAAGGAAGAATTTAAGGCTTAATCTAAAACTGGAGAAGCATAAATGGAGAAAATCTGGAAATAAAGGGCCACAAAAAGCTTGAGAAATTCTTCAATTGCAACCATTTCAGATACATTTACTAGTTACATGACTCTGGGTAAATCACTTCATTTTTCACTTAATTTCATTTTCCTCAACTTTCAAATTAGGGAATTGGGTTTGATAATCTCTAAATACATGATACTATGTTCTTATGTGAAGCATTTGAGCACATCCTTTTCTTTTCCCAGCTGTTTGTGCCCTCCTCTCCAAAGTAGTACATTTACTTTACACACATTTTGTATTTGTCTACATGTTGTATTCCTAGATAGAATGTAAGCTTTCAAAGGGCAAGGATTAGTCTATTTTTGTCTGCCCAGTGCCTAGCACCATACTTTAAATCTTATAAGCACTTAATATTTGTTTAGGAGATTGAATTAAACTGAAATTCAGTATATCACCTTTGATTCATTTACAACTCCATAATATACAGACACTTCAATTTATATAGAGGAATAAATTACCAGTCATTCAAACAATCTTTCTCATTGTTTCATTTTTAAGAAGACAACTACCCAAAAAATCCACTTTATGTACAATAATCATTTCTATTGAAAGAAAACAAACTAAAAAAACATTCACTTACGTGGTTGAAGAGAGTAGTATATGTAACTTGTTTTTCCTCTATAAAAAAGGGTCAGTTTGTACAGATGAAGGTTTTTTGAATAGCTTGTTTTTAGCCTTGCTAATTCAAGCAGTCCTCCTTTGTTTTTTTTTTTTTTTTTTTTTTTTTTTTCTCTCTTATGTAGATTTTTTTCCTTCTTTGTGAATCACAAAGCAAGAATGTGTCGTACTTAGAATTTATATTCCATGAAAATGACAAACCTCTTCATAGCCTGACAGGGAGTCTTTCTGGATATGTTTTGACTTGTGTCATATTTGTGCAAATAATCTCCAGGCACACTTTTGCATTGAAATCTACCAAATCAACACAAATTGGATCCTCGTGATTCTGACATTATTCTTGGCATTGTTTTAGTAAGAAGATAACTCACTAAAAGGCAACTTCAATATACCACCAAGTGTAATTTATTGAGAATTTCCAGGACTTGAACATATAAATTTTGAGCACAGTATTTATTCTCAGCAGTGTCATAATTTTTTAAAATGAATCAAAAATTAATCAACTTTCAAAAAAGTTGGAATCTAAGTGATACTAAGGTTAAATTATGCATGTGTTTTACTAGATGAAATGGAAATTAAAAAAAAAAAAACACACACACATTCCCAAGATAGTTTCTGGAAAATATATAGTTTGAAAAATAAGCTGTCTCTTCACACTGCTTAAGATCAGTGACATGGCTTTATTGTCATCAATTAAAAACTTTCTGGCATTTTCATATATTAATTAAGGTTTTATAATTATTTTATTTATTACAGTTTGTATAAAAGGTTAAAAACATGCAAATATTATATTCTGTAATATTTTTATTGGATATTTGTCTCAGTATAAGTGATTTTTAAAAATACTGGAAATTTCTTATTTTATTTTACTTTGCTGTTGAGTTCAATAACTTAATATAACCTATGTATCAAGAAAGAACAAAACTTCTGAGGATTAAGAATAGTCACCAAAAGGAAAAACAAAAACCAAAACCAAAACTCATAAATGAAATACTTTAGCTTCAGCAGCTTTAAGTAATTGGGGGAATCAAACATTTGCCAAACATTCCTCATTGGCTCGTCAAGCATCTGTGCTAACATCCCAAATAAACTCCAGGGCTATAAAGTTATTTGTACAGGTTTATTGGCTGAATTCTGCCAGAGAGAAACACAATTTGCCTTTTGCTGGGCCATATGAAGAGACCCAACTGTCACAAGGAATTATGCTTCCTACCATATTGCAGAGATCGACATTTCCATTTATTACTTTTGATTTGTTCATAAGACAACAAATTACAATAATAATTCAAATCAATATGTGATTTTTGTCCTGTTTGATCTTTAATTTGCTTTTACATTTTCCTTTCCCAAAATAGTCTAGCTAAAATCCATTGTTTTTCTTATCTTAATAAAGCAGAAAATAAAATATTACAAACTCAGATCATATTTAAAAAAATTATTTTTGGTGGTGACATGTTCCTTTCTAAAGTCTGAGATTTGGAAATCATTGTTTTTCTCTAGACTGGATAAGTGTTCCTACTGATTTTAGTAGATATTTGGAGTTTGTCCTTTAATAATTCATTTATATACATAGAGAATCTTAGTATCTATGGTTTATTAGCTTGGTCTTGAGCCACAAAGATGCCAAATATCTTGCTCTAAGTCACATAGCTAATAAATATGTGGCACTATTTGAACTCAGATCTTCTTAGTTCCAAATCTAACAACTTATTCATCCACCATGCTGCTTTTCCAGATTCTTATATAATCATTTAAATCTTTGCCAAATTAAAAATTTGCTCCAATCATTAAGAAATAATGTCAAATTGCCAAAGAATATTATAATCAGAATGAGAAAGGCACCAGATGAGAACAGAACAATTCAGAATATATCTAGGTCTTAAATTAGCAGCTTCATCTCCTAAAAACCAAACTTCTGATTTTACTAATAATCATTTCAAAGTAGCAATCAATTGTAACCAACAAATTTCAGTGTCTTTATGGTGTGATTTTATAGCCTAGAAAATAATCATTTCCCCATAGAAATGCATTTACTTGAGCAGGGTGAAATCTTTTTAAAGTCCCCAATGCTTATAGCTGATTTTATATGTTTAACAATAAAAGTTCCCAAGTAATTTTATTAGCAAAGTACATACTTATGGGTCAGCTAAGAATCTGTCAGTCTCTGATAAGAAAAAAATTAGCTACTTAAGAATATCCAAACTAGGAAAGAAACTTAAGATTATTTATTCTCTTCTGACTACCTCCATTAAAGTACATCTTGTGTGCTCTTTTTCCTTATGATAAGACTATTAGACTATAGAATACTCAACTTCCTAGGGTCATTTTACCTCAATTCTGAATTTTGGTTAAGAGCTGAGGCTGTGGGAATTTAGATATGTTTGTGTATGTGTGTGTATGTGTGTATATTTGTGCATTTGAAATTGTGTGTGTGTGTATGTGTGTAAAAACAGCTTGGGAAGGAGCTCCCACTACCCCTCATCCATCCCCAGCTTTTCCAGAGCATTGCATATTAAAGGAAGCGGCTGGATCCAACAGATGCCCTCCCTCCCCCTCCTTCCTCAACCTAAATGTACTGCTGGGCCTCGGGAGGCCTATACAACACAAAGCTTCCATCCAAGGCTGTCACTTGACTGACAGCAAAAAAGCTTCTCAGGAGATGGACAGACATGAGTAGGTGGACCAGAAAAAAATAGAGGGCTAAATAGATTAAATCAGAATCCAGCCAAGTGAAGGTCCTAAAACTATCATTCTTTGGAAAGCTTCTAAACTCGATGGTCTGGGTCATTTGATGTGTGGAAAACAAATGTAATCATTTTCATGTTAATCTCACTTCCAATCTATTTTTTCTTTTTTGGTCTCCCCCAAATAAATGAATAGATGGCATATTTGAGCTATGCAACCTAAAATTATTTTACAAAATAATGTAATAGGCTTATAGAAACTCGTAGAACCCAGAAGATATCAAGCATCCCACATTTCCTTGTTCAGTTCATTTGCTTTCTACATTTTTAATCTATTCACTCAGCAACTCAGCCATGCTGAGCTGTTAGGCAATATGGACATTTAGCAAAGTATTTTAAATTGTGATAATTTTAGTGAACACTGTAAAACTTTTCAATGAGGACATAATGAGACAAGCAGAGGAAACTTGGTCATGCATTACCGAGTAACATTAAGCTTACCATCTAATAGTATCTACTGGATTAGTTTCTGTCCAAGTTAAATGATTATGGATACATGGCCACCATAATGTAAATAGGCAGGTTACTATCACACATCTGAGCTTTTAGGCTTGAGTGTCGGAAAAAACTCTCTCTAGCCCTTAGAGAAGCTTACTTTTTTTTTTTTTTAAAGACAAGGCTGTGTAAGGCAAGGTTGATGGAAGTGTTTCAGTAATATAAAACCAGGAAAATAGAAATATCAGCAATGTGCAGGCAGGACAAGACATTTATTTGCCCCAGGCAGGGTTTGAAAATAACACCCCGTTTGTGTTACTGTCCACCAGATATTTAGAGATTTGCTATAACACATGCAGCTAGATATATTACAAAATAAACATCTGTATGCTGTGGGGAGTAGAATCTTCTGTTGTTAAAAAAATGAATTTTTTTAGAGTGACATAAAAATGTCCCTGACTACTATAGACTGGACAGCTGTCTATCCAGCCTGTCCCCTGTTCCCAATTCACTTGAGTATCATCATGAGGAATGAATTCAGATTGTTGATTTGAAATGTTTATATTATATAAATGTTCTTCATAGAAGACTTGCCCAAACCTGACTTAAGCAGGCCTCATAATCAGCCAGAACTCATCTATAGGAGGTGGTTTTAAAGGGTTAGTTCTTCCTGTGACCACTCTTTAATAAACAATAGTAGCCCTTTTCTCCATATGCCAGCTAAAGTGATAATCCATTCTCCCTCCAACCCCCCATAAAGAAATAAAGCTACACACACACACACACACACACACACACACACACACACACACACACCACACCACACACAAACAAAACCATTTAAACTTATAGGAGAAATTTTACATGTGTGTGTGATGAGGATGGGTGTAGGAACCGTTCAATTCAATCAAACAATTGGTTATTGGCCGAGTTATATTCCCCATCCTCTTCTACTTCAAATAACTCTTTTTTTATGTACTTTGTGGATACAAGATGGTAGAGAAAGAATGAATCCTGGAACTGGAACAACAAGTTCAAATCCCAGTTTGTTGTACTGTGGGAGTATAGGTAAGTTACTTCTCAGAGAGTCAGTTTCTTTGCTTGTGATGCAAAAAAATAATACTTGTCACTACTACTTGCCTCCCAGGGATACTATGAGGAAAATAGTTTTTAAATATTAATGTGAGACATAAATGGTAATAATGATTGTCATGTGGACAGATTCAAATTCTAAGAAAAACTAGTTTCCAAAATTCATGTTCATCAATTCCATTCAAATGCATTCCTGTTTGTGTTAGGGGACAAAGGTAGATTTAGAGGCAGATGGGGCAAAGAACCATAAAGTTCTTTGGTGACCAAATATATTTTTTCTCAAGATCACTGACCAAATATGTTTTTTCTCAAGATCACTGAATGGTGCCATTTTGTACATGTCTCATCATTTTATGATTAAAACAAATACTACCAAGTTAAACACTGTCTTTTTGTTGTTGTTTAGTCATGTCCAATTCTTCATAATCCCATGGATCATAATAATGTAGATGAGTTTTCTTGGAAAAGATACCAGAGGAATTTGCCATTGCATTTTTCAATGGATTAAATAAATGGAAATTAAGTGACTTGCTTAGGATCACAAAGCTAATAAGTGTTCAAAGATATATTGGAATCAGATCTTTCTGACTCTATCAGCAATCTATCCATTGAGAACACCTAGCTGCTCAAGAGCTAGCTAGGTAACTAATTTACTGCCTCAAACACTGTTTGGATACTTTGAATTCCACAGAAATAATGTGTTATATAAACCAATCTCAGGAACACCATGAAAGAAATGTTGCTTTTGTATTTCATTGGATGAGTTTACTTGCTTTGGACAAGTTTTCATGAATTTATAGTGAACTTTTAGGAAGTAGCTAATGGAAAATGGGAAGTTTCTAATGTAAAATAATAATATTATAATCTGTGAGAATTTAACTGAGCACACCTTTTTTATTTAAGGCAAATTGTCCAGGAAGGAGAATTCCCTTTTTGTGAAGGGGAAAACAAACAAACAAACAAACAAAAAAACCTCTCTCTATTCTCTACTTGCTATGTAATTAAGAAAATGTATCATTTCAAAAGTTAGACTTTACAATTTATAAAATTCCTTAAAGGATTGCTTTTGTTCCTAAAAATACACTAGAAAAAGGAAATGTTAAATGTTGGAGGAAATATGGTCAAACTGGGACACTAATGCATTATCGATGGAGTTGTGAACTAATCCATCTCCATTCTGGAGGACAATTTGGAACTATGCCCAAAGCGCTATATAAAACTGTGCATACCCTTTGATTCAGTAATACTACTACTGTGTCTATATCCCGAAGAGATCACAAAAAAGGGGAAAAAATCCACATATACAAAAATATTCGTAGCAGCTCTTTTTGTGGTAGCAAGGAATTAGAAATTTAGCCCATCAGTTCGGGAGTAGTTGAATAAGCTGTGATATATGAATGTAACAGAATACTATTGTTCTATAAAAAATGAGCTGGTGAACTACAGAAAAAATTCGGAAAGATTTACATGAACTGATACTAAATGAAGTAAGCAAAACCAGAACATTGTACACAGGAATAGCAATACTGTGTGATGATCAATTATGATAGACTTAGTTCTTCCCAACAATACAGTAATTCAAGACAATTCCAGTACACTTTGAAATGGAAAATGCCATAGAAAGAACTATGAAGACTAAATGCAGATCAAAACATACTCTTAATTTTTTTCCTCTCATATTTTTTTCTCTTCTCTGAGTTTCCTTTCACTATATAGCTAATATGAAACACTACAAGTATATTGTGCATGTATAACCTTGGTCAGTTTGTTTGCTGTGTTAGAGAGGGGAGTAAGAAGAGAGGGAAGAAAGAGAAATCTGAAACCTTAAATCTTACAAAAATCAAAGTGTGAACTATCTTTACATGTAATTGGGAAAAAAAGCAATTAAGTAAAAAATGTATCAGGTATCATTTTAGATGTTGGTTTTTGAAGTTTCAAAATAAACATTTGTAAAAAAAAATAAATGCTTCATAAAGACTGCATGAAGTAATTAAAAAAAAGGAAAAAGAAGAGCTTCCAACTTCATTATGGAATGTCATAAATTATTTTTATTGTTATAATCTCCCCCCCCTCCATCTCTCTTCTAAGATTCAGTTGCAATTATTCTTCTTTCTGAAAAGACTTGGAAAGCTCCTCCCCAAGTATTCATGAATTGGTACTTAGTCTTGATAATTTTCTTTATTTCAGGAAAAAAAAAACTTTTTAAAAAAGAAAAGAAAAACATCTTTAGATATCACTGGATTCCTATAATACAAATCCACTTTGATATTTGTTTTCATGGTAAATTAACACAGTTTTAATAGTTCTCCCAGTAAATCTAACAATCACTGTAGCCATATCTTTAAATTTAAGACCAGTGTCTAATCAAGAGTCTAGTACTGGTATTTTAAATTAGTGCAAATGAATGCATTGTACCCCCACATGGCTATCCTTGGTTTTGATTCTGCCAGGTATTATGCATGCAAGGCTCCAATTAAGACTTTACCACCCTTCATTAAAAGCATGGCTTTCATTCATAAAAGACCGTTCTAAGTCTTAAAACATACTGTTATGCAATAGGATGTCAGGTTAGATTGGTCCCTATGTCTTCCCGAAGAAAGGAGCGAAGTCTCTACAAAATCCAAAGGGGTCAAAGAGAGCTAAGGAAAGCTTTTAAATAATTCTAAGAATTTCGAGTTCTTGGCTCTCTCTAAACTGAATTCATGCCGTGTGTTTAGTTGTTCTTAGAATCAGTCCAAAGTAAAATTGTGTTCAGTTGCCTCCAGCTCTTTGCAGTGTTTCCCTTCTCCTTCCCTGAGAAGTTGCCCCTTCTCCTCAACCCCCATCTCCAATCCTCTTTGCTGTCATACTTTCACCCCATGACTTATCAAAATCTAATGTCAGATCCTTCAATATGCCTAAGAACTTAACTCCATTTAAGTGTCTCACTCTTAGGGTATTTCCATGTCAGTAAGGTTCAAAACCTTAACATAAAGGAATAAACATTGCAACAGGCTTTATTATCCTCAACAAACATTTATGGTAGCATTCTGGGGAAAAAAAGACTGAGTTTCTTCATCTTTGAATTGAAAACATTGGACTGGATGATCTCCGTAGTTCTTTCCATTTCTAGATCCTACAGCAAGCTTATGAACCCTGGGCTTTGACCAGTCCTGATTCCATGGTCCCTGAATGTTTTATCTGATGAAGTGAGCTATACCAATCTCAGATGACTACATGACTACCAATATGGCTATTGGGATCACTTGATTTAGGAGTACCCAGATACTTCACCATTTTAAAACAAGCTCCTTTTCTTTGGAAAAATGATTCCTTGAATTCCAGAGTTGTAAGAAACCTTAGAGATCTCCTTCTTCTCACCTCCATGTTTTTTAATAGAAGAGAAGCAATGGGAGTATAATAGAAAGAATACTGGATTTGGAATTAGGAAACTTTGTGGTCAAACCCTGGATTTTGAAGACATTGACTATAACTTCAGAAAGTTAGCTATCACAGTGCATAGAGTGCCAAGCCTGGAGTCAGGAAGATTATCTTTTCAAATTCAAATCCAGTCTCAAAAATGTACTAGCTGTGTGATTCAGGACAAATTATTTAACATGCTTACCTTAGTTTCCTCATCTGGAGAAGGAAATACTCTAGAATTATTGCCAAGAAAACCTCAAGTAGAATCTAAAGTTTCAATGCAACTGAAAAAAAAAAGTACTGAACACAACATCTCCAGGGAAGCCATTTAAATATTTTGATCCTTTCTTTCCTTAACTCTAAAACTGGGATATGAATACTCATACTCACCAGGTATATCAAAAAGTTATGTTGAGGAAAGACCTTTGTAAACTTTTAAGTAAGATAACCTTAGAAGGGAAACCATTCAGATTCATTGTCTTCAGTATTTGAAGGGTTACCATGGAAGAACAGCACTAGACTTGTTCTATTTGTCTCCAAATCTCAAAATCAGAGTTGGAGTGACAAATGGAAGTAACAAAGGTTTGTATTTGTTGGAAAGAAAAAAAATGTACAAAAATTGGATTAATGGAGAAGTTTACTGGGCTGCTTTATGAGGTACTGGGCTCCCTCTCACTAGAAGTCTTTCAGCAAAGGTCACAAGGTTGGATATTTTAGAAAGGATACTGTGTAGGGTACAATTTGGAGGTCCATTTCAGTGAGAGTTCTTTGAAAAAAAGAATTACTATGAAGAAGAAAAAAATTGTTTTAGTCCATTAGTCATGGTTGATTCTTCATGACCCCATTTGAGGTTTTCTTGGGCAGATATCAGAATAGTTTGCCATCTCCTTCTCTAGCTCATAGGTGAAGTGTCTTACCTGGTGTCACAGAGTTAGTCAATGTTTAAGAAAAGATCTAAACTCGGGTCCTCCCTGTAAGGGCACTCCTTTATCCACTCCATCATTTAGCAGTTCCTGAAGAAAATAAGGTATTGGTTTAATGACATCCTGAGACTGCTTAAGATTATAGAAAGAAAGCTCTTTTTTAGTCAGATGGTGGCAGGCTCCAACTAGAATTCAGATCTCCTAATTTTGACTACCTAAAAAACAAGCTCTAGGTTGCAGAATGTTAGGTGTCTGTTTGTAAACTTAATGAAAATAGAAAGGTAATGATTTTAAAAGTGATAAAGGCATATTAAGCTCTAATAGTTTGAAAAGACACTAAGACTTTTGGGACACCTTTATAGTTAAGGTCAGTCTTAATCAAAGGTGGGACATTGCTTTCCAATAGCATACATACATACACTGAAAGAAAGACTGAAATGAAGAATGTCCCATGTCCAGCTACTACCATTTCTTTTTAAGTATGGAAGAACATTCTCCTGTTCCCAAACTATCATTCTTGGGAAGAATTGCAATGTTTTGTATCAGTCCCTTATATCTGGATATCAATCAGCTTGCCTCTCATAGTAGTGTGAAAGATTCTAAAATCTAGGAATTGTAGAAGCATGTAGAAGCTACCAAGTTTGGAGCATAACTGAGGGTAGCTCTGGCAATTTCTCGGATGAGCATACCCTAAGCACTCTCAAATCTGTTTGGCCCAGGAACTGAGTGAGCACCTGTGCACTGACCCAATTGGCTATTCCTTTAACCTGACATTCCATGAATCAGGAAGAATTAAGTCAAGGCCAGTAGTTGATGAATTAAAGATTAGAAATCTAGTTCTGAATTTGGGTCATTCCTACTCTGATGAGTAAATATTATTGGATAAGTTACACTAGAGAGGCAGAGAAGGGAATAGCAGAGTAGTTAGAAGGCCACTAGGAGAACTACATGGGAAAATAGGATGACTCTAGAAAGGTTATTGGCAGGAAGAAGAGGAACATGTGTTACAATTGGAAGTAATTTCACTTTTTGTACAGCCCTATCAGAAGAATTAACAGAGAATTCAGAGATTAATTATCCATCCTGTTTAATGAGATCTATGAAGAGATTAATAGACTTTTATTATGAAGTGCGATGTAAAAATTAGCCAAATCTGAGGGATTTGAAAAAATATGGAAATCAAATTATTAAAAAGAAAAAAAGGGGAAATTGTGAGAAATGGACCAACAATTGTTCTCCACAATTATGAAAATTAAATTGGAGAAATGAAACAAATTAGAAAACTGAAACCCAGAAGGATATCAAGGGTGGAGGTTATCTACCAAAAGAATGTAAACTCCTTGAGGGCAGAAATTGACTTTTGTAATCTGGGGAGGTAGCCTGAGATTTAAAAAGAATTTTTTGTTCTTTGCCCTTAGCCCTCGTCTGTTATCCTTCCCCCTTCTAGAATATAAACTCCTTGGGAGCAAAGACTGGTTATGTAATGTGGAATGGAAATTCATGACATGTAACTTCTGTAACATCCAATTAATGAGGAATCAGGGGTTGTGCTTCAGGACAAGAAATAAAAGCTGCATTTGGAGTCCCAAAGGTGTGTCTGTTTATCTAGGCACCCAGTCACCCATTCTTGTAAGAATGTAAAATAAATCTTTCCTCCATTCAAAAAGAAAGAAGAAGAAGAAAGAAGAAGAAGAAGAAAGAAGAAGAAGAAGAAGAAGAAGAAGAAGAAGAAGAAGAAGAAGAAGAAGAAGAAGAAGAAGAAGAAGAAGAAGAAGAGAGAGGAAAAGGAAAAGGTAAAGAAAGAGGAGGAAGAAGAGGAGGAGGAGGAGAAGGAGGAGGAGGAAGAGGAAGAGGAGGAAAAGGAGGAAGAGGAAGAGGAGGAAGAAGAAGAGGAGGAAGAGGAGGAGGAGGAAGAGGAGGAAGAGTAGGAGGAAGAGGAGGAGGAGGACGAGGAGGAAGAGGTGAAGAAGGAAGAGGAGGAAGAGGAGAAAGAGGAGGAGGAGGAGGAAGAGGAGGAGGAGGAGGAGGATGACGACAACAACAACAACAACAACAACAAGAATGGTGAAATTTCCAGTCTTGGAATTTTTTGACAGGTCCATTTTATATAATGGTTATAGAAAGATTGGGTTTCCACAAATCAGTGGAAAGAAGTAATTTGAGAGTTTATTTGTAGGTGGAAGAAAACATCTTCCCCTCCTACAGCAGAGGTAAGAAGAATGCTTTTGATATTTGGGCTTTAGGAAATGACCTTTTGCTATGGAGACATGAAGAATCAAGATTAATCAAATATTTTTTTTTCTTTTCCCATTGGACATTGTTTTTGTTTAAGAGACTGTTAATAGGGAAATTATTTAAAGTCCCATGTTTTTCATTCATTGATCAACACTGAACAAATTTCATTTTCATTGTTCTATTAATAAGCCATGGATCAAATGCACTTTCCCTTCTAGTCTTACAATGTAGATCATTGGGATACATAGTACTGTTCGAAATATATTTATTAAACTAGGCTTTAAATCATAATAAAACATTTTTAGAAGTTAAAGCAGCCTTGGGTTAGTGTATATTACAAGGCTTTAAGATAGGACTTTAAGTTAGGATCTGGGAAACATTTAAAACAAAGGACATATTTTACATTTTGGCATCTTTTACTTTCTTTTGCCATTAAGTGAACTTTAAAGTACATTTGACCTTGTTACAAAGATGAATCTAAAGTGTCAAACAATTTTCTGGCAGTGTATATATCTGGCCAGTGTTTATAGAGAGAAAAGAAAATCATTTAAAGAGTAGAAGAACTCAAGTATTTTTTTTTTTTTTACAAGAAGTACAGTCATTTATTATATCACTAGGACCATGATGGGTAGATACATTTACACCTCTTTCAACACCTGTGGTCATTTCCTTTCTGATAAATCAGGAATTCTGAATTGCTAGTGGACTAAACTCTGACCAATCCAAGTCTCCCATCTTCTTTCTTGCCCTATTTTTAGGAGTCTGGCTGTTAAAGCACTTTTTTTTTTCTGCATTGGAACAATGCAGCAATATACAGGGGAATTTTAAGCAGCTGATTTCTGACCTCAAGCACAAAGCTGTTTCAAAGAGGAGTAGTTATGTTCCAGATCTTCTTCCAGGCAGGGCTCTTGGCCCTTCAAATTATTAAGCTGTGATGGGACTTCAAAATGAAAAAAGAATCAGAAAACGAAAAAAGTCACTCAGTGTATCATAGTTAAATGATGCATTGGTTTCAGGCAGCTGTGACTGGAAAGGCTTCCTTTAATATTCTGGGAGCATATTCCTAAAAATCAATACATGTTTGAGAAATTTCCCTGATTTTTTAAGGATTCAGGCAGGCGCCTATGGCCCACTTCAAACAAATACACATAGGCAAAAATAGCAATGCTCATCAGGAGAGATAGCACACAACCGTTGGAAAAAAAATCTAGTGTTGGTTAATGTTGAGTGAGCCCAGGAAAATCCATTATCTTTGTCCCCCAAACCTTGGAGGGAGTTTAAGGGAACCCAGAAATGTTTTTCCCCAAGAAAGCTTTTCTAAAAGGCTTTTTCTTTGCTTAAAGTTGGTATTTATTTCCCCTCTAACAATGAAATTAATAATCAGAGCAACTAGATTTGAAGGTCACTGGAATATAAACCCCTTTCTCCAACCTACCCTTGGCTAGCTGAATACACAGAGCCAATCTCTATTCCATGCCAGCTCAAGAAGGGAGAGGAAGGGGATGGGGCAGCAGGTCTTTAGAGCAAGTGGGCTCGTATATGACTCTCCACGGGAAACCGAGGCTGCTTCAGTGGAAAGGGGCTGTCCAAGGATTTCAGCCCCTAAAGGTTTAGCCAGACGCTGAAACAAGGCAGGCTCTAGCTGGCTCGCTCTCCTTTCTCTGCGTGCTGCCCCTCTCCCCATTCACATGTAGAGATCACACTTTAAAAAGAGAATAGCTAGCTGCCACTCGGAACGAATCCTCCTTTTTTCATTTCGTTGAGTTTCTCCTTCAAATGCTTGCCCGTTATTATTATAAGCTTTTCTTGGGGCCCTGGGCTGTACAGATTGCGGCGGAAGGTTGTGGGGCAGAAAGATGCCCTCCTGGAGCGAAAGACCCTTCCTTCTCCATTGATTTGTCACACTGACGTCTTTGTCTGGACCCCCGCCTCCTCCCCTTTTCCTCTTTTCACTTCACTCACTTCGCCCGCTCTCGCCGCCTGGGTCTGTATTTTCCCAGAAGGTGGCGCTATTGGTTTAAAATGAGCCGCAGCCGCTCGGGCTAGAACCTAAGCCAGCACCCAGGGCTGCTGCCCTCCGGGGGTTAGCGGTGACTGTTTTTTAAGCTCCGGAGGAAATCCCTGAGGGAAAAAAAAAAGAAAAAGAAAAAGGAGGAGGGGCAGCTAGAGGAGGAGACAGAGAGAAAAGAAACATAACTGCGAAAAATCCTGGAAAGTTAATGCATCCCCAGATCTTGCCCTCCATGCGTGCCCTACCCCCACTAACCCCGACCCTTCTCCATCCTCCAAAAACAGGCCAAGAAAAATTGGCGCTGGGAAGTGGAATCAATGGACAATACTTATGTGATCTCGACCTTGTCACCGCGTTGAAATGTGCCAGGTACTTTTTTTAAGGAAACAGAAGAAATCCCTCAGAGGACTTTCTCCCCAGACAGAAAGACTTTCCTTTTTTTTTTTTTTTTTTCCTTTTAAAAAGTGATTGGGTGATGAGAGGGTGGAGTAGGGTAAGAGAATTTAGTCTTTGAAACCTGACCCTTTCATGTACACCAGCATCTTCATTCAGAGGATCCAGGTTTTTGCATTTCTTTATTCTCAAATCATGTAGATTAGGGGGACTGCTGACTCTCCCTTTTCTCTGTTGTTAATTCATTTTCCTGGAACTTCACCTGAGAAAAGGAGGCGAAAGAGGTAGAGCACTGCCAAACACAGGCGGGTAATAGTCGGTTTCCTATATATCTTTGAATTTTATCCTATTCTTTTAATCACCCTGAAGCACCCCCTCTCGCCCCCTGCACCCCATTATCGATACTTAGAAGGTAATCGTCGTCCCCGTTTCTGACTCTTTCCTTAACTGGTTAGATGAGATAGAGCCCTTCAGAGAAAAGGTAGTGTGTGGAAGAAAAGGTTATTGAATTGTAAAGGAGAGGTGAGAACTGTTCGTTTATCCCCTAACACAAGTCCTAGATCTGTTTTAAACTCAGCAAATTGAAAGGACCACGTAGAAAAGAAACATCAAGGAAGAGCTAGGTATAAAGGGATGGTGGTGGTGGTGGTGGTGAGAGGGCATGAAAATATAAAACATTTTTCAGGGACCTCATTTTATTGGTGGAAGTGGGCCCCTACTCTTCTTCCTCTTCAATTAAGACACCATTTTCAAGACCAACAGCTCCCTTTTTCGTACTCGCGGGGTTTTGACTCCTATTTTAGGTAGTTAGTGACTGAGGACCCAAGAGCTGGAGGATCTTAAAGATGTCCCCGGCCCCCAGCCATTTATACTCCACCATCCTCACCCTCTAGCCGAAATGAGCTAGCTAGAGGACAGGATTGATACTCCAGATTATAGAAGCAGCTCCGGAGGCGGAGAGTCCCCAATACGTCGGCATCTCCCGCTGCAGAGACAAGCACCCGGCAAAATGCAAAAGCGGGAGGAAACCCGAGAAGTGCGGACTTTAAGCAGGGGGCCGGGGCGGAGACGAAGCGGAGCGATCTCCCTCGCGATTGGCCGATCCCTTCAGACTGGCGGCCTGACGTCACTGCTCTCCGCCTCCTTGGCAATGTCTACAGCCCGCTGCACTCCTAACTTAAGCATTTATTCCACTGGGATAGAACAGGCAAGAGCGGCGCTGCATCGACAAAATCATGGCTGGGATTTTCTATTTCATCCTCTTTTCGTTTCTGTTTGGAATTTGCAATGGTGTCACCGGTTCTAGGATATATCCTGCCAACGAAGGTAAGGGTTTGCTGGGTGCGCGCTGAGGACGGACGGGAGGATAGACGATGCTTTTTCCCGGCTATTCCGGAGATCTTGGATCCGGGGTCCGAGTGTGCGCCATCCTCTTAGCTGTATGGGATGGACAGGGGTGGTGCAAGCCGGAGAAGAGGAAAGATGAAAGATTCAGGCGATCCAGGTGGGCGCCGCGGGTGCCACGATGGATGCAAGCTGCAAGTCTGTCCAAGTTTAGTGAGAGGGGCCAAAGTTCATTAGCATCCGCGGACCAGTGTCTCCAGGGGACGGGACAGGCTCCCGGGAACCTGAGAGCGGTGTAATTCAGCGCAACGCAGATCCTAAAGTGGAGTTCTGCAAAGGATCGCGAGTTAGTGGTGGGAGAGAGATCAAGTCCAGCGGCTGGAGCGGGGTGGGGTGGTGGATCCTATTTCTTCTGAGACTTCATCCCTTGCTCCCAGAGTCTTAAAGTTTGTTATTTTACTACACCATCCCTTCTCTCAGCTATTTTCTTTAATTTCTTAAACCCGAGAAATAAGGCTGCAGGTTTGCAGCAGGATCGCGGCTGCTGCGCCAGCCAGGGTGTTAGTGACCTGATTTTTCAGGGACGTGACTCTACAATCCTGGATGCGCTCCTGTCACTGGCAGTCCGGGAGCTCTCCCATTCCTCGGTTAATATAATCCTTACCGCTCTCGGGGAAAGAGAAGCAAGTTGCAATCCAACAGATTGTAGGGTTTCCCTTTGCGGCCCTCCCTGCGAGCGTCCCTGGAGGTGGCGTCTTAGTTCCGAAATAAAAGCTTTAGACAGCTAAGGACAGAGCTTTTTCTCCGCTCATTCTCAGAGCGTCTGGAACGAGCGCATCTGTGCGGTCCGAGAAACTGGGTTAATTTATTAGGCTCATTTCTTAACCAGAGAGGCAGTAGAGAAGGGGTGTGTGTGTGTGTGTGTGTGTGTGTGTGTGTGTGTGTGACCATTATATCTATACCTATCCACTATCTATCTATCTATTTATCTGTCTATATCTAGTCTTTCTGCGCATTCCGATCCAATTTATATATTTCTCCTTACAAAGGGAGATGGGGCTAAAAAAAAAAAAAAAAAAAAAAAAAAAAAACGTAGTTTCATCCACTTAATGTAGGAACAGACGATATCCAAAACTAGAGAGGCTGGAGATGAGAGATATACACATACCTGACTACAGAGAAAGACTGTCTATGGGGGAGATAAGATGGTCCTTGCTCATCTCCGTCCCCCAGATCACCCGGGGCCTACTGTCTTCAGTTACCTTGTCAGGTGTGGGCGGCGGGGAGTCCTTTACAGAGGGATAGGCAGGAGATAATCATCAGGCCCTGTGCGCTCGCTCTGCTACTTCGTGAACTTAATAGTCCGTCCCGGGAGACTTCTGTTTGTTACCAAACGCAGAGCCCCTTTCCTCCTTTTGATTTCTTTTCTTTTCTTTCTTTCTTTCTTTATTTGTGGGGGAAAGGAAGGGGAGCCATGGGGCTAGGGTGGCTAGAGAATCTAAACTTAGAGCTGGGGTGAAATAGCTGTAGCCAAAACCCACCGACGTAGCCGCAGTAAGGAAAAGCCAGGATGTCTCCTCCCTCTCTAACGCGCCCTCCCCTTATTTTTTTCAATAAATTCATTTTGTTCCTTCTTTTGATTCTCATCACGTTTCCTTTTCTCCCCTTTTACCCTCTCTTTCCCCCCCCCCCACTTTTTTTTTTTTTTTTTTTTGTAAATTGGGTCGCATTGTTCCCTTTGTTTCCTTAATCCACCTTACATTAATCCAAATGGATGTTGCCTGCTTTTCTCTGGGGAGAGAAGAAAGATACGGAGGTGGGGGAAGGGTGGAGGGATATACTAGGTGCTGTGGTAGGGGTGTCGCTGCCGGGGGGTGGAGGATAGCGGTTACAATTTTAAAAAATCATATTAGAGATTTCAATCTCTCCATAAGAAGAAAAGGAAGAGAAATACTGGTTATAACTAGATGGATTGGGAAGGGGGGGAACTACTGGGGAGGAAAGAATTCAGAATAATGGGAAGGGGGCGGTGTTGGAGTAAGGAGGGATTCATCATACCCATTCCGGGGAATTGTTACCCCTCACCCCGTTCTGGTTGGCCTTGCTGATCAAGTTAATATACCATTGGTTCATTTTTAGTGGATCTTTGGGCCTCCAGATCATCAGGGACTATGGGGAAGGGAATAAAGATAGAGGATTAGGAATTCATTTGGATTCTCAATGTCATAAAGATAAATGACCTTAGCTGTTCCCAAAAAAGGACGTCTTTCATACTTATGTGGTCTCATAGCATCCTGGTTTGCAGTTCCAAGTTACGATGACAGAAGCATATCAAATCCATTAGATACTACTATATATACCTAAAATTCAAAACTCGAATTCTCTTCAGAGGTGTGAAAGGAAACATCAAACCGTCTCCACCAAGAGACCATAGACTATGTTATTCTCCATACTTGGCTATGATTCTAGAACACATCAGGCATCTTTCCTTTGAAACTTTGCTATTTTTAAAAATCAGCTTATCGAACATTAATGCCATATAGGTTTAGTTGTGATAAACAGAAAAGGATCATAGAAAAGGGAAAAATAAACTCAATCAACCAATAAAAAAAAAAAAAAAAGAATCCTTAGTCTTTTATGATCCTTGGGGGAAACTCATAAAGAATTCAATTATGACTTTGCCAGGCAGTTTTAGGTTATATAGTCACCTGAAACTTGTGAAAATAAATATAATTCCATCCAATGCCATTCATAGATATCTGCATATTTTACTCTGGAGTTTAATTGCCCCATATTGTCTTCTCATTTTATTTTGAATTCTGCATTTATCTTTAAAACCAAGTGGATTAACAGAGTCCTTGGAAGGAATTTTAACTGCTAGGCAAGTTAAATAAATAAAAACCTACAGATTTAAAGGGGGGGAGAAGATCAAGTGAATAATGATTATTTACATAAGTGAAACAAAGTTTGGGTTTAGATCAGAGTTGGATGTGCTTACCCTCCTCACATATGGAAACACTCAAGCAAATAGTTTCTGTAGTATTGGCTTTTAGTGATTGGAAATTAATCTATTTTGCTTTGTTTTTCTGCAGTTACCTTATTGGATTCCAGATCGGTTCAGGGAGAGCTTGGGTGGATAGCCAGCCCTTTGGAAGGAGGGGTAAGTTCTGAATGGGTAGCTGATCAAAAGAGCTTTTTTTTTTTTTTTTTTTTTAAAGAGTGATTAGTAAGTTTCTGGAGAGCCCTAATGGCTCGATTATTGTTGATTGTGGTGAGGAGGTCAGATTTCCTCCATGGCCTATGAAGTGAATTAGGCTTTGTTGAAGAAATCCTATACTCCCCCTGGATAACTCTGTCATGGAAGAACTAGAAACCAAAAGGGCAGAAAAGGGTTTCAAAATTAGGAGATTGGTTGAGGCATGGACTTAGATGCCTATTTAAAACTAAAATACTGACAAGAAACATGATCTAGGGACCAAATTGGAATCTATGCCTATTTCTGTTATAGCCGTGAAAGACCTTACAGGGGTTAACTGTGGAGCAATTGTGTTATTTCCAGATTAAGAAAATGAATCAATAAAGATAAAGGAGGGAGAAGGCAGGTCTTACAGCATGCAAGCAAGTCCAATTCTGAGGATACATACTGTGAAAGCTTCATACCTCCATATCACAACCTCCAATCACTGCTGTTTTCCTGTACACTCTGAGAAAGCTATCTGACTCCTGCCAGTTGCATCCCTTGTCTTCAAAAGAAACATCCCAACAGCTTGGGTTTGGGTATTGTTTCTGCCGAATGTGGAAAGTTAGAGAATTTCTAGTCTAAGGTCGAAGGGATTGGGATGGCTGGTTAAGTAGGAGAGACCTCATCTTCGAAAGTGCAAATATTCACTGTTAATTTGTCTCAGTATATGTAGCACTTGCCGATCACTGCCTGCATCTGAAGATGTAAGAAATGAAAATAGGCAAATGACAACATGTCTCCTCTCTCCCCATCCCCCCCTTAATTATTAGTCCTAGGAAACAGTCTTTGAAATATGTCAGCATTGTGCATCTTGCTCCTGCCAAATTAAAATAACTCTCAAATCCTTTAGAAATTAAACAAATGACCCTGACTTGCACCTTTAGTATTCTGTGACTAAGATTCGCTGATTGAAAATAATGGGGTTTCGAGATTAAGAGGCTTTATTAAGCAAAATACAAGAACTAGTTACCCAGTATGGTGCCACATACCCATGAGCTGAATAAACACTTGAGTGATTTATAAGGAAAAAAGATTTATAGGAACTATTACAGGTGAACATGTTCTCTTTCCAAAAATAAGGCAAAGACATGGTTAGTAGAGCTGAAGAAATTTAAGCTGCCTTTTAAAAACTCTTATGCTAGCAGAAATTTGACTTGGCCATCTGTGTCAAATAATACTATAAAATTAGTTTGCCTCATTGTGTATTTTTTGTTGTTGTTTTCTTGTTTGTTTTTGTTGTTTGGTTGGGTTTTTAAAAATTTTTTTGTCCGAACTTGACTACGGTTTTCAGTAGTTTTGTGTAGAAAAAAATTAGATGCCTCAAAATCATTTTTTTTTTAAGGGACGTTGTGATTGGCAGGTCTCTGGCAGTGTAGACAGGCTGTATTCACTGTTGATTGTAGGCAATTGCCCTCATTCTTTGACAGTGGAGAAAGGTACAGCTTTATCTCAGTGAGAGTCAGGCTTCTTGTTAATCCTATACCCTGGAAAGGTCACTGATTCACACAGGCTTTCTCCGGCTGCAGTGGGGTACTTCTCTGTAGATTAAAATATATGAAAACTACCAGTAAAATTGAAGATGGAAGGTGTCAGTGAGTTATTAATCATGTTCATTTGCCAGATTTTCCTTATTGAAAGCTATTTTCTAGTTTGAGGAGGGAATGGCTATAGTTTTATGTGGGACCTGACATTTTACTAAATCCCTGTACATGTAGCCTACTTCAAGAAAGTTAGTGACAAATTTTAGATCCTATTTTACGGCCTGCCTGGTTCTTTGAAAGTCTATATTGGAAGTTAACAAATTCTCTATTTCTTTTTTCCAATTTTTGAAAAAGCATCCTGGTCAGTTCTTGTGGACAGGAAACTTTTTTTTTTTTAAACTGTGATAGTTTATTTATTTATATTGAAAACTATTCCTGGATAAATGTATATACTGCAGAACTGCTTTATGGGTCTATGGTAGACAATTCTTTACCTGTACGGCATTTTAAGTGTTATTATGAGATGGTGATGATAAAACTTAAGGATTCCCTGTTCCCAAATATGGAGTAGCTCTAGTACAATTAATATTTTCAGTTACAAACTTAATTTATGATTTCTTAAAATTTTATAATTGAAAAAGCTTAATGCCTCAAATTTCAAATCGGCATTGAATTGGATTGTTAAAGCTAAATCTCTTTAAAAACCAATTATCATATGTAAAGTGATATGAAAACTTTAAAATTTTATATAAAATAACATAATGTCGGGTTTTATTATTATTATTTACAACATGCAATATCTTTTTTGGTTGGGAATCTGAAAGATAGTTATTTGGAGATAATAGTGACTATCATAAGCTGCGTTGATTGATTTTTGTTAATAAGGACACATTTTGGAAAAGATATCAAGCAAATCATCATAGGTTATGGGAGACTACTTATTCTCTCCCACCTTCATACGTGAGACCAGTCCTACAAAACCCAATTTCCATGGCATCCTTTTAACACAGAATTTCATTCAGAAGGCAATTCTCATTTAAAAGAGCTGACCACTCATGGTCTTGTGCTGTATACTCTAGGATTCAGTGAATAGGGAGTTTTGTCAGTAGTTCAGTTAATTTGAGCTATGTAGTTAGTCAAGCAGGAAGCATCAGTGGAAAAATCCCACTTTGGGGCTTTAGATATCCTGTTTCATACTGTGTAGACAAAACCTAAGTGTCTCAGTTTAGATTAGGATATTCCCTTTGCTCTGAGATGGAATAACTTTGTGAATATTTCTTAGAGGGGGGAGATTATATATTGGATTCATCAACTATTTTCCCTAGTAAAGGAAATTACTGGCAATTACTTGCTAATTAGAAGGAAGAAAATCAATTTTGATTCATACTCATACTTATTTCATCCCTGGCCCTCACCAGTCCCCCCCATCCAACTTTGTCATTAGTAGCAGATAAATAAAGAATTTATATGTTATGAACTCTATAATGTATACCTAATACATTTTCTTTGCCACTAATGTTCAGTAATACCCTTGGGGATGCCTCCAGAAGATATGTAATATTTTTACATAATTCTTTGGAGCAAAATGAAGATATAAGTAGAACTATTCTGTTGTACTTATTTTAAAGTCATTTCTTTTCCATCTAGTGATATTCCTATGTTGCTGCTATGGCAGATTTGTGTCAGGTCTATAGAAATTCAGTAGCCTGGATGTTAATGAATGATTGGAATGGACAATCTATCTCATGGCTTTGTCAGCCTATTGCACCTCCAAATCTATTCTACCATAGGAAAGGACATCTTTAACAAATAATAAGGGAAGCACCCTAGCTCTGAAGTCAAAAGTCCTAGATATAGATCCTACTTCCAATATGACTCTTGTGACCATGTGAAAGTCTTTTTTCTGAGACTCAGTTTACTCATCCATAAAAGTGAAGAGGTTGAACTCGATGATCTCTAGATCTGTAATCTTTTGAATAATAAGTAGGACCAAGCAGATTTTCCAGGCACATCAAATTCAGTCTGCATGTCACGGCTCCCACTCTTGTTAAATTTTCTCATTCTTGGTGACATAATTTCCATCTGCTAGTTTATTTTCCACTCTTCAAGGCAGATTTAGAGTGAAATAAAATGGGTTCAATGCCATATTCCTTTCTTAAAACTTCTGGATTTCTGAAATTTCAAAAGGAATAAACAAACATACATGATGATTATAGGAACAAATGGTTTTAAAGTTAGTTACCATTGCAATTGGCCCCAAGTCTTTATTTCTTGGTATTCTTGGGTTTACTATTGACTGCCCATTTTCTTGGGATTACTTGGGATCACAGAATGTTGTGAATGTGTTTTTTTTTTTTTTTCTTTTTAAAGAATAGTGATTGTGCCAAAAAGAAAGACTGACATTTTTTAGGTATTAGGGAGCAAAGTTCTGACAGGAGTTCTACTAATTAACTGATAATTGTCTTCCTTTGGCAAGCTACACTCTTCCTGTCCTTAATTTGCAGGTCTCTACTCAATTGTTGAAACAATACACATTACTGGGTTTTCATTTATAAGCAAATTTGAACTGTTGCCACTTCCAATTGGGGCTGTTGTAATAGGTGAACTGAAGGCTGCTAGACCACCAGAAATAACTGGGGAGAACTCACAGACAATAAACTCACCATAAATGGGATTACCTGAGTCTTTGGCTGTTATTCAAGAGATAGAACCAATGAAAAAAAATGCTTAGCCACCAAGATATCTTATAACTGTTATGACTGTGTTTCTCTTAAGGGACTTCTGTAGTTGTTTTTTGTATTTCTCATCTTTTAGTAGTTCTGATGTTAGAAGCAAATAAAATTAGGGTCCTACTGGAGGAAGAAAGGATTACCAAGTAATGCTTTGATGTAAATTTTCAATGAGTTTGTTTCTCTTTGAATATTCACAGTGGGAAGAAGTGAGCATTATGGATGAGAAAAATACTCCAATCCGTACTTACCAAGTCTGCAATGTCATGGAGTCCAGCCAAAACAACTGGTTACGAACTGATTGGATTCCTCGGGAAGGGGCTCAGAGGGTGTATATTGAGATTAAATTCACACTGAGAGACTGTAATAGCCTACCAGGAGTTATGGGAACTTGCAAAGAGACTTTTAACTTGTACTACTATGAATCCAATAATGACAAAGAACGCTTTATCAGAGAAAGCCAGTTTGCTAAGATCGACACCATTGCTGCTGATGAGAGCTTCACCCAAGTGGACATTGGTGATAGAATCATGAAGTTGAACACCGAGATAAGAGACGTAGGACCACTGAGCAAGAAAGGGTTCTACTTGGCTTTTCAGGATGTTGGAGCCTGTATTGCTCTAGTCTCTGTTCGGGTTTTCTATAAGAAGTGTCCATTGACAGTTCGAAATCTGGCCCAGTTTCCAGACACCATCACTGGGGCTGATACATCCTCCCTAGTGGAAGTTCGAGGCTCCTGTGTCAACAACTCAGAAGAAAAGGATGTGCCAAAAATGTATTGTGGGGCAGATGGTGAATGGCTGGTACCCATTGGCAACTGTCTATGCAATGCTGGGCATGAAGAGAGAAATGGAGAATGCCAAGGTAGGAACAGCCATATTGTACTTTTCATTAGGGCTTAGTGCACATAATTAAATCAGAGATGAGACTAAATGGAGTAAAGCCAGTAATTAGCAGCCCCTGTGGGATGCAGTGGGACAGAGGGGTCTAATGAGCAAGTCCAAAAGCTCCAGGTGGCAAGGCTAAGACGTTTATAATTCTGACAAAACAAATGATCTTGCTATAATCAGCAGAAGGTCAAACACATTTGCTAACAGGCTCTTAGATCCAAACTGACTTGATGTATCCTATGCAATTTAAATGAACCCACTGAAGCAATAGATACACTTGACTGATCCTCACTTAAAGAGAGAGTACACTTTTTTCTTAAGCCATAATTTTCTACTAGGAAATGTTTGGTAAAATAGCAAAGCACCAATATGTGTGTAGACATGTGTTATTGTATGGTAGACTTAGAGATGATGAGTTGATTGGGTCATTTCAATCCAACCAGCTCAGTTGATTAAGATAGATCCCTTGTGAGCAGTTTGTCCATTAACACTGTGTTCCTGTCCATTTTTGAACAAATGTGCCACAAGCTGGTATGGCTGTTTCAGGCACACTCACTTCCACTTTGCACACAGATAAACACCACCTCTAAGTAAAATTAATTTTGACATAAACTCTTTTTATTTCCCTTAGGAGGTGGAACAAAGTTGGTAAAAGCTCTTTGATTTGATTTGTGGTCATAGGCAGCAAATCGTGATTTATTTTGATTGCTCTAGTCTTCTAAGTCTAAGTAGTTTATCTCATTAATGACTAATGGTGGATTTTTGTTGAATAATTTGTGTATGTGGCTTATTACTACCTCTGTTTTTATAATTTTCTGTTTCAAACAGAAAACTGTGATATTGCTATATGTATATATGTATATGTATGTATGATATATATGTGTGTAAATAGACATTAATTATAAAATCCTATTTGTAGTTATTGTGCTTCTGTGATAGGGACTAACATTTTTATTTATAATACCCTCTGCATTTATGCATTGATAGGAATAAAAGATTGCCAAAAATAAAATTATTCAATGTTTTCTTAAACGGATTAAAAAAATGGCAACGACTTTTATTTTTGTTGTATATATTATTTCTATTAGGACTAAACAGAACCAGTATAACCAATTTGGAATTGGCCCATAGGTGGCTTCTCAGATTTTGTGTTGCTGCGCAATGGATTGAGTTGCCACATGTTCATATGATTTGGTCTTTAGGATGACTAAGACAGCTGATTGCCAAATTGCTAATGTGACACTCCAATTGATTTAAAGGCAGGTGATGTTGATGGCTTTTTAAAAAATGATTCTTTTGGATCATAGAAATGTATAGGATTTTACTTTTATGGTTTATAGTAGTTGATGTATTTGAAAAAAGAGTTTTAATGATAACTCTTAGGGTATTGCCAGTTTTCCTTTTGGGGGAAGTAACTATTTTCAGTTCTTGTTTAATTTCACTGTAACACAATGAAAAAGGTTGTCTGTCAACTGTTCCTGCAGGCCCAGTATAAGAAAATAATTTGCATTTAAACATCATACTTGGAAAACCCTTAAAACCTTAATTCCTTGGCATTTCATTGTTTTGTCCTTTGAGTTAATAATCACTACTTAGCCTATGCCACATTGCAAACTGGTGATTCTTTTTGGCATTCTGATGAGAAAATACATAAGCATATCTTATATGCAAGTAAATCACAATGATGGCAAAAATTGAAAAACACAGTGAAGTGACAGGGCATCATATTTAGAGTAAATTATTCTGTCTTTTGGATTTCCGAAACACAGCAACTGCACATCTCTACATGTCAAGAACTATAGAAAACACTGTTAACTTCCAGTTTCTGCTAAGTGCATGCTCTTTGAATATTAGGAAATTTTGGCATATCCAAAATTGCCATTGGTTTTCAGATGTCCCAGAGTCCACATAACTCATACATTGTTATGTGTGAGGGCTCCTGATTGACGTTTTTACAACTCAAATTGGGGGAGAGGAGAAAAAGATGGAAAGGAAAGTGGATGGAAAAACAGTTAACCTATTTAGTGATTTGTTTAATGGAAATAATCATGGGAATTTAGAAAGGAGGAAGCAGAAACGAAATACTACCTAGTACAAGGTCCATGAGGAATTGTTGAGTGAGTCAGGTGTCATCTATTTCCTGAGCTTAAAAATTTTCTATTTATTGGTTGATAATGGAGACATGTTGAGTCATTTTAGAATGAGCAAATATATGGTGAATTTTCAGAAATTCTACCTATACCTTCAAAGAAGTTTACTTAGAAAGACTAGTCTTTCCTGGTCTTTCTCCAGTTTCTTCCACCTTTTACCTTTTGCTACATGGTTTCTCTATCCCCCATCTAAGGTCATCTCTAGTAATCCTGACTACTGGATCTGAGTAGCTCTGAAGGAGGCAGCTCAATCATTCTATGTTCTTTAGATTAATGACTCAACTTTTTTCAAAACAAAAAGTCCATACAAAAATCGTCCAAAACACTCGGCAAGACAAATTTAATTAAACGTGGCTGAAGGAAAGAATCAACTGTGAGGTCCCTGAAAAGCCTCCCTCCCTTAAATCCAATTCACTTGCATGTCATGGCATCACCTCCCTGATGTCATGCTCCTCTTCAAAGGAAGGACAAACAACAATAACAATTTATTCCCAGCCCCCAACCCAAGTAATAATCTCTGATGAAGTCATGGGTATCAGAGAAGAAAAATTTAAATGACAAAGAATTTTTCCAATGCCAAATTAGTGTTGCTTTTTTTCACATGACTTAAGATAGTTAAAATCAATGGAAATAAAAATTATTTTCTTTCATGGTGATTTTACTTTTATCATAATCCTTATCCCAAGTTCACATCTGTTTGCCTGGATACTGGTTGAGGGTCAGAGTATTTCATAGCAATGTTGATTTCCCTCTGATATTAGGGATAAAATCCTACCAAAAGAAGTTAAACATTTAAATTTTTTATTCCTGTTGAAAATTATGTCAATTATTTCTATTCATTTCTTGATGCCTTGGAAAGAAAGAAAAATCTATATTGGGTGAGATGAGCCGGGGAGGGGACTGGGCAAGAGATTTTTTGGGAAAAAAGCTTAAATCCAAGAAAGAGGTATAGAGAGAAGTCCTAGTAGAGGCTTCAGAACTCTGGGGGCAGGTTCCGCCCCAATTGTTTTTTCAATGGGTCTACTGTGACAGGATAAATACAAGAAAAGGGGAAAGGTCACATGCTTCCTCATCCATCTTCCTTGGGTGCTTGGAGGTCAGAGCTAAGATTGATTAAGATCTTAAATGTTTGACAAAGGATTGGTGGGCAAAAATGGCCATGTGGCTGGGGGCCTGTGGTGTCCTGTTGTTTGAGACCTAACCTTAGTCATCTGGTGGAGTCTTCAAGGGACCTTGGGGACAAAACTACATTTCCTCTTGCCGTTCTTACCTACAAGCAGTACATGCTAATGGAGGCCAAGAATGAAGAGACATGTCAAAAGTTTAGAAGGTGATTGTTGGTTTGCCCCCCAAAGCAGCTGCAAGTTCATTCTAGCTTCTGCTCTCGAATAACATTTTCTGAAATGATTTTGTTCAGTTGTACTTAGACAACAAAGGCTGTTAAATAACTCTTCTGCCCTCTCAAGGAGAATGGATGACTGGAGTTGGCAGTTTGAACTTGGGGAAGGAGGACTTGGTACTGAAGAAAATTGTGCTGCTGAAACCTTGTCATACTGTCAAAAAAAGGAGAAAGAAATCTACCTTAACTCTCCCTATTTTTCTCTCTTTGAGGAAATATTCCAGATGTTTTACAGTGGTTTTTCATTACTTAAGAAATATTAAGCAATTCTATTAAAAAGTATGGGAATTGGAAGAAAAGAGACTTAAAATTTTTTTTTGCAAAGTTTGTAAACTGAGAAGTGAATCTAAAGACATAAATATTTACTCTTTTTGCTTTCTACAACTTTAATAAACAATATTTTAGGAAAAACTCCATGAAGAACACTGGGAGCAACCTAGGAAATTCTTTTATGTGATGACTGTCTGAAGGCCAATATGATTATAGTTTTGGGAGTAAAGTTAACCTGGACAGAAATTTAACCTTACTTTAATTGCATTATTTTGATTATGGGACTTGTTTTGTATCTTAGTCATATACACTTTGTGTGTGTGTGTGGGGGGGGGGATGTGGGAAAGCTTTTTTTTTTTTTAATTAAAAACCTTTATTTTAAAACTAGCAGAAAAATAAAGGACCCTTAGGTATATCCTAGCAATTAAGGATAACTTTGAGTTTATAAAATTGAATATTTCAATTTTATAGTATTTTGCTCAAGAGAAATCAATATTAAGAAAATCAATACTTTGTTTTTCTAAAACAATAGTGGGCTTTGGGAGAAGGAATGGTGAGAAAGTATTTAAAATATAGTTCATTCAGAGAGCTGTATTTTCATATCCTTGCTATTTTTTTTTTTTTGACATTTTTCTTTTACCTTTGATAAGTGTCCTTAGGAAGCAATCACTTGAAGAACATGGTTGCTTTTATCTCAGAGCCTTTGAAACATACCTATGATCGTTGAAAGGAGAATTTCATTTTATATGTCAGAAGAGCAGGATTTAATTATGATCCTTCCCTGCCCCCTCTCCTTATGCCTTTTTCTTCTGCTTGTGACCAGATTTTTGTAGGACTGAGATAATGACCCATTCTAGTTACACCAAATATGATGTAGCCAATCTTTCATTTAGCTGGTCATTTAGGAGTTTTGTATTTCTCTCCCCCTCTTCCCCACTAGCTTCTTTATACCTCACAAAGAAATCCTAAGCTAAATAAAACAAAAGCAACCCACAATAAATTAAACTTTGATAGGTCTAAGAGGATGTGTTAAAGCTTGGGAAAGGATTAAATCAATTCAATTACAAATTTATGATTTAGATAATCTTGCTAAAAGTGTCTCCCTTCTTTCCAGTAGAATGTAAACTCCCTGAGGTTAAGAACCATTCCTATTTTGTATTTGTATTGCCAATGCCTATTTTGCAGCTAGTAAGCATTGAATAAAATATTCTTTAGATTGGGTTGATTTGGATTGAATTGGGATAGAGCCTTTCAATTAAACTGTCCTATTTGCTATTTCCCCTCCTGCCTCTGGAATTTTTTAGACAGATTGTTCTCCACAACCTAGAATGCCATCCCTTTTCACCTCTGTCTTTTGGAATCCCTGTACCCCTTCAAGCTAAGGTGCTATCTCCTACATGAGACCTATCTTGATTCTCCAGTGTTAATTCTCTTCTTAATATTATATGTTGGATTGGGGTATATCACCCGAATCTGGATATGAACTTTGACTCTTTGGTGAGATGACACAGGAAACTCGTGATTGGTTCCCAGTGATTGGATTTATCCTGAATGTGAATAAAGATTGAAAGTCTGAGTGGATGAAGCCGAATTGAGGAATATCCCCCATCTGTAGTTCTTAAGATCTTGTGCTTATTCTGCAGTTTTTATTATCATGTGGGGGTGGGGCAACCCACCTTTTCCTGAATGTTCAAGGTGATTAAAGTGCTGTGCAAAGGAAGAGGAGTACAGAAGTGAAAAAAGGATAGAATGTTTTTTTGAGAATGTTTCTATCAATGTTTGGTGTTAACCCCTTGTCATTTTCACAGGATATATGCCCTGTCCCCCTCCAGCCCCCACCCCCCAGCAGCAAAAAGCCAGACTTCATGCCTCATACCTCAATCTAGCAAACCAGAGGTTTGTCTCCCAGTGACCATGTACTGCATAAAGAGGGAATTTAATAAGTGCTTCTTTAGATGAATGAATGTGTTTCTGAATCACTAAATATTTATCAGAACGCCTTCTTCATTAACAAAGCTAGTTGTATTATAATATTGATGCAGCTAGGGGGAGCAGTGGGTAGAGCACTGGACCAGAAGTCAGGAAGACTTGAAAATCTCATTTCAGACACTTACCTGGGAAAGTCACTTTTTGTCTGTCTCGATTTCATCATCTGTAAAATGGGGGCAACAATAGCAACCACCTCCCAAGATTATTGTGAGGATCAAATGAGACAATACTAGCAAAATACCTCAAAAACCTAAAAGTACTATTTTAATGCTATTATAATTATTAATAGCTTTTCTATGTGTACTTTGTGTTCTCTGTCTCTGTCTCTTTCCCTCCTTTCTTGCAGTGTACCTATATGTTTAAATATACATCCATGCATATTTAAATATTATTTGTATAACTACATATTATTTTATATTTATACTTTATGTGTGTGATCATGTATATACATATATTAATGCCAATGCATGTATGAATGCATAGAGAGATCAATCAGGAGTTCCCTCTGTCATTTTCATAATTCACATGACTCACTGCAAAGAGCTGGAGATTACATCTAGCTCTAAGAGAGTTGCCTTAATCTAGTAAACCAGTTTCCTCTGCCTCACAAGATGCACTGCATAGAGTAGAAGCTTAATAAATACTTTTTTTGCTGAATGAATGAACTTTTTATATGTATGTATACATACATATACATATAAAGTATATGAATGACCTTGTAGATACATATATGTATATATAACACGTAATAAACATAGAAATGGAAGGGGGGAAAGAGAGATGGATGCATGCATGAAAGAGTAATGGTCTCCTCTGTACAGAATAAGTATACTCAGAAAAAGTACTAATAATTATAATAGAATATACACATATCTAACACATATATTCCTAAAATGTATAGGGAGGGGCATTGAAAGTAGGGAACATACAAGACAACTAATATGCTACTGGCTAACTATTAGATCAAGCATCTTTCCTTCATGTAGTTATGCCTTGGGATTCATGGGAAAGTAATGTATCTGAATCTCTGCAATAATAAAGAATCCCACAGGAGTATTGTGTGTGTAGTTCTTATATACAAAGACCCCCATAGTGCTTTCATGTTGAAAGGCAGGGACCTATAGCATTTCCTCTTCAGTGACTAAAACTACACAGTATGGAACTATATAGATTTGGTAACCCCACCTTTACACAATGTAGATGATTCAAAGAAATAATTCAGGCCCCAGAATGGATTTTTGGGTGTAAGATATCTGATTTTGTTGGCTGCATTGATCAGATCAGAGGGATCATTGCCCATTCCCATTACATCCTCTGTAAGCACAGTTTAAATTTCTATTTCTTTGCGACAGGCTGTGCTGCCATTTCGGATCTTTCAGACTTGAATTAGACTTGAATTTACCGTTACAATGTGATTGATAAACAACACTTTCATCAAAATAATTCAAAACTTGGTCATCTCTAAAAGGAAATTTAGGAATGGGAAAGCTTTAGAAAGAGTTTAGGACACAACTCTATTTGTTCAGCATTTATGATGTGCCCATACAATTAGACACATAGATCATGGCTGCTTAAGTACTATTTATTTTTGTTCAATAACATGGTTCAATGATCTTTGATTTTTATTGCTCTTGTAAGACAAAATGATAAAGGCAACTCTTGGCTGTAGCCTTGTCTCTTTGGAGATTAGCTTTTTCACTAGTGGTACAAACCTTGCTCATTGCATCCCATTATGGTTGGTCCTTTTGATATATCTTTAGGGAGAGCAGGTGAGGTCACAGAATTTCATGATCCAGGAGACAATTAACACTCCCATGACTAAAAGGACATTTTATGAATATTCAGACCTTGTTCAGCTCCCTGGGAAACAGAAAACGTTGGTAGGCCTCGTCCTTCCCACTGGGGCCTCTGAAAGTTTTTGTGTGGGTGTGAATGGGGATTGTCAGCTGTCTGGCCAGTCTTCCCTTTTCAAGCAGCAGATTCCTCATTTGCATATTTTGTATACACCCTCATGCAAAACAGCACACCCATTTCCCCCTTTCACAAAAGAGATAAGAGCTTCCTTTGGAAACCCTAGCCAAAATCCCCTTCTGTTTATGCAGAACCCCTTGATTTGGATTCCATGCAAATTAATTCGGTTTTGATTTTAATGCTTTGTTGAAGAGATTGGGGGTGGAGGTTGGGGGCAGGGAGTTGTCCCTATTTGCACAGGACTCCTTTTGTCCCTGGGGGTCTTAGCTTTGCCCCATCCCTGGGTTTCACTCTCTCCCGCCCTACCAAGTGACAGAACCCCTTGCTGCTCATTTTATTTTGACCTTTGGGAAAGAGCCGCATATTGGAGAATCCTTCCAGCCTGTCTATGCCAGGACTGCTTCAGCTGTAGGCTTTGGTGTTGGCTCTCTGGTGGAGATTGGTGGGAGGAGATGGCCGAGTTCAAACATTTGTCTTTTGGCCTGGGATGCTGACAGGTATCTGCCAGCAAAACTTGAAAGTATATTATAAAGTGAAAGGTTACAACTGATTCTTTAGAGAGAAATATCACTGCATTTCAGAAACCATCAAAAGGATCTGGGAGTGGAATGGTGGGAGTGTGATGAGTAACACTGAAATGTTTATGAATGTTCCTGGATTCTTTCATGCATTTATTATGTATCTCATTATTTTCATTTTGCAGCTCCAAATAAAATGTCAGCTTCTTGTGGACAGGTTTTGATATAGCATTTCTTTATTATCTCAGCACTTGGGATAGCACCTGGACCATATACAGGCTTAATAAATGATTGTTGATTAACTATATTCAAACAATTGAAATAAATCCTGTTATTTAAGGATTCCCTTTTCTGAAATCCCTACTGTCAAAATGACTTCAATTTATTTCTTTATAATATTTTTTCCAAATTTGTTGAACTATTAGTACTTTAAGTAGCCTACTGTGGGAGTGAGTGACATGGGTACCCACGCTGCAGTGGACTGCCCATGTTTTTCATTTATCTCTGGTATGTTGCTCCTCTGGAAAGGCTATGATTATTGGCATCTAATAAACAAAAGGATAGGATTGTGGAGAGAGTTTTTTGAAGTCTAGTGAGTGGAGGTTGAAACTAATTTCACAGGGTGCCGAAGATGGGCTCAGCTTGCAGCACGATTAAGTGAAGGATGCAAGGTCAGCTAACACATCCTGCAAGAATGGAAAAGCTTCAGTTGAACTCTACCATCCTTTGAAAAACTTTGCTGGTACTGTTCAAAGTCCATTTGGGATGGATTATTAGGATTAAAGAACAGCAGAAGGCTCCTCTATATTTGATATTTGCTCTGGTGTCATTAGTGGATAAGAAAATTCAGCTGATTTATCTGGCTTTCTTTTCTATAGCTGGATTTAAACCGACCCTCTCTTCACAAAGGTGATCCTGCTAACCTTCTCTTAATAAGTTACAGATCTCAAATTGTTCCAAATCCTTAAAATGCCATTTGAAGTAAAGTTGATTGATAATTATCATTTCCCCTCTCTGTGTGCAGATATTTTCAGAGCACCAGTACAAAGCTGTGGTACAGTTTCTTAATTGCCCAGATAATCCTGTTTGCTTGTATTTTTAAACTATGAAGTGCTGGGTAATTATTCAATTCTTATTAGAAGGCAAATGGCAGTGTAAACAATAATTAGGATGTTAGACAGACTAATACGCTTCAAAGCAAATTGGATTTTTTTTTTCATACTGTTCAGCATGAAGTCCCATAAAGCCAACAATTTAGGAGCCAGGCAAAAAAAAGCTCCATTTTGTTCATATTTTATGGTGTTATCTCTTCATGGCTTGTTTCTGTGAATAGCAGTTTGCACCAGTGAAAATGCCTGTTCCAAAGCCAAATGTTTCTTTAACAATCGGTTCCCTGCTGCTTGACATTTGGCTACAGTCTCCCATGGTTCCAGATTTGTTCTTTGTCTGCTTTAGTTCCATAGGGTCAGAGGTTAACAGAATACTGATTTCCTTCCATAATACCATGGCAGGTAAATATGGATAAACCGCATGATTAGTTAAGACGCAGCTCACTTTGGAATGCCTTTCTATTGGGCTTTTGAACACAAGAACATCTCCCTTTTAAGATCAGAAGTTTCCCAGCTATTGCATCAGAAGAGTAGATTCCTTCATAGGATTCCAATTTCCAGTCACTTCTCCCAGGAACTACCACCATTCGTAACTAGCATGTCCCTAGAAATGTATGACCCCAAAGCTGTGAGCAAATCATTGCTTTTGATGAATTAATTTTGCAAACTTAATATGATAATACACTCTCCAATCTTAAGACACTTAATTATGTCTTGTAGTCATATCTGTTCCTTATGTTTCATTGATGGAATAATAAGCAGATAACAAAGGGAGGAGACAAAGATACTTTAATAATGTTGCTGTCACTTTTTTGTCTGTCTGGCTTTCATGGTGTGTTTCCAATCAGAGGTGTAATTAAATGAACAATCAGCTTTATTTCTCATTATCAACACTTTAAGGATAGGTTCAGGCATTCATCAGTATCAATGCTGTTAATGAATTACAGCAATTTAATTACAGCTAGTTTAATTTTTATCCTAAGGAGAACAGGTGGCTGGAAACAAGATCAATGCAAGCTTTTACCAGGTTATAGGGGTTTTTGTTTTTGTTTTTTTCTTAATTCTTATTAGTTATATTGTACACATTATCTTTAGAGGTCGCTTAATAATATCTTTTAATCCTAGTGGGTTCTTGCCTTGTGAGATTTGTGTGTGTGTGTGTATTGTGTGTGTGTTAAGCTTTGCTTTTTCAAGTATTAAATGCATTGTAAAATACTGTATCAGCTTGGCCCCCTGGGGGAAAAAAATCAACAATATTGGCCTATGAACTTGGTCCTTGAATTCATTTGTTTTCAGTTTTAAGTGTTTTCTGTGGTTGAAAAAGACATCTGCACTTTGAAAACAGTTTCCTTTTGAAGTGTCCAGCCTGGCTGTGATTGAAACAGCCCTAAGCAAATTAGCATGTTAAAAGAATTGGATCAATATCTTCCCCTAGTCCCACCCTTCTCCTCTCTTCCGAGGGGGAAAGAGTTAGAAGCCTTCGAGGAGGCCTTTGACTGATGTGCCAGTATGTTTCAAGAGGATTTTCGATTGCTGGGTGGGTAACATTGACAGCTTGATCTAGAGCCCAGACTGTGTCTAGGATGGCCATTTGAAAACAGATGCAAAGAAAATTGACAGCTCCAGGAAAACTCAAGCATTTCATGTAATTATAGAGAGGATTAGAAGAAAACTGTTGGGAGAAATAGGAGATCAATACAAGGGTACTCGGAGTCTGAACTTCTCTTTAATTGTTCAAGTACTCAATTTTGTACCACTTACCCTGTGCATAGGGAAGAATATTTTATAGGTCGGTGGGTGTTTTTTTTTTTTTTGAAGGGCATATAAACCTAACTATAGGAGAGAAAAAAACAAATAGGCAGCTACTGATTTCATAGAAATGTACTGAGTGCAGTTATATGTAATTAACAGTAAAATGCTTCCCCCACTTAAGACAAGATGCAAAGGTGCTAATTAACTAATGGTAGAAGTTGTGATTTCATTACTGCATGTTCCTTAACAAGGTGCTGTTACTGTAGTGCAGCTGGAAATATTTATTCATTCACTGTTCCTTTGTAAAATACCTTTTAAAAAAAACTGTACTTTAGATTCATTCCCCCCCATTTGAAAATCTTTGAAATCAGATTTCTCTTCAGTTATGATGTGAAAGGCTATTAGTTGTTACTCTTATGATTTTTATGAAAAATATTAGAGTTGCCAATAAAATACATTTTTGTGCAGTAAGATACAGGATTGGAAAAATGTCAGCTTTTGATAGTCTAGGAGACAACAGGACTTGGAATTTCACTAATATAGAGAAGTTTCTGATGAGGAAATTACCTTCTACCAACTCAAAGCAGTATCTCTGTGATTTATTGTCTTATAGAATTGCCTAAAACATTAAGAAGTTTGACTTGCCCAGGGTCACACAGCCAATATATATCAAAAGCTGGACTTGACTCCATTTATCTTAGTCTGAAATCAGAGCTCTAGCCATTATGGCTAAAAGTCGATCTTGAAAGCATCTTATTCATGCCATATGGGTATTTCTTTGATCTTAGTTAGGGAATTTGTTGTGCTACCTAAAAGAACCATACCAATTTAAAATGTAATCACAAAAAATAAACTTGTATTATTGGTAAATCTTTTTTGTTTGCCATTAAGATTGTCATAAAGACATTTAATTTGGGTGGCAGGGGGAACTGTTGAAAGGGAAACCTAGAAGATAAGAATTTAACAATTTGACTGATACTATATTCTGATTTATAGATTTATATATATCTTCATATAGATTTTTAGATTTATATGTAGATATATTTAGAACATATATACATATATTTTATATATCACAATAATAGAAATAAGTACATTAACCTATTATAGCCTGATTACAAAATCTCTGTAGACCTCCCAAATTTCTGACTCTGTACTTACCACATCAACTCCTGATCTTAAAATATCTTTTTTTTTTCCAAATAGAATTTTCTGCTAGAAAAAAGATATGTGCTTACTAGCTCATAGGAACATTCATATCTGTTTGAAAGTTGTCTATTTTATGTAAATTAAGAAATTGACATTCTAGTTTATTATTCAGTTTCTTGAATTTGTCTAGTGCTATCCAGACTCTTAGAATTTGATTGTCCTTGAATGAACTGATAAAAAGGAGTTTCTGAATGTGCAAAGTTGAAAGCCAGACCCTGGACATTGGTGATTTCATTGGGGTGCACATATATACCATGAAACTCAGAAATCATTAGGTACAAGGCTGACATTACTTCAGTGGTATCATTGGTGATGTGATTAGAATCTTAGGTCCTTTGAAGGACAAACAACAACAACATATCAAAGTATTTGTATTTGAGTAAGGCAAGTTTTCAGTTGAGTTTTATTAAACTGAGTTTTATTCAACCTACTTTTGTTTAGGCATTTCTGGAGATTGGACATCTGCAAGACTGAATGCCACAAGTTTTAAGATCACTGATTCAGAGATAGAAGTGACTTGGCAGATTTTCTAGTCTTTGTCTTTCATTTTATAGAAATCTGAGACCTGGAGAAATCAAATGACTTGTCCAAAGTTATGCAGTTATGTGGCAGAGGGGAAAAGTATATACATATGCTCAACTATTCTGATAAATGACAGTTTAGATGTCATTGGGGGAAAAGTTGCTGTTTGGTTTTAAAGTTTCCATTTTTTCTTTTCTCACCAGAAAAAAGTTTGTTTGTTTGTTTGTTTTTAAAAAGACATATTTTAAAAAATTGTCTGTGGGTTTATAATCTCATTGGGGTAGCCTTCCTAGGTAATGCTCATCACCCATCCATGACTTAATTTTGAATCATTCTTGCCCATATTTTTCCATAAATCCTCATCAGAGCATCTAACCAAAATACTAGAGACTTTCTGGGTCTTTTAATATTTCATGTCTACCAGCTCAGCCCTGGGGATGCCTGTCTTTTGTCCCTTACTGTTACTGGCATGCCTGGCCCACTTCCATTTATGATCATAAACTTCTTTAACAATATCCTCACACTATTTTTTTTCCCATGTCATGGTTGGTCATCTGATGTAATTGTACCTAGTATACACACTCTTAAATTACCCTTTGGGCAGTCTGAAATTTTTACTTTTTTTAGAGCAAAGTGCAGTTTTGTAAAGGGGGGGGCAGAGACAGAGAGAGAGAGACACAGAGAGAGACAGAGACAGACAGAGAGAAAGAGAGGGGGGGGGGGAGGAAGGGAGAAAAAAAGAAAAAGAGAGAAGAAGAGAGGGGAAGAAAATACAAGTAGAAATGAAGGTTTAGGAGGCAGATATTCTAAAAAAAAAAGTACTCCAAAGAAATCTAGCTTGTCCATTTTTAGTATGGGTA
The DNA here is from genome assembly GCF_016432865.1 of Antechinus flavipes. Lineage (NCBI taxonomy): Eukaryota > Metazoa > Chordata > Mammalia > Dasyuromorphia > Dasyuridae > Antechinus > Antechinus flavipes. Next base: position 61,081,292 of record NC_067400.1, read on the forward strand.
ATTATTGAAAAATTCAACCCCATTGAATGTCTTAACACATCAATGCCTCAAATCCAACAGTAGATACATTTCACTTGATCCAGATGATTTCCAACCTTCCTGCCTTCATTGAGTCAAAACAAGGGTACTATTTCCTTCCCTTCCATAATCATATTATTGGATTTTCCCATTACTTCTGTAGATACAGAGCATTCAGTTTCAAGCAAAGTTAACTTAAATCACAGTTAATCTTTGGGCATGGTTGGGTTACTTATTAATCAGAAGGTCATTTGTTAATGAGACTCTAGCTGAGAAAATATTTCTCTTAGAAAAAGCTATATTTCATTGAAAAAGGAAGCTTATATGGAGCTTTACTGAAGCGTTTTGTTTTGTTTTGTTCTTGGGCATACTGATGGCCCAGAGTGAGATTCCAGGGTACTTAATTTGGGATGGACTTGTTTCATTTCCTGACTTTGTCACTGGCCAGCTATGTGACCTTGGTTAGTTATCCTTCACAGGATTGTAGGAATTGGAAGAGACCCTAGAGATCATTTAACCACCTTCTTTTTTGGCAAATTAGGACATCAAGATTTAGAAAATTTCACAGGTTCATAATCCTTCCTCCATCCTACTTGTCCTCTCTGGGACTCATTTCTCTTATCCTTACAATGAGAGGTAGAATAGATAATTAGTCAGATGGGAAAGGACACTCGAATGAAATACTGTTACAGCAATCCTGAAATGACTATTACAAGTATTTGTTCTCTTTTTCCACCCCTTCATCATATGATTTAAAGAGGAAAAAAGTAGAATTTCCTATTATTACTTAGAGGATGATAGAATTAGAACTCAAGGGGACTCTATATACATCTTCCCCCCACCCTCCCTATTAGGTCCAGAAATGTTTTGTGATTTGTCCATGATCATGCATATAGTATTTCTTCTTATGGAATATTTACTCCATTTTTTATGGTTTGTCATAAGCAAAGGTCATTGCTAACACATGTGCAAATGATGCAGCTGCTTGAGTGACATATAGAAGGTGGCAAGAGTGAAACCTGGAAATGGACTTAAGCTCAACCACATTATTCCCTTCTCCCATTATCCCAGCACCTCTCACTCTTCCATTGGACTCAGAGGATAGACAGCTAACAAAAGTGCAAAAAGTATTGGTCTGAATTTTGGATCTGATGCTTACTAGTTATGTGATCATGGGCATATGACTTCATTTTTGTACCTCAGTTTCCTTATTTGTAAAATTGCTTTCTTCTTATCCTTATCCCACTAGAAAAAAAATTACATTAAAAATTTAGAGCATTATATAAATGTGATTTTAAAAAATATTCTTAATAGTACATAGCGTGAAGATGAAATAATTTTAATGATTTAGTCCTTCCCCAGCTGAGCCAATGTGGTCTGTGTGCAAGGTAACTTGGCACTGACTCTGTGAGGAAAGTGGTTTATGTCATCTATAGTCTGTTATCTTCTAGGACTGAAAAGGAGGGATTGATTCACAAGATGCCTCAAAGTTTCTTAAATCCAGTCCTTTGCTTTCTTTTCGTGTGCCTGAACAGAAGAGGATGGATAAAGACATCCTAGATTAGGAAGGCAGGAATTGAGGACATTCACAATCTTTGTGCAAAAAAAAAAATACATTAAGGCTCTGGATCAATACTGATAGAAGGAAATATGTTGCTTTTATAAAAAATATCTGATTTGACGTGTGTGTGTGTGTGTGTGTGTGTGTGTGTGTGTGTGTGTGGTGTGTGTGTGTGTAGGGGGAGATAGAGAAAGAGTGTACCCTGGGAACTTATAGAAGGTATAAAACTCAGACTGATAAGCTTCAAGATATGTGCTTTTAGCCACTCTTTGTGAAACTTGGCTTTGTTTGGATTCTGAGAGAATTTCAATGCCCCAGTTTTACCCTTATGTAAATAGCATTTTGTATTTTTTCACAGGGGTCTCCTATGAAATTTAAACACATTTATGTCAGTCAGGGGCAAAGACAAATACAACTGTGTAACTCTTAAGGCTATAGGCATCCTCATCCTGTTAGAGAAGGTTCCTGAGCAATTATATTTATTTGACTCTACCTTAGCAGGGAGGGATGATAGATTGTCCTTGGGCTTTGCTAAATAATAGGGTTATGGACTTTGAAGGATGTCTCCAGTCAGCAAAAGAGTATCATTCCACACTGCTATGGGCAGGGCAGACTAGCTAAATACCTTTTCTGAGTCCTTAAATGTTGATCATGAAATTCATAGAACTTTAAAGAGAGAACTCGATTTGAGAGCTGGATTTAGACTCAGAATTGTGCTCTTTTTTAACTCGTATGGAATAAGGAAAACCCCTCTCCTCTCTGGGCTTAACTTTCCTCAGCTTATACAAGACTCTTGTAATTCTGGAACTCATGATCTAAATAAAAAGATACATTTCCAAGAATTCCAAAACCTAGACTTGAAGTTCAAACTCCTCAAACTTTAGTTGTGGGACTCTAAACAAGTTACTTATTCTTGATCAATCTTACTTTCCTCATTTTTAAAATTAGGGGAGGGTTGACTTCTTAGCTTCAAAGGTGCCTTCCAATTATAAATCTATCATCCTATGACCATTCACCTGAAATGTATGCTGAAATAATTTTTCAAGAAAAGATAGGGTTATCAATACTCACCGAAGCATTTTACCTCTTTTCTAATAGTTTAAATTTTTTTTTCTATATCATAAGGGAATTTTAAAAAGTTAGAAGATAACTAATTGCATATAGTTTTGTTGGATAGTAATATTATTATATTGCCTAGTTCCTATAATGAAGTGATTCCTGTAATATGACATATTTTATCACAAGGAGGAATTCCCTGCAAAAGTGATTTTCTGTAATCATTTATGTAATCAATATATCATTAAAGGAGCACAGAGGAATAGTGAGAAGGTCACTGACCTTGGAATTAGATGATTTGGGTCAAAATTGCAACTGCCCAAATCTCTTGACTGTGCAGATCACTTAAATTTTCTGGGTCTCACTTTACCCTCTGTAAGGAGAGTTGGATTATATGGCCTCTAACTTCCCTTCCAATTCAACATTCATGATCCAATGAATAGTGGTTTCTAACCTTTCCAATTATTAGGACTCTTTAAAAAAAATGTTTTATGTATTCCAAAATCATTTATTTTTAATACAACCAAATGAAAAAATATGTGAGGATGAGAAGCTAGTCTGAATTAAATCATACTTTATAAAAAAGCTGTATTAGTCCCTACAGAATTCACAAACATTTGAAAAATATGAAAGATATATGAGTAAGACTTTTTATTCAGATTATGGCTAGTGTAAATTGGATTAAATAGAGTAAGAAATGCCTTCTAATTGTGAGGTTTGTGGGTTTTTTGTGGTTTTGGCCTTCTCTCTCAACTTGATAGCTAGATAGGAGAGAATGGTGTTAATGTTTTCTACTAAGACAGCAGAGGAAGAGACCATTCATTTTTTAAGATGATGGGCATTTCTCTAACTGTACCATAGTGTGAATTTATTGAACATTTCCTTCTCTATACCTTTTGGGCTAAATAAAGAAAGACATGACCACTCCAAAAAAGGATTGTAGACGCTGAAAGCCCTTCTCTCCCTCTCCAAGAAACTTGGAAGAAGCTTAGAGGGATTTTGAGATCCAGTTCATTCTTTCATGTTCTTCCCCTCTCCCTCTGTCCCATTTTCATCTCTCTTCAAGAGTGTTACCAGTTGAAGCTCATTTATTGGAGTTAAACCTCCCCTCTGTAAAAATGCTTTTTGTAAACTCAGTATTTTCTTCGAACCTTAACATTCATTGAAGATCCTCAAGGATTTGTATTTATTTTGGGAATTAATTTCTTATCAATTGTTTCTGAAGAATCCTAGAATGGGACTATATTCGGGGAGGTCAAGATGTTTTTTTTTACCAGTTTGTAATGTGTCTTTAAGCAAGGACTCCAAATTACAAAGTGCTTCTGCTATATAGACATGATCCTATGTAGACTTACTGTCATCTGAGTATTCTCTTTATTCAATACCTCTGTGTAAAGCTATTGTACCAAATTACACTTTTCTTGATTACACCTTTTTTGTTTTTTCATGGATCTAAAGAGAGAAAGACAGATCTTTAAACAGCAATGTTTCTATGCACCTGAGTTTCCAAAATTAAAAAAAAAAAACCTGTCTCAATAAACCTCAACATTATTACCTTTTTAGGATTCGAATGTTGCTTTTTGAATGTATAGATGAGCTATCTAATAATCTCATAAATATAGCTATTATGCTGTTGAAAATCTCTGCTTTTTTGGAGAGAGATGTGGTTTGAAACCACTTAAAAGGAATTAGAGATATCAAATGGGCATTGATTTTGGGTTATGATATCATTACATACATCCTAGGCAATAAAGCATTTGAAAAAAGATAAATGAGAATTATCAATGGCAAAAATCATATTATAAGTAAGCATTATTTGTTAGCTTTCATACAATCAATTAATGAAATGAGCCTCCAAAGTGGATACAGCAATCATTAGCACTTGTGTGTGAGAAAGCTTCTCCTCTTGATTTATGCCATTCAAGGTTATAGAAACAAAGTCTTTCCATTCTAAAATCAATTAATTGTTTAAGTTTGTTTAAATAAGGTTCCTACTAGTGGGCTCTATTACATGTTTCAGCTGCCCACAAGCACTGATAAAAGGCTGATCTTTTTAAAGCTTGACAGGAACTATCATTCCTCTTTCTGTCACTAAGGTTTTATTTCCCCCCACTATCCAGGTGAGATATTACTTTTAAAAATCTAATGAAAAGTCATCTTTTGAAAGATGCTGTTTGTTGCAATAATCATTCATATAACTAGTCCCTCATATTTTCCATTTTTTAGAATAATGCCTTCAAAGGTTTACTGACTGAGAAAGGGAATGACTTAATTGACTAAATATCAGGTTTGAAATACCTACATGTATTGGAACCACAGGTTCAGGTCCCAGTAGTGTTTGCTAGCTTTCCTTCCTTCTGGGCCATGGATGATCATATAATCAGGTGCTGAATGACCTTAAAAATCATTGGATCATGGTTGGAAAGGTCTGACACTTTTAAATTGAGTCATCTTGATATCTTGTGCCAAAATTCCACATGGGTACTTCATGGTCCATTATTTCACCGCTGGATTTTAATTTAGAGAGTTGAACTGTAGCTAGCTAGTTCTAGAATATAAATTTTAAACATTCTTCTCTTTGTATAACTGTTTCTTCCATATTGTTATGAGTTGAACATTTAATTTCCAAGGATGAGGTCCAAGACAATAATATCCTTGGCTACTCTTTCCTTATCTTTTGATTTTAGTTAATTAATGAAATTTACATGGTAGTTTAAGGTTTGCCTACATTTTCTCATTTGTTCTTCCCAACAACCTTGGAAGGTAGTGGCTATTTTTTTTTTTTAACAGAGGGATGAAAATACTTGTTCAGGATCACACAATTAAGGGTGACATTAGGTGATGTTAGGTCTTAGGTTATCCCAATCCTAGTTCTAGTACTTCTCCAAGTTAACAAGCTCACTATCAGCTGGATTATCTGGGTTATCTAGGCTCAGGTTAGAAAATCTTCATTGTTGGGGGAATGGCAGTGAAGGAAAAAAAAACTATTTGAGAGATGTTGTCCTTAGAGAATTTAGGGAAAGTGGCAGAATGGGAGGGTTAGCTAAGAGTTGGATTTCCTCTGTCACAACACACCTTCTTCCTGTGCTCCACCTCTTAGAAACATGAAAACTAAATCAAAACAAACAAAAAAAAAACCACTGCTTACACCGAGAACTTCAAAGGTATTTGCTCTACTCCCAAATGCTTTTTTAGCAAAGCTTCTAGTTCAAGATTTTGAACTAGAGAAAAATTAATTTGTAAAGATATGTTAACGTGTGTCTGGATATGGATAGTTTATAGTTTAAAAGGCTTTAAAATGATTGTGTGTGCTAAGATACCCCAAAGATCATCTCTCTTAGCCCCAAATTCTATAGATGAATAGATGGAAGCCCAGAGTTAGAGGCTTGCTCAATATCACACTGGTGGCAGATGGTAGAACTGGACTTTGAAATGACACAGTGATAAGCGTCACCTTTTTGTTTTTTACAATACCCAACGCAGTATTTCACATTTTAAGATATTCTTGTTTGTGTGAGTACCCTCATTGCTCAGATATGGGAAACTTGGTATGCTCCATTGTTTTAGTTATGTCCAATTCTTTGTTATCTCAAAGTGGAAGACTGGATACATTCAATGTTTTAGAGACCTATTTTTTTTTCCTTCCTTCTTTCTTGCTTTGCTTCCATCCTTTGTCTTTTTTTTTTTTTTTACTTCTCCCTTCCTTCCTTCTTTTCCTCCTGCCTTCTTTTCTCTCGTCTTTCCTCCCCTTTTCCTCATTTGCTTCCTTCCTTCCTTTCTTTCTTCCCCTCCTGTTTTTCTTCTTTCTTTTCTTTCATTTATCATTTAGCTATACCTTTATTTAATATCTCATTTATTCACCTATTTTGTATATATTTGTTTATTCACTCATTTATTCATTTATTTACTTATTTTAACATTTATTTGTTCATTTATCTTTCTACAATATCTACTTAACTACTTATTTGTTTATTTAACATTTAGTAGTTGTCCCTGTAGCACTTGTGCTACCCATAGATCATTTAAGAAGATGAAATCTAATGAAAATTGAAGTTAAGTCTTATGGTTGGACTTTACAGGCAAAATGGCATTACGAAGAGACAGTTGAGTTTCAAATCAGAAAGATTTGGTTTCCAGTACTGCCTCTGACAAATTATGACTGTGTGGCCCTCAGGTTTTAGTTGACCACAAATATAATATGGGTTACCTGTGTCCTAAACCTGTTAAAAAATAAACAAACAAACAAGTAGAATCTTAGGCTATATTAATAGAAGTAAAATGTTTTAGATAAAAGGAAAACAGTATTACTAAAATGTTCTAGATGAAAGGAAAACAGTATTACTAAACTTTTCTGTGACTGGCATAGACAGATGAGCACAGGCTTAAGAGTTGAAGGGCCTGGGATCATATCTTGACTTTCTACTTGCTGTGTTGCTTGGAAAAGTCATTTTATGTCTCTAGATTGCAGTTTCCTCATATCTAAAATGAAACAGTTGGATTAGGTGATTTCATAATTCTTATCCTGTGACCATATTTAGAAAATGCATTATCATTCTGTCTAATTCTGGATGACACATTTAAAAAGACATTGACAAACCTGTCATTTTCTAGAGATCTGGAAATCATGGCCCCAGAATGTTTCAGGGACCTGGGAGTGTTTGCCCTTGAGTGGAAAAGGCTTAGGGGAGTGACATGATAGCTTGTTTCATATACTTGAAGGGCTGTCATGATTAAATTTATTTATGTCATCAAAAAGAGCAGGATTAGTATCAGTGAACATAAGTTTTACTGAATAAAATTCTAACTTTAACAATTAACTATAGATGGGTGGAAAAAGCAATGTAGGACAAAGCAAAAAAAAAAAAAATCTCCTCAGGTAAATACTCCCTTTACAGGGATCTTGGTTTGCAGTCTTGATGAGGAGAGGGGAATAGGGGAAGTTGGCCAGTAAGAATACACCTCATGGAGGTCTACTTGGCTTTCTCCATCTAACCCTGGAAATAGCCGCTTCAGTTGAAGATATATCTCCAGTGAATCCAGATATCTTTTCTTTAAGAACAATGTGGACTGCCCTACAGCAAAGCTCCCAGAAAGTCTCAAAATGACAGACAGAAATTTGGGATGTTGTTCTTAACTTTGATCTGCCTCTGATCTCTAACTTTCTCTAGTTTTTAACACAGCTCATAAATTGCCCCTGTGCCTATTCCCATTCTTATCTTTCCACAGATTTTTATGAGCTTTCTTACCCAATCCTGGTCTTTATTCCTAAGCTTGGATTTCTCTCTTGTCTTTCTGATCAACCTTTGGCTCATCTTTTTGCTCTAATTAGTTTGGACTTGTCATATTTGCATTTAGTCCTCAATAACAATTAGTAATAAATACTATAGTTCTTCTTCCATATAGAGATAGCCCCATGTTGAATAGAGTTGTCTTTGGCCATTTCTTGAGACATGCAATTGAGTTAATAGCAAAAAACAAAGATTATTAATGAATTAGGTCTTTATTCTGAAGGAACTTAGAGACTTAACTTTTCAACTTCTGCCTTTCATTGGAAATATTGAAACAAGGTGGAAACTTTCAGTGTTGAAGAGGATCCCTTCCAACTCTGACATCTGATGATAAACTTTTCCCATAATTATATTTGAAGCTATTCATTACTCTATGGATAACATTATTCTGAACACTAAAAATTTTGGTGCAATTTTAAAACTATTAAAGCTTAAAGCTACACTAAATCTTTTGGTACTCTCTGTATGAAAGAATCTCATGACACAAGATCTTATATGGTGGTTTCCAAATGATAAGTATCTTTTTAATGGTTGAATCTGCCTATCTTCCATAAATGTTCTTCAGTATTATATAACATATTCCATAATACTTGATGATTTCTGTGGGAAAGTGGTCAGAATGGATGACAGCAAAATTGATGTTGGAAAATATGATTAGGGATCCAGAAATAAAAGTGGACCTACTAATATGTTATGTGTATTTCCTTCAGGAATAGAGTAAGTGCTAGATTTGGCCAACTGTGAAGAAAGGAGAAGATGAAATGAACTGTGTCTTAATGAAAAAGAAATGATTGGTTGCTTTCATAGCAGTTATTTCAGAATAATTCATTTGTGGGCACTTGATCCATTGATTGGTAAGAGTTAAAGTCAAAGTAAATAATAAATTAGGAGAAAAATATACATGGGAACTCATTGTAGGCGATTATCACCAGCATAGTTGGAACAAGCTTTTGACTCTGAAAACTGTGATTACAGAAAAGACTTTATATAGCCATGAAATAAAAATTAAGTCTGAGGAGAGGTTGGCCTGAGATGCAGGACCAAGTTCACTTGGTCTACCCCAAAACAATAATATTTGTAATAAGATGGAAGAACTAAACATGCAGGAAACAGAATAGATTGTCTATGGTGATCTCTTTTCATTGGCAATAATCCTGAATAATCACATTTGAACTCTGTTACCTAGTTAAGTGGTGAGGACATTTCAGAAGATAAAGTTTGATTGAAGAGGTGGACCTTCCCCATGCTGTCCATGACATCCTTGTAAGGGCACTCAGGGAGATTTCCAAAGAAATCGAACAGATTATAGGCCATGCTGTTATCTAGAAAAAGGATAAAGGAAATGACCAAAAAGACTTAAGCTTTTTAAAATATTTATGAGAATGGCAGATGCACATGTAATGAAAACATAAGAACATGTAAGTTCTCATAAGTGATATTTAGATTTTGGGTTTAAAGTAGATCTATGCCTTTGTGGTCACATAGCTGATAGAGAGAATGATTCCTGTGGATTTACTGATTTTTTTTTTGCTGAGGCAATTGAAGTTGTGACTTGCCCAGGATCACACAGCTAGGAAGTGTTAAATGTCTGAGATCAGATTTGAACTCACGTCCTCCTGACTTCAGGGCTGGTGCTCTATCCACTGCACCACCTATCTAGCTGCCTTGATTTGCTAATTAAAAAAAAAAAAAAAAACATTTGACTCAAAATAGAATCTAGATTTGAAGGATCCTCACAAAAAAAGATCTTTCCTTGGAATATGTTAAAATTATACAAACATTTTTCAGATGTAACTGTGGATATCTCTTTGTTGAATGATCTGTTGAGTACTGACATCAAGTTGAGATAAACGACAGAGGCATATTCTGATGGAAGGTTATCAATAAGTGTCTTTGGAATTTCCTGCAAAGTCCAAACCAAATAAAGTAATTGGATTGAGTTTTAGAATACTAGAATGCTTTCTTGATGAAATTTACCATATTGGGAAAGAGATGGATCAAATATTCACATTGGAAAAACAAAGAAGATGAAAAATCAACTAAAGAGTGGCCTTCAGAGCACATTTACAAGGTATCCACAGTAAAATATGTTTCAGAGTGAATTCATAAGTTCAATTGTCACCTTTAGCATGAATCCTTTTCTGATTGGCCCCTTTAAATTTTTTTTTTGTATATTATATATGATTATTTATGTAAATCCTGTCCGCTACAATAAAATATAACTCTTCTCTCTTTTTCTCTCTCTTCTTTTTGGATATACCCCAGAATTTGGCTTGGTATACAGTAGGTGCTTAATCCATGCTTATTGAATGATAATATAAGCTACTTGAGAATAGTTTGTATCATTATTTGTATTAGATACAAATGCCTCAGCATGATAAGAGCTTGTTGGCTGATTGATTTAAAGTCACACCATATTTGTTTATTTCTCTCTCTCTCTAACAATATTGTTCAGTTTGCTTGTTTAACTTATTCACCAGGCTCAGATTTAAATGATTTTTTTATATTTCCCAAACTCAAATTTACTCCTACCTAGGCAGGGACGTTTTTTCCATCATTGGATCTATTCAAAAGAAGAGTGTCTCAAGTTCCAAAGGCAGTCCCAAAAGAGGAAATCCACCAAAGTTTAGCAACAACATTTTGAGTGATAAGCTTGATCTTCCCATGTAGCTGCTTTAAAGAGAAGTTACTTATGATGGCTTATCCTTATATCCTATGAGTAAGATAATTCATTTTAAAACATCTAATTTTCCTTTTGAAGCATACATCTTAGGTTTTTCATGTGTCTCCTTGAACTTTTGGAATTTGAGGCTCAGGATAGGTACTCTCAATAACTCTGTAAAATTGAAAGTACTACCATAAATGGAGATGAGTGAACTGAAAAGAGTTGAGGGATGATGCAATGACGTTTTATATTTCAAAAGCACAAAAATCAAAGATCCTTGAGGATACAACAATACTGGTAACTTATTCCTGTATTATTTTTTGTGTGAAAGATCTTTTTTCCTCCTTTGAGCATGTTAAAGAATTGTCAATGTATTCTGGACTAGGCAGGACATGACTGAAAATGTCTCTTGGGTAGTATCAATTGCATTCTATTTCACTGATATGTTAAGATGGCTTACTAGGCATTGGACCTTATATCACTTCTCTAGAAGGATTAGAGGATTGCCTAAAGTTCTTTCATTATTTACTAGAAACCTTACATTTGCTAATGATACAATCAGCTGGCTTTTTCAGGGAAAAAAAGGAAACAAATTTGAAACTTATTCTTTCCTAAGGAAAAAAAAAAAGAGTAACTTGCCAGAATTCACAGAACTCAGATGATTAATTTTTTTTCTTTCTTGGCACTTAGCTAAACCCATGAGTTTATGCTGGCAAATAGAATGAGTGCTGAAAGTTGAAGTCACTCTTTGATCTGGTAAATAAACCCGTAGAAAATTCAACTTCAATTACAGTATTTAAATTTATGACATATCCAGTGCTGTAACAGGGTGGTGATAAATGCTGGTTTCATACTAAAAAATGCTCTGTATTCATATGCTCATAATTCGGAAATCAATGGGCTGCTTATAAATTGACAAAGAAATGTGTTTGCATTTTTATAGTCTTAAAAAAAATACATCCAGTGATTCAACCAACTTTTTTAGGTACTTGATGTGTTCTATATACTGGGAGATGTACACGAAGAGAAAAAAAATCAGTTAAGCAACTTAGGGTCTAGTGGGGGAGGATAAGACATTTCTATCTTCTAGACAGATGAAGATACCTGATAGATAGATAAATAGATAGCGAGAGAGAGACAGAAAGAGAGACAGATAGATAGGTGAATAGAAGGATGTTGTGGACCTATTGGACAACCTGCAGAGTTATAGTGAGTTTTTGTGCCTAGACCAAATGGCATAAAACATGTCTTCAATTAAGTTGATAGCATGTGGGAGGAAATGATCCAAACTTTAAGGTAGTATGAATCTGTTGTTGGGAAGACCACACAGGGGTGGGGAGTAAAATGGGATATTGGGTTGGGGAGGATCGTATATGGAATATAATGGTTAGGTGATAACAGGAAGACTAAGAAAACCATCTATCTTGTAGCTTTCTGTTTTAATTAATTTCTGCTAACTTGTTATCAACCTCAATTGTTTCTATGTTGCAAAAATACTGAAAGTCTAAGTGCTAATTTTAAGTCCCTGGGACAAAGACCTGATTGATTATCTGTAGTTATAGGTCTCTTGTTCTGTTTAAAATAAATGATGCAGGAAATGAGTAAGAGACTGATGATAATCATGGATGAAGCCATAGATGGGACAGGTATTTAGCAGCAGCTCCAGATGTAAAGAATACATTGAATAGTAGGCACTGAACCAACAGCCTAAACCATTGTATTACCCTAGACCCCAGATTCCTGGTCACTGGAACATAGTAAGCCCTACTGATCACAATTGAGATTTCTTGAGCAGCAGCTGGGATCATTCCCTCCAAAGCTGAGTGACTCAGCCTCTCTCCCTCCTGCCTAGATGGAAAAGTATTGACACAGCTTTTTCACTGAAACTAATTCCCATAGGTGAGGAGTATATACCTGAGGCTATAACCTTGGGTTTGGAACTTTATCACTTTGAAGATGAAATCTTCCCTAACTGCCCTTGCATGGGACATCTACAGAAACAGAGGAAATGTGAGCTCATGACAAGCAATAAAAGGCTTCCCTTTCTCTGATAGAAAAACCAGAGTTTGAAGAGATCTGATTCCTAGGAAGTAAAGGCAGGTAAAAGACAAAAGTCATAGCATTATTTTGCTCTAGGGCATTGGAAATTTCAACAGAAACATAAAACTCAAAGCATGAAGATCTGGCTATCTCATGTTTGTTAAATGTGACTTCTCAGTCAACAAACATTTATTTAGCACTTGTTATGTGCCAGGAACTACTAAATATTAGAAATACAAAGAAAGACAAAATTATAGTCTTTGTTCTATGGACCTCCCATTCCAATGAGGGAAAGAATATACAAGTAATTATGTTTAACAAGGTCTATATAGAATAGACAGGAAGTAATTTCATAGACAAGGGACTAGCATTGAGAGATGAAGATGTTCTTGCAATTCTCTTCTGGCTCTAAATTCTGTGAAATTTGAGATGCAATGAATTTTGAGGTTCCTTTTAGTTCTTTCAATCTTTGCATTTGTTTGAATCTGTAATGATCCTACTGTGAAGTATAAGTTTCAGTAGAGGTATCTATTTTGGGTCACTCCTGATAATAGCCTTGTTTGTCCAGAGAAATCATGGATAGGTGGCAAAAACCTTTTTGAAAGTCCCATTACAGCCATACTCCTGGTATTTGAGGACATAGTGGATTCTGTGATCTCTAACCTATTTAGGTCAATCTTTAATAACTTGGACTTGCATGAGAGTCATTGGCAGCTTTTAGTCAAATCAAATATATCAGTGTTTATAAGAATGATATAATCAAGAATTAAATCATGTCAGCTTCTAATGAAGAACTTGTTGGTTAAGGACAGTGATTTGGGCAACTAATTTTTTTTTCCTATGGAGGAAAAATAAATTTCCATTGGCAGTCCATACCCAAGTAGAAGCAAGGTACTTTGCGTGTATGTAACCAAAGAGGTTTTTAGCCATTATTGATACCCTGTATAATATGAATCAGTGGTATTTGTTTTTTCAGTTTATTTCTTAACATTTGATTTCAAAATATTGATTTATTCCCATTGAATTCTGAGGGTTTTTGATTCTTTGCCTGAATCAGGAATGTACTTGATTTGAAAAGAGAGTCACTGAATTTTTTATGGAAGGTCATTATCCCTCAGACATCTCCTGGAACTTCTGGTATCTTGGTGTTAGGGAAATTTCCAAGCATAGAATGAAGCCAATATGCTTTGGAAGGAAATTGGGAATATGGCATAGGATGGTAGCCCATGGAAAGGAGTTTTCCTTTTCTCGGAGAAGATGAATACTACAGAATACCTTTTCTCTTGTGAAAAAATTTAGAATAGTATCCCCTCTAATAGTAAACTGGTTTTAGAATCCTGGGTCAGATTGCATTTAGAATCACTTTGAACTCTTAGAAAGGTTCTATATACATCCAGGGATTTTTATGATGTATTTTTAAAATAGCTTTGTAATATCTACATTAGTGCTTTATTCTGTAATCTGTAAATCTGGAAGCTCTGTTGGCTTTAGGATTAACAGATGGGTGTAGACCAGGGTTTCTCAACTTCTTCCAGTCAGGAACACACCTGGGAACTTTCGAGGACATACCAGCCTACCTCCTTGCCCTGTAGTCATTTACTAGTCCATTGTGCCGCCAACATGCCACCCTCCTATTAAAATCAAAGGACTAGGAGGACATAATTAGGCTACCTTCACTGTGCACAGAAATATAAATCCTGTACAGGCTGCAGAACAGTTCAGATACAAGTCAATAGGTGACAGACTCTATTTAGCATTTGTTCCAAGATATTTCCTTGTCCTAACTTGCAAAACTGCCAATTATTAGAGATGTGGGGGTTGAATCCTTTGTGATCTATACAATAGAATCAGTATATGTGAAAACTTTTGAAATAACCTTAAATCCAATCTTTTCCCTCTCTTCTCCATTCCTCCCCTTCGTGCTTCCTGTCTCTAAGCCACCCATGTGGCTCAAATTAAAAATCACATACAGTTTTGCTATCAAAATTTTGTCCTCAAATTTCAAGGCCTTCCTTGGCATTACTTTCTGATGAATATGAGGGGGGAAAATAATAATAACTTTCCTCCTTGAGCAGCAGGAAATACACATTAATCATGGTTATTGGTGCTGACAAGGAATCTGGTTAATTCTGGAACCATTTCTTTTCTTGAGTATAGCTAGATTGTTAAATCTCCATCCATCAGTTGTTTTTTTTTTCCTTTCATCTTTTCAGGAAGATAGTTAAGATATCACTGAAACAACTGAATGGTGTTTGAAATTTACCTTACAAACAAGTTAGGTCTATTTGCTCTGTCCCAGGCCCTTCTCCTTAGTTAAGAACACTTATTGTGGCAGTTAGCTTTAGATCAATCAATTGAGGGAGAGGGAATCTGCTTCCTGACAACATTGCATTCCAAAATTCAGCCAAAGATATTTCCCAATTAACCATCTTTGCCACAATAAAAAAATAAGGCCTGAGTGTTTCCAGGAGTTTCCACATGCAATTTAAAGCTAGTTGTTGCAGGTGTAGTTAGTAAAACTCAAAAGAAGCCATTATGTTCTTGAAAGATCTTTAAATTATGTGTATATGTTTAATTTTAAATTAAAATTTTATGCACTTGAAACAGTAGATCTCATAATATCCTTGAAGTAAATCTTAGTATTCCAAATCAGCTATTGGCTTTGAAAGCAGATATGCAAAATCTGGGTAGCTAGATGGTACAGTGTATCTACTAGTGCTATATCCAGAATCAGGAAAACCTATCTTCCTGAGTTCAAATCTGACCTTGGACATGCTGGCAAATAATTTAACTGTGTTTATCTCTATTTCCCCATCTATAAAATGGGAATCCTGGGAAAGGAAATGGCATATACTCCAGTATCTTTGCCAAGAAAATCCAAACTGAGGTCATAGAGAGTTGGAAATGACTGAACAACAACAATGCATAAATCTTGTAAACTTGAGCCTTCCAGGATGACCCTGGAAGGCTTTTCTGACAGAAGGCTTTTCTTTCTTTCTTTCTTTCTTTCTTTTTTTTTTTTTTTTGTCTCCACATATTAAAATCATCTGATTTGATGTCATTTTCAAGGAGGCAGGAATTTTGCTCAGATGAGGTTCATCATTTAAAAATATATATCTTATCTTTATCTTGATAGGAAGAAGATTTGTCTTAAGATGGGGTAGCATTAGTACTAAGGATAGATACTATTTCTCTTGAGTCAAGTTGAAATGTTCATTTTGAATCTTTGGTTTTTCCATTTCTATTTGCCATTATTATAGAATTCCCACCTTGCCAGAGACAGATTGACCGGCGTTTCAGTAACGAAATTGTACAATGGGGAAGACCTTTGAAAGAGGATTTAGAGTCCAACGAGTGTTTTTCTCCTAGAACTTACAAAGTATGTAAGGATTTTGCAAGTAGAAACAGGTTTAATGCTTTGAAGAATGTAAGAAATGATCAATATTTTAGACACATGAAGGAGTTAAGTTAATCTAGAAAAGAATATTGAAGCTAAATGGATAAACATTTTACAACTGGACTTTTAAGATCTAGGCTAACTAAAAAAGCAGTGTCAGGATTATTTTGCTATTTTTTCCAGTTCACATTTTTTGTAGTTGTTTATTTCTTTTCTATTATTGTTTGTTTTTGTTTGTTTGTTTTAGTAATCACTCCAAGCCAAGGCCTTGAGTCTAATTAGAGATAATGGAATGGTGTGTTAAGCATTCATATTTGTTCTTCTCTGTAAGCAATTCTTTTTTGACTCTACATTCACAAGGGACTTTGGGGGATGGCAGGATGACATGATGAAGTCAGCTGTGACATTATTGGATTGTTGTATATGTGGAAAAATATATATATTAATGTTGTGTTCTATAATTATATTATAAAAATATATATAAAATTATAAAATATATAAAAAAATAAAAAAATAATAAAAAAATATATAAAAATATATATATATTGTGTTACAATGTGTTCATCTATGAGCCTGAGAGAGTCATGTAACCTCTGATGGCTTATTGTAAATTGTAGATATGCATTGATAAAAGAATTCCCTACACTGCTGAAATTATAGCTTTGGACCTAAATTAAAAAAAAAAAAGGCAAATATTCCTTTCTTACATCATAATGCAGTTGGAAAAATACATTAGTATTCCCTTTGATTTAGCAAACACTTGTTTACATCTGCTATGTGCAAGATGTTGTGTTAGGCTGGGATTACAAAGAGAAAATTAAAATATTCCCTGTCCTCAAAAAGTTTTCTGAGGGGATCAAGGAAGTTTACTCAGAGAAGGCAGCACCAGAAGGAAGAGAAAAATTCTGGGAAGGGGAGTACTTTTCAGTCTGGGTGATTAATAGGTAGGGAAGACTTTCCTTGTGAGAACTTAGGGAGAGGGAATGTTTGGGATACAGCCAATGATGGAATTTGGCTACAATACATCCTGTGTGGGCGAGGGGAAGTAGTCTGAAATAAAGCCAGAATGGTAAATTGGAGTCATACTGTGGCAGGTCTTGGCTACTAGACCATAGTTTTCACTTTGCCTTGGAGGCAGTAGGGAGCCATCTATAGTTTTTGAGCAGGAGGGGAATAACCATTTTATGGTGAATGGATTATAATGGTGAAACACTGGAGAAAGGGGTCAGATAAATTTTTATTAGTCTAGTTCCAATGATGTTGGTTTTTCTTTATGTCACTGGTCAAATCTTGCTTCCCCTAATATAACTGGTTTTTAAAAGGCCCATTAACACAGTGTCTCTTACTCATCCTTGTAGTACCTTCTGTGGCTGCAAATCTTTCCCTTAGGAGGCACTTCATAAATTCCAATTGAGTTCATCAGGTGCATTAAATGATAAGGGTGGACCCCAGTCTTGTTTCCAATTTGTTCATAGGAAGAAATCTTGTGGTGTAATATGAAGGATGCTAGATTTGGCTTTCAAAACTCTGAGTCTTCTATATGTGTACTAGATATTTGCATAATAACACTGGGGAAGGCACCTTTCCTTTTGGGAGAACTCATTTTTCCTTATCTGTTAAACATGGCATTGGGTTACATGAACTTTAAAGATCCTTCTATCTCTAAATTTTTTGGTTCAATATAAGAAAAGGGTTTTCAATTTCTGAGGTCCCCGAAGAAACACATTTACAAATAATAAGTAGTATGCATTCTGTTTTTGGTTGACCAAAAAATACTAGTTTACAGAGGTGAGAGGTCTCTAACATCTGGTTTAATTTTTTTCCCTTCATGACCCCAGAGGGCGTAGAAATGTCCCTTATAATATAAAACAAAGCTTCTTAAACTGTGGGTTGCCTCAGAACTGAAAAGAGGGGTTGTGAAATTATGATTTATTATCAGTAAATGTTTGACTTGTATACCTATTTTATAAACTTATATGCCCAGGGTTGTATAACAGTTTCTTAGGCAAAAAGGGATCACTAATAGAAAAAGTTTTAAGTCCTACTCTTCTCAGCCTCTGAGCTCTCTTCCCACCCAGGGCTGAGCAAAGAGAAGCCGGATCCATTCCTGGCAGTTTTTGTTGATGATTGCTCCACACCTGGGAGAATACCTGAGGATATACATGCCCCTAATCACGGCCACATTTTCTAATGGGAGGGGAGCGACTTTCTGGGTACTAAATAGTACCCAAGAATTCTTGATGTCATTTATTGCTAATTTGTACTCTTTTTAATCTCCTCTTCCCCTTTTTTTTTTTGGTGAAGAATTTCCCTAGGCAGACTGACAACTCACACCCAAGTGTAAGGACTTAGACAAGATGAGAGGTTGAAATGAACTTTATAGTATGTATCCACACATTGTATATATGCAAGGCAGCATTAGAATCTAGTATTTCTTGACTCCAGAGACAGATTTGAATCCAGTAATATGTCTCTGTCTTTCATTTGACCTTCTTTAAACTCAATCATTCATGGTCTTGTTAGATATTAAGGTCACCATCCACATTGTGGCTCATGCCCAATGTTATTGTGAATGGAAGTTACAGCATGGCCATTCTCTCCCCTTACCTAAACTAACATATGAATCAGCCCTGTTGCCATATTGTTTGTCCTGAAAAATAACAGCTGATGGGGACTTGCTGAGGCATGTACCATAAGAAATGAAATGACATTGCACATAAGATGTTTGGATCTTTGCCCCATTTTTTTTTTAAAGGAGGAAAAAAAGGAGGGGATATGGTACTAATCATCAGCTTGGGTAACAGTGTTCTTTGTTCCAAGTCTAATGAGATCTGATTCCCACAAGAATTATGATTTATTACCTGTTTGTACTGGGATGTTTGCTTTTGGTGTTTATTATCTTCATCTTTAGTTAATATAACATTTGACATAATTTTACTTTTTAAAAAAATCCATTTTTTGTCACATAAATAGCAACTGTGCAAGCAAGTACTTATGTAGGGACTGAAACATGAGGCATCCTGGATTACTTCTTCTGGTACTGATATTCTGTCTTCAGATTAAGGCAGACAGAAGCAGTATTTGTGGCCAAGTAAGATATATTACTTAGAAATTGAACTCTTCCATAGCAAGGTGCCCCAAAGTCAATCTTTGCTCTGCATTGCTAGCAATTTCATATGTTCTACACAGTGCTAAGTACATAGCCACTCCTGAATATTGTCAATTTAAATAATAATCTGAGCCAATTTTGCCCTAGCGATATTAAGGATCTCCCCAAATAGTTTCTTTTGGTTTCCACATTTGCCTCTTGAAAAGAAAAAAAAAAAATTGAGGTCCCCTGGGAAAGTATCTGCAGTTAGAATAATATGTGGTTACCTTTTGAGAAATTGAGATGTGTGTGGGGCAAGGCTCCCTTCACAATGCAAACTCAGGTTAGAAGCTGGCCTGCAATAACGAACACCTACTTTCTTTCCAGCTACAAGATTTGTTTGTATTTTGTCCTTGTCCCTCTTATATGTTTCAGAGAATATGTAGACTTAGTTGGCTACAAATCGACATCAGGGGTGTTTATGTATATAGAGAGTTGCCAACCCTTGAGGACTGGGGGAATATTTCCAGAATCTACAATCTGTGGTGATGAGAGGAAGCTGTCTGCTCAGTTTCCCTTCTGTGCTTTATGGAGTGTTGACCATTGCCTTCAACCCTCTCTCTCCATAGTCCTCTTCAGGTCTAGGAGAAAAACTAGGTTTCCTCACCAGCTGGACACAGTAGCCCTGTTCTTTTAACTTCTTTCCTTCCTTTCCCAGGGGACCTCAATTTTTTTTTTCTTTTCAAGAGGCAAGAAAACCCTTATTTGCTTGAGGTCAAAACGTTAAGCAATTAAAACACAGGAGGCTGAAAATTCTGACTTGCCCCTTTGTCTAGATTAACATGTCTCTGGATATATCTGTGACAGAGACAGACAGAACACTTTTATGGTTGTGAGGGGATTTTTAAAAAGCACCTTTTAAAAGCCTGCCATGGCAGTATATTAGCTCGGAGTTGGAAGGGTCAAAGGATTAGAGAACCTGGGATAAGGAAAGTCAAGGGCAAGAATAAAGCAGAGAAAGATGGCTGGAGATGATTTGAAAGGGAGTGGAAAAGGATAATTTTTCTGCTACTTTATGAAAAACAAATAATCCTTAAGGTTCTGTATAAATGTGAGCTATAAGTATAGACTTGTGATTTATCTGTTTAGGAACTCTTAGTATGGAAATTGTCCCCCAGTGAAGATTAACATTGAGGCAAGAGTTTCTTGAGCAATGGGTATCCTGGAGTATCCAGTGCAGGATTTGAGGTCTTCCTGGTGCCATTTTTCCACTTCCCCCTCCTCCTCTTCTTCATCATGATCTTCATTTTTAACATTATTATTTAAATTTCCATTTTACAATACTCTTCTCTGGCAAATCCTTGACCATTTGGCATATATTTGGTATAAATTATGGTATATAATACCATAAATCCTATATGTCTTGTATAGAGTTTTGCTCACTTGCTTCTTTGCAGCTGCATTATATTTCTCTCAAAGGACACAACTGCCCTTTCAGAGGATTTTGCTATAAAAGGTCAAGAGAGCTAAGGTGGGGCAGTGTGAGAAATTCTTTAACAATATGTGTGTGTTTCCCCAACCTATCTACAAGACTGACATTTATGTATTGCACTGTTTGTGTTGAGGTGGCCATTTATTTCCAAGCTGAGAATTGGTCCACCTTCCTAATAAGAATATTTGTGCAGGACAATTTTCCAGAATAGAGGCAACAGTGTCCTGATCTCTTTTAAACATTCCAGGTCAGGGCAGCTAACTTTTTGTGTGTACCCAGGTCCTTGAAACTTTTTTTCTCTTTTACCTTGTGTGTTTACCTGAGTGAATGAATTCCCCTGTAAGACAGATAGGTTTGCTCTCTCACCTAAGATTGCCTTATCAGGCATTTTTGGGGGATTACAGCTCTCGATATGAGGAATCTCGTTTCATTTACACAAGAGACAGAGCAGAGCAACCGGCCTGTGTGTTTTAAACAACAGATAAGGTTTTTGTGTGTGTCTTATAAACAAGCTTGATGTGTGAATGACTTTCTTTGTCTCTCAACTCCTGAGCCAAAGTAATTGGGTTGGCAGAGATTCCTGGATCATTTGGGACCTGTCTCTACTAGCTTTGTTTTACAATGTCTCTAGACTCAGGATAACGTTCATCTCTATTATTTCACCAGATTGGGATTCTGATTGCAGAATTGAGAAAAAGATTGTGTAGGACACCCCCAAATGTCTTGTGGTTAGTTCTTTTGAGTTGATCTCCAAAAGTAATTCAAATTTGAACTCAAAATAAATTCAGGTTTGTAGTGACTGCTACAATCCAGGTTTCCTTCGTGCCTCTAGTGTACAAATGGCAGTGACATAAACAAGGGGACATCTCAAAATAGAACTCCTGAAAAGGCCAGGATACCTTTCAAGGAGCTCTTTGTGTAAAGTGCTTCATTGTGAACCAAAAAGCTTTTTTTAAGTACCTACTATAAGGAAGGATCTGTGTTAAGCACTATGTAATCAAAGGCAAAAGTAACAACAATTAGTAGAGGCCTGCTTTGAAGGATATATGTTCTTTTTTACATTAAAGTTGAATCTTTCTGTTATTGTGATTTGTATTTCTTCATTATGTTGAGAGTCAAATGAGATACTGTTTTTAAAGGGCTTAGAACAGTTCCTGGTACATAGTAGGCAGTTCATAAATATTTGTTTCCATTTCCCTTCCCATCTTCCTCTAAAATATCAAATATAAGATTACATGTTTCTCCAAAAGATATCCTATATGTGTTTGTTTTGTTTTGATGTTTTTGTTGTTGTGTTTTAAGGGTTTATTTTTTCTATAAAAACAGACATCAAAATGTCCTGAACCCAAATATATGGGTTCCATAAATCTATTTCAAGCACCCTAATGTTCTCATGGTCAAATTAATTTGGGAAGTACAGCTCTAGATGATCAGTTTATTTCATTATATAAGAGCCAGTTAAGTCTCAATGCCCCATAGGTCAAAAAATCCATTTCTGTAATTTGACATATGCTGAAGGAAATTTATTTTTTCTCTAAGTTTCCATGAACCTAAATAGGAAGTTTCACTTGAGGCTTAAAGTTATGTTACATTTAAATTACATAGACCAGAGACCTGTCATGAGTATGATTTGCCTTTGAGCTATTTAGAAAGCTGAAATATTTGATAAGTTCATCTCATTTCTATAATCTATTTTGTCATATTATCTTATGAAATAGAGAATTCCATCTGTGTGAGCAGTTTGCTGAGCACTTAAAAATTAAAATAAATTCACAGAATCATAATTAGAGAGGAATTTTGAGTTCACACAAGACAACTAGTACTTGAGACACTACCCTACAGTACATACTAGAAAGAACCTATCCAGCATTTTTTCACAATCTTCTAGGGAATAGGAACCTACTATATAACCTGAGGCAATCCATTCTACTTTTGAGTAACTCTAATTATTTGGAAGTTTTTCTTCCAATTCCTGATATAACTCTCCCAGTTTCTTGTAGTTCTGTCTTCTGAGGCTAAGCAGAATGAGTCTAATGCTTTTTGTTTTGTTTAGTTTGTTATATGTCAGCTTTTTGGATACTGGAAGACCACCATATTCTGTATCCTCTAAGTTTTCTATCCTCTAAATACTCATCTACTATTTGGGCCCTTCACCAAGCTGGCTGTCCAGATCTGAATATGTCTTAAACATAGTACTTCAGATGTGATCTGTCCAGGATAGACTATAGTGAGAATAATGAATGGAAGATTTAGAGAGAATTTTTAAAAATAGACTTGATATAAAGAAGGAGGCAGCTACTGATTCAGAGGATAGAGTGTTGAACCTGGAGTCAGGAAGACTCATCTTCCTGAGTTCAAATCTGACCTCAGACACTTATGAGCTATGTGACCCTAAGCAAATCACTTGGCCTCCACTTGGTTAATCCACTAGAGAAAGAAATGGCAACCCATTCCAGTATTTTTTTTTTTTTAAGAAAACCCCACAAGAGTTGAACATGACTGAATAAAATAAGAAAAACGTTTTCTAACAATTGAATTCATCGAAATATAAAACGGGCTCTTTCAAAAAGCTAAGGGTTCCTGATCATTAAAGGTCTTTATGCAAAGGCTATCATATACCTCTTAAGTATATGGTAGAGAGTTTTCCTGTGCAGATGTGGGTTGGACTAGGCAGCACTGGATTTCAATTCAGAGGTCTCTTCATGTTGATTCACCTCCTTAGGCCTACTTATTCTTTTTTTTAGGATAGTTCTAGATCCCATTATCTTTCTGGGCAAGTGCATTATATTATTTTGTGGAGTCTAAGATGTGACTTTTAATTTTTGTTAGCTGTTTTCAAATAGTTATTCATGCCTTTATCTTTTAAATAATCAGTATAACTGAGAAAACAATTGAAAATATTTTAAATGTCATGTAAGCATGATTTAAATTCTCTTTATTGCTGTTCCGTTTTTGTCACACTGTTTTATAAAGACATGATTTGCATATAAACATGCATTCACTTTTACTTCATTGTCAGTGTCCATACAGTGTTATTAATGCAAATAATACATTAATGGCCCTTAATATGATTGAAAATTTTGAGAATACCACAAGCATATTTCTCATGGATTTCCTATTTCAAGCTTCTCGAGGAGCTAGAAGATTTTCTTTTTAATGCTTACATGAATTTTAACAATCATACAAATTATGAAAGGTAATTTACCACCATGCTTGTCTATCCAAGTCCTCTCTAAGTGAATTGGATTTATACAGGAAATTATTATGTGTGTTTTTTCAAGTGGCATTTGTTTTTACCTGAAGTACAAAATTTGTTTTCATACCTCTAATTTTAGCTTGTTATTGATATGCTGAAATTTAACTGTTCTTATTGACCATCAAAATGCAACTGAAAATCTATTGAATTTTGTAGTAAAAACAATAACAACAAAACTGTTTGTTATATTGTATGGAAGGTCAATAATCTAAAAAGCATTAACTTAGTGCTTATTCTGTATAAAATACATAAAGATAAAAAAGAAATAACCCCTCTCTTCAGGGAGTTTACATTCTTTTAGACAAGACCACACACATACACAAATGTATACAAACCAAAATAACATGTATACAATGTATACAAATCCAAAATAATGAAGGGCATAGGCACGGGTAGCTGAAAGTATCAGGAATGGCATTTGTAGGAGGTTGCTTGTGAGAAGAGTTTTGTTAGGGATTCTGTTAGTCACACAACTAGCATTTATGAAATACCCATTATCCCACTATGTGTCTGGCACAGTACTTAATGTTGAGTATAAACTGAAATGCAAAAACCAAAACCAAAAAGCACCACCACCACCACCATCAACAAAAAAGCAACACAAAGCCAGAAGCACCACCACCAACAAAAACAACCCAACAACAATGGTGGAAGTAAGGAAGGAGTATCTTTTTGTGAAGCAGTGTAACTAAAGCAAAAAATATAAATGTCAACATATGAGGACTCATAAGACCAATTAAATGGTATGAGGGAAACTAAAATAATAATAAATTTAGAAAGGTAGAGTAGAACCACGTTGAAGAAGGATTTAAGGGCCAAGCAAAAGCATTTTTGTTTGATCTTAGTGGTAATAAGGAATCATTGAAGTTTACTGAGTAGGTAAGTGACACATAGTTAAATCCCTGCTGTAGGAAAATTACTTTGAGAATGGTGTGAAAGATAAATTAGAGAGAGGAAGGAGATTTGATGCATAGTGGACCAATTAGTAGGCTATTGCAATAGGTGAGAGGTGATAAAAGGCTTGGATTAAAGGGGTAACCATGTAAATTAGAAAAAGAAGGAAAAAACAAAAACATGATTTTGAAGTAAAAATAATAATTTCTCTTTTGGATCTATTGAGTTTGAGGTACCTATGGAACATACAGTCAAAAATATTTAATAGACAACATGTAATGTACAATAGGAGCTCAGTCAGGAGAAGACACTAAAATTTGATATTTCAATATCTACATAGAAATGATAATTAAAACAAAACTATGGGAACTGATGAATTCACCCAGTGAGAATATATAGAGAAAAGAGAGTCTGAGACAGAACTTTGCTGAACACAACATAGTTAAGGGCAGGATATCCACAATGATTAGAAAAGGAGACCTAAAGATCCAACAGGTAGGAGGAGGACCAAGAGTGCAGCATCCTAAACACACAGAAAGAACAAAATCTTCAGCAAAGAAAGATCATATTGTTCGGTGCTTGGGAAAGACCAAGAAGTATGAAATTTGACAAAAAAAAATAGTATAAAAGTTCAGGAACAATAAACAATTAAACATAACTGTTGAGAAACACATTTCACATCCATGTGCTTCTGTGATGGTGTCAGCTAAATTTTATGAATAAAAGGTCTAACTTTAGACTAATTTTAAACCTACCATTTGATTGAACCCCAAAAGACTCTGGCCATGTGATGTAAAATCGTATATGATGAAATGTCTCCTTATTACAAGGGTAATTGTTATGGAAGGATGTTAATATATTCTCTACAGAAGCTTTACTCTAATATCTCACTGACTTTTATAAGTGACCTTAAAGTCTGTGTCAATAGAATAAACTTTGGTATGCCCAACAAACTAAAAACATTTTATCTCTAGGTCTGGTGATGGGTTGTATTTCCGGGACAAGCCTAGTTAAGTTTGGAGGGATCCTAGAATTATATATTCATCATTCAGTAATGAATTTCCTTTGACTAGTGTAATTGATGAAGGTCACCTACTAGAATGTGGAAAGAATTGTTTAGGGAGCACCCATATAGATGAAACTACATGTTCTTGAACTACTGAAGAATTGTTGTTTTAAGGAGAGATAATTTAGATCCTAGGTACCCTCAAATCCCCTTAAAAATGAACACTATTTTATTCAGTCTTTCTAAGATGAAGCATTTATGCAGAAAATGAATTGGTCATAGTATAGTGAGTTGGGTGTGTTTTGGCTACTTTCCCAGTCCATCATGTAACTTCAACTGGATTAACATTGTTGCAATCTGGTTCATTCATTAATACAGCTAAAATAAATGGATCAGCCATGTTTTTGGTCATGCAATCTCAAAATGAGTTTGTTTGCTTTAATTCCACATTTATTATATAATATACATGCATGTTGATTTGTAAGACATTTTGTTTAGTCATTGGGGGAGATATTTAGATAATAGATAGATAGATATAAAATATAACATAATATTATATGATACTTTTAGGCACTGGATAAATAAAGACAAAAATAAGACAGTCTTTGCTCTTGGGGAACTTACTTTTACCTCCCTCATAAGCACACATATAAACACAAATTAGTTAAGGATTGCCTTTCCTTTTGAGCCAATGGCTTTCTCCTACCAACCTCAGTCTAGCATTACTTCCCAAGACTTGTAGCATTGCTATACCTCCAATGTCCTCCAAGTGAAATTTCTTTTTCACAGATCACATCAGTAGCTCCACTTTAATTTGCCAATCTAAAGTTTCCCCTAAGCTGCTCTTCTTGTCTCCTCTCTCTTTCTTCAAGGCTGGCTATGGAGTTTTTGATGGGCTAGGAAACATGGAAATGATAGTTATTCTTCCTTATGGGGACTAGAATTTCTCTGTTATTGAATTCATGGTACTTTATCTATACCTCTCCCTTGTGACATCTCAGCATGGAGGCAAATGGTTGTACTTCTGTTTCAAAGAATAAAGAATCTTGAATTGTGGTATTCTCTTAGTTGCAGGGAAAAATTAAATCAAAGAATGTGTAAAACTATACTTCATTTAATTTTAATTTTTAAGAGATAGACACATTTTAAATTTCCTAATTTTTAAATTAAAACCACACTCCAGTTAGTTTTTTTGGAGAGAAAAATTTTAAGTTTAAATTTTACCATTGTCTTTTACATAGTGTTTTGAAGTTTGCCAAGTACTCTATAAACATTATAACATATTATAACATGCATTAGTATTCTTGTCTGACAGATAAGAAAACTGGAATTTAGGAAGTTAATTGTTTTGCCCAAGATTATACAATTTATAAACATCAGAGATGAGCTTTGGAGCAATGTCTTACAGCCTTTAAGTCCAGAAACCTTAGAATTCCCCCCTCTGCTGACTCAACTATGGTGTGAAAATGATACTGGGTTCTTAGTGTTTAGGCCACTAAAGCTTAAATTCTGGGATGTCCCCCCAAGCTGAACAGACATAATGAAAGGGCCTGATGATTAATTGTATGTCTGCCATCTGAATATAATGCTTTGCCAACTTCAGAGAATTTTATTCACCAGATTGGCTGCAGGGTGATGAATATTTAGGCTGATGACATACTTGAAGATATATTAAGTCATAAAGAAGCTGTGATCTGTCATTGACTGTCCTTTGAATTATTGGACTAATTAGAGGTAAACTTCATATAGTCCATTTGAATACTTCTGATATTGTTCTCATAATGTTATTCCATGGTCATTGCATTCAAATTCTCAATTAACTACTTTAACTACTGTTAGTAAATCTTCAAATGTTCTTTGTCCTTCAATCTGGAAAGAAGCTCCTTTTTGAATGAACTAGGTCATCCAATTCCTTCAGGGAAAAAATTATTATTGCTATTGTTGTTGATAATAATAATAATAATAATAATGATAGTAGCTGAATTGACATAGTCGATAATAACATTTTCCCTACCTCCCATCACAATTCAAATTCTTCTACCTGGGACAGAAAATTCTGTTGGCAGATGAGAGCCATTAAGAGCATATCTTGATAGTCTCTCTGCAGAGGGGATAGATGTTTGGTGTTACCTTGGGGATCCCCTGATCAACTTGAAGAAGAGCCTCCAAGCCTTATAAAAAACACAAACAAAAATGCTAGTAGGCTGAAGAAATGAAAGGCTATCTTTCCTATAATAATCCTTTCATTCTGAGAGCTGTTATACATTTTTTTTCCTTTGATACTATTTACCATAGAACTGGAGTCACCATTAGTTTTCTGTCTCAAACTACAATCAGTAAGTTAATAAGTATTTATTAAGAGTATCATATTTGAGGCCTAATGCTAGATGATGGGAATACAAAGACAAAAGTGAAATAATTTCTGCCCTCAGGGAGCTTATCTGTCATGTGAAGGTTTATTTCAGGCTTGCGGATAATTCAGTATGTTCCTCCCACAGCCCTCCCCCCCCCCCCTTTTAAAATTTCTGTATATATTGTAGTAATGTAGCTATAATTAGGAAATATTATAACTACCCAAAATAGAAATAAATCAAGGCAACTCTCATTTGTTGTCACACAACTAGAGGCTCATCAGATTTGCCTTCCCTGAACATGTTTTGCTTATTTTCCACATATTTTAGAACCAATGTAGAAATCCTAGATACTATACTACAGTGGGATTTTCTTTTTTTTTTTTTTTTTTTTTTTTCTTAAAGCGTGTCTCCTTTGCTTTAAAAGTTTCCTGTGCTAAAAGAATTGTCTGTGGGAGGGTGTGACTAACTCAGCAAAGGACTTATCTGTTATCCTATCTCCTTGAACTCCCCAGGCTGCCTTTGATGTATGACTTGTTCCTTCCCCCTCATTCTCACCCCACCCCCAACCTTTTCTGTTATCTTTGCTCAGACTATGATTCATATCTAAATATTTTAAACTTTCAAAGTAAAACACTGCATTGGTTGTATGTGAATAAGGACCAAGACACTCAGCTTTCACCTCCAGTGATACAAGAATGATAGGGTGAGAATTTGGAGTCCAATTTAAAAAAAAAAAAAATTAACCCAGCTCCCAGATGCATGAATTAGTCTCCTGCCTGTGTAAGTATACATCTCAAACCATTTTAAAGGCATTTGATAAGAATGGCTAAACAAATCCAAGATAAGGAAAGTGATCCTAACTTGATCTAGTCAGTGGGTGATTTGAATCTGCCTTCAGCATGCCTAGGGTCAGACTCCTAGGAATGTTTCAAAGCCCCACTTCTTAAAATATGGGTTGTGACCCCATATGAAGTCTCATAACTAAATGTGGGTGTTGTAAAATTATGATTTATCATTAGTAAGTGTTTGATTTGTAGGACTGTTTTATGTACCTATATATCCAGGGTCACATAAAAATTTCTCAGGTGAAAAGGTGTCGCCAGGGGAAAGGATTTGAAATCTGATGATTTTTATGGTTCCTTATAGCTCTAAAATTATGGTTCTATTGAATATTTAGGCTGTGGCTATCTAATCTAATCCCCTTATTTTTATAAATGAGGAAAATAAGACCAAGGTTCAGTATGATTAACCCTGAGGCCCAAAGGACCTACAGTTCTGGACTTTCCTTTTGGTCAAAGATAAAGTGGTTTCTGAACTGCTTTTTATTTAGAAATAAAACTAAATCATCAGAATGAAAACTCTAAATTACTGGCAATATGGGCTTCCAGAGAAGTTCACGAAGCTGGCAGATCTCTCTTCAGTGTGGGGCTTGAGAATTGTAATGGGCAAGCCAGACTCACTGCCTCTAGGTCTGGGGCTCATTCTCTTTGTCCTAAAGTGAAAAAAAATAGGAACAATAGGTGGAAATTAGGGTGAGGCACATATATCAGCTTGAAGTAGGAAAAGCTTGCTAATAATTAGACTCATCTTAAAGTGAAAAGGACTGCCCAAGGAATTACTGAGTTCTCCCTCATTATGGGCCTTCAAACAAAAATTGAATGATAACTTGACAGAAGTATTATAGATGAGTTTCTTGTTCAGGTACTGATTAGAAGTCTCTTTATCTCTAGAGATTTTGATGCAATGAAGAAGTATAATAACCAATAAAAATAAAAATATCCTTGGAAACAGGCCCTGTGAGTATCACTCCAGAAAGCCAGCCAGCTAACTGCCACCTCTTAGATGATCTAATACAGTTCTTTCTCTCTCTCTTTCTCCCCCTCTCTCCCCCTCCTTCTTTTTGTGTCTCTCCTCCTCCTCTTCCTCTTCCTTCTTTCTCTGCCTTTTCATTCTCCTCCTTATCTTCTCCCTTCTTCTTCTCTTCCCCCTCCTCCTCTTGCTTTTTTACCTTCTCTTCCCCCTCCTCCTTCTTCTGCTTCTCCTCCTTCTCTTTCTCTTCTTCCTTTTCTTCTCTTTTCCTTTTCCTCTGTGACTTGTTCACTTCTAAAATAACACAGCTGCCCACATCAGCAACCTGTATCAGTTAAAATCAACTTTAAACCTAATAACTCTTAATTCATTTTCCTGACTGTTGACATTCACAAGCTTCTTACCCCAACAACTAGCCTGGTAGAAGTTTGAATCATTCTTAGGAATCTGTCCCTCTTCAGCTTATGGCTTCAGAGAAGGTGCATTAGGAAATCAGAGAGGCATTTGCTACCATAATTGGTTATGGAAATGATGTCCTTTCAGGTAGATCTAAATATGACTCATTTTTGAAATAAATATGGAGAGGTTTTTTTTTTTTTTATGTTATTTTATTTTCAGGTCTTAGATTCCCCTAAAGGAAAAAAAAAAGATTTTCCTCTTAGGTTTTCTCAACTTTGAGCAAGTTTCTCTTAACTCTGGGTTGTAAAGTAAAAGGCCTTCAGCAGATGATCTCTGTTGTTGTTTGTCCTTCATTCTCTAAGAAGACCATGCATGACATGAGGAAGATGATGCCATGATGAGTAAGTGAATTGAATTTAAGTGAGAATGGGCTATGCAGTCATCAGCCTCATTTTTTTCCTCCAGAACCACATGGATGAGACTGGAGATGGCTCTGGATAGAGATAAAGAAACTCTCTAGCAGAAAATAAGAGGTAGAAGATCCTGGAGAAAGATTAAGCAAGAATAGTCTTTCTGAATAAAATTTTTTAAAGGTAATGGTAGAATCTCTAAAATTTCTCCAAATATTCATTTATTCCAAAATGACTCAACATATTTTCCTTATCTAAGAGACTTTCCAAGGTTGTATTCTGTTACACAATTGCTTAATAGCTTGTTGAGGAATGAAAAAGAAAGAACATTAAGAATTTCTCTTATTGCTGGTATTGGAAGGCTATGAGTTTATAAGTGACAGTGCCTGGAGATTGTGACAAAGCCCATAACTCAAGCTTTATTTTTAAAAATAGAACACACTAATATGAAATAGTAGAATGATTCTAGCCTTGGGAATTTGCTTAGTGGCCAGCCTATAGGTGAGAACGTATGTTGTTATAATCTTTCCCCCCTGAAAAATAACAAAGCAATGTTCCCAAACTATAAAATGGTAGCTACCTATCCCATTAGAAGAATTCATGACTGCTTTTGAAAAGTGAAAAGTTAAAATATGATGTAGGATTAGAATGTAGAATTCTAGAGAAAAAAGCGTAGATTATACAAAAATCAACTGTTGGATACTTTGACCTCAATTTTTTTGTGCCTGGCTCAGAAGTTAGATTAAAGGAGTAGATTATTAGTGTTACATATAAGTATTACAAAGATAAAAATTACACTGGAATGAAAGGAGCTAAAAGTCAGAGTTCAATGGAGTCATAGTGAATCTAATTAAATAATTTGGCAAATTTTTGTTGACTATTACTTCTCCATTCTACTTTGTGCGTAGAACTGTGTTGAGTATTGAGAAACATGTAAAGATAAATAAACTATCAACATAGCTCTTGAAGAATTTGTAAACCAGTAAAAAAGAGAAAATTTCTACCCTGTCAATTTAAATTAGGATTGTATAACATTTGAACTGAAAGTTGTTTTCCCACCCAGTTCATAGATTCACTCCATCCGATATCACTTTACAGGTTAGGCAGCTGTGGGCCAAAAAGGAAGGTCACAATAAGGTGACAGAGTTGATCCTAAAATCCATTTTTGCTGAGTCCAAGGCCAACTATCCTTACCTCTAAACCATAATTTATGAACACTTTTTGAGATTCAGTGTCCTCGTGTGAAATAGAGCATCACTTACCCCATGGGGTTGATATAAAGAAAACCCTCTGTCACACACAAAATATCATATAAGCACAATCTATTAATTGAGCTTTTGTTGTGAACTGACAACAGTAGTTCACATTTATAGTATTTGGGCATTTAAAAAGTTTTTTCATGATCTGTGAGATTGTTATAAGTACTATGACTCTTCTCTTATAATCATGAGTAACAAATGGATTGGGATTGTCTTTTGTTATTATCACATTTTAAAATAATTGTTTTATCTGTGCTCTTTATTTTAGTAAATGCCTTAGAAGGAGAGGTTGTCTGATTTTTTTGTCATTTCCAGGGCCTAGTAAGTGCCTGTCACACAGTAAGAACATAATAAATACTTGTTAACTCATTGATTGATGAATTAATTATGATATCACTCTTCCTTCCTGGTGACTTCTTTACTCTCCCCATTTATTTTTTTATGGAACCCTCCCCCTTCAAAGAAAAAAACCCAAACCTATAAGCAACATAATAGGTGTAATAGAAAATAGATGCTCCACCCATATTATGCATTGTCCATTTTTGTTACCATTAAAGCTAGCTGAGTCATGAGGCCAAAATGTTAATGGGACAAGTCCATCATTCAGGAATTTGTACAGAGATGAAACAGTGAGCATGAGATTGTGAATTCTGGTATTTACAAAGTTTATGCTTGTATTCTGCCTAGTGATGAAAGATTGAAATATGATAATGGGGTAAAGCAATTTGTTCTGATCTTTGATAGTGCAAGGAAGAGAAGGGGTGACTAATATAAGGAAGCAGAATCTTTGAAAAGATGGAGAAGTGGCAGCAAGGGTACAGGAAAGTGAGGGAAATAGCTTCAGAACTCGGCAAAATCAAGTCAGGTTGAAGATGAATAAGTTTCAAGATGTTTTAGGAAAGTATGAAAATTGTGTTAGAGGAAAAAGCTTCTGCCAGAAGATTATGGGAACAATCATGGTACTGTAAATTTTAGAGGTGGAAGGAATCTTAAAAACCATCCATCTGACTTTCTTTATTTTACAGATGAGGAAATTAAAGGCCAGGTAACAAAGGGAGTTAGAGATAGGACTAGGACCATAACTAAAGGCAGCTAGGTAGAACAGTGGGTAAAATTTTGAGTGTAGAATTAGGAAGACTTGATTTAAAATCTGGCTTTAAATATTTATTACTATGTGAACTTTACTTCTGTTTGCCTCAGTTTCCTCAACTGTAAAATGGGGATAATTATTAGTACCCATTTTGAAGAGTTGCTGTCAAGATCAAATGAAATTATACTCGTGAAGCATAATGTCTGGCATATACTAAGTGCTTAATGGATAGTTTCTTTTTTCCTTCTTCCTTGAGTGCCTACCCAGGACATTCTTTATTATACAACATGACATCTACTAGTAATGTGCAGTTTTGCACTGCAACAAAACTGGTGTACTCCTGACATGCCAAGCATAACCCCATCACTGCCTTGAGCTAAACAGTTTTATTTGTGACACAGAGTTATCTGTCTACCTGACAAAAGCCTTTTTATGTTTGAAACAATCTTTCATGGCTTCTCTTTTATAAACCTGAAAAGCTTTCAGGAAGCATCTTTTTTAGAGAATGTTGGAAAAAGCTGAATGAGTCTATGTCGTCTCTTTATTAAATAAAGCTTAAGTTCTTCTCAGTGTCTCAGTTTCCTGGGCTATTGAGATACCTATCATCTACTTTTATAGCCCCCTTGAAACGTCTCATTAGTTGCTGATTTTCAATTGCTTTGAGATACCCAGAAGGAACGAACAATTAGCTCTTGATATGCTGAGCCATTTCCTGAGTCCAAATTTGTGGTAGCCTGCAAAGTCCAGGAAGCAGGGTTGCTCAAGGAGGATTTTGGAATGATTCATAAGACTCCCATCTATTTATATAGGAAGGAAGTGAGGTACATAATCACACCTGCCAGGTTACCTACTGGAGAAAAGCACCAGAATTATTAACCTTTCTCATTTGGACACAATAAAAACTTGGAGGCAGTGTGCAATTGCAAAGTGGTTACTCAATATAGGGACAGGAAAGAAAATTCTATGTCTGCTCTATATGATGGTAGACAAAGTTTTGTCACTTCTCCAGGCCTCCCTTTTCTTATCTATAAAACGGGGGGAGGGTGGGTTGGACAAATCTAAGAGATTTGTATTTTCAAGAGTTGGGTGACAATAGCAAGTCACTTATTGTCTTCTTGAGGTTAGATCTAGGTTTAAGATGATGTCAAAATGAATATAGTAATACTTTCCTTAAATATTACACATAGTAGGGGTGAGTAAAATGCTTTGTAAATTTTAAAGTGCCATCTATAATTATTATATGGAGAACCTTGAGATGCCAGAATAGAAATCTAAACTCTTCTAGGCACAGACTATTTATAGTATTTTGAATTACAATCCCATCTCCCACACCACTACCCCAGGAGAGGGTCATTTATTGTAAGTCGTCCTGCTGCTTCCTATAGAGCCACATTCATTTATTCTCCATATATTATATAATAGAGGTAGATAGATGAATAGATATATAGATAGTGAATTCATATCCTAATATAATTTCCCCTCAAAAATTCTCTGTCTCATCATTTGTTTCTTAAATAATATTATTTGTAATGTAATTGTGATAAAATATGATTTGTAAAATAGTACTAGATGTAGTTCTCCCTATCTCACAGTTGTACATATGATTCTGTTACAAAATGAAACAAGATGAGAGGATAGGAAAGGAACAAAGAATTGGAGTTTTGAGGAAGGCTTATTTCTGTCTGGGGGTATCTCGGAAGTAGTGTTCTTAATAGCTCCAGCATTTTTAAGAAGTGTTATTCTGAGGGGAAGGCATCATACAGAGCCAGGCTTAGTGAGTATAACTAAGATTCTTGGGTCTTCTTGTTTGGGTCCTAATTTGATGGCTCATCATGATGCACACATGACCTTGTATGCTAGTGGGGTACAAGCTTCAGCATGTTTTACAGTATTCAGTGATGGGATAATAGCTAAGATAAGAGTAGTTTAAGATTTATAAAGCACTTTATGTATATTATCTTGTTTGATCTTTACAATAACCCTGCTTGGTAGGTGGTATTACTGTGCCCATTTTACAGATCAGCGAACTAAAAAGGGGAAAGGTAAATGGCTTATATCACATCACGAGAAAATGGCTGAAGCAAATATAGCAATGGATTCACTGTACTGTCTGGAATGCAGGTCCAATGTCAAAAGACTTTAGATGGAAGCACTTCTTAGCCACTGCAGTTCTTGAAGACTGCCTCCTCAGTTATAGACAGAAGGGAGTGGCTCATACAGACAAAATGATAGATCTTGAAAGTGCCGAAGCATTTGTCATAAAACACTGTTACAGACAAAGGGACAAATTCTGACTTGTTAATTCACTTGACATTCCTGTTCATGATTTATAATTTATATATGAGAGATTTACTGACCTCACTGATAATCCTCCAAACACAAAGATAAACACACTTAGAAGCCATCAGTGTAAATCAGATGAACTTGAAAGGGATGAGGAATTCACCTGCAACGAGGCTTGGAATCTTGCCCTTTCCCATGGAATGGCCTAAATGACAAAGAATGCAACTGTTCCCCAGGCACATTGCACGTATAACCACCCAGAGTATCCAAGGGTGGGAGGTTGACCTCAGTTCATTTCAATTTAATTCATTTAGGTCCAACAAACACTTTATTAAGTTTGCACTATGTAAAAGGCATTGAACTAAACAGAAACGAACACTGGGTGCTTCCACTCCATGAGGAATTAGGGGAAAGATATATGGTTGTCGATCGTGTGCTTCTGTGAATAAGAGATTGAATACAGACAAGACAAGATTTTGTACATTTGGTTGTAAGGACTTTAACTGGCTGTGTTAAGTGATGTCACTTCCCTCACCAGACTCTTCCTTTCCTTTAGCACATTCCTTTGATATGCTGTAAGGTAGCTAGGTCATATGGTAGCCCAAACTACTGCAGTCATCTCCACTGAGGCAGGGGTGCCCTCTGGCACTGAGTACCATTGCATTTTCTGCTTGGCATTTAAAGCAACTTCTTAGAACAACACTGCTGATTGCAGGCTCCCCAAGGATCTTGTGTATTTTATAAATACAAACCATCCTTTCCTTTCCAAATTAGGAGAAAAAGGAAAGAAGAAAAGAATCAATTAATTTGTAATAAGTCACCACATGTTTGTGTCTTGTTTCACAGTCTCATTTCTAATCACAACATCAGGCTCTACATAATATCTCTCCTCCCAAAAAAAATCTATTCAGATCATTGCCTCCCTGAAGCCTTCCCAGAACTCCCCACCTGGAAATTATCTAAAACTCAGCTATCTAATTCTTTGTGATAATAACTGATAGTTACGTAGAATCTAAAGTTTGGAACATGACTTGCATTTATCATCTCGTTTGGAACCTCATAATCCATGGACAATAAATACTTGTTGAAGTTCTATTGTATGTCCCTTTGTGACCCCTTTATAGGGTTTTCTTGGCAAAAATATTGTAAAAGTTTGCCATTTCAGAGATTAAATGAATTGCCGAGAGTCACACAACTGATGGATGTCTGAGGTCATATTTGAACTCAGGTCTTCCTGAGTCCATCCACTGGGCCATTTAGCTGCCTAAAAATATTAGAAGTATTATTTCCCTTTCATTTATGAAGGAACTGAGAAAATAATGATTTGCTTATAGTCACAAAATTACTAACTGTCAGGAGCAGTATTAGAAACCAGGCCTCGTAGGGTTTGTTCCCCTATAGCATAGCCCCCTTCACTTGATACTATTTTTGTTCCCATCTTGGTTCAAATCATAGTCAGATCTTTAAGTCTGGTTATCATAGTTAACACAAATCCATATTTTCTATACTAAAAACCCATTCTACAACAACAACAAATTTTCTCCATGAATGCCCTCCTTTTATGTGTCATGGGAATTGGAGGTGACCCTATACTTTTGACTTCCAGCAGCAGTTAAAGTCTGATTGGTCCCATTAAGGTGAAAAGCTTGGATTTTAGCCAGGTGATGTCTTTCTAAGGCTGTCATCTGACAACAATTTAAGTTTGGTGACTCATTTGTAGAAGGCAACTTTTGGGGTCACATCTAAGTCTTTGCAAGGGACTTGCATTTTACCTCAGTGGAAATGACTTCGTAACTCTTTTGAAATTAGAAGAAATGGGAATTGCATTGAAAAAAGAAATCATAATAAAGAATTTTTCAGCTTAAAGAACTTTAAGATTTTTAAAGGGCTTTATTTATTCATTCCTCATTTCATTTGAAAGTCCCAGCAGCCTCTGGACTTGAGTATTAAAGGTATTATCATGTCTGATTTAGAAAAGTTAAGTGATTTGTTCATGATCACCATGAACATGTTGGCAAAGCCAAGATTTAAACCCAAATTTTATATATATTCCAAATTCAGCACACTTTACCCTATGTCCCACTACGCCATGGTAATTGACGTGAAAAAAAAAAATTTAAGTCTCAGCTCCAATTCAGATGAAAGAGGAGCGATAAGGAATCTGGACATTACTGGCTTTCTAGCTGAATTTTGAACTTTGGTGGTTCTCCACAGTATCTCATACCAATATTTATTAAAAGCTTATTTTTACATGTGAATTTGTCCTCAGCATAGATTTTGGAAAAGAGCACAGACAAAAATAACAGCCATTTCCTTACTCCTTAGTAAGACTTGTGATTTTTTTTTCACCTGCATATTTTTAATAAGCTCTGATTCTATATATTCTAAATATCAAAGAATGAAAGTTGAGAAAAGAATTCAGCAGAAGTCTGGCCCTTCCTGAAATGTCATGGGTAATCAAGCACAGAGGCTAATAGATCCTGATTTGCATGCCACTCTTGAATGATGTCCCACATGGATGATGAGGATTGATAGTTTACACCGTGCTGCTTAGTCAAGTCTTTTGCCTGCCTGTCTAGGTATTTTCAATCATTTTCTGCTCAAGTAGAAGGCAAGGATATAATCTTTTTCATAGCTAATATTCTCCCTTCTAATTTATAACAATTATATTCTGTAGTGTCATACACACACACACACACACACACACACACACACACATTTAATCCCTTTATAGGAAGGGATCTTGGTTTTTTTGTTTGTTTGTTTGTTTGTTTTTGGATGACTCTCCAGATTTGAACTGACTTTTTAAAAACAAATTAGTGTCCCTAAGGTTGTAATCTTTCCTGAACATGGGTGATAATGTAGAAGGAAAGCATTAAATATTCAAAAAGCATGTATATTATTGAGTAGTTTTACTCAA
Organism: Antechinus flavipes; assembly: GCF_016432865.1. Lineage (NCBI taxonomy): Eukaryota > Metazoa > Chordata > Mammalia > Dasyuromorphia > Dasyuridae > Antechinus > Antechinus flavipes. The sequence goes on from NC_067400.1 coordinate 61,119,577, forward strand.
TTGAGTTTTGCAGTCTGTTGGAGAGGATCTGCTCTTGGTTCTGAAGTTAGCCCTTAACACCTCATTCACTTTCTTTTGGGAGGAAGAGGACCTGGTGGGCAATACAGTGTTTTCCATGTATGTTTACAGTCATTTGGAATTTGTATTTCACAAGGGAAGGAAGAAACTCCTACAAATCTTTTATAATTTCCTAGGATTAGATTCCTTTTCTGATATATATTTTTTCTCCTAAAACGAATACTGAAGTCCATGGCTATTTTGGAAGGTGTTTTTTTTTTTTTTTTTTTTTTTTTTTTGGTCTTTTTTAAATATAGCAGATTTTTTTGTTTCTTTGTGTGTGTGTGGATTTGAGGCAGGGTGAGAGTGGGTGGTATGGAATCTTTATTTAAGAAATTTGACATTCACATGCTTGCTATTCTAATTGCTGTGTGGCATCCTAATTTAGATGTTCAGCTCAAGGAATGGCTTTCCATTTCTTGGGAATTGAAATCATTTGCCCATTTTTGTCATGAGGCCATTGCAGTTAAGTAAATTGGTGGGGTAATGAAGTTTATTTTATTTTATTAGTCTCTTACCTGAGAGATTCTCTGACTCATTGCTTATTTACTTTAGTTCTTGTTATATGTAAAATTGTAAAGTGGGATCATTGACTTAGAGCAGGAATGAACCTAAAAAGTCATCTCATTGAAACCCTTCCCCTACCCCACCCCATTTTGCTATTGAAGAAACAGAAATTCTGAAAGATTAAGTGTTTTGCTTCAAGGTCAGGCTGATTATAAGTGGCATTTATTTGGGATTTGAATTTGGGGTCATTTGAATTCTGATCCAGCCTTCTTTGTATCTGTTTTATCATGATGTTTATCTAGTATATAAAGTAATATCCCACTTGGTGGAGCTGGGGGGGAGGGGACACTAGTGGAAAAGATGTGACCAAATACAATATCATTTTGATATCATCAGTGACAAATTCATTTTAGAGCTAAGTCCTCAAATCTGAAAATATGATCTCTTTTTAAATATGCTTAATCCTTCATATTTTGTATCATAGCTTTAGTCAGAATTTGGAATTTTAAGTTTGTGTCTGTGTGTTTATATGTGTATATCTTTATATGCTTGGGATATTTAAAAAAAAAATTGAATCTAAAAATTTTCTTTTGAGAATCTTGAGCAGGCCAAAAGGTATTCTGAGAGATATCTTGATTCCCATCAGTACTTTTACATACATTGAAGAGGATTGCTTTGAAAACCTTTGACAAGCTCCTTAGTAATGAGATTAGATAGTGTAATTGTCTAAGATTCTTCTAATTAATCAGCTTTATCTAGGATTTAAGGAAACTTTAGCCAGCAACCTTTCCTGCACAAGATGTAGTCAGCAAACAAAAGGGAGTAATTTGGGTCCATCTTTTGGAAAACCAGTGTGTCTTTTTCCAAAAGTACCAACAGAAATAGCTCTTAAATGATTTGATTTTCATTTAAATCCATTCACCCTACTTCCCAAACCCCCCCCCCCCACCACCACCATTTTTCTATTTTATTCTTTGTTGTTGAATAATTTTTTATAGAGTTAATAATTTATTAGCTTCTGTATATGTTTTTTGAAAAGGAAGGGAAAATACTGTGCTAAGGCCTTTACAAATAATGTTTCATTTGATATTTTGACATTACTTATTTGAAAGCCATCTGCACTACTAGTCACCATAGACTTGCCCACATAGCTATGAGAAAATGCCAAACTCTTTGGTAGAGTGAACTAATCTTCACAGGCACCTGTGTATAGTTTCTAGACAGATTTTCTAAGGATCTGGCTCAGTTCATTCAAGAGGATTGTATGAGTGGGTGTATGTATGTATATGTATTGCAGGGATGGACAAAGATATGGATTTACAAGGATAGAGGAAGAGAATGAGATCAGAGATGTCAAAACTCCCCAATGCCTCCAATTAAATTAAAATGTAATTGGGGAATATTTAACAAAATAAATAAAAATATAACCAAAAATATAATTTTAAAAACTTTATTTTAATATTTAATTTTAAAATTTGAAGTTTCAAATTTTACTCTTTCCTCTAGCTCATTCCCCCACCATTGAGAGTCAAGTAATATATTAACCATAGTTGTAACATCACGGAAAAATTTTCACTTAAGTCTGAACATAGATAATGTTAATCTGTGGTTTTCTAAATCAATAATATGCTGCAATATGTCTTCAGGGAATGTCTTCCAAAATCCTTTCAGTTTATGATACTGAATTTGTGAGTTTTAAGAAAAGTAGCAAATATGGTAACTTTGATATAGTGTCTATTTAAACAACTGTAACTTTCTACTTTAGTTACAAAACCTTGATATAATGTCCAAACAACTGCAACTTCCCACTTTAGTTACAATATTATTAATCTATTGAGAAAAGAAGAAAATGCACCAGCTTTTATCGGGAGACAGTGCTGTGCACTGGCATAGAGGGCCAGCATTGAAGGCAAGTGCTTTGTGTTCAAATCTTGACTGAACTACTTGCCTCCTATAGCTATGGGTAAATCAGTCAACCTTTTGAGGATACTATTTTTTCCTTAGCCATACCATGCAGATATCAAATTAGATGTCTGCTAAGCATCTATCTAGTTCTTAATTTATATTTTTGATGATAATTTTGATCCTACTGCTTCTTAAGTAGTATCACTTGCCTCTTTTTTTCTTGTCTATGAAATGCAGATATATTTATCAGATGACTCCTATAGATCCAAAGGTTGGCTCTGCTACTTCCTAGTTATGACTATGAGCATGTTGTTTAGTCTTTCTTAGCCCCAAGTTTCTCTCCTGTAAAATGAGGGAGTTGAAATTAAGTGATTTCTAAGCTCTCTCTCTTACCACTAGCAATCTGTGAAATTTTCTATCCAGTTAAGAAAAGGACACAAGCACACACCACACACACACACACACACACACACACACACACACACACACCCCTCTATTATCATGGATGTCCAATATATTTTACTTAGCCATTAGCAGAGCTTCAAACTGAACAATCTTTATAGCCATCATTTGGACAGGAAGCCAAAACTGAAATGAATTGATAGTTATATTCCCTCTAAGAAATAATTAACTTCTTGTGACTTCCTTTGAAAAACCAGGATTTCTCCAGTTACCTCAAGTGTAACTAACATCTTTAAAATTATTTTGATTTTGATTTTTAAAAACAAATTTGTGATGTTCAGAACCTTATCCAAATGGCCTCTATAAAAAAAAAAAATTGGTTGTCTTTGGAACCCTACTGATGATGGAGAACATGAATGATATTTGAAACTCTTAGGAAGTTGAATCTTGGGAAGAAACAAGATGAGGCAGATTTCACAGTGTTAATATCAAAAGACTTATTTGAGGTGGCATTAGTAATATTGCTATTGGATTCCACAATATGACTTTTAGAAGAACAGATTTCTCTGTGTGGGTTTTTTCCTCTATTTTCTGTTTCATATGGGATTGTTTTCTTTAGAAGCTTCTTCTTAAGGGTTGGTTCCATAATTGTCGTGGGCATTACAGGGATTAATTACATTGGGCCAGAAGAATGGCATAATTTCACAAAGAACTCCTTAATTCATTATATTCAGATTCTTCAAATGTCCATCCTTAAAACTGGCAGTTCTAGAAGATAGCACATCATTCTGCAGTCTGTTCTCTGATGATTACTACTTGTTTGACCTTGTGAAACTTAACCTTGAAAAAGTTTCTGATCTTCTTATCTGCATTATTTGAATATTGGTAAAGGGATGTGATGAAGTTCATCCTGAAGATGAAGGGTATCTTGTCCTTTCTTCATGGAGGCATGTTTAGTTTTGCACTGTCTCTAATAGTAGGGATTTGCTTTAATTTAGTAAAAAAAACACTGACCCCAAAGTCAAGATAGCTGGACTTGCACTAACCAGCTCCATTGAGCTTATCATTAATCAGCAATGTTGAGCTAAATCACCTCACCTTTCTGGACATCCTTTTTTCCTGTAAGATATTTGAACCAGGTGACCTCTAAACTCCTTCCATTCTCAATATCCATGATTCTCAGGAGATGAGCAGTAATCTTGTCATTGAATAACTTGGGCTCTATTTCCAGTCCTCAGACCAGCCAGCCAGATTATCTTGGTCAAGTCATGTAGCTTTCTCGATTTAACAGTTTATGATGCTGTTTTAAGAAAAGTGGCAAATGTGGTCCATGGTGTTCTTTTGAATTGTGGCTACTTCCTTCGTTTTGTTGCATTATTGCTACCCTACGGAGTGAGAACATTAAATAGAGACAATTTCCATGATTCTTAGAAGGTAATATGGTAGAGTGGGAAAAGTACCAGCTTTGAAGTCAGATGGTCTGGGTTAGCCACTTGCTACCTGTGTGGTCATCAGCAAGTCATCTGACCTCTCAATGCTTGCTTTTCTTATCAGTAATACTAGTTAACATATAGTGCTTTTTATGTGTCAGGTGCTGTGCTCAGGATTTTACAAATATCTTATTTGATCCTTACAATTACCTTGGTGGATGGTTACCTTTCTCAACCCATTTTGTAGAGGAGAAATCTGAGACAGAGATTGAATGCCCAAGATTACAAAGCTAGCAAGGTCACATCTGAGGTCACATTTGAACATGTCTTCCTGACTCCAGGTCCAGCACTCTATCCATTGCACCAGCTACTTGACTATAAAATACAGACAAATACTGGATTAGATAAGCCCTAAGGATTCTTTTGGTTTCCAATTTATGTTTTGAATTCTAATTTTAGTTCTACTTCCTAGTTGTATAATCATAAGCTCTCTCAGGCTTACTTTCTTCATCTATACCATGAGGCACCTGGAATAGAGAGGGTTTCTCTTCTTAGTCCTGACATTTCATGATTTTCACATGGGAGGGAAAAGTATCCTTCTTTGAATGCTCAGAGATTATGCACCTCTCACATACCTTCTCATGGAATTTTCTATTAAATTGCATTTGTGTAGATGGTTTATTTCCCTATTGTTTGCTTGCAAGTTCTTTATGGGAAGGGATGATATCCTTTTTATCTCCATATCCACATTGGCGCTTAGCATGATGTCTTATATGTCCATGTAAAGTAATTATTATATAATAAAGATATTATATTATCTATAAAAATGCAGCTGCATTGAATATTATGGAAGCATATCTGATTTCCTAGTAATTGGACTAGTGTCATACAAGTCCTGAGTAGTGTGAATGTTCGATGGACTTCTTAAGAACCAGGTTTTAAGAATATCTTGAAGGACTAAGCTGTTTCAGTTGACACTGTTTATATGTACATACTAGAGATAAGAGGATGGGCTTTTTTTTTTTTTTAATTTCAAAATAATATAATTATCTGCCTATAATTATTTGCATTTAAAATACACATGCATAAATGAGAGAAATTATGAAAATTGTAAAAAAAAATATTTTGTTAGTTGAGGATCCTGGTCCTTCTGTATTAAAACATTTCCATTATCCCATTAAAATATTTAACTTGTTATAAGAAGATCTGAGTTCAAACTTCTACTTTGCTGCTAACTCAATTGTGCCATTTCATTTCTGCCTTAGTTTACTCATCTTTAAAATAAGGATACATAATACTAACTCCATCTATCTCCTATCACTGTTGTGAGAAAAGTATCTAGCTGACCATAAATTCTGTCAGTGAAATTCAATATTATTATTATTATTAATGGTGGTGATGATGATGATGATGATTTTATATTCAATGCTGTGTTTTTGCCAAATTGTAAACTTTGGTTGGTTGTCAGTGGAACTTTAACTTTATTTTCCATTTTTGAAATCAAGGAAGTGATTTGGGATTCAAAATAAAAAAACAAAAAACAAACTTTTTAAAATATGTAATTGAAAAATATATTATTCAAAAAATAAAATTAAGGAAATATTAATGGCTTATTAAATAATCCTCCTTAAACTTGGAACTCAGAATATGAAATTCTTCTTAGCATATTTGTTTCTCCCTTCATAGCAGGTGTTCTCCATTCTTCATATAAAGAGAGTAGTATTTGGGTAATTTTAGAGAAAGGAGGGTAATACTATCCTTTTATATTTCTAAATCAGTTTCCTTGGTCTTTTAAATGTGCTACATATATTGAACCTACATAGGGTTCCCCTTGCTTTAATTGATGAGATTATTTTGGTCTTCCTGGTGAGAATGTATAAAACCAGGGCTTCCTTTTCCCTTAAAGATATGTCCTGGCCTCCAGTCTCTGATTACCATAGTTGAATTTTTTTTTGAAATTAAAAAAAATATATAATTGGTTTCTCCAGAACTTCTATTAAAATGTGGAAATGTGTGTGTGAGAATATTTTCCCTTTTATATTGAGTATTTGAGCTGAAGAATTTTGAGCTTTAAGGAAGATTCTATCTTAAAATGTAACTTTGGTTTATGTTAGTGGGTGAGCTCAATGGAAGAGGAAAGGCACAGTGAGAGAGGAGGGGTGGGGGATGAGGAGTTGTAAACCAGCAGAAAGAACTAATTAAAGCAAAGCCAAGAGAATTGAATTCAAAGTTTGTATTGCACATGTGAACTAATCTTGGTACAATGGCATCTCTGGAAAGCTGTGTAAGGTTACTATTCATGCTCTGTCCCATCAAGCAAATCCTCACCCTAATAAGGAGCAAAATGCAGAAATCTTTTAAGCAATCCCTTCCAGGCCCTCCACACACTTCTTGCCCACTAAGCCATTAGCATTTAAAAAATACAGGATAACATTCTCACCCCTTAGACTTGGATAGGTAGTCACATCTACACCCAAAGAAAATCCTTTATCAGTTTTATTTAGACTAAAAGATATAGCAAAGGTTTTAAGATCTAACTAAGGTATTCATCCATTGTAGTGAGACTTGAAGTGCTGTGAATCACAGAATATAATGAAATACCCCAAACTATTCATTTCTAAGCTTTATTGAATATAGACAGCAAAAAGGCTGAATGCCCTGCATGTCACCCCCAGCATCTGAAGTGAGAGATGTGCTTTAAGGTCCTGAAATATCAACAACAGATCTTGATGTAGCAGAAGACAAAGGCATCTAGTGCTGAGCTCAAGGCTCTGGGATAGGATTGCCAAGAGCACCAGAATTATACCCTCTTTGGTTTAAAAACAAATATTAAAGTAAGGAGGGGGAAGGGTAGTTCAGAACACTTAAACATAACAGGCAGACATTTTATCTATAGTTGTGCATTTGTACAATAAAGAGGTTATTTTTCCTTTTTTGTTTGTGCAGCAACTAAATATAACTGAGTGTCCAGTGGATAAAATATCGGACTTGTCAGGAAGACTTAAATTCAAATTCATTCTTCGATACTTTTTGTGTGATCCTGGGCAAGTTTCCTCATCTGTAAAATAGGTATAATAACAGCACTTATCTCTCAGGATTGTAGTGAAGTGAGGATCAAAGGTGATTTTATATGTATACATATACACACATATATATATACTTGCATACAATTCATGCATGTACACATGTATGTATAATATAGATATTGCTTGACACAGTGCCCAGCATGTAGGTGCTTAATACATGCTTGTTTCCATATACATTGGAACTCTGTCCGTGCCTTTGAAATTTATGGTAATTTACATATCTGTGTATCACAAATTTATGTGCTTTATTTATTCAACTATTCTTTCATCTATTCCTTCATTCCTTCATTCCTTCATGAGTATCTGGATCAACTAAAATAGAAATCCAGTTGACCTGGGTTTGACTTCAAAACCTTATGGCTTAATACATTCTTGTTTCCTTACACATTGGAACTCTTTTCATGCCTTCAAAATTTATGGAAATTTACTTATTTGTGCATCACATATTTTTGTGCTTCATTCATTCATTCATCTATTCATTCATTTACTTATTCATTCTTTCATCCATTCATAGGGATCTAGATCAACTAGAAGTAGAAATCCAGGTGACCTGAGTATGACTTCAAAGCCTTATGGTTTTGGCTTATGTCAGATCAGATTAAAGCAGTATCTTTCCCTTCCATCTGTAGATTTTTAGATTTTAATTTCAATTGCTCTTTGGGCACATGAAAGCCAGTTAAGGGCTAAATGGAACTTTGCTCACCCACTGTTATTCAGATGTGAAAGAGGGGAAAGAAGATAAAATAAAAGTAATTTGGACCTGTTTGCTCAAGCTCCTCCAACAGGAGCAGGGTAACCAGTCTTATACAAGTTGCCTTTGTTTACTGGGACTGACTGAGTGACAGGCTGTGCCCGGTGGGGTTGCATTGGTGTTCTGAGACTTATTGTGTTTGATGTGGGAAGGCTAGCCTTGACCCCCTCTGCTTCTTCCTGCCAGAACTGTGGTTTCCGATTTGAATCGAAACCCTCGGGCCAGTTTAAGCCCAGCCAAACAGCACCTTGCAAGTTGAACCTTATCTAATTATGTGATGTGTATAAACTCTAGAAACATAAATCTTAGTCACTGGAGCAACTTGTTTTCTAAGATTCTCTGGTCCAGTAAAAGACAAAGCAAATGAGGGAGAGATTGATCTCTTAGCACTTTTATTGTCAGGGCTGCACACATCATAAAGTCTGAGCTCCTTAGAGGAAATTCCATAAACAACTACGGTTAATAAGAGTGAAGTTACGATGTCTTCCTTGCACTCTTGCTAAATTCTCTTTCCGCTCACCATGACCGGTGCATGATTAATGAAATACCAACAGGATGTACATGAGAGAGAAACAGGCTTTGAATTGAAACCCACACTGATGCCTGCCTGGTGCATGAGTAATGCTAGGATAACTGTGGCTAGATCTATGTGGAACCACTGAATCAAATCGTTTTTGCTCAGGATTTTTTATCAGGTGGCTTCAGTGCAATCTGGTACATGGACAGCAACAGCAGTGTCTGGGTCTGATTTAGTTATTGCCAAGATGATGAAAAGCAGCTGGTTGACACTTTTTTCCAATTGGTATTTTTGGTTATATGGGTACAACTTAAGACACAGTTTTAAAAAATAAAAAAATAAATAAAAAATGAATTATACAGACAATTTTAAGGATGATTGCCATTCTTTTTATTCTCTGATTTCATGGAATGACTGAGCTTTGTAAAATCCATTTTTTTTTTTGGTTGCCTTTTCTTTGAATTTTTGGAAGCTAATGATGCTAACATGATTATCATACTTTACCAGTTGATCATCAAGACCGTTTAGACTTGTATTTAATTGTAGAAATCAGGGGTGCTCTTATGGGTATGTTTTATTATGATTGCTTATGTGACTTCCTTCCTTCCTTCCTTCCAAGACATATAGAATATGATACATCATGTTTCAGAAATTGAGTTGGTTGGGTAGTTCAAGTGCATTTCTCACTACTAAAACCATGGCTTTAGTCTGAAATATTAAGTTTGGTTTTAGACATGGAGAAGGGAGAAGAGAAAGAAAGAGGGAGGATGGGGTTGGAGCAGGGAGAAAGAGCAGAGAGACAAAGAGAAAGGAAATGTCTTTGTATAGATATAGGAGATTTTCTGACTGAAAAATCTGCTTAATTTCCAGGGCTGCTTTTTGAAGGTGGTTGTTCTGAGTAGGAATATTGGCAGTCCAGAGATGATGATAGTGATTAGCCTTTATAAATTTGCTCATTTCATACCTGGGCCTATACTTTCTAGCCTAGGCTTTCTTCTCAATTAGGAAGATGAACTTTGTGGTACTTACTCCTTGCTGTAATTGTGATTACATGTGATGTTTTTTCTTTCTTTCTACTTCCACAGCATGCAAGATTGGATACTACAAGGCCCTTTCCACTGATACTTCCTGTTCCAAGTGCCCTCCCCATAGCTATTCTGTCTGGGAGGGAGCCACCTCCTGCACCTGTGACCGTGGCTATTTTCGAGCAGATGATGATGCAGCTTCCATGCCCTGCACTCGTAAGTTGAATACTTCTTTCCCAGCACAATTAAATCTTTCTTCCTACCCTGCTTCAATCATGGCTAGGGTGGTAATGGGGAACACCCTTTGAGAAGTTAGAGCCGATAGCTTGCATTCATGTTCTTTCCCTAGTTGGTTACACTGAGGGGCAGTACTGGGCAATACCAGGTCTTCTCTCAGTATAGGTGCCCTGCATTGGGCAAATTAGATCAGAATGATCTCTCCCCTTTGCATTCTCCCCACCCTAATAATGGCATGATAATGGCCAATGGAAATGAGAGGATCTGGTTCACTGTTCTGATTTCATTTCAAATGCATATCCTGCCAGCAGAACATTTTGTGAAGAGAGTTCCAGTTGAGCTTTTTGTGGGCATCTGACAGTATAATTAGGGCTTAAGATTTGAATTTATAAACTGCTTTACCATTCCATCTAGGATGCTCAATAATCTTGACAGCTGAGGGAGAAACATGTATAGAGTAAGGTTATATAAATGAATGAGATTTATACACACACACACACACACACACACACACACACACAAGACTTTATATATGTGTCTTATATATATATATAATATATATATATATAATAATCCCATCATTATTAAAGTATAGCCTATCTCCTTGTCTATATTTGTGCTTTGCCATTAGCAATGGTTGAACAAAGAAATCTCTACCGTGGACTAGGGCAGAGTTCCTCTGTCTATGCATATTTGGCCCTCTACAGACCCAGAATGATACTGCTCATGACTGGGCAGAGCACATTATAGACTATACAAATAGGATAGTTTTGAATCCTCAGGTTGCTTCTGACATTTTCCTTATTTCATGAACTTCTTCCTGGCTCAAAATGAATCAGAGCTAAAGTTGACTTCCCATAGTTGTTATGGACTAGAGAGAATTCTGGGAGCCCTTCCTTCTCTAGAGAACTCTCAAGTGACAAATGACTAGATCAGTGTCAGTTTTAAAATTAAGAAATAGCTGGTTTGCCTCCAGACATTCCTAGATCTTTTTTGCCCCTCTTTCTTCCACTGCTGGGTATTCTTTCTCTAGTGTCAATTGCCACACATTCTCATATCATTCCCACTTAGTTCTATTAGTTCTCTAACCACCTTGATTACGGTTCCATATTCCAATCTCTTCTCTCACCCTACTCATTACCTTTTCTGTGTCTTTTTCCAGGCTCATTTTAAGTAACTGGCTTACTAATCTTTGATGAATTAATTCTCCTTTTCTCCTTTTCATACCATTTCTTTACTTTTGTAATCTCTTTTGGGAGATATTTACAATTCATAATAACAGAATCAAAAGAATTTCTTATCTAAATAATAGGAATTAAAAACAAAACAAAACAAAATAGACTTTTCAAAATTCTCATAATATAGAAAACTCTCCTCCCTCTAAATTTTGCACATGTGATTCCAGTCCTGTCTTGAGTTCCTATATACTACTAATCCCATAGAATTTGTTGTTTGATTAGAGAATGGGAATGTACTTCCCTTTTCTACATTTTCCTCCCTCTTATTTCAGGATCTACTAGCCAATGTAGATAATGATTCAGTACAAATCATTTAATCATGGCAACTTAGATTTATCATCTATGAAACAATAAACCTTTTCAGCAATTGCTCAAAGCACAAGAACTTTACAATATTCATCTGACTTTTATATGTGACATATGAGGCACTTACCATGATGATTGAAGAGGTGCTAGCAGAGTAGGTCAGCATTATTTTTGGAGAAATTTTCATCCAATTTCCTTAGTGAATATGAGTAAGAAAAGGAAAATAATCATTGTTTTTGTGATTTCAAAGATCATTTTGGCACAAGGTTGAACAACAACACAATCAGGCTAAAAAAAAATCTCCTCTGACCACTACAGATTAAAAAGTGGATTTCACCATGCACAAGCTTGATTTTGCTTCTTTCCTCATCAGTGCAATATCCATGCTGATAAATGAGCTAGATTTAATTCCTTTTTCCTATTGATCCCTCTTCATGGGAAAAACCTCCCTGGTCTTAATGCTAAACTTATTGAAGCTGGGACTTTGTTCATATGTTAGTTCATGCCTTAGAATCTGCTGACTATGAAGCATGTCCCTGTTGCAGTTGTTAAGCTAAGGTCTTGGCCATAGACTGGAGCGGACACAAGAAGTCTGTCTCATCTGACTACCTTCAGTAGTGTCCATGTCACTACTTCTTTAGAATCACACTCACTTCCTCTTTATGGTTGATTTTATAGGTCTTTTCATCTAAGGATCTTTAAGCACTTGGTAAACATTAACTAATTAAGGCTCTTAAAATCTCCTGTGAGAGTGAAATGATCTGGACTCATTTTACAAATGAGTAAAGTAGCAGGGAAGGTACTAGACATCAATAGTGAACTTCTAAGTTAGTGGCAGTAAGTAATGGAATACAGAACTCTGTCTTTTAGTTTTAGGCTTTGGATTTTCCTTTAAAACACAATCTTTATTTTTTTTAACCTATCTTACTTCATTTCATTTCACCTCTCTCTGTGTCTCTCTCTCTTCCCCTTCTGTCTCTGTTTTTCTCTTTAGTCAGTCATCTATTTCAATCTTTCTCAATCTATCATGTCATTATTTCAGTGTATCATCTATTTCTGTCTATTTCAATCTATGATCTATCTCAATCTTTCATATATCTATCTCTATTTCAATCTCCTTCTCAATTTCAGTGTATCATCTATCTATCAATCATCATCTATATATCCTAAAAAGTGGGTCTTCCCATCACCTCATTAGCCAGAAGTACAGTGAAGAGGCCACTCATTGGTCTTATCTCAATACTGATTGGTAAAGGAACTTTGACCTGTTCTGTTTCTGACTTAAACTACTTTACTATTTTTGGTCCCTTTTCTTTTTTCCTTGGGGCTCACCCTTTTTGCATCAGTCTTAATGAAACCCTCTGATCTGCTTTAGCCTGCTGCAATTCAGAACTCTCAAGGACAAGTAATCCATCAATCCCAGCTTCTCTCAGAAGCAAGGCTTAGAAGCATTCACCAAGATGCCTTTCCCTTTACTTTAAACTTAATAGTCATTTCAGAGAATAGGATATTCACCAAAGTATTTCCTTTTCAAATTTTCTGTTTTTGTTCTCTAGACTGGCAATTTAATAAAGGTAGGGAAACTATCAGTATGAAAACTTTCACATAACTGCAAGTTTTAACCTTCAAGAGTTTCCTGGTACACTAGGTTAGGTGACTTGCCTAGGGTCTTGCATCTAGTATGTGTCAAAGGCAGGACTTTAATCCAGTTCTTCCTGATTTTGAGGCTGGTTCTCTATCCATGATAAATCTATGCTTCTTTCTCTTCCCTCCTCTCCCTCCCCCTCCCCACACCAGTATTCTTCCTGGATAAGTTTTCCTACTGGAGATTATTAGAATTATAGATGATTAAAGCATTAATTTGAGAAAAAGCAATAGATAGTGATATGAATGCTTTCTTAGAATCAGAAAGCCCTGGTTTTAAATTGTCATTGACATGTATTAGCAGTCATTTAACTTCTTCGTTGCAGATATCTCTTTAAGTCTATAAGTTGCAAAGCAGCTGCTAAATGTCCTGCTTTGCTAGGAGTCCCTTCATTGAGAATTTCTCACATCAATGAAATCACACAGAAAAGAATTTTAGAACTTTTTAGATAATTTCCATTTACCACCACATTTTATATATAAGGAAACTGAGGTCCAGAGAGAAAACCTAATTTATCCAATTAAGGTCATTCAGCTAGTTAATGGCAGAAGCTGGGGTCAGAATTGGTCTCACAGGCCAATGTCCTTTCTACTGCCCTATTCTGCCTCCTTTGTCATTCTCTCTTGACAGGCTATGGAGATGGAGGGAAAGTTAAACATGTAGGGAGGGATCTTTTCAAACTGATTTCAGACTCTAATCAGTTCTTCCCAGTTGGTTAAGCCAGGTGACAAACCCAATTCCCTTGTGCTGACAGCCATGGTAATCAGGCTCCTTCTTTGTTCATTATGCTCTCTTTAACCCCGGCATTCTTATTCAGCCCTGCATTTAGTGAGCACTCATTGTGACGGCACACTAATGAAGAAATAAAACACACTAGCAGAGACCCATTCTTCTAGCGAAAGATAGACTCTGCTCCACTGGCTTGTAAAATCAGGTTTTTGTTCACTAGCAGAACTATTAGACCAGGTGAATAAAAGTAGCATTGGCTAATTTAGAAGGAAACACCTGGGATGGGCTAAAGTTCACTCCTTCCACTCTCTTCCTTAGAGGAATATGAGAGGAATGTTATCTTCTCAGAACTTTGGGTAAAAAGCTCCTTCTTTTGACTATTGATTTGGTTAATGCTGTATTGACTTAATGACACTGATCCATGGCTGATTCTGAGGTACTTTAATGTGTTCTTAGGAGAGTCCCTTCTGAAGAGTCTGAAGAAAATGAAAGAGTATTATTTTTTTCTGGTAAAATTTAGCTGCCATTCTGATTGAAGACCAGTGTGAAAGAAATGAATTTCTTTTTAGTTTCAGTAATGCAATAATTGTAATTTTTTTCTCCTTCCTGGCCTGGAAGAAGTTAATAAATACAATTTACATGACACTTCTTTGGTGACCTTAGAAAGAATTTTCAAATTTCCTTCCCACTCCTCCATATATTTACTATAGGCTGGGAAAGTAACAAGAGTAACAACAACAAATTGAATCCTTTCATCCAATGAATAATGAATAAAATGCCCACATATGAACACAAGGAATATAAAAATGACTTTTGCAGAATTTTCCTTTTAAGCAGGGAAGCTCTGTAGGTAGCAGGAAGGGCACAGTCTAAGATTGTGCAGACATCTTGGTTTCATAAATCATTTCATAGAAATATTTGAGAATGTCATTGAAATGGATGTCCTTGCAACTCTTGGTCTCTTTCCTTTTTTTTTTTTTTTTTTTTCCACTTCATGTTTACCTTGTTCATCTAAGTCAGGAATGCAGACTAGAAATTTTATCATGCGGTGAAAATGTCACCTACATGCTTGTGCATGAAACCACAGGATTGACTTATCACACATCTACCTGAGCACAGAATGTGAGCGAATAATCTCTCCCTCCCATCCTTTATCCAACTCCGGAAGTAGAGACAATGTCATTCTAATGTAATGCTCAACTTCTCATTACATTTCAATTTTTGCTCAAAAGATGTCTTGTCAAAAGGGAAGTCCTTAAAGAGGGTTCTTAATGTGGTTGAGAAATAGGCTTTTTTTTTTTTAAATCATTTTTGCCAACCTTACTTCTGAGCTTGGTTATTCTTATTTTGATGGATCAGTGATCACATCTCTATGGGTGCTCCCTCCCTTAGAGCAGATTGGAATCTAACCACCCTCTTTTATACTGTGTAAATCCTGACTCTGTCTTTTCATAAATCTTACTCTGAGGATCAGTCTAATGTATTGGAAATCTTCAGGTTTTTGTTTTTGTTTTGTTTTACTATTTTGTATACTAGTGAAATAATTAGACTGTCCATCTGTTATTCTCTTGTATTATATGATCTGCCTGAAGATGATTTCTGTGGAGTTTGGTTATAAAATAATTTAAAAACCCTTTTCATCTAAAATCTCCTCTTAAACTCTTTGGTACTCTTTAACTTGTGCTAAAACTAAGTGCATTGTGTTTGGGGGTACTTCATACATGAGAGATTATTATTTTACATTGCCAAGTTGAAAGGCCTTCATGAATCTGTCTCCAAGTCAATGGCCTCGAATAATTGAATCAGCTGTGCCAAACAAAGAGTGATTGGTTGATATTTAGACATGACCTGAAATATACCAAAAATTTCAGCTGTTAGGACAGTTTATATTGGAAGACCTCAGGGCTAACAAGGGCAAATTTGCCACAATGTATGACAAAAGGACCCAATTTGAAAACGGTTTCTGCAGCTTTAGGTTAACAAGAAATTGAAATGGCCCTACTTCAGACAACAAACGTCACTTAGTTTGTCTTTACATTCGCCTGTTCTAATTGAATTTAGTGCACTGCTGTATTTCCTCCAGAAAGTATATTGTTTTTAAATTACCATTTCAGTCCTATTACTCAAAGCCTTTGCTTCTAATGCTTTCTGACAGTTATCAACATAATGAACCATAATGAAATGATGAGCAATCTTCAGTGGAAACCCAATGTGGATTCCACTGGTGCTATGTGACTGTGTTGTTAAAATTTGAATGCAAATTAAAATAACATCGTCCTTATTTGTTTCCAAGGTCAGAGTGAAGTTTTTTTTTAAGTGAGATTTTAAAAATTCCTTAATCTTATTTGACTTGCATTTAACTATGTGTCTGATATGACAATTTAAATATCCTCCCTTCCCCAAGTGTTAAGCTTGTAATAGTCTGTGTTTTTAAAAGTCATATAAAAAAGCTTTGGTATTCAAGTTATCGAATAAAAAGTACTATGAACATAAAATTGAAAGACCTTAGCAATCATCAAATCTATTCCCCCCATTTTTTTTTTTTAACACTTGAAGAAATTAAGGCTCAGAGAAGTCAAATATTTATGATTTAAATCCAGAGTAGCAAAACCAGGATCTAAATCAAGGTCTTTAATTCCCAATCCAATTCTGTTTGTTGTGCCATCTTGTCAAATCAATGCATAGGTTTAAAGGGGAATGGGACAATGAAGGGTGATTTAGTCCAGAGGTGTCAAATACATGGCCCAGATGACATATCCTGCATGTGGCCTGAACCAGATTAAAATGCAATTGGAAAATATCTAATAACATTTATAAAAATACAATATATATGCATTTTAAAACTATCATTGCCTGAAGAATCCTTAGATTAATGGCATCTCATTTTTTTTTTTTTTTTGAGTTTGATACCATTGATTTGGTCCAATCCCATCTCTCTAAAAGGAAACAGAGGTTCACAGAGCTTGCTGAAAATCTTATCAATAGTAAACAGTACAGCCAAGAATCAAATCCAGATTCTTTGACACTATGTAGCAATGCTCTTTCCATGTCATCATGCTGCCTATTTTTCTTTTCAAACAGTAGCATACATCTATAAGAATTAATAGTTGTAGCTTATAAAGTACTTTTCTTATAATGTTGCCATAAGCTAGGTGGTAGGATTATTATGATGTCTGTTTTATAGATGAGAAATCTGAGATTTAAGAAAGGCTCAGTGCTTGGTTTGTGGTCACAGAACTAACTAATGGCAAACCTTAAAGCTCAACCCATAACCTTATTTTTTTGTTTATTTGTTTTGTTTTGTTTATTTTTGCAAGGCAGTTATAGTTAGGTGACTTGTCCAGGATCACATATCTAGGAAGTGTTTGAGGCCACATTTGAACTCAGGTCCTCCTGATTACCCCATAGATTTATGAATGAAGTCTAAGGCTCTTTCTGTTTTACGATAGTTACGTACTTCTTCCACTTATCATCGATAAATAGCAGAATGATTTTTGTGAGATGTCCTTTTAAGAAAAAGGTCTAGCTGAGGATAAAGTCAACTTAGAGCTCTGTTTAAATGGACAACTGAACAGATCATTCCATGGTCATGTTATATTGGGCAAATGGCCTATTTGGACTAATAATGTTTCAAATTCTAGCAAATGCTAAAATAATAAAAAATGACCCCTGATTCTCCCATGTATATAATACTGATGGATGCTTACATGAATGTAAGCATTTCTATGAAGTTTCTTTCAGTAGATTCCATCAAGAATGGTTTGATTGTTTAGTTTTCAGATTAATCCTATCTATTTCCACTCCTTTTCTTGCTAGTACCTTCCTTCCAATTGACCACTTACTGCATTCCACTTCCTAACAGCCTTTAACAGAAGGAGATTGACAGAATAGCCTCATAGTTCCCAAAGTGTGGCTGCCAACCTGATTATTTGACATTTTTAGTAATTATGAGATGCTAAATTGTTTCTACCAAGAACAATTTACTACTTAATTTTTTAAAAAAATTCACTGATGTCTAAAAAAAGCTAATGCCATTCTCAGTTCTGAAGTGGTTACGAAAGGAAGTTGTCTTCTTCTTCTTCTTCTTCTTCTTCTTCTTCTTCTTCTTCTTCTTCTTCTTCTTCTTCTTCTTCTTCTCTTTCTCTCTGTTTCTCTCTCTCTCTCTCTCTCTCTCTCTCTCGCACTGGACACACATGGAAATCTTTATCCTCACAGAGATAGTTCACAGGAAATTATAAAAAACACTGTCATGATTTAAGGCTAACACGAAATGATAAATGGTAATTTTATTCTATAACACTGAAGAATTAAATTTCAGTTGAAATTAATTCACCACTTTCCTATCTTGATGTCATTTTGGGCACCATGTCACTGTTCCTGAGAGGTTGAGTTTCATGTCTGTTAATTATCATCATCAGAAGAAATGGTCATAATCTTGACTTTTAGCTCCTATTGATTTTTCTCTTGCTTTACTTGGAACCTAGCAATGGTAAAAGATGGAACCTTAAGATAGGAGTAGACAACTGTCTTTCCTCTTCTTAGGTAGTGTAAGGGACAGAACAGAATAAGCATTCATTTTATACAGTGGTTACTATATACCAGACACTGTGCTAAGATCTTTTAAAAATATTATCCCTTTTGATGATATCTTCCAGGGTTAGAAAAAGCCTTTGAAAGAAATTATGGGCTATATAGAGAAGTTGAAGCTTGTCTCTGATCTGAAGAATAATGTCACATTTATTCCATATAGCAATCTAGGATTAGTTGGGCAAAGGAATAAGATGAGGAACAACAGTGTCAATTTTTGGCTAAATGCTATGACTTCATTCTTTTGTGTGACTTAATCTAAATTGTGGTGTTGGCTTTTTCACCTACTAATGTTCTTGTCTCCCTATCCTAAAAAAACAAAGGAACCAAACCAAAACAAAAAACATCCATCTTTCTTGGATCTTACTATTCTCCTTTTAACTTAATGATTTTTGAAATAGTACTCTAGACTCACTGTCTCCTTTATCTTTTCAACTGCTTATTCTTCAATATCCCTTGCCATCTGAAATTGCACTCTTCAGACTTCCCAAATGACAAACGAATTACTATATCCAATGTGATTTCTCAATTCTCATTCTCAACATCTTTCTTTACAAGAAAGAGACAGTCCATTGTTCTTAAACCTGTCCAGTTTCCTCTCTGTGTCCCCTTATCAGATTCTCCTGTTTCCATATTTATATGACAGCTTCTTAACTGGCTCTTCTGCTTCCTCCTCCATATGATACCCTCTAGGGTTTTACCTAGTACTCTCTATTTTGTCTGCACCTTATGCCTTGATGATCTCATCTACTGTCACTGTCTAAACTATCACTCCCAGCTTCTCAACTCATAAATCTGTATCTTTAGCGCTTATCTCTCTCAATCTCCAAATCCACATTTCTAGCTGCCTACCAGATATCTCCATCTAGATATTTCACTGGTAACTCCAGCTCTATGCATCCCCACACAAAACTGCCATTTTTCCCTTGAAATGTGACTCTATAGAAATAGACTTCACTAATATCACAATTTCCCCAATCATCTTTGTGCATAAACTTGGAATCTTCTTTGACACGTCTCATATCTGCTCAGTTATCAGATTTTGTTGTTTCAAGCATCTACATTCTCTTTTGATCTCTTTATGGTGCTCAGTCACCTCCTGTCCTCTCCTTCCTTTCTTCAGAATCCTCTTCACAACCAGAGCCTTGTAATATTTAATTTATTTCCCTTTGTGACCTCCTTTTTAAATTATATCTGGCATTTCCAATATCCCTTCATTTTTGTGGGGGAAAAATGAAAACAAATAAAAACAAAAACTTCAGTGACAGTCCCATCCTGAATCTATTTATTTATTTATTTATTTTAAGTCTTAGGAAAACTTAACTTCCAACATGTATTGCCTCCAATTGCTTTCTTTATAGTCATATCCCAATCCCCTTGTGATCTGTCTTTTGGTCTTACCCTAACTCTTTTGAAATCTTCTAGTATTGTAAAAGGATTCTTGGGATTGTCATCAGAAGACCTGGATTCAAATCCCAGAATTGCCTTCTTAATAGCTGTGTGATCTTGGGCATGTCATTTAATTATTATGGGTGTTATTTTCCTTCTTTATAAAATGAGGGAATTAGACTAGCTAACTCCCATGTTCTCTTTCAGCTTTAAAATTTAATGATCCTATTTATCCTTCAAATTCTTCCCATTACTATGAAGTTTTCTTTGATTTTTCTACCCAGCAATAATTTCTCCTTCCTTCAGATTTATAGTACTTGTTAGAAAACTGCTGGCTTGCTATAATGACAAGCCTGGATTCAACTCTTCTGGCATTTGAACCTTCTTTGAACTCAGTTTTTCTATATATTAAATGGGAATATCAATACCTATAGGATCTACTTCATAATAAGGCCAAATGAGCAAGTTAAAATGACTGAAAATGTTAATAGATACTGGCTATTAAAGTGATAAACTGACATTCAATTGCATTTTTTAAAAATCAAATGTAAACAACTGTTTTAAACTGCTTTTGGGGGCATATATCTTCATTAAAACTTCCCTCTAATGACTCGGATAATTGAGACTTGATTATATAAATGATTTCAATTATACATGAATTAACTAGTATTCTCACTATAAAGAAATTAAGCGAGGAAAGAAAAGACGACATTCTTAGAAAGGTCTTTGGTATAGAAGAGCTCTAGAATAGTATCTAAAATTTCAACAGCAAATTAAGTCTTCAAGAAGATAGCCCTTTATGAAAAAAGCTGATGAGCCTATTTTTCATAATGGACTGCTGAGTTTTGGCCAGAACTATTGTGAGACTACAGAAACTTTAGTGATAAAAGAATGAGGAATATCCATACATTTATAGAAAAAGGGGCTTCCCAGAACAGCAGTCCTTATGTAAACTCACCCACAGCAACAGGGGCTGGAAGAAAGCAATTAGTAGCAACAACATATACAACTGTCAGGGGGGAAAGCATGGGTTTTATTTCATAATCAAAACTTATACATCCCAAGTGTTTACTCTGTGTTATAACCTGTCTTTCTTCAACTGGAGAGAGATTAACAACAAAGGCTTATCTGAAGGGTTTTACAGCTAAGACTCTGAAGTATTATTGACAGTCTCAAAGTTGTACATGATTAATGAAGTCCTCTGAAATGGGAGAAGCAGCCCAAGATCTGCTTCTTTCAGAGATATGTACCTGGTACCAATTGACTTGGCATTTGAGCAGAGTTATTGAGGGACTTAACGATGCTGCTCTCTTTAAGAGTTGCATATTTATACAGGAGAACTGTTTGTGTCTACAACCAGCCTTGATATTATGGCTTAGGCATTGGCTTTTAGTATGATGGTTAAAAATACATTCAGCATTAAAAATATCTACTAGCCCTGGAAGCCACTCATCACACAAAACAAATCTAGGTTGTTTTGCCTACTTGTCACATTCCTACCATTGTGTTTTTTTCTTTTATTGAAGCCTGGAATAGATTTAATTTTATCTCATCAGTTTACAAACTTTTTTTTTTTAATCCACTCTATAAAAATGTTTTTTACCAGGCCTTCCCACACATACTAGTGAAATGGTGGTGATACATCTGGCAATAATGAGCATCAGTTGTTTGTGGAAGTATTTGGGTTTTATTTATAAATTCATGTTCATGAACAAGATGAGTTCTAAGTTTTGTCTAAAATTTTTTGCTTTGTTTTGTTTTTTTATTCTATGTGGGCTTTTGCTGATGACAGGTTTGCACTTGAATCTTGATTCCAGAGTTCAGAAGGGGAGACTCTTTGGCATTATATGATATATGGAACTCTGTGCCTACACCTACATTTGGCCTTTTAGAGAACCCATCTCTGATTGCCATTATCATGGCTGTTTTAATAAGATGTTGCTATTTATGCCATATATAGCATTCCAAGTTTGTTCCTAGGAAGATCTAGTCAAATTCCACCTGGTTAGGGGACAAGGGGAGTTATTTTAAACAAGGATTCTCTTCTATTTATCAGATATTCTAAAGTTGATTCACAAATGGATCAGTGTCAAAGAGTTAATTTTATATATTTGTTTATAACAAAATCTATCTAAATTTACCGTTGGTAAAATATCTTTGTTCAATGGCCATATTATCATTCACGTAGGATTCGCATGGCCATGACATTCACTTGTCCTGTAGGGATGAAGCCAAAGATGACAACAGAACTTTGTTATTTGAGCATTTCAATCATCTCTGTCTCTTTCTGATCCCATTTGGAGTATCATGGTAAAGATACTGGAGTGATTTACCATTTCTTTCTTCAGCTCATTTTACAAATGAGGAAACTGAGACAAATAGGTGTAAGCAAGTAGATCAATTAGACTAATTAAGCAATTAGATCAAGATCACACAATGTTTGAGGTCATATTTGAACTCAGACCTTGCTCCTTGAAAACAGAAGAAGCAAACGTAGTAATAACTTACAGTTTTTTTAAAGCCCATGTATAGTACAAGCCTATTTCATTTGACCTGCCTAATGCACTTCTGAGGGAGGTACTATTAAATTCATTTCATAGGAAATTGAGTCTTTGAAATGTGAAGACACTTTCCCGGGGTCACCTACCTGTCAGATGTTAGAAATACATCAGCACATATGCTTCCAAACTTCTGTGATCTGGGAGAACTATGAAATTATTAGCATGTTCTTTATTGCTTGCCATAGTTGGCTTTATATTTTACAAAGCCACTCATATTCAATTTCTCATTCTCATTGCTCAGATCACAAAACTTGTTCTCATTCCCTCCTTTCCTCCCCCTTCTCTTCTCCCCCACCACCAGAGAACCCATGATTGGTTAAGACAACAAAGACTTCTTTCCCTCATATAGGAATCCTACATCTGCATTAGAAATTGGCTACAGCTTACCTTGAGTTTAACACTGTCAAGTTAATGTCAAATGAATGCAAGGTGACATCCCACCAGAAAATAATAATTATCCATTGTCGCACCTTTCACCAGGATCCTGCTGGGTGATGCAGAAATAGTATTTTACACCACTGAAATGAATGGATGCTCATTAAATTTATTCATAATGGCAAAAAAGGGTAGTGCCCCTTTCTTATGGAGAAATGTACAAAATATGAATCAGGCCCCTTGTATCTCAGGTATTCTGTAATTTTCTTCTTTTAATGGTAATTAGCACATAGATGTATTTTGTCACTGGTGTCATTGGAGAAGTACTCAATTGGGTTGAGGGGATCTCTATTAAAGATAATAATAAAAGGAAGATGGCAGTAAGTTATACATATGGATTTTTGCCTAAGGTTTTAACTAAGAAGGTTTTTATGCCATTTTCCCACCAGTAATTGTGAAGTCATGAGATACTTCGGGTCCTATTTCCATTGCCTCTAGGATCTAATACTTCATTGTATGGCATTTAAAAATCTTCACAACCTGATTCCAGTCTACTTTGACAGGCTCAAGAATCCTCCATGGTAGAAATAGATAGGTCTTTCTGTTCCCCATATATGACATGTCAACTCCTTTTTTTGTGTGGCACTCTGTCTTTATTATCTCCTATACCTGGAATGAATACCCTCTTCATCTCTGTCTCTGAAACTGTAGCTTCTTTCACTATTCATCTCAAGTGGCCTCTTATGTGAGACTTCTCCTAATCAAGGTAGCTGCTGATTCTTTCTCCTCCTCCAATTATAGTATATTTATTTGGTAGGTACCTAAGTGTATGTATATATTGTTTTTTTTTCCAATGGAATGTTGGTCCCTCTAACTCAACATATGAAAATGATTAGATCTTAAGCTCCTTGAGGGCAGGGAATATCTTTTACCTCATTTTGTATCCTCAGCATTTAATACAATGTTTGGCACATAAGAAGCACTTAAGAAATGTGGATTGAATGATCATGCTTTATTGAGGTAGCTAGCAGATCCTGTTTCTTGAATACAAAAATTGAGGAGCTTTTTGGCTTATAGTGCTAGAAATATAATTAATGTCCTTATAATTCCATTAGATTAAGATGCTTAAAGGATTTTAACAAAGAAAAATTGGTAGTGCTTTTCCTTAAGTCCTTTTTATTGTACAGAGCCTATGTTTGGTACACTGGATTTCCTATCCTTCAATGGCCATGAACCAGAATAGACTTGTCTTGTGGTCACAATATTTGTGCTTCCTTTCAAGTGTCCTTAGCCTCGTCAAAAGAAACTTTAATTTAATATTCAACCAACACTCACCCACAGGCTTCCAGAGAGCATCCTTAAAAGGCACGGTTTCTTAGTTCTGAGATTAATGATTTCATCTGTGTGGATACACCTTCCTTCTATGCTAATCACAACTCCTCCCACACTTTCATAGACTATTACATGAGTTGCCATGAATGAAAAAAAAAAGTTACTTCTTTATGCCAAACCCTTTTTGAAGAATTTCTTAAAATGTAGTTGGACAGGTCCTCAGATTGACTAGCACATTGTCCACCATGGACTTTTTATTTTTTTTTATTTTTGGCTTAGTAGGACCTGCCAGTACTTGTACTCTTGCTGGTAAAGCATTTCAAAATGCAGGATCATTTCCACACCACACTGAGGCAGTTTCTCATAAAATACAAGGCATGTTACTCATAAAAACACAATATGTAAAAACATGGGTAATAAAAACTGTAGCTTCAGTAACAGTTACGCATGATTTTCAGAAAGTGAATGTAATCATGTGAGATTTTACCATATCTTCAGAATTCCTGATTCAACTAGCACAAGAATTGGGTAATAAGGAAGGCTGATACTATTTTGGACCTTAGAGGCTTAAAAATGAAAGGGACCTTAATAGTCATATAGGTCTAGTTTTCCTGCAGGAATCCTCATTTCAGTAGGTCTAGCAGATACTTACTCAGTTTCTACTTGAATTCTTCTAATGAAAGGCCACTTAAAACCTTTTAGAACACTACATTCCCTTTTCTTTTTTCTCCTTTTTTTTTTGACAGCTATATTTGTTAGCAAATTCTTTCTATTGATCTGAAGTATTCCTCCCTATAATTTTCTGCTTTCTGAGAATACATCTAATCCTTACTTTCTTCATGACAGTCCTTCAAAATTTTTAGAATTGATATCAAGTCTTGTCTAAATGTTCTCTCAGTTGTTTCAATCATACTCATAAGATTCAGTTTGAGTTTTCCAGCCATTCTACTTTTCATCCTATTTGCCAATATCCTAAAATATGATGTCCCAAACTAAACATAGTTTTGACCAGAAAGTTTTACTTTGTGGACATTGTATATCTGCCAAAAATACCCCAAAGTCAAAGTTAATTGCTTTATTAAGCAAGGTTTTCTTCCATATCATGGGTCCATGTGATAGTTCATTTTTTTAAATCTTAATCTGAGATTTTAGTCTATGTCCATTAAAATTTGTTATTCTGGATTTGCCTATCATTCCAGATTATTAAATTCTTTTCAAACCCATATTCTTCTCTATTAATAAACACTGAGGATAAAAGCATAACTGAATTATAGTGTGATAACAATGCTGACTTATTATTATTAATTGGAAGGGACTTTTGGGTTCATCTACATTTCAACATTTGGGGAAAAAATGTGAAAACACATTTAGGATTTCTTTACTGGGTGGATAGAATTGCCAAATTTTTGGCATGACAAGTTCAATTCACGTTTTTGAAGATATTTGCTCTCTGCCACCAGTCACTGTAGACTTATCCCTCAGACAAGACTCCACAATATGGGATAATTCCATTTTTGAAGGATATCTGGACAACTTACTTCCAGGCTAATCATGGTTAAAAAGTCTCCTAAATGTGATTGTCTTCTCCTCCTCCCCTCCCCCCCCCAACTTTGTCCCAATAATCAGTGACTGGAATGATCCTAACAAAGGAATAATAAGTTATTAGCATGGTTGCTAGATCCCCGAGAAAGCGAAGCAACATCCCCCTTCACCACAAACTCATTCTTTGATAATGAAAATATATTTAATGATGTATATGATCCTTATTGTCTATTGTAAGCCTTATCCTCTTTACTCCTAACTTGCCATCCAAATATAGTTCTGTCATAATAGATATGAGGAGGACAGCTTCAGACAGTTAGATTTCAAAGACTACTTACTCCTAGGAAATGATTTCATTTCTGAGATATTTCCAAATGTTTCCAACTATTTGGCTTAATAAGACAAAACATTCAAGGGATCATTTCCACCATTATTTAGATGCTGAAATTTTGATGCTTTGGCATTTACAAATATAGAGCCAATACCACCTTGCTGCCAGATGATTTTCTTTTATCTAAAGGAAATGTTTTCTTTGTCCATAATTATTTTAAGGTAGTATTATGAAGTAAATCACTTGGACCAGATTGAGTGAAGTTCTGAAATTCTCTTCCCTAGTTGGTTTGTTGAATGTTGAAATTATAAGAGTTAGATCTAGAACTGATTAGAAAGTTAATTTTAGTCAACTCTCTCATTTTATAATTGGATAAATTGGATTCTATGGGAGGTATATGATTTGCTGAAAATCATATAGTTAGGAATCAAGTCCAAGTTCTCTGCTTTACATTTAGGTGATAGAGATTTTTCTATTGCTAGCTGAGAAAAGGGGATTTCATGTGGGGGGCAAGGGAAGAGAAGAAGCATAGGAAGAACACTGACAATGGAATTTTCTTATTATTTGGGAGAGATTGACTTTATAACATGAAAAAATCCTCATTTCCTGTTCCCTGAGCTCTGCCTTCATAATTATGAACAATTGTTAGAAAGAAGCTTCCCATGCTTTTGTTGTTTTCCCACCAGCCCTCCATTTTGTAGTCCATTGGCATCCCCCTTTTCAGTACAGGGCTCCTTCTTCTATCCCTGGGACCCATTGCCATTTGCCTATTTAGTTTCTGCTCCATTTCTTCTCTGTTGAGATACTGCCATGACTGCCTTGTCCCACATACTAATGACTGACTTCTTCCCGCTGCCTCCTTGATTCACAGTGGCACATTTTCCCACATGAAAATGGACACAGAACCTTGGCAGTAAACTTAATGGGTTTCAGAGTCATTTTGAGTTAACCTGAAAGTTACTGTAACATAGGAACTAGTAACTAATCTCTAAAAGAGACCAAGACATGATGATATTTTTGTGCTGGAAGATAGCAATGTATTTCACAGTAATGGCCACTATTGGCTTCATTTGGCACTTCTGAAAAGATACCAGTTCTCTGTTTTTCCATTTACCTGCCAAAGGATGGGACAAGCAGGCTTCAACAGAAATGACATTGTCTCTCTCTTTACTATGACTTCAGTATTTGACACAATAAACAGAAAGAAAATGAAACCATGGAAAATTCTATGGGATCTGTTTTTAGAAATGGAATAGAAGCTTGAAAGCAGCAAGAAATTAGAGTTCTTGGAATAGTTATAAAGGTTATTGGCTTTAGAATCAGAGGACCAGGATTCAAATTTTGTCTTTGATGCTTATTTTCTATGTGACCTTAGGTATATTACTCAACTTTCCTCATTTTTTTCATCTATAAAATGAAAGATTTAGACAAGATTATCTTTTCCAGATATATGTAGTTAGGTAGCTGTGTGCATTTAATTATATATGTATAAAAACAAAAGTGAGGTGTGATGTGCAAATTTAGAGTCATCTCCATTCCAAATGTTCAGATGGACTATTTATTTCTGATGTGTGGTAGAATGTGCTTAGCTTGTATTGATCTGATCAGCCACAAATGGGTATATTGTATATTGATCTAATGATGTCATCTTGGTCATCTTAGATTTTAAAGGACAGCAACTCACAAAAATACACACATACATGTATGCATATATACAACATGTATACATTATACACAGACACGCATATATTTGATTTGGAATCTAAATGAGAGACTCATCATTTGCCTGCTGAAAACTTTATAGCATCATTGTTCTCCCTCATCAAGATTTTTTTGGATCTGAATTCTAACTTCATTAATTAACACTCATTACTGATGAAAATATGAATGAAATCAATAGGATTATAAATTTAGAACTGACAAGGGTCTTATAGGTTATCTAGTCCTTCCCCTTCATTTTACAGATGAGTAAACTGAGACTTGCCCAAGATCAGCAGTCAATAAATAGCAGACATCAGCCTTGGACTTTAGTCCTCTGATTCCAAACCTTAGAGTCATTCTGTTTCATCATGCTTCCTCCCCCATTGACTGTTCAGTCTTTCACCCCCTCCTCTTCCCCGTTTAAATTTACCAAAGAATAGATGATATTGGTGTTGAGATGGAGAGAATAAATAGGCCCAAGGGAGAGTTTATAGAGACATTATCTTTTTCAAGCTCTCAATTAATCTGTATGAGGAGACAAGAATAGTGAATTATTAAATGTTATCACGAAAATCCTTTTACCATCCATCACCACAAACCAAATAATAAATAATAAATGCCTACCCCTATAAGTTGACAAGTAAGTGACCTCTTAACATTCTACAATGGTTTACTTGTGGGAAAGGGAGCATGGCTTGGAGAATAAAAGCTGATATAGAATTCAGAAAGACCCAAGTTCAAGTTCGGCTTTTGATACATACTGACTCACATGGTCTGTAGTAAATCACTTCTTAGTGTCCTAGATAACTCTCTAAGACTATAAGAGAAAGTGCTGGTCTGTATTAACAGGGGGACTCCCTCACAAGAAGCTTCCTGAACCAATGAAAATTGCAGCTCTGGATTTAAAAAAAAAAATCTCTAAAGAATTTCCATGAAGTTCTAGCAAGAAAGCCAGAAATTTCCTTTATAGAACAGTAAGTGATCAATTAGTCACTGTAGTTGAGGGACCATGGAAAGGACTGAAGAATCACACAGAGTTTCATCATCTTTCCTCTAAATAGTTCGAAATGATCTTGTCCCCACAGTTCATAAAAGCATAGATGTCAAAGACAGCTCTCTCAGGAATAAAGAAATTGAGTCCCAGTAGCTTACATGATTTGTCCGTGGTTAAGAAAGTAATCTGTACTTGGCAGAGTTGGGATTTGAACTCAGGCCCCCTGAATACGCTCTCCATTGTTTCAAGGTGGTCTGCCTTCCTGCTACCAATATTATTTTATTTAACAATGAGGAACTCAACTACAAGCTGTGATATTTCAAAGGATTTTGATTTAGATCATTCTTTTGGAAGGGAAAGAGCATATACATATGCTATTCATTGGCTGTGGGGACCTGAACAAATCACTCATCTATCAGGTCTCAGTTTCTATCTTGTAAGACTTAAAAGGTTGGAATAGATAATCTTCAAGGTCCTTTTCTAGCATCTAGCAATGATTTTATCTCATGGATCTCTTGGAATAAGCTCCGACTTAAAAATTGCCCTTGTCCCCAGATTTAGGGAGACTCTTAGGCTTCCTTGCACAGACTCCTATTTTTTTTTTGCAGAAAGCAAGAATATTTATCACTGCTTATTGAGGCCTCTTTTCTTTCCTAAACACTATGTTTGCAATTGGCATTTCTCCTTCAAAACTGCCATCATTAAAGCAATCATTTAAACCCACAAGCTCCAGAATGAGTGGGACCTATATCATCCCTTTAACTCATATTTATCCAATCTCTTTGATGTCACTGGGAATAAGTGAATTAATAAAGAACATGATGGAGTTCTTTCCATTTTGAAAGGAAGGAGGAGGGGCCTGGAACCAGCCTTTTCAGGCTCTGACCTGATAACTTTCAATTGCTGAGCCTTCTGCACCATACAACCAGGTTAAACCAGTTTCTCTTAATTACCTTCAAACAGCTTAACCCTTCACATTCTGCTGCCAATGGCAGATCTGTAAAAATTTACCTGGTTTTTAATTTTTTTTTCCATAATAACATTGATGATAACCTGTACTTGTGTAACATTTTTATCTGCAAAAATGGTTTGTAAACATTAATTAACGGGGTCTCATAACAGCCCCAGGAACTATGATTGTATTATTAGACTCATTTTCCGGATGATAAAAATTGAGACGTAAAGAAACTGTATTATGGTTCTCTGCTACTTCAAAGTAAGATATGGTTGGACATAAGAGACTGATGTAAGATTATCCCATCTGTCAAAGGAACACCTGACATAAGATTATTTTCCCAGGAATTAAAATGAAACTTCACCAAAGCACTTTATGTCAGATGATTCTTTTAAAAGACCCCACTATAGGCTTGTTTTGCTAAAGAAACAACTTGGTATAGTAAATAGCCTACCATAGTATGGGAGATATGGATTCAAATCCAGATTCTAGCATTTCTTGTGTAATCATGGCTATTTTATTGCCCTTGAGTTTCAGAAA
Source organism: Antechinus flavipes (assembly GCF_016432865.1). NCBI lineage: Eukaryota > Metazoa > Chordata > Mammalia > Dasyuromorphia > Dasyuridae > Antechinus > Antechinus flavipes. The sequence continues at coordinate 61,149,719 of NC_067400.1, forward strand.
ACCCTTAACTTTGAGCATGCTTAAAGTACTGATGTGTTAATTGTAATGCTTTCATTTCATATAAATGAGTGAGCAGATTCTGAGATATCTTTAAAGGAGACTTTCGGGTCCTTGTGTGTAACATATATTGTATTTGATTGTTTCCACAGGTCCACCATCTGCTCCCCTCAACTTGATTTCAAATGTCAATGAAACATCAGTGAACCTGGAGTGGAGCAGTCCTGAGAACACGGGGGGCCGCCAGGACATTTCCTACAATGTAGTATGTAAGAAGTGTGGTGCTGGTGATCCCAGCCGGTGTCGGTCCTGTGGCAGTGGAGTTCACTACACGCCCCAGCAGAACGGCCTCAAGAGCACCAAAGTCTCCATTACAGACCTCCTGGCACATACTAACTATACTTTCGAAATCTGGGCCGTGAATGGAGTGTCCAGATATAGCCCAAGTCATGACCAGTCGGTTTCAGTTACTGTGACAACGAACCAAGCAGGTAGGATCCTCTGTCTGCCTTCTGGTGTCAAATTGACATTTGTTATGGGGAATGGAGCATGGTGTCATCCTATCCAAAGGCAATGTTAAAGTTTTCCAAATGAAGTTGAACCCCATGAGTTTAATGAAAAATCTATAAGCGGTATTTTACCAGAGGCTAGGGCAAATTTTTATTTAATCAAGAATAGCCTATTTATGGAAACGAAAGGAGGAAGAATCTTTTCTCTATTCAATAAGACTGAAACCCAGGACTGTATATGTAATTTTCATGAACATACTTTTTTCTTCTTTGACCATACTTTTTTCCCTCCCACATGAATTTACAGGGACACAGTTATTGATCAAACAAATGACTTTTGTCCAGTTTCCCTTTTATTTAAGACTGAAAACTTTCATTCTTCTTAACTTATTCTGGTTTTATCCAAATGTTCCTGTCTCATGACTGGTAACTTCATAAAACTTTTCTTTCCTTTACCAAAATCATTTTTTCTAATTAGTTCCTGACAAAAGCAGTATCTGTATGAGGGAATCATCACTGAGTAATTATAGAATGGTTAAGAACTTTGTTATTAGGACCTGTTCAGATTATTTCCCAAAATATATCTTTGATTTCTATTTCCTTTTATATGCCCTGACCACTTTGAAATATTTCAGGATTTCTAATAAACACTTCTGCCATTATTTTTTGACTTTGAACAATCCTGAACTTTGACAGTTGTGGGTTCTTGTTCTGAGAATATCTTGTTTTTGCCATAGTGGTCTCTATCTTTCTGTGGGCTAAAATGGATTTTGAAAATGAGTATAAAAGGAGATAGTTTGTTTGGAGTCTCAACTTGAAAAGAAGGTAGGCTGGCCATGTTGTCTGAGTTGACCACTCAAGTGTCCTATTGATATCTATAAAATGTAAGACACTCTGCAAGAAGACCATTGGACATAGGCCCAATGAAGGAAGCTCTGAGAGAATAGGGAGAAAAAATTACATAGGATGATACCTTTAATCTCATAGAAGAGTATAAAAAAGATAGTCCACAATACTAAAAGGGAACTATAAATCATAAATAATAATATCATTCCTTCTTGATCATTTTTCCTTGATGGACTTAATGGTATTTATGATTGTATGATACTTGTTTTAAAAGGGAAAATTGCAATAGACATAGACTTTGGCCTATCATGTTTTCCAAATGCATTTCTTTTCCAATATGTTTTTTCAAAAACTCTATTAGATTTGATGGTTGAAACCACTGGTAACTATGGAGAAAGTGGTTTTAGTTGAATGATCCAGGCTGTAGAGGGTTAAGAAAGTGAGAGGAAAGTAAATGGAAACACCAATTAAAGACAGCCTTCTTAGGTAATTTAGCTACAAAAGGAAAGAAATATTTGAGATGATGGATAGTGGGAATGAACAGATCAAGCTCTGCCCCTGTAGCTAATGTTTATTATTAACCAAGTGCAGTTTTTGAATGAGTTCATTTGAATTATCCTCTTTTGCCTTTCCCAAGTACAGAATCACTTATTTTTTCATCAGATTCTCTGAGCCACAGAGTATAAGTAGTCTGGGGTAACATTGCTTCACATAGAGATGCCATCTGCAGGTTGGGAGGCAATGAGATGATCCCCCTCACTTCCCAGTAGGAGTACCCAATATAACACATTCTCTTCTGTGCATCTTTTGGGGGGTGTACTGCTGTGCCTTGCAGGCTAGAATGGGAAAGCTGATCTCATTAGTTGTAATAATGTCTTGTTTACCATGAGTACAGTTTTCTGGTGATTTTAGTTGTGTGTTCACTGAAGATCATGAGACTTGACTTTACACATTCATTCAATCCAATTCAACTTCTATTTCTTCCTTGCTCTCCCCACTTAGGAAAATTCTCTCCAGTGGCTGTAATCTTATCAATGGGAATATTCCCTCCAAAGATGTAGAACAAAATCTACTTTTGCTTGTTCATACACATTTATGTCCTTCCATAATTGTTTCACTGGAGGCTACCCAGTGTGCTGGAGGCTGGGGCTGGGATCTTTCTTTCTCTTGCCATTGGGAAAATACCATTAAGAGAAAGAAATAAAAACAAGACAATTCCTGCCTCAAGATTTTAAGCAAAAGTAGAAAAGGGGAAGGAGAAATGAGAGTGCTTCAGAAAATTTCATATTTCTTTGTAGTATGTGTCTCTATCACAAATTTTAATTTTTGTTAAGTAATTGTTACATATAATATATATTTCTTTAATATTTAATATTTCACAGACCATGCTTACTCTTTCAATTATAGTCAAAGTAGCTTCCTAATTGTCCTCTCAACAAAACTTGCTATTTTCTGCTCTGTTGATTTCTATAGGCTATCACCTTTGCCTGGAATCCACTCCCTTCTCATCTCTGCCTCTCAGGAGTCCCAGGCTTCTGTGTGGCCCAGGGACCACCTCCTATGTGAATATTTTACCAATCTCCTAATTTCTTAGTCTTCTTTTGGCTTTGAAATTCCTTAATCCATGTATTTATGTGTTTTGTCTTTAAAAGAGAGGCTACAATACCTATTGTTCCTACCTTACCAGAGTGTTAGGAAGTTTGATGAGCTTCACAATATATTAATATATATGTGAATATTTCAATATTCATATATATGAATGTTATATATGAATAATATATGAACATATTGTATTCATTATCAATATATTAATGAACATGTATATGAATATTGTATATACACACACACATATATATTTGTTACTATTGTATTGTTTTTCTTGTCTATTTTAGTAGAATTTAAATTTCTGGAGGACAGGGGCTGTTATCCACCTCCTACTCCTCTAGTATTTAATATAGTTCTTTGCCCATAGAAGACACTTAAGCAACATTTTTCATTGATTCATTCATCCATTTATTCAACAAAAATTGTTTAAAATATCTACTATGTGGCAGGCTCTGTGCTCCATTCTGGAGATACAAAGAAAAGCAAAAGAGTTCCTTTCCTCAATGAAGTTACATTTTAATGAGAGAGACAATATGTCAATAATTACATATAATACAAAATAGATAGAAGGTAACCTCAGAGAGAAAGTCTTAATTGATGTAGATATTTCCTCCCTCGCTTCTCATATGTCAAAACTCATCCATATCTCCTGGGTGCTTCTCATGGATGATTTTCCTGGGTCCTTCACTATGGATCTACCCCATAAGATAAAAGCCTTCCTCAATGAGTCTTTTTACATTTCAAAGGTATCAGGTAAATAGTACATTTATTATTCTTAGCTCAAAGAACAAGATTTTCTCTCTCCTTCCTATTCTGATTCTCTTGGATGATATCAATTCTTGAGCTTAACTCAACAATGTAAGGATACTGCCATTTACTTGTACCCAAGATTGAATACTTCTATTTCATAAATCTATTATCTACAGTGTCAATATTTTGTATTTGCAATTTCATTGTTTCCTTAGCATTAACATTATATGATAGAATGATTCCAGTCAATTTTATAATTTTTACATTTGTTGTTTCTTAGTCCAATAAGTATATAATGTGCAGTTTATCTTTTTTCAAACTTTTTTATCAAACATTTTAAAAGCATTTAACATTTCTTTTTATGATAGCAAAATTTTAAAATATAAGCCCTGATGTGGAATTGACACCAAGATTTAGCTTAATAGCAGACTGGTGATGATAGCATTATAATGGAAATTAAATGACATTAGAGGCATGTCTATGACAAAAGGGAGGGAACTTCATTTTTCGTAACTAGGGGGTTAAGATATTGGCATTTTTTCACATGTAATTTTTGATAAAGTATTCCTGGTAGACTTCGAAGCATTTCACTGCTGTTAAGAGCAGTGAAGCCTTATATTGCCTGTTAATTGTCTTTAAGTGAATTTTCTAAAGTCCTTTTTTATCAGGCATGTTTGAGTGTCATGATTCATTTAGCTTAGATCAAGAATTTCTGTTTCTCATGATATACTTTTTAAAAGTGAATATACATGCTTGAATTTCCCTTTCCTAAGACTCCAGAGCAATATCACAGACAGCAGCAAAAAGGCATTATTGGGTCAGAGATGAGACCCACTCAGTTTACACTGATTTTTTCCCCCCTCTACACAGTAATAAGATTTTCCTCAATCTTGAGAGTCCCCTAGAGCCTGAGTGCTTTCTAGCTTCTCCTACGGCATTTAGACCCATTCAGAATCTTCCTTCTGCCCAATTGGTGGTCACTCTAAGAGAGTGACTTTCTCAGAGTCATTTAGTGAGAGTTAATAGTCTGATGATATCAGAATTCAAACTTTCTTATTCCCACACAAGCTTTTTTGCTGTTGTTTTTTTGACAAAATAACTCTACGTAACATACTTAATTTCTACATTGTCCTGAAGGGTTGACATAAATAACATCAGAATGAAGTAACTGGAAAGCTAAAATGAATTCTCCAGTGATAGACTAGCTATAAAAAAGAAAAGCTATAAAGGACTCTGATATGGTATACACATTTAAATGATGTGATTCTCCTGACTTTTGGAGAAGCAAGTTACAAAGCAGAATCACAAACTTGCTTTAGTTACCTATCAAAAAACAGCCTTTCCTAATCTGCACATTTGAAAGTGACTTATGATTTATATTTTTTACCTTTTCAGATTCACCTAATAACAATAATAATGATATAAATAATAATGTAGAAACAAATCCTGTGGTACCTGGAACTGAACATAGTACTATTGGTATGTTAGTGGTACTTCAGCTGAAGTCTGACACTGATGTCCTTGTTCTAGCACTTAGAGTCTCAGAAAGCTGCCTATAGACAATGAAAGTTTAGAGGGTTGTCCCACATTGGTACAGTTCAGGTCTTTCCTTTTCTGAGGGCCAAATGTCTACCACTTATAGCACACTATTGATATTTGATAAAGACTAGACTTGTGATTTTATTGGTATAGAGGATTTATTTTTTAGTGAGGAAACTCCTACCAATGTAGGACAGTACCTTTTCAGCAACCTTTGGTTATTTAAAGATGTATTGAGAGGTTAAAGGGTTTGCCCAGTCTTATAGGTAGTATGTATCAAATGTGGGACTTGAACCTCCTATGGTTTCAAGTCCACATGGATAGCCACTCTGCCCTCTTGCCCTCCTCCCCATCTGTGCTAAGTTCCAATAAATGCTTGTTGATGCTCATTGATCAATTTACACTCACCTGCTCACATGAGGAATGGATTTTAGAAATTCTGAAACATCACAAACACACCTCTGATGTTGGGTTTGTATATGTTTGTGCTTGAAATAATGCAACCGAGTATTATGTCTAAGGGAATATCAGTGTAAATATGTTCATATGGGAAAGGCATAATAGGAGACTGACGTCATTCGAAGAGATCTAAGTCTAACATTATACAGTGGGGCATCTGGCTTGTAGCAAATGAATATTCTATCCTTTTTGAAACTCTTCTCAAAGACACATCCTGCTTTATGTTCATTTATTAGCTGATTGGGATGGATGTCTTCTGATGGATTTTTGAGTCTCCACTTAAGCCAGATAAAGTAATTCTCATTGGAAATGTGAATGAAGGCCTTCAGCCACCCAAAGATAGACCTGTGGTTTTGTTTAATCATTTGTTTATTTGTTTGTTTTTTTGTAGACTTCTCTGGCAACTGCTGTACTTATGACTAGATGGCTGAAGGAGGTACATAGCATATATGCAACTATGTAAATACAAAGGAATTTGAAGTGATAGCACTAGCAGCTAGAAGGATGTGGGAAAGTATTACTGAAAAGGTGACATATAAGTGAGCATTGGAGAAGATAAAGATTCTGATAGAAAGATTAGGAGGCTGTGCTCTTTCTGTGAATAAATGGAGGCAAAAGATATACAATGCTTAGCTTGATATAGCAATACTAACTGGCTGGAAAAAAAAAAAGAACAATTAATATTCCTAGGTCTTGTTTTCTTCAAAATTGAGGGGACTGGACAAAATGATCTCTGAGATCTCATCTAATTCTAGAACTTGATATAGTAGATAAAGTACCTGACTTCAAGACAGGAAAATGAACTCAAAATTTGCTTTAGATAGTAGCTGTGTGATCCTAGACTAGGCACTGATCCTTTTTGAGCCTCAGTTCCTCATCTGTAAAACAGAAATACTATTAGTAACTACCTCATAGGGTTTGGGGGAGGATCAAAAAAAAATGCATGCAAATAACTGTTCAAATTTTAATGCATTGTATATATACTGGTTATCATCACCAACCATCAATCATGAACTTGTGGAATTTTTTGACTAGAAAGAGGCCACATTTTATCTTGTGGGAAAATAAGGAGACTTTAATCATTTTTTGATCAGGAGTGTAAATAATCAGATATCTGCCTTAAAAGGATTATTTTGGTAAATCTGAGGTTGGATGGAAGGAAAAAAAGAAGATTCAGGGACATAAATGGGGTAGCTATTCCAATAATTGGAATTACATTATGCTTCTTTAAGTGAATGCAGTTCTATCAATGGATAAATCATACCCTCCCCACAAAGCATAATAACTGTATAGTTTAAAAAATGACCCTAAAATGGCGCGGTATTATCACATGTGGCACCACTAATGCTCACATGGTGTCTTTTGTATATAATAGACACTCAGTGAATGTTTTGTGCAGTGCCTGAATGACACAATCATTGATAAGTGCTGATCTTGCCCTCCCTATGTTTACCACAAGAGAATCATTAGTGAAATGGCAAGAACTCTTGATTTGGGATCAGAATATTTGACTCTACCACATACTTTTTGAAGTCACTTCATCTCTCTGAACCTCACTTTGCTCATCTATGAAATGAGTGGGTTGCCTGAGATTATTTCCACAATCCCTCCCAGCTCTAACCTATAATCCTTTAAGCCTAAAATGGCTGTCTCAAAAAAAAATGCAGTTTTAAGCATTAATAGCTTAAAAATAAATTAAGACTTTTGGTACGCGCTACATGTGGACTTCTCTTCACACACCCAGAAGAATAAACTGAATTTTCTGGCATCAGAGAATAAATAGAACTTCAGATTTCAATGGGATCATTGAGATAATCTAATCTAACTCATCCCTGAATACCATTCTTGAGAATGGCGGTTGCTTGAAGCCTCCTGGTAAGGGAGATAAAGGGCTTTTGGGGGAAGAGGGCACATGAAGGAGGAGAATATCTCCTGGGACAGGCCATTTCCTCCCTCGTGTAATTAATTGTTAGAACAATTTTTCCTTACATGGATCTAAAAATCCATCTCTCAACAATTTCCATCCCAACTCAAGCTATTATTTGTCCAAACTAGTTTCCATAATGCTGTAGCTATTCGGTTTTTTTTTTTTTTTTTTTTTTTTTTGTTTGTTTGTTTGTTTGTTTGTTTAGCAGGAGAAGATGGAGAAGAACTTTTCATGACACTAACAAGATACCTCCTTCTGCTATAGAAAGCAGTACTGGCAGGAAGTTTGCTGAATAATATAAAATGCCATATACTTATTTAATTTTCTTAGAGGGTAATATTGGGAGACTGTTCAAAATTAAAAGTAAATCTTTCCATAAAAAGACCTCCCATGTGGCCTTCCAGAAAACCTTTGATTTAGAAAGAATTGCAGACAAGCCCTGTAAAACCTTATTATGTCTCCATAATTTAAACTTTACCAATTCAAAATCACCAGAGTAGTTTACCTTTGCTTAACAAACTCTTCCTTCATAGTTAGTGCAAATTAACAGGGTAGATGAAGATTCTGGGTAAATGTTTAAATTCCAGAATGTTTTAAGCTTTCTCAAACACATTAAGAATACCCATTTAAACATACACACACAATTATATGCTAATTACAAATCATTCCAATCTTTTCATTAAAGCAAATTCCCGTAGGACCTCTACTAGGCAACTTGGTTAGCCTATCTAAAATATGTCCCTGAAAGCAGTAAAAAAGAGACATGCTGAAACCGTTCTATAGGGAGGCTTTCCTGCTAATTCAGACTGGCTTTCACAATTGACCTGAATTCAATTAAATAACTCATCAAACTTATTATATATGAGGTTTTACAGGGGGAAAAGATCAAATATCTTGTCCTCAAAGGGCTTATATTCTTTCTGGAGGAAAAAAAATACATGCATAGAAAATTAAATTTTAAAAATTCATTCAGTTTTTTCCAAACTGAAATCTTTATTAGTATTAGAAACTTTAGGATTTAGAAGGGACTTCCACTAGTAGGTAATATTTTTTTTGATCTCTGACAGAAAATAGGGGCTTCATGAGGCATAGAAAGCTAGAATGTAATATGAATTAAACTGCTACATGGAACGTAGGCTGGTGCCAGATCGTGAAGTGCCTTACCAACCAAATAGAGGAATTTGTACTTTATCCTAGAAGCATGAGAGATTCACCATAGCATCCTGATCAGAAAGATGAGATGATGAGACCTCTGTTTTAGGAATGTCTTTTTGGAATTATTTAAGAAAGGATTGGGGAGGAGATAGTTTGGGAGTGTAGAGATGCCAATTAGATTGTTGTTATAATAAACAAGGCATGATGTAATGAGGGTCTGAACTAAGTTAGGAGTTGTGTGAGTGGAAACCAGGGATTGAAAGAGAAATGTGTCATAGAGTTAAAATGATAAGATTTGGAAAATGATTGGGTGGAAGGAATGAGTCAGAGGGAAAAATCAAGAATGACTCTGAGCTTTCAAACCTGGATGTCAGGAATGATGGTTGTGCTTCCAAGAAAATGCAGAAGTTAGGGGAAAAAAGGAAGACTTGAAGAGAAAGATAATGAATCCTGTTTTCAACATGTAGGGTTTAGAATGTATCATTTTCATGATTTTTTGTTAGCGATATCCATTGGGAAACTGATGATGTGAGATTAGAGTTCACAAGAGAAAAAGATTAGATCAAGATACTTTGATATGGGAATCATTTGCATAGAGTTAATAACTAAACCTATGGGAGTCAGTGAAATCTCCAAGAGAGGATATAAATAAAAAAGTAAAAGAAGAAAATTGGATCCAGGTTAGAGCTGTGAAGTATATCTACACAGAGAGGATGGGACAGTGATCATGATCAAATTCTACTGAGAGGTCAAGGGTAATACTTGAGTAAAGGGCATGTTTATACTTCATTGGTCACTTTGGAGAAAATAGTTTCAGCTGAGTGAAAAGGAAAAAAAGCAGAATTCAAGGCATTGGTAAATGAGTATAATGTGAGAAAAATGAGTGAGTGAGTGAATGAGTGAACTCTTTTACATTTAACTGGTGATATATATGTGTAGATATTAGTTTTCACACACACCTATGTAATTCATATATATATATACATACATACATATAATTCATGTATATATATATGTATATATATATATATCCACATATCTATACATACATACACACACACACACACACACACACACATACATACACATACACATATACATGGGCCATGTCCAATCTTCTTGATCTATATCTTGCCATTGGACCCAGATAGCTGTGAAGGGGAAAGTGAGGCAGGTGACCTTGCACTGCCCTCCCTCACTTAAAGCCAATTCCCTTGCACATCATAGTGTCACCTCTCTGATATCATGGTCTTCTTTGAGAACAAAAAACAAATAGCAATAACATATACTGCTAAAGCTACATCTTCACAGCCCAGTAAAAACTGTCATGAATATAGTGAATACCTTATGCTATGAATAAACTCTTCTCCTAAAACTTTTTTATTTAAAATTTTATTGATAGCTTTTGTTTTTTAAACCCATAAATATTAGAAGATTTCTTCCCAATCCTTCATACCAGGAAATCTCCCTTATGGCAAAAAAAAAAAAAAAAAAGTTAAGCAAAATTAATGATTATAGTAAATGTGTTTAAAAATAGCACTTATCACCTCCTGGCTCTGTATTAAAAAGATGGAGATGTGTTTCATCATCTTTAGAGCCAGTATTGCCAATCCAAATGTCTTTATATTTTGTTATTTATACTGTTGTGTTGAATTTATATTTGGCATAAAAGACCACAGCTTTCCTTCTTTCCGTCATTCTTTGAAAGGAGGAATTAACTGGTTGACATTTAAAACTAAACATACACTAAGTGTTATTTCTTTTTCAGAATACCTTTAGTTTACTTGTTCTTAAGTGGGCCATCAGAATCAAATAAATGGAGTATGTGTTATATAAGGAATTGTTATATAAATAAAAGCAATGTTTTACTCACCATTCAACTGAGCTTGGAACATTAAAAGCTGCTGTGGCACCTGGTGGTCTTAATATCACTGCCCCTCATTCTATAAGCTCTGGGTCTTTTCAGTGAATAATTCAGCTATTTGCTGGCCTTAAAATATGGTTTCATAATGTAGAACACCGGCTGACCATCCAGTAGGCCTTCTCAACTTAATGAACCCCACAGCTGGATGTTTTGCACTTTGGGGTCTTCTTTTTGAAGACCTCGACTGACTATGAGTGTTCATACTGGAGAGGTTTTCTTGCTGAATGAAGGGGCACAAATCAACTCAGTTCCCCCTAAGGATCTCATTTTTACATTAGCAATTTTAAGCAATTGAATTTTACAGAATCTGTTTGAAGTGGGTTATTGAGTGAAAAGCAGGGAAGTATTTTGTTCTGTTAGGGATTTTAAAATAATCTTTAAAAAAATTCATCTACCTTTTAACTCTCCATTTAAAAACTATCTTATTAAACTGGATAACTTTTTAAAGCTATAATGCTTGAATCAAAGTCTTTGTTTTCTCCCTTCTCCCTTCTCTCTTCTCTCCTCTCTTCTTTTTTTCTCCCCTTCCCTTTTCCATGCTAAAAAAGTTAATGCAAGGAAAAGTGTGGGTGCATTTAGTGGGATGATGTAGAACACAGGGGATCCTGGCAGTTACACTTAAAGGCAAATAGATATGTCTTCCAGATGGTGAGGGAAGGTTTCATGTGAAATGAGAGAAAAAAAAAAAAAACTTGGCAAGCTTGGCCTAGGAATACATTTCTGGGTTCCTCTCATCTTGCAACAAATGTCAAAGGCTGTGATGATATTATTGAGGGCAATATTATCAAGACAACTTGAGAAAGACTGAATATCGAAGGGGACTTGATGCAAAAAATGAAAATGAAACTCTAGGCAGTTTATCATGATCAAAGCATCAAACAAGAATGAAGACTACTGGTGGTTTGGGTATTGTTGGTTAATTGTTTCAGTTGTGTATGCCTCTTTGTGATCCCATTTGGAATATTCTTGGCAAAGATACTGGAGTGGTTTGCCATTTCCCTCACTAACTCATTTTACAGATGAGGACATTGAGGCAAAAAGGGTTAAAGGATTTGCCTAGACTCACACAGCTTAGTAAATACCTGAAGTTGAATTCAGGTCCTGAATTCACAGGACTTTAGGCCCCATGCTCACCCCTGGTTAATTGAATCTTTGATGTAGATTTAGAAAGGACCTTTAAGGTCATTAAATCCATCCCTCTCATTTTATAGATGAGAAAATTAACGTTGAGAGTGGTCAACCGATATGTCTGATGTCTGAGGGAAGAGTTAAACCAGATCTTCCTTACTCTCTCATTTTCTGTCTCTCACTATCCCTCCTTCCATTTAGGGAAAACAAAATAAGAAAAAAAAATCTTGTAGCAAATACACATGAATCAAGCCAAATAAATTTCCATATTTGCCACTTATTCCATTTTCTATGCTTCATCACCAATCCTTTGGAATCATAATTGGTCACTGCATTGACATGATTCTTTTTTTCCAATTACACTAGCTATAAATGTATAATTTGATGTGAGTATGACTCTTACCAGGTAATGGCCTGATTCTCATTCAAGTATACATTTTTAATGCTGTAATTCATTAATGCTAGCATACACACACATGTGTATGCATTGTGTGTGTGTGTGTGTATATATGTATGTCTGTATACATATATATTCACATCAACAATTTTGTTATTATATGCAGCTCTTTTATTCACTGAATCTTTTTTCTTTCTTTCTTTCTTTTTTTTTTTTTGGTGGGGAGTATCTTCAGAAACATAAAAGAAAGTAAATCTCAAGAGAAATGACTAAAAATCTTTGTATGATGCTTATAGATCTAAAATGTTTGCTGAGAAGTCTTTTGGCCATTTACCTAGTCGCATCTGTTGAGATGAGATCTTTCAAGACCTCAAAGGAACAGAAAGGAATGATGACCAATTGAAGTTTCCTTTTCAATGCACATGTGATTATAGGCCTGAGAAAGCACCCCAGAATAGAGAGCATTGTAGCCAAGCTGTAATTTTCTCATTAAGAACTCTGTATTCAGACACAGACTGCTGGCTGAGTTGATAGCAAATGTTAAATGTGTATCTTAAACCATGCATTTATGTCTATTAAAACAGAGAGATGAAGTTTGCATTTGGTTTCATCACGAAAGGAATTTGAGTTCTATTGAATATTAGTACTGTTACCACTGTCGTTAGTGATGAGTATTGATGGAGATTGTGACAATAATGGCAAGTCGGTATCTATGTCTTTGTGGCTTCTGTACGGTGCCCCACCAGGCCCTATAAATTTGCATTCTAGGTGGGTGATAATCTATGCCTTAGTAAGGAGGGAGAAATCCCAGCATTCCAAAGAGTCTTACTAAATTAACCAGCTTCAAGCTTGAATGAACAGTTTAGACAAGCAGTATGTCAAGGAGAGCCAAGTGGTAATTATGGCACTTAAATAAAAGTTTGGTCTCATTTTTTTTCCTGAAAATGTGAATGTTTCACTGTGAGAAATGAAGGTTACTTATGCATCCCCCAGGCTGAGCACACTATTATTCCTGTCTCTTTCCTTCCCTCCCCTCACTCCTCCACAAACACAAAAACACATACACTCATGAGGACATTCGCTCACCAGATTTTTCTTAACACCGACTGTCTGGAGTCTGATATTTCATTTCTTGGCTTGTTACCCTGAACACCACCAGCTTGTACACCCTCTGGAGAAGCCATCAATTGCTTTGAAAAATATGTACCATGGTTGGGATGAGAAATGAACACAAGGCTAGCACAGGTTTTTGATGGGCCTCTAAATTTTCTCCTTGTCACTCCAATTGACTGAATTAATTACTATATCCCCTAATGTGGCCAGAGACACCAAGAGTCCAGTCTGCAATTGAGCATCAATAAAAAGATTCAAGGAAACTTTATCAAAGCTTCCATTAACCCCCTGCTGATGTCCTTAAAGAGGATTTTTTTTTTTACAATATGAAAACACAAAGACAGCCCTGAACCCACTGGCCCTCTGAGTGTATTGAGACGTTTTAAATCTATGGTGACTAATTAAAATGCCAGACTATGGAGCACAAATAAACATGGCCTGCTTCTGAATCTCAGAGTTTCTGGACTATTTCACAATTTGACATGTCATGCTTGATATTTATCCCAATTGTCTGTGGTGGGAGGAAGTTTGTTTTCTTCTAGGTACAAAATTGTTGGGGGGTTTTGGAGGGGAGAGGGGTTCGATTTTAGTTTGATTGTTGTTTTTTGCCATACAAATGGGGCTTTGGCTTCATCCATCAATGTGAAAAGTAGCTTGTTCATTTTGGCGTTTCTTTCCTCACCTCATCCTCCTCCTTTGAATATATAAGAAGGATATAGAGAAAGGAAAGATTCCATAGGAAGTTTGTAGCCCCTTATAATCAAAGATGAGAAATGCTACCAGACATTGGTATGGCCATTTTCCTGGGGAACACTGCTTCTTTTATTGGGAAATGTCACTTCCCATTTGGACCTACTTGTGAATTAATGTATAGGGAGGTTCTATTAGTATGGCAGACCTTCAGTGACTTCCTCTAACTTCCAATGAATAGGGCAAATGCTTTGCTAACATTAGCATATACTGAAAGATCACTGTGGAGACTGTTTTGGTCCATCCAAACAGCCTGATTAAATTCCATAGTTATTTTTTTTTTTAAGTCTGATAAAGTAGTCAGGTCTACCATAAAGTAACTTTGTTATGGATCCCCTGTGCACCATATTTTGTTGTTTGCTTGTAGCAAAAAGTGATGAATGGTTTCCAAAAATCTCTCTTTAATGGATTTTGTAGGAAAAGTGAAAGATAAATAAAAAATCTTATTTGTGTTGTTCCTTTATTATTTTGGTATATACCTCAGGATAGGGAGATCATTGTTTGAAATCCTGTAGACTTGCACATACATTCTTCATGTTTAGAAATGTGTATTTGTCAAAGACAAATGCTAGGGCAGAGAATGGATTTTATTATCTAAAAGTTTTTTTTTTTTTTCCCTACCTCCTCAGTTCAAAGTCAGTGACATGGAATTGCAAAAATATACAAATGACTCCTAGATTTGAATATATATCTATGAACTCAAGAGTGAATTAAATGAAAACACCTGCCCCCAGACAGGTTGGATACATGCATTAACAAATACATACAGTTAAACTGACTTACCTTCATTCATTGGAATGGAAATAAAGCATTCTCATAGTGAATCCTTAGGAATATTATTACCATTGTGTAATTTTCATGCTGCACGGTTTGAGTCTGCCTGGTGAATCAACCCTGATAAATATTTTTTCAAAGCAATGAAGGCAGTCAAAGGCCCACCAAATTTTTTTTTTTAACTTTCTTTTCCAAAGCTTTGACTATTCACAAATAAGCCAAAAGCATTGAATATCCAAGTATGATCATCCTTAATTGAGTATTTTTCCTACTCCCAGATTAAAATCTTTTTTATCATTTGAAAATTGAAAACTTTTGCAAGATTAGTTGACAGAGCTTCTGCTATGGTCAAAACACATTGAAAGATAGACTCTCCTCAGAACTATATGTATATGTACATACCTTATAGGACTTTACTAAGAGGAGACAGAGAAATAGGGAGACTTCTACAAGTTTATCATTTATTCCTTCTACATCACAAATATTATAAGAGGTCCTTGGGATAGCAAGAGAAATGAAAATAATATGCACGGAAATAAGTAAATGCATGATATATAGACATTATTTTGGGACATTTAGGAGGCATAATGGATGGATGTTATAATTAAGGGTCACAAAGATCTGGATTTGAATTAAGCCACTAGTATATGGAGGAATCAAGCTAGATGTATGACAGGAAGTGGCACTTTGGCTGATCCTCAAGACAGGGTACTAATTGTGGAAGGTAACATGAGGACAGAGTATATTCCAATCATGGCATTCAGCCTGCACAAAAGCATGGCCATGGGAGACAATATTTTGCATGGACTACTGCAAATAATATAGAGTTGGCTGGACTACTGAGTGCTAGTTTCTGTTGAATATGGGAATGTATATTTATAGACTAACGTGTTCTATCAATTTTGTCTTTGAGGGGGGGAAATGATCAAATTAAACAATTTAATGCACAGTTAAATCCAATATAAACAAGAGTAGCCTATTTTATCTCAATGGGTGAAGCTTGTGATGGAAAATGAAAGGAGCAATGGTAGTATTTGTAGCATCTACTGTAGACACATGAACTATAAATGAACTCATATAGATTGGAAAATGAAGGTCTGTGAAACTTAATAGATTATTTGCACAGAACATTCTCTAAACATGTTAAAAAGCTTATTGTTCAAGATGGATAATTGAGAAAGCTGTTAAATTTCCTCTTTAACTTTCTTCAAGATTGTTTCTTTCATGGACACTAACTTTGGAGGGTTCTTTCCCCATATCAAGCCACTCATCAAACAGCTTCTATAAATAATGATGATAGTGAAATGGAGCCATGCTCCAGTGCCATTCAGAGAGCCCAAAATGTGGGATTCTTTCTAGGTAAGTTATGCTGACATCTTTCTGGCATGTTGAGATAGTTTCCAAGATGAAGCCTTGTTACACTGAAATTGCCACTATAGCGAGTTATGTTAGGGCAAGACTCCAGTATAATGTATAAAATGTTTCAAATGCTACCTTGGAAAAAAAGAACGTTTTCTGGAAAGTTTGCATATTATGCATTTCATACAATCCACAATCACATTGGAGCATTATATGAGATTCCTGCTTTGTATGGTTCAACCAAGTGAGACTTAAGATATCCCTTCCTCCCTGAGCTAAAATTAATAGACTAATAAATTTTTTTGGAGTTGTATGTATTTTAGAGGTTATCATCTACTCCTAATCCCCTTATTTTACAGACACATGAACTCTCTCAGCTTCTCTGTTCTGTTTTTTTAAATCTATGCAACATCATCACCTTCTTTTTCCTTTCACTCTCAGGGGAGGGAAGAATTCAGTAGAATTGTAAGGTTCATTTATCTACCTGCAACTTTGATTTACTCCCACTTCTTCTAGTACCTAGCTCCAACATTAATTTCTTTTCTTGGAATCTTATTCTTGCTCTTGGCTTCTTCTTATCTACCTACAACCATATGGAGGTCCCACAGACACTGTAAAAACCTTCCCTTGACTCTTCTGGTTATCCAGATACAATCATATCTCTCTTCTCCCCCTTCATGCTTAACTTCTTGAAAAATCTGCATGTTGTGTTCTATCATTTTGTTAATGCTTTCTCTGAACTCATTGAAAGTGAAATTTTTATTCTGATGACTGTTTATTCATTTCTTTGATTTCTTAGTGATTTGGAACAATTTTTTTTCACCTGGTTGTGAATAGCTTAGATTTCTTCCTTTGAGAATTACCTTTTCATCTCCTTTGACCATTTCTCTATTTGAAAGTGTCCAATTTTATTTCATATTAATCTTTTACATGTAGAAATCTGACTACTTTCTATTCTTCTCATTCTCTAATCTTAACCAAATCTGTACTGCACTTCCCATACCTCTATACCCACTGGTATAGAAGCAACATTATTTTAAATATACTGTAATATAATTTCATCTAAAAGTTCTCCACATCCTCCTTCATGTAATTTATCTCTGACTTTTATCTGTGTAAACAAAGACAAGGAAAAAATAATTTGGATTGGACCGTGAAATAGCCTTAAAAGGAGACACCTTATTAAGGAAAAATACTGAAGCAGTCCCTTGAAATTTTGACTTGTCATTCTTAGAACTGTTTTCTAGATAAGTTGGGATAAGGTCCCTCTAGGGACTAGTTTTTTTAAAGTGTGGATTGTAAGCTCATATGGGGTCTTGTAATTGAATGTGAGACTCACAAAGTTATAGTTTTATTATTAGTAAATATTTGATTTGTATACCTATTTTAGATACTTGTATATCCAAGGTCATATAAAATTTGCTCAGGTATCGCAAGTGGGCAAAATTTAGAAGTCTTACTCTAGGGAACTTCTCTGATCCTATCCCAACAATTTTACTATTTTTTACCTTACAAGATTTATATCTAATTTGCTTGCTTTCCCCAGTCCTTAGCATAATTCATTGCTCAATCTAGGTATTTAATAAGTGTTTCCAGAATTAGAATTGAATCTGTTACACATGATCACAGAATAGTTGCAGTTCAACCCAAGTTTTGTAGTCATCCTAAAGAAGGCTAAGAAACTTTGGCCTAAAAAACTCCCTCCAGAATAGTTTAAAAAAAAAAAAACAGCTCCAAAGCCAACACTGTGGGATTGTTTACTTTGGCTTATCTTAGTCCTCCCTTGCTTCCTTCCATCTAGAACTATAAGCATTCTTTGTCAGTGAAGTTGCCAGTTTTGTTTTTATCCTGTTCTATAAGCAATGTCCAGTGTGTTTCAAATATAAGGAAATAGAAAGGTGAATTCAGCTTTAAAGCTATTTCAAAGAGAGAAATCCAAAGATTTCTTATGGCTGACATAGCAATAAGGATCTGGCTTTCTCAGTTCTGTGGTTATGATATTTTGTTCTCTTGAATGCCGATAGTCCTTTTTAAAATGAGCATTAGGAAAATAGAATTCCCTTTCCAACCACACATATATGAAAGGGAATTAGATGGCTCACAAGATAATTAATGGGACTCTAGTAGACCTTTTTTTTTTTTTTTAGGTCACCTACTCAAATCTAGAATATCTCAGTAAGTGGTCCAAGCCTTTGTCATCTGGCTGCTACTTAGTGGCTATGTAAATGAAGTTGGTCTTAGGCCAGGTCTTAGTGGACAGGTGTTCCCATTATAAGTGACATTAATTGACTCCCCATTATTTCAACTTAGAACAGAGTGGACCTTCATTAATACAATGCTGGAAATTTAGTTTATCTATGATGAATTCAGATGCCATTCATAAAAAGAAAAATTGGGTTTCTGGAGCCAAGAACAATGTGGCATTTCTTGCAAATGTTCTACTGTCCTTACCAATATGCCATCAATGTGGAAAATATAAAATAGACATTTAGTTTTAAAAGAGTTCCACTAACCTTGGGGACCTGGAATTTTTCTTTTTGCTGGGGTCAGAAAAACTTTTTCAGTTTGCCTTTTTGTTTTCCATGGGAACTTGAAGATTAAAAATATTTCCAGGTTTTCTGTACACACACACACACACACACACACACACACACGTATGTATTATATGGAAAGAAATGGACAATTTGATGGCGTCATTCATGTTGCTCAATTTGGAAAAAAGGTGACAATTATGTCACTGATTAAAATAAAGACCTAAAGATGTAATATTTTAATGGGTAATTTAAATTCAGCTACAATTGCTACTATGCAAAATAGAGGACAAAATAAATTTGATTGTTTCTGTTACAACCCACTTTACATTTTCAAAACTCAAATTCTGTTTCTGTCAAAAATAAACAAAATATTAGGCAACAACAAAGACAACAACAACTTTAAGCCATATTGCTTTGTGATGTTGAAAGATTCTATTTGCTATTTGCAAGATCCAAAGATAACTTGGTCTCAGTGAAAAACAAACCGACAAAGACACCAATATGAAATTTCCTATTGTCTTTTTTTCCTTTTGAGCTTCTCAAAGACATCTTCTTTTTTTGGCTGTAGATGGTTCATCTGTGACAGGAATCTCATTCTCAGGTTATCCTTAACACACATCAAAAATCACAATGATACAACCTCCCTAGATCTGTTTATTGAAATATTAAAGCTGCCTTAGCAGGATAGGCAATGCCTTACCAATGTCTGAAAAGTTCCTTCCTGAGTTGGAGATCTTCAAAAGAGTGAGAGAGACCAATGGATAAACTCTTTTTAAAAAAAAAAAAATGGTTTATTTGGTTATAGAGTGGGCTTTTAAGGACTTTTTTTCATTTTTTTTTGCTTCTAAATATAAATTCTAAGAATGGAAGGTGAAAGGCAAGAAGAAAGATTTAGTGTGTATATTTATTATCTAGGCTTTTAAAGTCCCTGTGATTAATACATCTTTAATTGTGGATGACTGTAGATGCTCTGAGTGTCAGAAAGTGAAATGCTTTAGGCATTGTCTTACTAGTTTCTGATACAGCAGGTCAATTAGCAGCCAGTTGGATAATAAAAGGAACCTGAACTTAGAAAGATTGTTTTCCTTCCCTACCCAGATTTGATGTCCCTAAAGCCTGTGATGAATGTATCCACTGGAAAGAGGGGAGCCTTAAAACAAAGAAACTGAAGGCTTCCCTTCTTCGTTCTATTTAAGCTTGGATCTACACAACAGAAGTGTTCCTTTCTTATTCGTTTCATTCTCCATACTCCAAGCTAATGTAATAGAATCCGGCACCCCTTTGAAATATTCATTTTGACTATGGCTTCATTTTCTATTGGAACTTTGGAGAATCTCATAGTTGGAATATGTGATTATGTTGAAGGTGTGAAGTTTAGGGAGTATGGCAAGTTGACGCAAGGATTGTAGAAGCAAAGTTATCTGCTTCAAACACATTGAAATCTTTGTAATAATAATAAACAATAATGTTTTGAAGAAAATTAAGAGAACAATAACATGAAATTCCAAATTAGTGGTGTGGTACAGGGGAAAGAATGTGTTGCATTTGGAATCAAAACACCTGGATTCTAATCCTGATTGTTTCTTTTGTGATCTTGGGCAAGAGCAGCTAGAATACTAGGTTAATAGTCAGGAAGAACTGAGTTTAAATTTGGCCTCTGACACTTGCTAACTGTGTGACTCTGGGCAAGTCACTTAACCCTGTATGCCTCAGTCTCCTTATCTATAAAATGAACTGGAGAAAAAGATGACAATCCACTCCAGTATCTTTGCCAAGAAAACCACAAATAGGGTTACAAAGAGTCTGAATAACAATGAATGATGTTGGGCAAATCATTCTCTGGATTTTAGTTTTTTGTTTTCTTCTGTAAAATGAAGAAATTGGACAAGATACCTTCTTAGATTTCCTCCAGCCTTAATACTGTGATCTTATAATGCTATGTATTTACAATTAGATTTTATATCTATATCTATCTATCTATATCTATATACACACACATATATAAAAATTTTGGCTCTATTAGCAGATTCATCTTTCCTGATCTAATTTCTGTACTCAGATCATTTAAGACTTAAAAGAAAAAAAATCATTATTTTCATTTATTAAAATAGTTTGCCCATTTTTATGTACTTCCCCTCAATGACAAGGTTTGTTTTCCTGTTTGCTTTAGATTGGCATTCATCCTTGAAGGAAATAGAGGCACAGAATCCTGCCATGTTTCTGTTGGCAAGTGAGATTTCTTAGTAAGTAAGCAGAAAATGAGCCAAGCAAAGCTCAGACCAAACAGAAGGAACACTCCAGTTATGTGCAGAATAATGGGTGTCTTTTAATCCCATATATAGCCTCCGCTTGGGGAGGTTGATTTGTAGTAATGTTAGAGAATATCTTAGTGTACTGGCTTCTAATTGTACTGCTAATTGTATAGCTATCTGTGTAGCCTCATTGACTGAGGGCTGTATTTAGCATTTTCAAACTTGGAAAGAGGGAGATGAAAATGGAGGCATTTTCTTTATTTCAGAGAATGCTGGTTGCTGTGTGGTGGTTTCCAGTGACATATAAGAATCATTGTTAAGGACCTTTTAATGCCAGATTTGGCAGAAGCCTCTTGGATCTTTGTGGTCACTTACACTTCAATCTTTACCCAATAATTAAGTAGAGCCAATGAGTGTGGCCTTTAAAAAACAGCTGAAATGCACACTGAAATCCTTTCAAAATGCCTTTTTATTACTAAAATTCTTTAAGATTATAGTAATTTATTTCAACTTGAATTTCTATTTCAGAATATTGTTTGTTTAGCTTTTGGGGAGATTTTACTTACCTAGATCCAATTGGATTTGAGATGTGTTACTCTGAGTAGAGTTGAGTCAAAGAGTATCAGAAAGGATTTAGTATTTCTTACTATTCATCTATATTCAATTTAATTCATTATTTTAATCTTATTAATTTTTATTATATATATTAATCTATTTTATTTATTTTATTTCAACAACCATTCAGCACTATGAGAGAGAAAACTTTTTTGATATAGTCCCTTCTGTAGTCCCATGGTCTATTCCAGGGATATGACAGATTAAATAGCTGTAATAAAATTAATAAATCATAAGAAAGACAGAATGTTCCCCGTGAAGTCCAGCAGGGAGAAAGGGTTGAAGTTCATGAGCAATTTGGCAAGAAAAGGCAATCAGGAAAGGTTTTATAGAAGAGGTAGTGCTTGAGGTGGGTTTTAAAAGAAGGCTAGAAATCAATAGTGAAGGAGGCAGACAGTGTGAAAGAGCTCTAGATTTGGAGAGAGAATTTGTTTAATTTGACAAAGTCTCTTTGTTTCTCTAGTGCTTATAATGTCCTCATCTATAAGATTGTTTGGATTATCTAATCTCTCAGCTTCCTTCTAGCTCTATAAATCCATAGTATTATAAGATAATGGAATTAAGAGTTTAAATAGAATTAAGAAGGTATCTAGTCTCACTCCTCCCTTTTGAAAATGAAGAAACAGACCCAACGAGTGATTTCCCCAGTGTTAGGTAGGGCTCAATAACAGAGTCAGGATTTGAATCTACATCTTTTAATCCCAAATGATGATACATATGTGACTTTTGGGAAATATTTTAATATATCTATATCTCAGTTTCCTCCTCTGTTAAGGAGGCCAGATCAGGTTTCAAGGAATATATTTTGCATCTAGAATCCAACTGTCAAATTTAGGAACTCAGTGAATTTTTTTAATTTTTTGATGATCATAAGGGATGAACCAAACATGTTCTTTTAGATAATTGGTTCTCTCTATATTTATATAGCTCTCTATCTAAATTAAGTTCCAGAATCCACAAAAAGCCTCAGAATTAGTTCATACAGTAAACTGAATATACTAATAGTACCTCTTGACATGGCCGGAAACTATAGTATCTAGTTGTTCTTTCATGAACTGTATTTCATCCATTGTACTCACCTCATTTCTTCATGTGCATTCAAAGAGATTAACTCATTTCAAAGTGGGAGCATATAAAGAGACATGGGGACAGATCAGAGTCCACAAATGGGCACTTACTTTTGTCTATACCAGGAATTTTGCCTTATATTATCAACTTTTCATGTTATCATGCGAAAGCCACAAGCCAAGGGGCAGAAAGGATCAAGGGTATTCCAGCAATTTCAGACAAAATAGCTTTCAAATTTTCAAGTAAAGGCATAAAATCAACAGGTATAATGACATTCCTAGTACCTGAGATTTGTCAAATCCTGGAGAAGATGGCCTTCCATGATCTTTCTGGCATTATGATTCCTTGAATTGCCTGTCAAAGTTTGCACTTTGAATGGAAACCAAATCAGATCTCCTCTAAGGGAAATTGCTTATCCTAGATCACTCATTATTTTGTTCAGAAAATTCATTATCATTAGAATCAGAAGTATGAAATCACTCATTCAGAAGAACTGTTTTCATTTCATTCAACCAAATTGACCCACATTTCAGATCATTTCAGATCACTGACATTGACCCATCCACGGTCAAATTCATTGCAATATAGATTTTCAGAAGTGGGATTCTTTCCTAATCCCCTTCAACATAAGATCATTTCATGGTCCCTGCATGTCGCTCCGGAGAAGAATTTCCTGAAATTGCATTAAAACCAAAGCCCCATGATTGAAAATGACTTACATTTCTTGTATTTTTCAGGAAAATTTTTTTCATCTTATATTTAAAGTAAATAAATATATTTCCTCTCTGACTTTGGGGAAAGGGAGCTAAGGTGATTCAGTTGGAAAGGTGCTGAGTTTGAAATGAGGTATTTAAATTAAATTAATTTTCTGCTCTGTTCCAAGTTGCATACCTCTCCCAGTAAATCCATGTATGGTTTAAGGGAGGGGATGGAGAATTAGTCCACATTTAAATTTCTCAATTCTCTCTCTTTCCCTTTCCTCTCTCTCTCCCTCTTCCTACCCCTCTCCTTCTTCTCAGCCCCCTCCCCCCATCTCACTGTCTATTTCTGTCTCTCTCCATATCTGTATCTAATAGCAGAGACAGTTGTTTGGTAAGATACTTAGGATATGGAAGACCATAAAAACTGAAACACTGGATTTCTTATCATTGACACTGTTGACCTCCTGGGAGGAAATCTTCCATTGTGGAAGGAGATAAGTTGTGTATGTGTGTGTTTGGGGTGGGGTGGTTGGAGGAAACAAAAGCAATTACTATCAAGAGTCCTAACTTCTATAGGGTAAAATCCCTTGTCTTGAAAGAGGTATTATTCATGTCCTGATGCATTGAATGATGGTGCTGATCATCATTTTAAAAATGTACAAAAATCAAATGAGACCTACAATGTTTAATTGGGAGAAAGGGAATAAAACAAACTAATAACTCATAAGCTTCAAGTAGTTAAATCTAAAAATTATATTTGAGAATAAAGGAGATAATGTATGAACTATGGATATTCTTTCCCTTGTGAAAGTGAAAGTGAAAGACCCTTGAATAAACAGGATCCATTTAAATTCAAATCTTAGGGAGTGGAAAATAAATGGTGCTGTGATTATAAAGGCATCCTCCCTGAAAAACTGAGTATTATGAACCATGGGCAACCTTAGGTGCTCAGTTCTTGGTGCCTCATAAAGGACTATTTTCATTCTTGCCTGCCTGAAGGGTTACAGTCTGTTTATTGCTGATCTACCCCATGCACCCTGCTAATTTGAGCCAGCAATGAAATGCTATCAAGTCTGTTGCTGTTCTTTCAAGGATCTGTGAATGCTGTGCTTGTTGTCTATCAGAAAATGAATGAATCTTCTTCTCCCTTTGCCACCTCTACATGCCGCCCTTTTTCCTATCTACCCACTTCTTATGTCATAAGTAACAAACCAAAGTAAAATCAATAAAAGGTGTTTAATAGCAAGTTGTTGGAAATGGAAAGCCATGAATACTGTTATAGTCATATTAAAGGGAGGGGGGAGAGATCTTTCATTATTTATTTATTTGTTTTTAAAGCAGTTAGGTTTCTGGTCTTCAAATCAAAGTTAAATTTACCATTAATTTTTTTTTTGAATAAAACAAGCATTTCCATAACATAGTATAAAAAAGAGATGATTCCTTTTAAATTCCTTTTAAATATATAATAAAGTTATTATGTACATTTCTTTTGTTATTCCCTTCCACCTTCCCCTCCACCCCCACAGCTCTAGAGAAGGCTTCCATTAGACACAACTAGGTAAACACACATACAGAGAGATATTTATGTTAAATTACACTATACATACTTCTATTTATCAGTTCTTTCTCCAGGTAACATCTTTCTTCATATGTTCTTTATAGATAATTTGGGTATTTATAAACTTCAATATGACTTTGTTCAGTCATTCTTTTTTTTTTTTTTCTGAGACAATTGGGGTTAAGTGACTTGCTCAGGATCACACAGCTAGGACATGTTAAGTGAACTCAAGCCCTCTGACTTCAGGGCTGGTGCTCTATCCACTGCACCATCTAGCTGCCCCCAAAGTCATTTTTAAAATAATATTGCTGTTACTATGTACAGTGTTTCCTGATTTTGCTCATTTCACTCTTCATTATTTCATGTGATTCTTTCCATGTTTTTCTAAAATCATTGAGTTCATCATTTTTTTACAGCACTGTAGTATTTCATCATGATCACATACAACTGCTTGTTCAGCCATTGCCCAATCAATGGGCATCCCTGCCAATGAAGAGAGCTTTTAAAAACATTTTAGAACATAGTCCTTTTCCTTTTCCCCCAATCATCTTTGGAAAAAGACTAGTTGTGGTAATGCTTAATTTACCCTTTTTACAAAAGATAGAATCACCTTTATTTCACATCAAGACATCTCCTGTAATCATTTATTGTGAAGTGCATCAGTTCAGGCTCTGACTCACCTTGTTGCTATATGATCTATGCTGTTACCATCTATCAAAATGTTCTGACAAATGCTGAAAACCTTCATTTGAATGCCCTGAATTACAAAGAATTTGTTGTCTTTTAACCAAATGCAACAACTGGTCTTGTATTCTCATCGTAAAGATGCTCTTCCCCTTCCAACACTCCATCCCTCATCCACAGTCCATTCCACACTGTACATTGGTACCAACATAGTGATGTCATTTGGGTTCTCTGATTATAAATGACAACAACTTTATCATAAGGTCCTTTTTTAGAAATGTGCCAGTTTTCAGCATCCAGTGCTATATTGGATGGATTTATTTAATGGAATTTTCATTGAAAAGCCCAAATTATTCAACTTCGTGAGTTTTTGATTAATTTACTGCTGGATTACTTTTTCTCTTTGTCCTTAGAAGTCACATGGAGAATAAAATCTTAGTTATTTTCTCTCATGGAATACATGCTGAGGTTGCAAATTCTAGATTTTCATTCTGTCACTTTGTCTCTGCCATTGCATGCCTGTTGTTGCTGTACATTAGAATAACCATCTTTCTTCTTCAGTGATACAATGAAATTTTGGCATCAAGTGAATGGCCACATAAAGACTAGCACACTGGCAGGCTTGACTGACAATTTTGGTTTGTTTGCTTGTTTTTAATGTACTGAGAGCTCTGAATGAGGTCTTTAATGGAAATCCTTGGTCATGAGTGGAAGTCAAGAATTCCACAAAGTCAATTCTTTGCCCATTTTGGTTCCTATTATATTATATATATTTTTTCTTCTTAAATGCCAAAGCTTTTCTCTGGTTTTTGGAGTTGTTTTCTTGCCACTCCCTACCATTCCTCCTACCCTAAAGCTCTGAGAATATGGCAGTAACCTCTCTGTTTAATTAGTAGTGAAAGGTGGCTGGCAGGGATGTAATCCTCCTGGCACATCTATGAACTAACTGACATATAAAGAACTTTTACTGAGAAGATAAAATGAAGCAAAAAAAAAATGTGTATGTAGAGCAACTTCTGGAAGCTATATGGGGAATTCACATGGCATTTTCTTTACACCTCTCTAATAATAGACCTCTCAAGCATCATTTTTTATTATTATTATGATTTTATCTACTTTAATCTTCTACCAGATTGTAAGTGCCAAGAGAATAGGGATTTTGCCTTATTGCAACCCTTAAAATAATGCTGTTTGTTAAATTGAATTGTTACATTTCAAAGTACATTTTCCATATTACTACTATATCTTTAGTTATCTTTGATAAATGCTTCTTAGTCATATAGTCCTATCCTGTTTGGGAATTCCTCTTCCCTATCCTGTCCTCCATCTGATAAACATAGTTTTGTCCCATGGGAAATCCAGTCAGAAAGAAAAGGAATAAGTAAATATTCTGTTTTAACTTATCAGAGACATGGACCTTACTCAGCATAGAGACACAGACCTTACTCAGCATAGCTTTTCTTCCCTCCCTCTGAAGGGCAGAAGAATCATTCATTCTCTCACAAGGCTGGAAGCCATAAATTAAGTAAACTTAAATGATCAACACATGAACAGTCTATTACTTTGCTCATCCTTGGTTGATAACTGTATGATTCAGTTGACACTAAAGTAAATATCCAATGGTTAGTCAAGTTGGAACAATTTGATGTTTAGTTCTATGAACAGTGATATCATTCCTCTGTCTAAGAGCAAACTGGAGGAATGATCAGGAAAGAAAGTTCTAAGAAGAAGCCAGTGCATTAAGTGATGGGAAAAATTGATTACAGAGGAAAAGTTAAAACGTTTCATCAGGTACAAAATTAAAAGTGTTTGGTTGATTTGAGGTTAAAGGGGAAAAAGAATCTATCTAAATTGTAATCTCTAAAATCAGAATGTCAATATTCAATTGGTTATAGTGTTAGAACTTTGAGGATGTTTTTCTGGGACATAATCTGAGTATAACATATTATTATTGTTAATGGACTGGTAGAAATAGCACTGTATTTGGAGTCAAAAGATTTAGATTTGAATTCTATGTCTGACATTTACAAACTGTGTAATTAAAAAAAATTAATGTGATAAAGTTTGTTTTGTGGGGTTTTTTCCTACATTTATGTAGGGAAAGGTGAGAGAAAAAAATTTTTTTAAATCGTTTATTAAAATAATACAAGAAATCTAAGTTATATTTAAACATTTGAAAACCTACAATAATCAAAAGTAAATCAAAATAACCTCGAGAAAATCACATCCTACCCACTATGCTATCAAAGATGAGAAAAAAATCAGTGAAGAGGGGCTGTGAGAAGACAGTTGTATTTATTCATTACTAGAGGAGCTTTGAACTGGTTGAGCCATTTTGGAAAACAATTTGGAATTATACAAAAAAAGTTATTAAATTGTTCATACCTCCAAATATATTTCTACTTGGATTATACCCTAAGGTTGTTATTATTAATTTTAAAAGATTGTTATTCATATTTGTGACAACCAAAAGGTAGAAACAAAAAGTCTGTCCAATAATAAGAGAATGACAGAAAAAAAATTCTGCATATGAACATAATGGAATATTACAGTACTGTAAAGGAATGACAGATATGAAATATTCTGAGAAACGGGGGAGAACTTCCATGAAGTGAACCAGAGTGAAGCAGCAGGGCCCCAAAGAGCAGCACACACAATGAATGCACCAGTGTAAATGAAGTCAGCTTTTTGAGGTCAATAAAACTCTGGCCAAATGCAAGGGTCAGGTCGATGTTTTTCCATACTCCCCAAAGAGAAGGACACATTCAGTTCAGTATGATTTAACAGACACTCATTAGGCTGCTCTTACATGACAGGTACTATATTAGGTACTAAGGATGCAAAAATGAAATAATCCTTATTCTTAAAGAACATATATTTTGGGTGTTGGTGTGGGTAACGGAATGTATTATATGTACTACAAAAATGTATAACCAGAACAAATACAATTACTACTGGTTTCTTTACTGATTCTTTCACAAATCTCCCTCAACTCCAGACATTTGTTCTAGCTTTGTCCCCCGTGCTTGGAATGCTTTTCCTATCTTTGATTTCTCCAGTTTTCCACATCTACAGAAATCCTTTCCCAGTACTTCATTTTATTGTCTTCCTTCTTGTGATTATCTCCAATTTATCTTGTACATAATTATTTTCATATTATCTCTCCAGTTAGAATGGGATCTTTTTTTCTCTCTGTTTAAAATTTAATTTTTAATTAATTAATTTTTTTAGACAGAGATTTTAAGATCAGTGTGTGTGTGTGTGTGTGTGTGTGTGTGTGTGTGTGTGTGTGTATTGACCTAACTTTGTAGCCTCAGTGCTTAGCACATTACTTGGAACACAGTAAGCACTCCATAAATTCTTGCTTACTTGAACACGCATAGTACTTGGGATCATTGATGCAACTGTAAAAAAAGAAAAATGCCCTCTTTCACTACTCCCTTCCCCTATTTTTCTTTAATACCCAGTTATCTGGGTAGAGTAAGTTCTTGAGGGAATGTGTTCTAAGACATATTAGCTGGCATAAGACTGATATAGGAATGAGTGTGGGGGCTCTGCCAGTAAAGGAAAACCTAAATAGGATAGGATAGGGGAGCTCTGGTGAGTAATAGGGCACTTCATGGGGATTATTTATGCTAAGGTTTGTTGGGGGAAAGAGTCCTACTAGGGGGATAGAAGAACAATAAAATTGAGCTACCTGTAAATTTCAGTTTCCTTGGCCTTTCCCCCCATATTACATATGACATTTTAGAAAAATCTCAGAGTACTCTCCTTTATTTGAAAATTATTTTCCCCCTTTATCTCCTTCATAAATGCTTACATATAGTACCAAGATTTATTTTACCTTTACATTTTCACTAATCTGTTTTTCCCCCAGTATATAGAAATGCCTAGAAATATTGCATTATTCTTACATTATTATATTGTTTAAGTCCTGCCCGGCATCATTTTGGCATCTCAGTGATCACATATTCCCTTTTGTAGTAATAACACAATGTTACTGCTCCTCTGTCTGAAAATAAAAATCAGATTCATCCCCTACATGGAGCAGATGAAGGTTCAGTCAACCAGAGAAAAAGTTCCTTAGTTAATCAGTGTCACTCACAGGTTGAAGAGGCAGATTTTCCCTTGCATTCTTCAGGTTATCATTATTTCACCAGGGACATCTTTTTTTTTTTTTTTTTAAATAACTTTTTATTGATAGAACTCATGCCAGGGTAGTTTTTTTTTACAACATTATCCCTTGCATTCACTTTTGTTCCGATTTTTCCCCTCCCTCCCTTCATGCCCTCCCCCAGATGGCACGCAGTCCTGTATATGTTGAATAGGTTACAGTATATCCTGGATACAATATACGTGTGCAGAACCGAACAGTTTTCTTGTTGCACAGGGAGAGTTGAATTCAGAAGGTATAAATAATCCGGGAAGAAAAACAAGAATGCAAGCAGTTTATATTCATCTCTCAGTGTTCTTTCTTTGGGTGTAGCTGCTTCTGCCCATCTTTGATCAATTGAAACTGAATTAGATCTCTTTATTGAAGAGATCCAGTTCCATCAGAATACATCCTCAAACAGTATCGTTGTTGAGGTATATAATGATCTCCTGATTCTGCTCATTTCACTTAGCATCAGTTCATGTAAGTCTCGCCAGTCCTCTCTGTATTCATCCTGCTGGTCATTTCTTACAGAACAATAATATGTAATACTGTTGTTTTAAAAGAAATGGTGAGCAGGCTGACTTCAGAAAAACCTGGAAAGACCTATATGAACTGTTGCTTTGTGAAGTGAGCAGAATGAAGAGAACATTGTACATTATAACAAGAAGATAATGTGATAATCAATTGTGATTGACTTGGTTCATAGCAACAATGCAGTGATTCAAGACAATTCTAATAGACTTGGGATGGAAAATGCCAGTCACATCCAGAGAGAGAACTATGGAGACTGAATGTGGATCTTTTTTTTTTCTTGCACAGCATGACAAATAGGGAAATATGTTTAGAATAATTGTACATGTTAAACTATATTCATTGGATTGCTTTGTGTCTTGGGGAGGGGAGAGGGCAGGAGAGAAGGAGAAAAAATTGGAACACATAAAGGTGAATATTGAAAACGTATCTTTGCATGAATTTGGGAAAATAAAATATTTTTGAAAAAAAGAAAGGAAAATTCCATAGACTGTGTTGTTCACAGGGTCGTGAAGAATTGGGCATCATTAAACTGAACAAGGCCCAATGATACTTTGACTAAAGGCAGCCTCGTAAAATCATTTATACCATTCCTTGTATAATGAATCAATCAATCAACAAAATTTATTGAGGTCCTACTGTGTGCCAGGCTCTGTGCTAAGAGTAGAGGATACAGTTAATAAGATGGGCCTTACCATAAATGAGCTAAAAAGCTTGGGTCTGAATCCTGCCTCAGAGAGTTAGGAGCTCTGCCATCCTGGGGAAGTTGGTCACATTTTTTTGAGTCTCAATTTCATGTGTAGAATGGTACCCATACTCTTGCTGACATCAGAGAGTTGTTGTGAGGGTCAAATAAAAACTTCCTAAAACTTAAAATGTTGCATAAATATCAACTTAGTACTGTTCTCTAAGGCTGAAAGAAGGAAGGGAAAATAGCCAAGGGTATTTCCTACTTTTGTGCAAATACTCAGAAAAGAACAAAAGCTTACAAGTCCTGTAATAATTTTTAGGACATTTGTTTTAAAGGACAACTCCTGTAATAATGTTGGGGAAGGGAATTTAAAGAAAGCTAATCTTCACCTTAAAAGTAGCCAATCATAATTCAAGTAGACAAATGACAATTCAGTGGTATTTGGCACAGAACACCTAGACTTTCCCCTCCAAAGTGGTTATTAGTGCCCTTCTGTCTGGATACTGTGTTTTTGAACACTTCAGAATGCTCTGAAAATGTCAGCAATGATTACTCATCTGGTTTGAAACACCTTTCTTAAGGGTATTTCTCTCACATCATTTAAAGAAGATGTAAGTGTCTTTTCTATTGTTTTATATGTGTTCCCATGGGAGATTTCATCTACATATACATGGCATTGAAGGTGATAATTCACCTTTCCCCGTTGAAGGGGAGAAAGAGAGATAACAATTTAATGTATGTTTGTATGTGTTTCTGTGTATCTGTGCATTCAGTTCTGGAGGCATCTTTAACAGAGATGCTAAGCTGTCAAACATTAAAGCTAGGAGTCTGTCCCTGATGGCTTTGCTTCAGCTGGGAGTCCTTCCTTCCTTCCTCTGTTGTTTTCATTCCCATCAGGAGAGTTGTCAGATATGGTCAAGCAGATGTGAAGCTTTTTTTTGTCCTATTTCCATATTGGGTGATAATTATATTTATCTGTCTTATTACCTTGTATTTGGAAGTTACCAGTAGGAGTCGGGGGACAAAAGACTGATACAATTACATTGTGTTAGCTCTATTTTTAAGTTGGCTTTCATTCTTGTCTATAAAATCTCATCCATTTCTATAGTTTGAAAAGCAAAACTAACTAACCAACTAGTTAAATAAATAATAGAAAAGAAAATGCATTCAATTTAGGAAGACTTCTAATCTCTACTTCTACAGGACAGTGTTGTTAGATAAGATTAAAAATTTCATGAATGTGCCCTTTTTTCCCAAGAGACCCCACATTTGTACCAGTTATTGTCAGCCATGGCAGAGCTTGATAACAGCTGGCTAGAGATTTGACCACACAGTAGCAGCACAACAGAAATTGGGCTGACTGGCTCATAAATCTTTAGCATTCTGTTTCCTCACTACAGCACTGAATCTGCTCTTATATGGGTCAAGGGAGGGAAGCACTGTCTACTAGCCAACTTTCTCTTACCCCTTCCCCCCCCAAAAAAAACCCTAAGAATCTGTTAGAAAATGTCATTTATGACCACAGAAACTAATTATTGAATTGTTTGTATTTTTTTCCTGATTTTACACAAGCAAAAACTGTTAAGGGTGCCGTGTTTGGCATTTTAATTGGGATTGTTAAATTATACAAAGTGTTTATACTACAGAATCATGTTTTACTTTCCAAGGAATTGGATATAAGAATTCTCTTCCTCATATTCCCATCCCCTTAAGAAAGCTATGGATTTTCTTTTTTCTTTTTTTTCCCAAATAAAGTTAAAGACCAATAAAATGCCACCCATTAGTATTTTGGAGGGAGGACGATAGTTTTATAGAGCCAGAAGAAGCTCTTCTAAAAGCTTTTGTATTTTGTAAAAGGTCAGAAACAAGTCAGCATTCTATAACGTTGGCCTTTTATGAGGGATTGGCTATAGGCACTGTGAAACATCATAGTATTTTGGACCACCAAGCTCTGACTTTTGAGATTCTTTTTAAAAAAACAGGAAACTAGAATGCTTGAGAATTCTTTAAAAATAAGATCTCTTTTTTAAATGTGGAATGGGGTCCTAGAGTAGAGTGAAGATGCTGTATGTGTATTTTTTAAAAGGATAAAATTGATTCATTATGATCACCAATATTAATAAAATCGTTAAAATTAACTTTTTGCCTCTGTCTTTTAAATGTTTCTGGCAGCTCCATCTTCAATAGCTTTGATCCAAGCTAAAGAAATAACGAGATACAGCGTTGCATTGGCTTGGCTGGAACCTGATCGGCCAAATGGAGTCATCTTAGAGTATGAAGTCAAATATTATGAGAAGGTATGATTTTAAAAAGAGGAAGCCATATTTTCTTTTAAATTAATAGTAAAACTAGCCCAGGATACTTGCCTGTTTTCAGGGTGGAACATATTTGATTTCCTAATAATCATGGTCAATTATGAACTTCAAATGCTCAAACAGTGACTTTGAATAATAGGAATAATACAATACATCCTGGCATGACTCTACATTTTGTTCTTAGGATCAAGTAAGGGGTATTTACCATGTAAATCAGTGTCAGTTAAGAAGCTCAAGATACTAACCAAGACAGTAATGTAAGAGTGAGACATATAAGACAGAAATAATAATAACATCTGTTTAAGTGCATAGCTTCTGTTCAGAATGATGGTATGAGTTTGATGGCTTTTAATAGAAAATAGGGGAGGGAAAATTACATTCTTCAGCCTCTCAAAGTTATAGAAAGACATTTTTTTTTTTAACAAATAACTTGTCTCTCTTCAAGAAAAGAACTATGAAAAGAGCTATTTGCATGCAAGGTTGTCTAGAAAATGAACAATTACATTCTCTCTCTTTCAAAAAAAAAGATAATCGCTTATTTGCAGCCTATTAAAAGCAGAAAAGGACAGAAGATTTTTATTCAAGCTAGATTACAACATTTTTTTGACATTTCCTAGCCAGGAAATACAAAGAAGACTTTGACAGGGTCCTTCATGTACTTATTTCTGTCATTTATTGATGTGGGGGTGGGGAGTAGGGACCCCTCCTGTTTTCATTAAGTGTTATTGTCAAAAGAGATTATAATCAAAGATTTGGATGTTTACCTGAAGTTTCCATTTTTCAATGTCAAAAGCGATCACTGATACCTTACTAGCCCCATTTTGTTTCTGTTTGGTTGAGAGCCAAGAAGAAAAAAAATAGCACTTAGAAAAATGAAGTGTTAAAAAAATGCAATTTACATATATTGTCAATCTCTTCTCTAATTTGCTTTTGTTTTTAATCAGCTTCTCCTTTTTTTCAACTATGCCTTCTCTCGTAGGATCAGAATGAACGCAGTTATAGGATTGTTCGGACAGCCTCCAGGAACACTGACATCAAAGGCCTGAATCCCTTGACTTCCTATGTATTCCATGTGAGAGCCCGTACAGCAGCTGGCTATGGAGACTTTAGTGAGCCCTTTGAGGTGACAACTAACACAGGTAAGAAGAGCAGAATTCTTCAGAGACATTTGTTGGAGTAATAAAAACATTATTGATAGTCATAGCTGATATCTATGGAGGAGTACAGATTAAGTCCTATTAATGATAATATTCTGATACTACTTTATACTTTATAAACTGACATTTATAAGCACTTTAAGGTCAGTTAAAGGTCTTGCAATTATTGTTTCACTTAATCATCAAGCCAAACATCAAATCACTCTCCAAAGACTCATCCAAGGATCTTGTGTTGTATATTGCTTGAAATAAGTGACTGTGACTTGAAAATCTTGTTATTCAAAACTTCTCTTTTTAAAGTATTTGTTTTTAGTCTAATATTATATTATTCCTTTCCATTTATTCCATACTTTACTTGCCATCTGGACAGCTCACTGTCTTCATTGTTTCCTAAAAATTCCTTACTCTGTTCCCTAGAGTTCTCCTAAAGCTGCCCTGCCTCTTTCTGACCCCCACCCAGCCCACTTTGAATTCTTATCCTTTAAAGCCCCTGTCTTGATCCTCACAAGACAATTGTACCTTTTTAGTGCATTTTTGATGCATGATTTTATATTATAGTTACACATATATATCATCTCTTCATATTATACTATATCTTCCATTAGGGCAGTACTGTGGATTGACCATAGGTTTTCTTGATCGCTAGCAAGAGTTGGCTAGATGAAGTGAGAGTTCTTAAGGATAGGCATCCATGGGAGTGCTTATGGGCACCTAAAGAGTCAGCTGACAGAGAGTTGAAGGAAGATGTAAGAGCAGTGTAATGGTTGGAGGTCAATCTTTTGGGGAATCTGGGAGAAGTTAGGATCAAGAATACCTTTGGGGAGGTTTACTTTGTTGATTTATGCCATTTACCAAAAAGCTTATAAAAGAAAGTACTACAAGAAAAACACCTAGGTAAATCTGGACTACCAAATCAGGGGAAGAGGAGATGTACTAAATTCTCTTTAGGGAATTCTCTTTAGGGAGTAGTATTCAGATTTCTTGTGGGCAAGGTGGATTTTGTATTTTGAACCCAAGAACCTTGATTGTTCCTTGTAGGCAGTTGATTAATATTTATTGAGTCCACTTGGATGTTGGCAAATATGGAAGTCATCATTGATCATTCAATTATATGACAATAGGTCTAGAGCTAGAAAAGTGCTCAGAGACCAACTTATCCAATCTCCTTGTTTTCCAAAGAGGAGATCAAAATTCAGGGAGTAAATGACAGTACCTGAATTTGAACCCAGATTCTCTTTTTCCAGGACCAGACATTTTTTCACTGGTCAAATGCAACCTCCTTTGCATTCAGAAGGAAAAAAAAAACAAATGGGTAGCAGTTTATCAGTTAAGGATACACCCATTTTGATTCCATTTCATAGGTGGAAGGGACTTCAGAGCTCATTTAATCCAGATGAAGGAAATTTTCAGGTGAGGAAATTAAGGTCCAGAGTTGAAGTGACTCACTTAAAGTCCCACAGGCAGTGTCTTCTTCCAGATCCATAGCACTAGTCTTTCTATTCCACTAGTCCTCCTATTGTATCTTTCCACTGAGGCATGAGATTCTTTGCTAGAAGGGGTTCTTCTCCGGTAATTATGAAAAAGATCTCTATCTCATTAAAGCTGTCTGTAAGGAGGTGTTGAAGGAAAGCTTAATGAGAGGCTGAGAAGCTAGGAGGAGGATTCTAAAGGGAAGGTTGTGGTGGAGAGAAAAGCCTCTTGTCCGATTAGGGATCTCACCCTCAATGAAGCTGAATATATCTTTCTTAGGGCAAACTCTTTCCTTTTTGCAGTGCCTTCTCGAATCATTGGAGATGGAACCAACTCCACTGTCCTGCTGGTGTCAGTTTCAGGCAGCGTGGTACTAGTGGTCATTCTGATTGCAGCTTTTGTCATCAGCCGGAGGTAAGGATTTAAGCCTCCAGCCTGGGGCCCCTCCTCTTACTTTATAAGGGAACCTTTTGTCTCCTCCACACAAAGCTACATTCTTGGATTAGCATCATAAAAGTGCATTTGCATTACAAGCTCCCTCCCTTGTCCCTTTGATCTTCTGTGATAGGGGCCTCAGCCCTCTGTGGGGAACAGTCTGACTCCCAGCAGCCCTTCCTGAAAAACTAATAACAGTAACAATAACAATAAATGCTTCCATCTGAAGAATGATGCTGTAGTTGATGATGAATTTAGTGGGTTATATATATCACTTGTAATGACTGTAAGTGATTAAATGAGAAAATCAAAACCCAATCAATAATTAATCAATAAACATTTATTAATAAGAGGCATTAATTATACCTGTGCCAGGTACTATTGCTATCCTATATACTAATAATGATAATAGTAAGAATAATAATAACTGTTTTCTATATACAGCTTTTCAAAATTTGCAAAATCCAATGATATTTACTCTGATGGGTAAAAGTAATATAGGTGGTATTGGCCCCATCTTATAGGTATGAAATCTGTAGCTCAGAGAAGATAAAAGTGACTTACCTGTGGTTCTCATTTTAGAGAGTTCCACTTAGAGAATATTATCTTTTCCTATTGTCCAGAACAGTAGCATTTATTTAATATTGACCGAATGAATGAGGCTATCAGGATAGTCTCCCTGAGAATTAGGTCAGAATTCATACTATCTGCACCTAGGAACATCCTTTTTTGTTTTTATCGAATTCTTTAATATTGGCTTAATTCAGGCATGTGATAATAACAGCAACAACTATTACTGAACTGTCTGTAACACTTTAATATTTACAAAGTACTTTATAACCATTAATTTATTGCCAAAAGAATAGATAGGTGGCCAAGTGGATAGAGTACCAGGCCTGGAATTAGAAAGTCCTGAATTCATAATCAACCTTGAATACTAGTTGTGTGAGCCTGGGCAAGTTACTTTACCCTGTTTGCCTTAGTATTCTCATCTGTGAAGTTGTATAAAGAAATGACAAACTTCTCCAGCATCTTTGCCAAGAAAACCCCAAATGGGATCATAAAGAGTTGGATGTTAAATGACTGAACAAATTGGCTGTAACTTGGTTTATTAAGCAAGTTTTCCTCTATATATATCTACATATATTAAGATTAATTCTCTTTGGTGAGGAATGTATAATTGTATAATGTATACAATGCATAATATAAAAGTATAATGTAAAATGTATAATAATGTATAAATAAGATGTGCCTGAAAAGCAATCTGCCATGGTGAACTAAGCCCTAGATTTAGAGTCCAAGGAGTTGGTAGTCAAGTTCTGGCTGTGCTATTTATTAGTTTGTGACTTTTGAGCAAGTCATCCTTGTGACCACAGTTGGCCAAGTTTCTGCATCTGTAAAATGGGGATAAGCCCATCTATTTTATTAATAATAGTTTATTGATTTATTGTCTTGAGCAAGGTATCATTTAAATAGGAAAGATGCTAATTCCATCTGAAACTTGAGTCTGCTTTACTAACTGTAATTTTGCCCAAGTTGTCTTTTCTGAATCATAGTTTTTTCATCTGTTTATACTTATAACCTTGAAGTTCCCACTGTCCTCTCTAGAGTTCTATAAGTTTAGGATTAAAATCCCTACCAAGAAAAAACAAAAGAAATACTACTTCACTACACACATTCATCAGTCCCTTAAAACACTTCCCTTAGAAGAGAAATTCTGAACATGCCTCGTAAATGTTAGTTTACCGAGCAGGGAATTTGGAAACCTCGTTTATTTCTTATGGCATTTCTTTCTGAGAAGACTCAAGGTGACTCTGGCAGCTGAGATTTCAAGTGAAAACAAACCATTATAATGTCTCAGTGCTGGGTACAAAATAATCTCATGATAAGTAAGTCTAACCTCTTACCTCTTTCTAGGGTTTAGTGACTGTACCTTTTTAAAAGCAAATAGACACCAGTATTACCTAGCCTTAAAGTCTCTTTTAGGGTCTCTTAAGATCATTCTAACTTTGTTCTCCTTCTTTCTTTCTTTTCTTCCTTCCTTCCTTCCTGTCTTCCTTCCTTCCTTCCTCTCTCCCTCCTTCCCCCCTTCCTTCTCTCTCTCTCTCTCTCTCTCTTTCTCTCTCTCTCTTTCTCTCTCTCTTTCTCTTTCTCTTTCTCACTCTCTTTTCTCTCTTCTCCCCCTTTCTTTTTCCCCCCTTACTTTTAAGTGTCTTAAAGCAAAATCTTTGTAATTATAAATAACTCATTCTTCATTATAATAGTTTCTCTCTGAGACTTGGCTTCTAGCTAAGGGGCTGGCCCAAAGAAAGGAAATCTGAACATATGAAATTGTAATGTAGAAAGACAGGTTTATTAAAAGCCATGGCTACAGAAAATAGCATCGTCAAGCTTGATGACTTAATTTCCTTTCTGGTTTTATTGATCACTTTATTATTTAAGGCAGGATTGATAGCTGGATACATTGGATTTCTAATTATGAGTCGCCACCTTGGAGAATTGAGCCTGCTGAGTTCCTAGAGATGATTCCTGTCCCATCTCCCTCGTAAAAGAAAAAAAAAAATGTCACTTCCCAAGGCTGATAAACACTGCTTGGTGATTGGCCCTCAATGGATCACTTTTTAGAAAATGAAATGTCAACCCCTTGCCCTCATATTGATTCTTCTTTAGTATTGGCCATAAAGCTGTCAAAGGAAAGGCTGCCTGGAGCCAGGTAGTTGACGGGCTCACTGCGGCTACTGCACACTCAGCCGATTCTTCTCACTCTGGCTGTCTATTTCTTTATCTCAGACTGAGTGCTTAAAATGGACAAGAACAGGTAAAGAGGAGACAAGTACTAGGGACAAAAGTCTAGCCTAGGCTTTTTAGGGGGGCAAAAATGAAAAGTGGTAAAGAGATGAGGAGCCCTTTTGGGATCCTTCCCTTGGATGATGAGCCAGAGTTTGGCAGAGACTCCTGGAAAGCAACAGATGAAACAAAGCCAGGAAAATTAGAATGGTCTTCTGCGCTGATTGCTCCAATTCTTCTAAGAAGCAGATTTTTAGAGCTGGAAGCCATTCTGGAGTCTAGCCCTCTCATTTTACAAATGAGGAAACTAAAGCTGAAGAGGTCAAGTGCTTGATATTACAGACTAATAAATGGCACAGACAGAACTTGAATCCAAGTCCTCCATCTCCAAATCCAGTGTTTAGTACAGAATGGTAGGGTGCCTTTAAGGTATATTTCCTTATATAAGAAAAGATCTAGTATAACCTAAACCTGAATGAGAATCTTCTTTAATACAGAATTACCATCATCATTACTGTCATCAACAGCAGTAGTATCTCAGAATTAGCCTTTCAAAGCTTGCAACATTGCACTTTTATCACAATTGAGCCTCAGTACAACTCTATGAAGCCAGCTAAGTGGTACAGTGGATAGAGAGCCAGGTCTAAAGTCATGAAGAGTCATCTTCCTAAATTCAAATGTGGCCTCAGACACTCTCTCTGTGACCCTGAGCAAGTCACTTAATCCTATTCGCTTCAGTTTCCTCATCTGTAAAATGAGTTGGAGAAGGAAATGGCAAACCACTCCAGTATCTTTGCCAAGAAAACCCTAAATGGGAACACAGAGAACTAAAATGACTGAAGAACAACACAATAATTCTATGAAGTGGATGCTCCAAGTCTTATTTTGCAGGTGATAAAAATGATTCTTAGCCTGTGTTCAGAGTTAAGAAGCATCATTAAGGCAGGATTTGGATCCACATTTTGCAGGTGTTAAGTACACAGTCCATTGATCATCACAGCCCAACCGTTCTAAGCAGTCGATTCCATTTTTTGACCTTTCTAATAGTTAGGATATTTTCCCCCCTTATATCCAGCCCAAATCCACACCTTCATAACCACTACTCTTTGTTCCTAGCTGTGTCTTATGAGACCAAGCATAATAATTCTACTTACTTTATCATATACAGA
The DNA here is from genome assembly GCF_016432865.1 of Antechinus flavipes. Taxonomy (NCBI): domain Eukaryota; kingdom Metazoa; phylum Chordata; class Mammalia; order Dasyuromorphia; family Dasyuridae; genus Antechinus; species Antechinus flavipes. The sequence continues at coordinate 61,190,074 of NC_067400.1, forward strand.
AACAGATTTGTATCTCTCAAAAAGTTATTGTGTTCTCTCTAAAGCTTTTCTTTCCCAGGCTAAACATTCCCAGTGCTTTTATCTGGGACTCAATTTGCATGATCCCTAGGCCCATGGTACTGTGAGTTTAAAGAATGCCTATAGATTGATTGATGGATTAATATAGCTTACTGTATTATTTGGAATCAGAGGATCTAGATTCAAATTTTTTACTTGCTCCATGATCTTGGCAAAGTCTCTTAATTTTTCTCAACCTCAGTTTTTTCATCTGTAAAAGGGAACAAAGTGTAATACCAGAAAACTTTTAACATTCCTTTTAGTTCTAAATCTATGATGATCTATGGCTACCCTAGAACTTCCTCCTTGTTGTCAAGTTAACATATTAGAACATTTTAGGCTCTTTGTAAGATCTCCCAACTCCTAAATGAATCTTAAACAGAATTCAAACCTAAAAATACCATCACTTATAATAAGAAGATTATAACAGTTGTGATAGCAGGCAAACTTTTGGGGTATTTTGAGGTTTGTTCTCCCAAAGTCTCCAAATCTGGGTCTGCTTGAATATGAAATGAGGCACCAAGACAGACTTTAAAAATCTGCCTCCCTCTTTTGTCAAAGGTTAATTCTTCCATTAAGGGAGAAACAACTGATAGGATACTGGTCTATTTTCATTCATCCAGCTTCTTTCCTGGCTTCTCTGGCTTTTATGGAAGATTATGTTCACATTAGAATGAATGGTAATTTAAACTGATGCAGATAAAGTCATATAAACTCATACAATGAGAGAAGGCAGATGGTGCCACCTGAACATTTCCATCCGCTCCTTACCATTGTATTATTATAGTTTAACCATCTCAAAATGTCTCAGAGAACAACTTGGAAACATTTGGTGCAAGGGTCACAGAGGCTCCTGAAAATGGAAATCAAGATGGATGACTTTTATGAACCTTTATTGACAATACAGAGGAAGCTCGAGAATGTCCCCTAGGAGCTATTATGGTTATTAGATTGCTTTACTTTTTAATCTGTACTCCAGTTGAATAAATTATCTACCTTTTACTAATTAGTTTTGGAACAGTGGACTACATCAATCAAATCCTTCTCCTGGAGTACTGAAGTTAGTATCTTAATCAGATAAGACCTAATTCTGGATTTGTCAATTTCTTTTCTTTTTGTCTGGTTTGGGAATCGTCAAAATGCCAACTAGAACACATTGGTTGAAAAGGCTTAGGAACTCATGCTGTTTTTGAATAAAGCCGGTTAAATACTTTTTTGGGGGGAGGGCAAATATCCCTTAGTCTATAAGAAGACCCTCATCATTCTTTCTCTTAGGTTCACCTGTAGCTTTCTCTCTTGGCCTCCTGCAGTTTCTGAAAATTTCTCTGTACACTCTTTATTCTCTCTTTTCCCTCCTTCCCCCTCCTTTTAATCAGCGCCATCCAAATCCCTATAATTACCAAATTCAAACTTCCCACAAAGGTTTCCTTCTGTCATTCAGGTGAAGCAACCTCTGAATGTCAGGTCTTCTTATAACTCGGGTGTTTCCCTGTGGTGCCCTGACTAAATAATGAGCTTGCAAAGGGTTTTATTTTCTGGACAATAACTGCTCACAGTGTTTCTTTACCCTGCACTAAAGAGAAAAGGTCAACAGGTGACAAAGCTAGAATTGGAAATAGGCATTTTTGTTTTTAAAGGTAGTATTAAAAGTTAATAAGCTACAATTATTGTTTGAACAATAATCCTTGTCTTTCTTTCTTTCTTTTTTCTTTCTTTTTTCCTTCCTTCCTTCTTTCCTTCCTTTCTTTCTTTTCCTTTCTTTCTTTCTTTTTCTTCCTTTCTTCCTTTCTCTTTCTCTTCCCCCCTCCCTCCCTCCCTTCCTTTCTTCCTTTTCTCTTTTTCTTCCTATCTGTGTCCTATCCCCCCCTCTCCAAAATCAGACTTAAAGATGTTTTAAATAATAAAAACTTCATCACTAACTCCAAATCATTTATATTAATTTTCCTGTCCCTATTTAAATATCCATCCCATTTGTTTTATTTGGGAGGGAGGCGGTGTTAGGTGTGACACTTCAAATTAAATAATATTGTAATTTCATTTCTTTTCTTGCCTTGTATATTTCAGGGAATATGTTTGATTCAGGGATGATACTGTTATCTTTTAATTATAACTATAGTCAAAGAACTGACATTTCCTAACTAGGCTTTGATTTTTGGAAGTAGAATATGATACTTAACTAAGTTAATTTATAGAAACTTAAAATTAGGTCCAAAAGCAATCTCTTCTGAACTTTTTTTTTTTGGTCTTTTTGATGGAAGGTGGTTTGAACCAATGTTTTAGATCTAGAGTGAGTACAAAGCTATCTTTGTAGTTTCAGGTTATGGTTTTAAGAGTTTCAACTACATGAAAATCACATAGGTACTTATGGTCATATACAGTTCTTTATATGCAGCCACGTGTTTGTTGACATCCATATTGGTTTGATTTGTACCTGCTCTGAATTCTGTGTTTCAGAGTATATCAAACTATTTAATTTCATTGATGAATCTCAATGGATTTTAAGAACCTGTAAAGCCAATTGCAGTGGCTTACACTTAGAAATTATAACAATGTTATATTTGTAGAATGTAAATTAATTTGAGGCTATCTGGTTCTATAACACATATCTCTTTTCAAATAAAGCCCAGAGAGTTGGAATCACTTATTTAAGGTAAAATAGTAGAAACTGAGAAAATAAAAACAAATGAACAAAAATAACAAAGATGGACTGGACTTGGCACCAAGTGACTTATATTTTGGTTCCAGGTCTATTATTTTTTAACTTATTAACCCCGGGAAATTTATTTCACCTTTCTAGTCATAAATTTCCTCATTTTAAAAATGAAGCAGTTAGATCAGATCTCATTCTAAGTTTCTTTTCAACCAAGTTTCTATAAAATTCTTTCTTATCCTAACTCACAGTCTAACTTCTTCCCCCATGACACCAATGATATTTTTAATTATGTGAGCTTAGATGTCCAACTTTCCATCCTCAAAGGCATTATTTTTAAAGGACATGGTCTTAGGAGTTAGACAATGTGGCTTCTAATTTCTTTCCCACAAATATGTACTACATAACTTTAGATAAATCATGTAACTTTTGGCTACCTCAGTTTCTTATGTCTTTTTTGGGGCTGAACTTGGTTATTAAAGTTTCATAGCAGTCAGTTTCAATTGCTTCATTGCTTTTATTACTAGTACATTATTATAGTTTTTGTTTTTGTTTTTTCATTTAGAGTTTTTGTCATTGGCACTTAAGTGCTTGATAAATACTGGTTGACTAATGATCAATTTACATCAAATAAAGTTTTACACACACACACTCATTTTGAGCTTAATCAATCACAAATACCTATTGATTCAATAAACTGTAAATATCCATAGTAGGGTATTTCCTACATGGAGAATTTAATATGGCCAAAATACCGACATAATGGGGTGGATACATGGGGAGCACATGTGATCATTACACAAACATGGAGGAACAGTTCATGTCTATAACATTATTAAGCTATAGATGTCTTCTACTGATATACTTTGGCTGATGTACTCTCTTCAGAGCAATGTACAAGTCAATCTTTTCTCCACTAGAAATTCTGTGATAAATAAGTCTTTCCCTTGAAAGGATATGGATAGCTGCCTTAATTATCTTTCCTTTGGCCAAGCTATATCAGGAAATACCAAGTTCTAAGAAGTTCTTCTTTGAACTGTTCTAAGTTAACTGTTAATTTCATTAATTGTTACTCTTTTTTTTTCCTGAAAAAAAAATTTTGGTGAAATGACTTCTGCTATATCCCCAAGGAAACAAGTTCACCTATCATATAATTTGTGGTCAAAAAAAAATTAGATTTTAGGATTTATCATATTTTTTGAATGAGGATAAATATTCCTACTTGACACTGTGGTAAGGAAAAGAGTCAGTCTTATCCCATAGTCCTTTATTATAAGCAAAATATCAGTAGTTGTTCTGGGGGAAAAAATTCTGAAACCTGATCTCCATCTTTAATCTATAGTAACATTAATCATAATAAACAAATGAAATAATAAAAAATGTTAAACACTATATTCTAGTTATTGTGCCCAGTACTGAGATTACCAATAAAAAAAAAGTCTTTGCCCTTGATTGCTTATATCTGATATGAGAAGGCAACTCATATAAGGGAGTATCCAGGGAGCAGTGTTTTTGGTCTGGGAAATTATAGATGTGATGAATGGAGCTATAAGGGATTTGATGGACATATTCTTTCCAGAAATAGTAACATTGATTTGATTATTGGTCCCAGAGCTGGAGAGAACAGTATTCTGTAGCATGGCATGAAGATTGCCACAAAGAAACAGATTGTTTCTGGGTCCTAACTATAGAATAATAAAGCAAGAGTTCCCTGTCGTAGGTGTTAATAATTTTATTATCTGACTCCCATTTTAAGCTTCATTAGGTAAGAACTTGTTTGGTTCACACTAGCCAGTTTTTAGACAATTTCATTCTGTAATGTATTTCATACTGTAATAGATTTGGATTTTTTTAAAAAAAATTTTTTTGGTTTGGTTCTTTCCCCTCAACAGACGGAGTAAATACAGTAAGGCAAAGCAAGAAGCAGATGAAGAGAAACATTTGAATCAAGGTAAAAAAAAAAAAATCTTCAGGGTTGAGTTTTTTGATCTTTTCTAGGAAGCTTATCCTTATGTTAAGGAAATGTAAATGGCCTTCATCTAGACTTTGTGTTTTTCTTTCATGCAATTGCTTAAAGTAATTCACTTCAAATGAATCAAGTCATAATAGCTGCATGGGATTTCATTTTCTTTTCCTCCTCTTTTTCCTTTCTAGCCGGAAGGGATTTTATACCTCTTGACTCCTCTTTTCAACTGGGTATCATGACATTATTACTTAATTTGTTTAGATGCTCTTTTGGATGAGGCAGATCATAATTCCTTCAAGCTTTAATTGGGGGACTAGCTCTGAACAATAGCAGCAACAATAACAATCACCAGCTGATGGTGAACTTTCTGAAGACAAGCTTCTTCACACTTCACAAGACTGGTGCTCAGATCCATTGTCTATCTCCGTCTGTGTGTGATAGCTTTGAATTTTAATAGGACTTTGTAGAGTTTAGGGTTCATTGGTATAACTTCCACGATTTCAAAGTCACTTCCTTGCCACAATGAGGCAATTCGTATATAAAGATGAAGATATCAAAGTCACTTCCTTTCCACAATGAGACAATTCATTTGTAATTTAAAGATGAAGATATTGTCACCATCAATTCATTTTTGTTGAGCATCAGTTATAAAATATCAATGGGATATATTAAAAAAAAGCTACAATAAAGTCCTTACCCCATCCCTCCCTATGCATACATGGGTTTGCATAGGTTATTTCCATGGGGCATTTGTGCAGATCCTGTCAACCTGGATAGACTTTGAGTATGGAGTGTGTTGTGAAACACAAATATGTCTATTTTCAGAAGACCAACTTAGTTAATTTCAGAGAGGCTCATTACCCAGTAGGCTCCATAGGCTATTGATGTTTCTTTTTGACCAGAGCAAAACTTGAAAATGATCTACTTAGATATAGTGGGATTGTGAATATCTCACAGCCGATGAAAATTGTCTTGAATTGATAATTCCTTGAAATATGAAACTAAGTGTACTCTGATTTGAAGCTATAAGACAAAGACAAGAACTTTTCTAAGGAAGAATTCCTGAACAAACAATGGAATCAGGATGATATTGAATAAAAAGAGTCTAGGATTGTAGGTACAAGAGAGTAGATGGAGGAAGGGAAATCTCAAACAATCAGGAAAGAAAAGAAGTTTCTGTGGCTAATTGGCCTATTGGATAAGCCATATCTAGATAACTATTTCTATGCCAGAAACCTGTGGTAGATCTTTAAGTCACCTAAAAGACTGGCAAATGAAAAACATAAACACACACACACACACACACACACACACACACATACACACTTTCACATAAAAACTCTCCTTTCTTCCACTTGATCGATTATAAATTTTGTTTTCTTTGTTCCTATTTTCTAAAAAGACAGAAGAATTTCAATCTTCAACATTTTTAAAAGGCCTCCTTTTGGAAATAACAGTTTTTTTTTTTTTATCACTAATTATAATAGAGCAAGATAGAAATCAAAACATTTGTACATATGAAGTGTACATTGCTCAATGGACTTCAGTTCTTAATTCTCATTTTACTTAGGTTTAGACAATGATATTGACTATATGTTCTCATTTTTGCTTTTAAAAAAATCAAAATTTCAGCCCTGAAGTCAGGAGGACCTAAGTTCAAATCTGACCTCAGACACTTACCTGGCTGTATGACCCTAAGCAAGTCACTTAACCCCAATTGCCTCAAACTGTCCCCACAAATATATATGTATATCGAAAGACTTTTCTTATGGGCGTGGTTGAAGTCTTAAACCAAACTGTCATGTTTTTTTCCTTTTAGGTGTAAGAACTTATGTTGACCCTTTTACATATGAAGATCCTAACCAAGCTGTCCGAGAATTTGCCAAAGAAATTGATGCATCCTGCATTAAGATTGAAAAAGTCATAGGAGTGGGTAAGTATTGGAATGTTTTAACACTCCTATTTTTGATAAGAAGATTTTAGGTTTATAAAAAAGTAAATATTTCCTCAATAATGTTAGTCTTGTTTGAAAAACAAATTAGGTATACAATGGAAAGCTGTGGCAGAAAATTAGATTGGGGAGTGGGGGAGATGATGTGATTATAGTTGACTTCCTAGATCCTAGTAGATATTTTTGTTTTTTCTCCCAAAGGTGAATTTGGTGAAGTGTGCAGTGGGCGTCTTAAAGTACCTGGGAAAAGAGAAATATGTGTGGCTATTAAAACTCTTAAAGCTGGATATACAGACAAGCAGAGGAGGGATTTCCTGAGTGAAGCTAGCATCATGGGACAGTTTGACCACCCAAACATCATCCACTTAGAAGGCGTAGTCACCAAATGTAAGTAGGTCATTCTTTTTCAAAGCCAATCTAGGAATCACTGGGAAATTAAATACACATTTTCTTTCTAGGAAAATGACAGATGGAGCAGATCCACTGATTGCTAATAGGAAGAAATCAGTGCAGGACAAGTCATTAATCTTGTTGTCAGCACTAAATGGGTTTATGGTTTCGTCTGATACCTTACCTCAAAGCAGCTTGTGTGTGACTTTCAGGAAATTAATACTGCAACTTTTTTTGTATTCTATGGCATTGTTCAAATATCTGCTAGGCCACAGTGATTGTCACAGGACGGGCAAGAGCAGATGGTGAGCCAAATAGATTTACACATTTTTTACATAAATACAACAAAATCTTACCCACACCTTTTGCTGGGGAGTTTCAAATCCAGATGCAGTGCGTTGAGTCGAAGGAATCTTTATTATATTTAGAGACTTGTCTGCTCTTTCTGATTTATGGCTGCTGAAGCTCAGCTTCCATTCCCAGTAACACCTGGTTGAACCTTGCTTTCTTAGTCCATTAGCATTCACTGAGCCTGCGAACTACGCTTCAGTTAAAATATGACAGAGCTCAGCAGATGCAGTTTCCAAGCTAAAGCCTAAATACATCTGTAAGGCTGGCTCAGCCCAGCTTATAAAGTGGCATGAAGACAGTCTAGTTGAAGCAGTTACTGTTTGGAATGGCCCTCTTCCAAGGGCAGCGTGCAGTGAATGTGCCCTCACATTACGCTTACAGAGAGTTGAGGACCAGAGTGAACTCAGAAGCATGTTTTCAGTGAAGTCAGTACTTCTCTTGATGAGGGAGGCAAAAGGACCAGATTGGGAATGGGGAACCTTGGTTCAAACTTTGGCTCTGCCATTTTGTGGGATTTTGCTTTGCTCAATTCATTTTACTTCTCCAGGCTCAGTTTTCTCATCTATAAAAGCAGAGTTAGATTAGGTGATCTCTGTCTGTTCCAGTGCTAAATCTACAATCCTAAAATGTGGTTTATAGATAATTTTTTAAAAACTGACTGGCATAGAAGCTATTATAATTGATAGACATGAAAGAGATTATGAAAATAAAACTGATGAAATACCCAGTGTTTTGTTGGAGTCTGGAGAGGGGAAATGTACTTCAAAATGTAAAAATGAAGATGTTATTTATACTTCTCAAATGCATCTTAAGTGCTTCCTGTTTCTTTTCTTTCTCCCCAATGGATTCTTGGGGGGGGGGGGAGCAATAGAGGTAACTGAAAAGACTCTTTCTTATCTCTCAAGATCTCAATTTATAAAGATCTAAACAGAGTCTTCCAGAGACTTTCCATAAAACTAATCTTAAAAGATAAAGTAAGATGGTCTGTGTTAATCAAATCCTCTGGCATAGGAAAATGTGGTGTGTGTGTGTGTGTGTGTGTGTGTGTGTGTGTGTGTGTGTATTATCATTATTATATGGTAGGGATATTTTTGAATTATAGAAAAGGTGATCAAATAACATTATACATAAAACATAATATGATATTTCTTATGGTTGAGAATGCAATTAGTATTGAATATCTCACTTTACTTTTTCAGATTAGTTTTACAGAAAGGATATTTTTCTGTGGCCTATAGGACTGCTCTGAGCCCCTCAGTACTTTAATTAAAAGATAACATTCTGTTTAAATACTTCTGCAGGTCCTATTCTGTAAAAAGGAGTCTCTGTTTGACTTAGGATATTTTTTTGCCATAGACAGTGAATTTCATAGCACCTCAGTAAAAGAGAGAGGTAACAGGGGATCTTTGTATTAAAATCCCACTGTGCCTCTAAAACCCATAGCTATTACAGCTGTAACTGTTATAAATGACTAGATGCATTTGCATAATGCACTTGTCACTGAATTAAAATGATTTAAAATTTCCACCAAATGAGGTGGTGGTTGGGAGGTAGAGTGGTGGTGTGTGTGGTAGTTGGGAGGGTGAAGAGGGTAAATGGGTTAGACTTCCCCTCCTCCTCTCATTGAATTTCTATCTGTCTAGTTCCTGATGAAAAAGTCCACTGTAAACCCAAATGAACTATCTTAGAGTTTTTTACTTTTTTATTAGCATTGCTTCTTAGAAATATATTTGTCTTCATTTTTCTTACAAAGCTCGTAAAGGCTGTGGGGAATACATGGCTTTAATAAACAAAAATAAAATGTAGTCCCAAAAATATATGAGGGAGGTGCCATGGGAGTTGGGCTGGCAGAGTGGGAAGGTGTAGAAGTGGGAATAAAGAGTGTGACTCTTATTACCAGATGCTAGCTGAATAACTTTTATTACTGATGGTAGGATCACAAATTCCCTTTACCACTCCCTCTATCTTGTTTTTCTCAATGTTCCTCTCTTCCCTACCATGAAGATAGTATCTGAGTAATGGAATTATGGGTTAATGCACTGAAAGAACATGGTCCCCATCCTTGTTGGCTGACAAAGTATATTTTGATGGAGGGAGGTTAATTAAAACTCATTTAGATGTATTCTGTCAAAAGGCCATGGTCAAGGATGTGGGGATGTATGTGAAGGAAACTGAGAAATATGTAGTTTGGGTTAGAGGTTCTCATTTATACTGAGGAGGCACAGAAAGGTAGACTCCACTTTAATGAAGTGATGTGAGGGAAAAGGGAAGGATGATATATTTACTCATCTCTTTTCTGGGCTCTGAGCGTTTTCCTCTTTCCTGCCTTTTATAGTTTCTCAAATTATCATACCCAAACTCTTATTCTCTAATCCAAAAATTTCACTTCAGAAATCAAGAGCCCATTCTGGAAATTGCAAGCAGAGTGGGACTTTGGAATGAACAGAAATTTATTGGTGCAGAATAATTAGGGGAGTTTTTCAATGTTGAAATATTCCAGAGCTATTTTCTCTGACTGATTGTCTAAATGGATACTGATGGTAAATGCAGCCAGCACATTGTGAATATTTTTGATCTATCAAGCTAGCATTTTACTCTGTCCTAGAGCATCTTTAGTGACCCCATGCTTTTTTCCCCTTTCTCTCAGCCAAAAAAATAGGGAGAGGGAAATCCCCTCCAAAAAAAACTCAATGAAAATTACTTATGACAATACACATTTAAAATAAAGTGCAGCTTTCCCAAGACTGAAAAACTTTAAAATCTTGAGCTCTTTGCTAGAACTGGGGAGGTTAATAACAAGCATAACTTTCCTCTAAAAATCTTCATTGCAAAAGAAAAGGAAAACAAACAAGTAATCTACAAGTTGTTTCCTCAGTCTTGCTAGGAACTAAGGGTTTTCTCTATCATACTCATCCCAATGAAATGAAGAGTTGATATTGTAATTCAACTCCCCTCTGAATAAAACAATTCATTGAATCTCTTCTCTAGTAATACTCTTTTTTTTTTTTTTGAGAAGCAGATGGATATATTATTTATAGAGAGGAGGAAAAGGAGAAAATAGGGAGATGTGTTGAACTTGAGCTAAGAAAAATGAAGGAATGGTTCAAGGTGTCTACATAATAATAAGGAAAAGAGTCTCATTATACATTGACTCTTTAGCTTCACACAAAAGACTCTTATAGTGCTGAGGGTGGGGGGATGGATTTAATTATCCTAAAATTTTTTTTCATGTTTAAACAGATCTGCCCCTTTATCTTTCTCTTCTCCTCACTGCCCTCCCCTCCACCTTGAATAAGCCATTATCCATTCACAGGTCCCTAGATACCAGAGGCCACTTTAAAGACCTTGTCAACAAGTCACCCAAAGGGTTAACCTTCCAGATGGAGATTAAACCTACTCGTCCTTTTAATATTTCATTCCCAGCTCCCCACAGCTGAGGCATAAGCTTGGCTTGTTTTAATTAAATTAGATCACATAAGACAGGTGTCTTGGCAGTAAAATTGTGCACAGCCCATTTTTATCTCATTAACGGTGGTGTTCATCAAGGAATTATGTTTTTCTTTCTGAAAACTCTAGGTAAACCTGTAATGATCATAACCGAGTACATGGAGAATGGCTCCTTGGATGCATTCCTTAGGGTATGTGACTATTTGATATTACATTCAAGATTGTTTGCACTTGGTAAATGAATCTCCCCTCCCCCAGCCATTCTACATATGACTTATGTTTGACTATCTTTATTGACTTTGAGTGGGTGGGGACAGGAGAAGAAAGGAAATACAGGATCAATGATTTTTTAAAGAGCCTATTAAATAATCCATGATTAGTCAGTTCTCTGTTTGATTTATTCCTTTTCAGTGGGCCTGGCAGTGCCACAGATTCATTATCATTGGACAAATTCCATCTAACACAGGATGTGGGACTCTAGATTATAAGATGCATTCACCTAGTGAATTAGTGTTTTGGGTCAGAAAGACAAAGAAATAATGTGGTATTGTGTTTTGTGGTAGATGAAGATTATCAGAAATAGCTTAGTAATACTTGGCAATAGTTCATTTTGATTTAATGCTAATGAAATTTTCCCCATTTCCTCCCCTCACACACACTTTCTGGGCAGAAGAATGATGGAAGATTTACAGTGATTCAATTGGTTGGGATGCTTCGTGGCATTGGTTCTGGGATGAAATATCTCTCTGATATGAGCTATGTACATAGAGATCTAGCTGCCCGGAACATCTTGGTCAATAGCAACTTGGTCTGCAAAGTCTCTGACTTTGGCATGTCTCGTGTTCTTGAAGATGATCCTGAAGCAGCTTACACAACCAGGGTAAGTCTTGTACCATTTGGGTTTTTTTTTTCTGCAAATTTGATGATGAATTTTTTGGACTCCAAAAACCATCACCATTTGTGTGTCAGGGAAATTTAATAATTTATCTTAAAAAAAATAGGCCCTCAATTCTTTGGACTGTTCTCTAAAATGGCTAATCTATTTTTTAAAGTATCTTTCTCAGGAAGGATTTTGCCTCAAACAAAAGATCACAGATGGGATAACCAGAACTACTAAATAAAATAGAATCTATCTCCATTTTTTTTGGATGAAGAGTACTCTTAATTAAATTAATTAGCAGATTAACTTAAAGATAACAGCAACTAGAGAATGATGAAGAAAAGGAAGGAGGTGGAATGGTACAGTCAGATTTAGAGTCAGAAGACCTGGATTTGCATCTTTGGTCTATTACTTATTTTCTCTGTGTCCTTGCAGAAATTTCTGGACCTCAGTTTTCTCAAATGAAAAAATTGGGCTTTGCAGCTTCTCAATTCTCACCTACTTCTAAATCAATGATACATTAAGAATATTTTTTTCTATTTCACTCTTCTCTGATCTTTTAAAGTCTTCATATTTTGAGAACTCCTTCTCCATATTTTTTTTTTCCTCCAACTGAGTATTTAGGGAGTGTGAAATGTATAGAATGTGGATTTATAATATGTTTCTGCTCTGGGAATTTCCCCCCTCCCCCCCAATTGCTAATGGTCTTCATTTTAATGTTGAAAGATAAGCAGGGATTTTAGTACAGTTAAGAGTTATCAGTTGGCAGTTAATGAGTCTGCTGTCCAGCCCTAGCAATCTGCATATAAAATACTAATGGTATAAACACAGTAGCTCATAAAACAATTTACTGACCATTAAGGCCAGAACCATTAAAATTAACACAAAGCAGAAAGTTTCCACCCTTCTTTCCTCCACTCCATTTAAATATTTGCCATTTTCCATCTGTGCCTGGAGCCTGATTTCAATATTCAGTCTTTCTGGCTGTAATTGCTAATTCCAATATGCATCCTCTTGCATCTAGAGTTCATTCACTTAGAAAAGAAGTGATCTGTGTTAAACAGTGAAGTGCTTTCCTTTCCTCTAATAATCTGAAGGTGAGCAGTTCCAGCAAACATTATAAGAGGCAGAAGTCAATATAGCAATTTCTGTATGAATATAGAAAATTTTAGTTTTAGATGGTGTTATTTGGAGGAAGTTGCAGAGAAGCAATGTCATTTGCTGCCTTGTCTCTAGTCTTGTTTTAATATCTATAATAAAGGAGAAGAAACTTTTGGATTCTTTCCATTGAACAGCTTAAAACAGGACTTCTTGAGCTTGAATCAGTTCCCCCAGATGGTACCCTAGTAAAGTTTAAAGTCAATTAAAAACACCTTGCACTTTAACATAAACAAACAGAGAAATTCCTGGCATGGAATGATTATGGTAAAAAGAGAATTAGATAACTGGTTAGAATGTCCCTTAAACTCTAACAGATGGCTCTCTACCTAGGTTTGAAAAATTGTCTTTTTAAAAACTTCAATAAAAAAATCACACCTTCCTACTCCTCTCCCACATTAGATAGCTTATAGGAAAAAAATGAATCAGGATAATACTATATCTAGTTTCTTCCTTTTTGTCTCTACAAACCTATTTAACTCTTTATCTCCTACCTACTTCAAATATGTCTGTCATGTTGGTAAGGAATAGGATGATAGTATGGCAGAAGGGAGACAGTATTTCATGCCCCATTTTCAAATTAGCCTTGATTTCATGATTTCTGAACCAATCTTTAAAGCAAGGACCTTTATGCTGCTTAATTAATATGTCTTTAGAAAATAAGGCAAGAAAAGGGCTTAATCTTTTAGAACTACTTGCATTTCTACACCATATTTATTGTGAATAATATATGCATCTTGCCTTTTATAACTCCCACTACCACCACTTCCCTGATATAGTATTTAGTTAAGGTTGGATTGTAGGTTGATTTAAGCAAAGCATATTAAACAATTTACTGATCCATATCCACGTAAGTAAAGGAAACATATGGGTGAAATTGCCTTTCTCAATATTGCAAACTTAAATGAAACAAGCAATGCTATCTTACTTTCTGAAATTATTTTGGGAGCTGTCCCAGGCACTGTACTATCATCTTCAAAAAACAGTGATGTCATTCAGAAATTGCAAAGTCAGTGTTGTACTTAGGAAATAACTTACAGTTCAATGTTTATAGGGTGGCAAGATTCCCATCCGGTGGACTGCACCAGAAGCAATTGCTTATCGTAAATTCACATCTGCAAGTGATGTATGGAGCTATGGAATTGTGATGTGGGAAGTGATGTCTTATGGAGAGCGACCCTACTGGGATATGTCCAACCAGGATGTGAGTTCTCTGTTCTGAAACAAACAGTTTTGGGTTGAGATTTTAAGTGTTATGGGACAAAGGAGGAGTTGGGGAATATGGAAGGGGGTTGTGTTGGTGTAGAATAATGTTCTGTGAAATAATATCCTATCAACTTAATGTATTGCTATGATCATCCAATCTAGCAAGTATTATTAAGCACCTACTAAATGCAAGTTAGTAACAATTAAGAGGGAAAAAAGAAAAAACAAACAAAACAAAAATCATTCCCTCCTTTATGAAATTTAATTCTTTTATACTTAATATTATAGATCCAGGAAACAAAATTGCATCAACTGCATTGACAAGTTTTTTTCACTTCACAAACTTTCAAGACTAAGACAAAGTAAAATTAAGTATAATTCTTCTGTGTGGGGGAAAGGAAAATTAAATATATCCCAAGCTGAAATGAAGATCAATTTCTCTTATATGTTTCTTGAAATGTTAGCATTAGTGGGAAAAAAGGGGTTAATATTTAACTCTGGTGAAGTTGTAATTAGAACTTACCACTGTGTCTCAATAAGAGAAAGAGCTGCCCCTTGAGGACACTAAAAAACAGCTTCACTAAATGACCCTTTGTAAATTATGCACATCCCTTTAACGGTGCCATCTGGACTTCCAGTCCATTTCATAAGGGAGTATATACACAATTTCAGGAAAAGCACTCAATAATGAAACTAATAAGATTCTGTGAGGAAAGAACTTAGTGGCAAATATCTCAGGTGAAAAAGACCAAAAACAACAACAACAACAAAACTCCCAGTCCCAACTGCTTTTCCTGGGGATTGATTAAAGATATATTTTTTTAAAAAATTAATCTGGAATTTGAACTTATCTGTTTGTGGAAAAGAATTATAATAATAATAATAGTTCACATTCATATGGTGCTTTGAAGTTAACAGAGTGGTTTTCCCACACCAATCCTTTTAGTAGATAATACAAGTATTAATTAACCCATTATATAATTATATAATAATGTGTGGAAACAGGCCCAGAGATGTACAAAGTCAATCAGGCTACTGACAACTGGATCCCAATAAAATGATTACAGGAATTTGTTGTTGTTGTGTGAATGTATGTAACCTCCTATTGTACAAATATTAAACTGTTGGCAAGAAGTTACATCTTGCTGACATTTCAATCTACCCCTTAAAAAAAAGGATATTCGACATTATCAGAGGTAGTCTTTGTATTGGCTGTTTCTGCTTATTTGTTTTAGTTTGTTTACAAGAGAGGATTCAATCTGGAGTAGAGACAAGCATTTCCTTTACTCCTAGATTTTGGTATAGTAATAAAAAGTATCGAAAATATATTTTCTTTCCCAAAAATAATTTTAAGAATGTTCTTTTCAATTTATTTGTCATGTGAATTTTCTCCAAGATTCCTTTGTCCCCCTGAATCAACAGGAGGCCATCGGGGTTTAACAATTAATCTAAAAACCAGATGTGCTTAAGAAAGATGATGTGTTTGATTTTTCATCAGTGAAAGATTGCTTTGGATCAAGAGAGCAGCTAATACATTTCTTTCTTTCTTTCTTTTTTTTTTTTTTTTGTGGGTCAAAGAAAATTCCTGAATCTAAGTAACAAGATTAAATGGGGTAGTTAATGTTGACATGGTATTATCTGTAAATTACAAAGGAAGAATCACTGCAGATGGGAAGAAAGGCAGCAGCTAGCATAACTGATGGATAATTACAGCCTTAAAAAGTCTGTGTGGTGGTGACGGGTAGCATAATATAATGTTTGGTACAATTATTCTATGCAAAGAGTATAAAGTGGCTTCCTGCAGTATTAGGATTCAGGTTGGAAGCTCAGAGAGAACTAAAGGTAAACCATCCAACCCAAGGGCAGCTCATGCATTTGTATATTTATTTTGATTTTTTTTTTTTTTTGAGCTTTCTTCAATTTCATCGGAGACTTAGAGTGTCATTCCCACAAGAACAGAACCCTTAAAAATATTTCCAGATGTCCGTTGTCCTGCTGTGTCTATTTTCAAACTTGTAGCTTTGACAAAAGCCTTTAGCTATTTAACTAATTCTTTCCATTTTGGAGTTTTGGGGAAAGCCTGTTTGTCTCACTTTGGGACCTGGCTATTTTGTATCATTTTGAATATGCTATTCAATGTTTTAAACCTTTAAATTTTGTAAATTATATAGAGGAAACAGCAGGTTTCCAATAGACCTAGATTATCATTCTTATAGTATTAGTTGGACATCAATACATGTGTGTGACTTTGGGCCAGACAATATATAAAGCAAGTGTGAATTCTTGGAGTTTTGAAGCAGGCAGATTTTGACTACAGGAAAAGCAGCTGAAGAATTACTGTTACCCAAGAATTACTGGTTTTGGGCACTCTGAGAAAAAGGAATTGCTGTAAATCTGTCTTAATGTTAGCAAGATTTCTGATTCTTAGCGTACATGACACACTCATCAATAAACTAAGAAAGTGTGGTCCAGGACATATAAGTAGTTTTCCAACTGGCTCCAGGGCTAGTGTCAGTCTGACATAACAAATGGTGATAGGGAGCCATGAGTCCCAGACCCCTCCAGTGTTCTATACTTTTTTATTAGTTGAATATAGGACCTTCTCCTGAAATTGGGACCTGTCATAATCTAAGGCATGACCAGTAGCTAGAAGGATATAACAAGAATTCAAAAGTATAAAAGGACCTGCTCAAATCCAACAATCACTTATTAAATGCTACTGTATGCTAGTTGCTATAAGTAAAAAGATAAAATACCTTCCCTTAAGAAGATTATGTTCTATACTGCTGTTGTTCCTCAATTCTTGATATAAAGATTGCACCTGGCTCTGACTATATTTTCCTCCTCTCCTTTCCCCATCCCACCTTGATACACAGTTGCTGACACTTCTACTAATTTTGTGCCTGTTTTCCAAGACACATGATGAGTGCACAACTGCAGCACAAACTCTATGGCAGTTCCTTAGAATATTTGCCCATTATACATTTTGAGGACTAAAAAAAAAAAGTCTAAAGTAAACAATAGTTGGTTGATAGCTTAGAAATATAGGATTCAGAAACGAGTTATTCTTTCTTTCAATCAATACTGGTCACAATCTAACAGGTTTTTTTCTTTCATCGGGGTTCCATAATTGTAAAGTAAGACATTACAAATGTAGAGAAGATTTAGAAATGGACTATGAAGATGCTTAAGAGGTTGAAAAACAGTACCTATAAGAACAAGTTAAAAGAATTAGGATTATGAACCTGGAAAAGTGAAAGCTGAATTCTGATAATAATAATAATATGAAAAAGAATTTTTAGCCCAAATGGCACATCTGCAGATTCATTAAATGGGAGAAAGCAATCTTTCTTATAGAGTATGATTTAAGGAGGCAGGAATACGAACTTTCTACTTTAAAATATCAACTCTCCTACTGGTCATTTCATCTTTTCTTCCATTTTAAAAGTCAGAGGATAATTGATGAAACGTTGAAAATCATTTCAGGTCATTTAGTTACAAGTCATTTACTACCATCTTTTCATTTTATAGATGAGAAAATGGGGAACCAGAGAAGTGATTTTCTTAAGGTGGTCCTAGTAGGTAGTAAATGTCAGAATTGGAATTTGCACTAGGGCCCTCTGTCTCCAAATTTTGCATTCCTTCTTTTCCTTCCCTCGGAGGTCTTTGAGAATGCTTTTACAAATATAGATACCCCTTTCTAGATTATCTGTTAATACCTTTAGTAGTTAATGGTGGAGAGGCAGTTGAGATTAGTTGGAATGAGTCATGAGCTAGGCACCTGAAAGGCTCTGGGGGATTCTGAATGCAAGTGGAGGGGCCTAGGTGGCAGGAAATACATATAAAAGACAAACTTTATCTCCATCCCGGTTTTTGCTAGCCTGTCTGGTGCTAGTGATCATCTAAGTCCTTTAAAAAAAAAATCTCTGCTCTGGCAGAATAAGAGGAAATAGGTTTAAGTTGAAACACGAAGGATTTAAGTTTTAGTGAGTTATTAGACATTGGAACTGCTTTTTGAGGTTCATTTCCCTTTTCTAGGATTATTTAGGTAGGATTATGTCTGATATCTACAGGAGTGGAAGGATAAAGTAAATACTAACTTCAGGTTCTTTCTGACACCCTCTATTTCTTATTTGGTGGTATTATTCTGTCCTTTTGGTCATGCTTTACTTTTCATGACCCCATTTGGGATTTTCTTGGCAAAGATACTGCAGTGGTTTTCCATTTCCTTCTCCAGTTAAATTTTACAGATGAGAAAATTGAGGCAAATTGGGTTAAGTGACTTAACTAGCTAACAAAGTGTCTGAGATCAGATTTGAATTCACCAAGATGAGTCTTGACTCTAGCTTGCAGTTTAGCCATTGTACCACCTATTTGCCCTCCCTCTATTTCAATTCTTTTTTTTTTAATGGTAAATTTTGGTGTTCTCTTGCATCAGATATTCAGATAGGGAATGCTTGCCAGTTGGGAACATCCCATGACAATTAGCAACCTTTCTTTTCTGTAGTTGTGGATCCTGGAGCCAGATTTGACCACTGTAAACGAGATTGGGAGCTGCTCCCACAGCTTCCATTTGTTGGCAAGCCAGGCACAGGGATCAGGATGGGCAAGTTTGGATGCCAGCTTCTCTGGCAGCCTGTGACCTTCTTTGTATTGTCATGCACAGGTTATAAAAGCTATCGAGGAAGGCTACCGGCTACCTCCACCAATGGACTGCCCCATTGCTCTCCACCAGCTGATGCTAGACTGCTGGCAGAAGGAAAGAAGCGACAGGCCTAAATTTGGACAGATTGTCAACATGTTGGACAAACTCATCCGCAACCCTAACAGCCTGAAGAGGACGGGTACTGAGAGCTCCAGGTCAGCAGCGCTTACGTAATGGTGATAGATGAGGGAACCTATGAAAGGTGACAGGCAAGCAGTAACTCACCCTCACTCAGAATTCTGTTCTCGGATTAGAGGATGTTTCCTGACTCTCACCAATAGGGGCAGCTTTTTTTCTTCAACGGGGGATTGCTTTGAAGAAATGCTTCTGCCATCATTCTTTGTCAATGCTGAAGAGATTAGCATCTGGCAGGCCAAAAGAAATAATTAATGAATCTTAAAAAAAAGTCAGTGAAACCATTACCTAAGTCTAATTAGTCTTGAAATTTTTATTTTATTTTATTTTTGAAAATTTTAGCAAAAAGGGACATCACATATAAGTTTGAGAGGTATTCCGTACCAAGTAAAGATGCCAAATATCTGAAAAGGGACAAAGAAGAAATAACCTAGAAACAGTGTAGAAGAGATGGAGAAAAAATGATTTAGAAATTAAAAGTGCATCATTATTTACAGAAAGCTGAAGCTGGTTTTGGATTTGCAGGCAAAAAAAAAAAAAATCCAGCACGAGAAACTGTTTTTCTGATTCCTTATATAATAGTTAAGCACTAAAACATTAGATTGAATATAAAAGTTACTTTATACTGTAAGACAGGTGAGTAATTCTAGCTCCTTAGCTATTAAACTATCTGACTTCCAAAATGGATAATGTTATGGGAAAAGATCATACTGAAACTTACAGAATCTGCTTAAAAATGCAAAATAATTGTACTTCCCACCTAAGTCATTTTGGGGAGGGAGATGAGGATGAGGAGAGTAAGATAAAGTAATATAAAGAAACTATTGGTAAAGAAAATGGGCAAACAGTAGGCCGGAGCATCATAAAGAACAAACAGTAACAAAAAAGCACAATCTGATTAAAGAGTTTCATAGTGATACATAATTAAAAATAAATTAAAACTGGAAGCTTCTTAAAAGTCTAACAATAGGAGAGTGGTTAAATAAATTGTAGCCTAGTCATATAATGGGCTAATATAATGTAATTTAAATTGACCAGGGTGAGAAATACAAAGACATCTGTAAAGATCTTTATGAAATAATGCAAGGCGGGGAGGGATAAGCAGAATAAAAAGAAGAGAATACACAATACTTACAACCAAAGAAGAGGAAAGGAGGAGAATAAATGGACAATCCAGAATCCTTTGGGGAAGGAGTGAGGAGAATTTGTAATGATATCTTAAATGTAAAGTTAATTAATTTTAGTATAAATTGTTTCTAAGTAAATTTTGTTGGTTGAATTGATTTTCTGTATAAAGTTGTTAATAAAACATTTAATTTTTTAAAGAAAGTAAAAAGGACATATGTGTTTTGTAAAGCCAAAAAAATTTTTTTCCACTTAAAAAATCTGTATTTGCTACATTTCTATTTCATGGACAATATACAAATATGTTTGGCATGGTCTTAGAGCAGCATGTACAAAGATTAATATTTTCAATCCCAGGAACTTCTTGGTTCATACTCTTGAGATCTCAAAAATACCAAAAAAGAAACCATTTACATATTCACATAAAACACATCTGGGGAACTAACTTCCTTTCAACTATTCATATCCATTTGTTTTATAGTCCCCTTCCCTCTTGTATCCCAAACTTTTCCCACACATACACCAAAAATTATACAGCATGGCATAGTGGCTAGAAAACTGAAGCCAGGAGAGATCTGGATTCAAATCTCACTTCTGTTACACACTGACTGTATGGCCCTCGCCAAACACTTTAATCTCTCAATGTTCTAGGGAGTTGTCAACCTCCACCAAAACTTCCAAGTGCAGTCTAAAGTAGATTAAAAGGTCATTGGGAAATGGTGAACAAAATAATTTAAAATATCATATCATATAGATAATGCTAATCTGTGGTTTTTTAAACTAATCTGCAACCTACAGAGATTTCTTTAAGTTTTATACCACTGCTCTCTCCAAGTTTTTAAGTTTCTCAGAAGATACTGACTTGCCTTGTTAAAGGGAATTTTGTCACTTAGAAGTTTCTGACACTAATGAAATCACAAGTCCAGTCCCCATTCCTTTTCCGGATAGTCCTGCATGCATATGATACAGAATAGCAAGTAGAGAATAGATTATTAGTTCCCCCCTCCCCTATCTTGGCTTCCCTACCTAGCTTTACGTTGGAAGTCTCTAGGAGAGAGGAGAAAGTAAGGAAGCTTAATGCTTCCCTTGTTTATCCTTATCTCCTACTTTGCCTACTAATTTTAAACTTTGGATAGCTGGGTTTTGCTAGGGTAACATCAGAGAAAATTTTGTGGTCAGCATTTCTATGAAGTGTGTTTGCTTTCCAATTTTCACAGTTCCTGTCCAAAAGGGTACTTGTGCCAGTGGTCACCTTGCCCTAGGAAAGACAGAATTCAGTCACAGCTTCCTGTGAGCCTTTTTTTGCCTCCCTCAGCATCAGCAGGGCAGAAGTGGAGACCCATTGGAGATGTGATATAGCCACTGAATAGTGGCTATGTTTCAATCTCAGCTGTTATGTCTGCACATATTGTGGGTTACCCAGACTATTATTATTATTATTATTTTTGAAATGATAAGTAACAAGCAAGGTGTTGCTGTTCCTAATTCTGTTTCTGATATTCCTAGTTGGCATTAGAGTAAACCTTTTTTATTTTTAGACAATTGTTCTTCTGGATGTTGATTTATCATGCACATTCAAGGAAAGGAAAGGCTATATGATCAAAGAAACTATTTTTATCTTAGTGCTTCTATTTGCCAACTCACAAATGAAATGCAACTTTCTTGGCTAATTTATTTCAGAAAACAAATATTATAATATCAAGTGACTCCTCCTCTTGTTCATTCTCACATTTTGCTGGGGTTTTTTTCTTTGTTGCCCTAAGCCAAAAGGTCCTTAAAGTGAGCACATTCTTTGCTCCCTCCTTCCAACTAGCTTTCCTATCCTTCTATTATATTTTTCATATGCTAATCTAATAGGTCCTTTAAGATGTGAGATTGGGGAGAAGATAGACCAGGGGTTCTTGACTTTTTTTTTTATAATGGACCCCTTTAGCATTTGGTTTCAGAAATAACATTTTTAAATGCATCAAATAAAATATATAGGATTACCAAGGAAATAAGTTATATTGAAATATAATCATCAAAATAGGAAAAAAAACACAAATTTATGGGGCCCCAGATTAAAGTTGTCTTTTAACAGACAGATTTGTTTTATCATAGAAAAGAGAGAGGAATCATAAAAATGTAGAGTTAGATGTAGAAAAGACCTCAGTGATCCACACAAGATGAAGTTTGCCGGAGAAGTGGATGGTCATTTCAAAGTCTGAAAGATAGTGAGTGGTAGATCTGGGATTTGAACTTCCAGACTTTTGCCTCCAAATCCAGTTTTATTTCTACCCCACAAGGGTTTGAGACTAGGGGAATCATTCAAAACAGATCAACCTTTGAACATATCCAGCATTTTAAATCAAGGCTATTGTGGTTGTAACAAATAGATCATAACACAGAGAATGAAAAACAGAACAGTCTTAAGGAAAAAAAAATGTCAATATGATTTTATAGTTAATTTTAAGTAAAAGTATACAAGATGCCTACCTGTATAGAGCCTGGGAGATTAGGTAAATGTCAATGAAAAGAAGACACAACCGTACTAACTAATGTTCCTATTAATATGGTAGTATGTCTTAATACCATTAGGAATGCCAAGAATTCTGTCTGAATCCTTGGTAGCAATTTGACAGTGACCTTATAAAAAACACCTGGCATGAAATATACATAAACTAATAAATAAGCTAATAATAAGTGCATTGAATTTGTTGAAATCATTATTTTGCAGCCCCAGTCAGGGAATATGAGAAGCACATTCCACAGCCCAAACAATGATCAAAGTGACCATTATTCCCGCCAGTCTTGGCACACGTGCTGTTCAGGAATGGATTGATTAAAAGAGGGATTAACTCCCTGCTGTCCCAAGTTTGTTTCACTGCACTGAGCTTGCCTGAAAAACTGGTTGGAAACATGCTTGACTTGAGTTCTTGCTGTTTTCTGTGCTTCTCTCTCAAGCCTGGCAGGCTAAAGGCTTATGGTTCCCGCCCTCTGCATTGGCTCCTCCCCAACCCCAACTCATACTTCACTAGGGTTTCTATAGTTGCTGAACTCAAGTCTGTGATATGTCATGTCGGTGAGGGCCAGGCTCATTCTGTGCGGGTTACTGCTAAAGAAGCCCAGCCAAAGTGTAAATGCTATGATAAATAAAATGATAAAAGCTATGAACATTAATGTACTGGAAAATCCAGTTATGACCAATCCTGAAAATTAAAATAAAACACACGTAAAATACAAATGACTTATGATTTTGTAAGAGAGAAAAAATATTCCTTAGGTTACACTTCTTAGTTATGCTATCCAGGAGGGGTAGCACGTTCCAGTGCATAGTGGGATAGCCTTAAAGCCAGGTAGATATAAGTTCAATCTGGTGGCTATGGGCAATTCACTTAAAGTCCAAATGCCCCAGGTATCATTCTAAGACTATAAGTTAAAGATGTAATAGACATTTTACTTTTATTAAGTGTTTCTTTGCTTCAATATTATCTGATACATGGTCTCTTTAATCTGTGCCTTGAAGGATAATGAAATCACAAGGTTCTAAGAAGAATTACTCTCCACTTTGAGCCCCTAGTAGCTTGCTTATAGCTCAAGCAAGCCAACAATTTGTTCCTTGCTTAGGCTCTCACTTCATACAAAAATCTCATGTTTATATTTCATTTAAAGCAACATATAAGTCTAAGTTACAGATTTGGATTCTTAAAGTTACAGACCATAAGTTGCTGATCCATTTTGATAGCTGGTTCCAACTCAGAAACTGAAATCAGAGTTCAGACTTTTCTCCTCCTCTCTTTAAAGGAACAAAACAGACTGTGTCATCTAGAGATTTTTCTCCCTTCCTTCCTACATTCATAATTTTTAGGGAGTTTGAACTTTGTCATTATCCCTTTGATGTTAACCGTTTGTCTCCATTGCTTCTGTTTCCAGGCCCAACACTGCCTTGTTGGATCCTAGCTCTCCTGAATTTTCTGCTGTGGTATCTGTAGGTGATTGGCTGCAGGCCATTAAAATGGACCGGTATAAGGACAATTTCACAGCTGCCGGGTACACCACCCTTGAGGCTGTGGTGCACATGAACCAGGAGTAAGTACTCAGCGATGTAACAAAAAAGGGTAAATCTAGATTTAATCCGTCTTTTAAATTTACTTTAATTCATTTATTTTGCTTGGAGCTTGCATACTCATCTTGCTCGTTACAACATGGAATGCCTCTCATTTTGATCGAATGTAATTTTGCAAAGCACCTCCATTGTGACATTAAATTGCTTAAGTAAACATTTCTCCCCACCTGCCTTGTTATGCCATATTAATTGTGCTTGATTCAGATGTGTGTTTATATCAGAAACGAGAACCTGAGCCCTCCTTTCTTTCTGTTTTGCCCCCGATGCAGCGACCTGGCGAGAATCGGCATCACAGCCGCCACGCACCAGAACAAGATCTTGAACAGCGTCCAGGCAATGCGAACCCAAATGCAACAGATGCATGGCAGGATGGTTCCTGTCTGAGCCAGTACTGAATAAACTCAAAACTCTTGCAATTAGTTTACCTCATCCATGCACTTTAATTGAAGACCTGCACTTTTTTTACTTCGTTCTCGCCCTCTGAAATAAAAATCTGCAGCATTGCTTGGTGGATGGAATTGCTGAAACTGTGGGGCCTCCACTATATAAATGACAACGTGTCATTGAAACCAGACCTGGAACAAATTGTTTCTCAAAATATATTGCCGTCAATCCACAGTGTGTAATATACATGTACCTATATAAATATAACATCACCTCCAACTTTTTGGTGTTGTGTTCGTTGCCAGATGCTGGGCTTCTACCCACAGCCTTTCTCCTCTCCCCTTGGAATTACATCCATAGTATTTTATTTGTGGAATAAATCACACTCCTGCATCTTTCACTGGAATGAAGAATTTGCCCAGGATATCCTCTACAGACTTGATCTTGGCTTACAGGGCATCATAGATACTGAGGGAAAATCTCCGTGAAAATTACCATGTGGCTGCTCAGTGCCTCACCATAGGTGCTTGGCCGGGGCCAGGCTTAAGCTGCCTTGTGGATTACTGGAAAAGAAAGGAAGAAAGAAAAACAGGGAAAAAAAACATAACACGCCAAAACCTCTACACAAGAGGTTTGTTTCTTTTCTAGTTGTTTCTGTGCCATATAATATCTTATCCTATGAACGCTTCGGACTTTTTGTAACTACCTTACTGACAGCTGCCTGTGACAATCTTGGATTGGCAACTTCCATACTTCGCTCGTTTTTAGAAGCAACCAAAAAGCGAAAAGGTCAGTGAAAGAACAAACTATGTATTTCTTCCAACAATGTATACCCTTATTGAATGTCTCCTTACTTGAAATACCGCTTGATAACCATGCTATTTAATCTGGGCCTCCTAGGATGGCGAAATCATAGGTCTCTATGAAAAGGTACTCGCCACTCTGAGCTCTGGTAGTTTGCCTGCGGCTCAAGCAAAATGATAGTTTGCAGCCTTACTCAGTCTCTCACTTTATGCAAAAATCTCATGATTACACTTCATCATTTCATCAAGATGGCTCTGCTGTAACTCTGGCTGAGCCTGAGAGGCTATCTCCCCATATTTTTCATACTTCTATAATAAATCAATCCAAATATATATATAATTTGCACTAAAAGAAAAATCATAGTTATTTCCCAGTTTTGGAAATGCTCATGTCATTGAACTTAGCCTGGTTAACAGAATCTGCCCAAGAAAGCATTTAAGACTGATAGTATGAGGCAATAATATAGACCTCTAGACCTTTACATCTTTTGATCTATAGAACTCACTCTAGAACTAACTTAATTAGCAAGAGGAGTTTATGTATCTTTAAATATTTAATTTATCATAGCCATATTCTTATCAAATTGCTTCATTTACTCTGCTTCATTTCTTAGCATGTCTTTTTGAATTGGTGGTATTTTTCTTAAGAATGAATTAATGAATAAAAAAGTACGTATTGAGACCTTACTGTCTTCCAAATATTGCGCTAAGGGTCAGATATAGATAGATAGATAGATAGATAGATAGATAGATAGATAGATAGATAGATAGATAGATATGTAAATAAGCAAGACAGTGAATTGCTTGATAAATTTACATTCCAAGAGGCATACAGGTAAGAAAACACTGTCCAGGGAAAACACTTAGATCAATAATAGAGACCAGTAGAGACCAACATTTTTAGGGAATAATGATAAAACTGATTTGATAATGATTCAAGAAGTAGAGGCCGGAGAAAGGGAAGCAGTATGCAAGTGGCAGCAAGGTGGGTCTGTTGAAAAGACTGTTGAAGAATGGGGAAATGAGGTGAATCATGAGGCTGAAACCTGATTCAAATAATAGGCTGGGTGCAACAGTTTCCATTTAGAACAGTGAAGCCCAAAAGTAGAAATATCAGAGATGATGGTGAGATTAAAACATTCTAGACTTGGTCTCAGGTCTAGGCAACAAGGCAATTTAGATGGTCATTAGGTGATAGAGGGGATAGATCTTTAAACTTGGAGTAGGGAAGATCTGAGTTCAAATTCTTCCTTTGACATTTACTGTGTGTTCCTAGGTAAGTCACTTAATCTATCTTAGTTTCCCCAACAGTTAAATGAACATAATAACAGACTAAATAAATGCTCAAATACAGCATTTGTGAGGCTCAAATGAGATAATGCTACATAATTTTATATATATGTATATATATGTATGTATGTGTATATATATATATATATATATATATATATATATATAGCTAGGGCAAAAAATGCTGCTGTTAGTTATCTTATTGTATAAAGGACTTATGGACTCTTCTGTCACTGATCTCTTTGGTGTAGTGTGATTGCTGGGTCAGGTGTCAATTAGTTGCTTTTTTTGTATAATTATCAAATTTCAGAGAAATTTTTTGTCATTTGACAAGTGCAGGGAGTCAGAGTAGCTTTTAGTGAAATGAGAAGTGATACTATTCTAAGTCTAGTTGAATAAACAGATCCAGATGCTTAGAAAATTTAGAATGCTTTTCTGAGTTGGAAAATTTTTCTTTTGGGTAAAATTAAACATATGAACTTTAGAAAAATACAATCAGTTAATAATTAGTTGAGAGCTATTGCTATTCAGTAAGTTCAGCCTTGTCTGACTCTTTGTGACCCCATTTCTTAGTAAAGATAGTGGAGTGGCTTGCCATTTTCTTCTTCAGTTCATTTGATAAATAAGAAACTGAGGCAAACAGGGCTAAATGATTTACCCAGAGTCAAACAGCTAGTTTAAATTCAGGAAGATAAGCTTCCTGACTATAGGATTTGGTGTTCTATAAACTATGACCCCACTTAGCTGCCTACTTTTAAGAACCTACTATGTGCCAAACACTTGTGGAAAAGAAACTATTGACCATAAATAGAGGCACATGGCTATATTCAATCATGCAGAACTTATACAGGAAAGGCAGCAATAGTACTTTAGAAGGATGGATTATGCAGACTCCTAGAGGAATTGAGTCCCTAACATAGGGAGCAACACTCTTTCTGAATGTATTCCTTTTTCAGATCTTTTGTAGAGATCATCCAACATATAATGATATTCCTCCAGGAAGGACTGGTTCTACAGTGGTGAACACACCACAGGAGTGGGGCAGATTTATATTGTATGTCAATAAATAGATCTCTGATCAGGGCTAGTCGTGGATTTTGTAGATGCTATGGCTTGAGGAATCCAGATAGTCCATGAGAGTAGGACCTTGGGAAGAAAAATAGAGAAAATAGTCCCTATTATTGATCCTACACACTATACTGAGACAAGAAGAGGAGGAAGAGTTTGCCATTCTCCAGTTTGATGGAGTCAAATTTCAGGAGCCTCTCCTTTCCTTCTATCTAGTCAGAAGGTCTTGGAAAGCCTTCCCGTTAGACCTTTAGAATAGGAACATTTGCCTTTCTTTGTATCCTTAGTGCTTAGCCTGGCACATAATAGGTGCTTAATATTTATTGATTGACTGGCACATATTGGGCATTTCCTAAATATTTATTGACTGATTACCCAAAGGAGAGACACGTTGAGGTATTCTCTTCTTTTTTCGATACTATTCCTTTCTTGTCACATTTACTAATCTAAGAACAATAAACAGGATCAGACAGGGAAAAATTCAGAAAGTCCCCAACTAGGGGATCTGAGACAACTGGTTTCGACTTGTCCCGTTATGGTCATACTCTCTATGCTCTTCCCTGTTCATCCCTGAAGCCTTCCATTGAAGGGCTTCATTATACACACCTCAACTATAATTTTGAAAATTCTTCTTCAAGTTAGTGGCTTAAATAGCTCAATCTATTCCCTAAAGCAAAACCTAGAGTTTTTTCTTTTTTCTTTTTTCTTTTTTCTTTTTTTTTTTTTTTTGGACTGGGAAAATCTAACTTCTTTAACTATGTCATTTCTACCACCTCTAAACAATGGCAAGCAATGATTTTAACAACATTTCCCCCTAGGCTTTAACCTGAAAGCTACTTCTTTAGTGCATGTGATGTTAAATTTGATGCTGTCAAATGATGGCAGTTGGATGCAAACCTCATTTGCAATACTGGTAGTAAAATCCTTTCTGTTCAGAAGGAATTTGAGATTTTTTTTAAAGCTACTCCAATGATTCATGTGTTAGTGCCATTTCAGCTGAAGCCTAGGAGGCCTAGATATTCATGGGAAAATATGTTTTTTTTTTTTTTTTTTGGTAGATTGGTTCTTTTACTTATTTGGAGTTACTACTCCCTTTGAGAAACCTATAGAGAATTTTATTATTTTTTTTTCTGCAAACAAGTTCTAAAGACATGGTCTTATCTTTTAAGAGGGGAAAAAACCCAGATCCCCCCCAAAAAATAATAATAATAACCATCAGGATTTATATTAGAAGATTCTGGAGAATTTTAGAGTTGTTTTGATTTTAGCTGCAGTTGACATTTATATGATGCAGTATCCCAGCTGATACTTTCAGGAGCTTGCAAAGTAGGTTTTATCTTCATTTTCCAGATGAAGTACACAAAGATTAAGAGATTATGTGATTGGTCCAGGATCTCACAACTAAAGATTTGCATCTAGGTCTGATACTACTTTCAATAATAATAATAATAATAACAATAATAGCACTTATGTAATATTTTGAAGTTTGCAACTCATTTGATCCTCCCAACAACCCTGAGAAGTAGGTACTGTTGTTATTAACTCCATTTTAGAGATGAGGAAACTGAGGCATTAGTGAAGTTAAATGGCTTACCCAAGACTATTCCGCTAGTAAATATCTGAGGCAAAATAATATGAGGTAAATATCTGAGTAAATATTTGAACTCAGGTCTTTCTGATTCCATATCTGTCCTCTATGTTGCATGATATAAATATCTACTATGTGCAAAGCACTCTGCTAAAATCAGGGATCCAAATGAATTCTGTTTAATCCAAAATTTCTCTAGTTGTGATCTCTGGCTTTAGTTAATTTTCTCACAATCAGTAAATATTTCTAAAAAGTACCTGCTTTTTAGAAGGGACTTGTGAGTGATTAAAATGAAAGTCAAGGTTGAAGGCATTTTTTACAGTGAATTTGTTTTGTATGCTGCTTTCTTAGTTTAACAACTTTAATGTGAGATTGCAAATTGTCGGTATACTCCTGGCTAAGCTACTGAAAAGCATTTAACTCGTCCTTCCCACCGACATACTATAAGCATCAGAGTAAATGTAGCTAAAATAAAAATATGGATAATGGGAGGGAGGGGACCTAACACAACCTAAGCCTGAGAATCAGGCAGATCTGTGTTTTGGAACCAGGTCTGTATGTGCTGAGTATGACTCTGGGAAAGGCACTTAGCTTTTTCAGTAGCTCTGTCTCTCCACCTGAAAATTAAGGATAATGATACCCTAGTAATGATACCTTAGCTAACTCACAGGGATGTTGTAAAGATATATGAAATATTCTTATGTGAAACACCCTGAGCCCCTGAGAAGAAAGGTGCTCTATAAATCCAAGGTATTTAAATAAGAAATAATCCTGGATATCATGCCAACATCATGGGAAAATCTAATGTGATTATTTCATGTTCTGACATTAGATAGTTAATACTTCTCCACAAAGTATTACAGAATGTGTAGTTTTAAAATTGGAAAAGAACTTAGAAATCATCTAGTTGGATTCTGCAGTAAAGTATTTTTATTCCTGTTTTTCAGAAGAGAAAGTCAAAGGAGAAAGGTTCAGCAAAATTACATGACTGAGCTAAGATTAAAAGTTGAGGAGCCTTTCCCATCTCATTTTAGAGGTTGCTGCCTGACTTGCCATGTGATATTTTCTGTCGTTCTTTTCATAGAGAAAGCTTGAAGTCTGTCTCGAAACTTTGCCAAAACATTTATCTAATATATTCCTTTCTTCTGTTTGTAGGGAAAGTGGATTCTTTTTTATTTTCTTTTGGCCTCATGGCCCTTCCTGATGATCATATTGACCATGGGGAAAGAACTTCAAGAAGTCAAACTTGAACTTGAATCCTTCCAAATTCCACGGGCCTCCTGCTTCTACCGCACCACTTTGGGATGAGGCAGAGACACTGGACAAAAGAGCATTGGTCCCTAAAAAGCAAAAGCATGTGACTTTCCGATTTCCTTTTTCACATTGGAAGAAGACATCATCACTACGACCAACACCACCACCAACCTCCTAGGCTCAGCATCTATTCTCTCCAGTTTTCACTTTGAGGAATGTACTGTATTGAAGCGCTAGCCCTGCAGAGTCCCTGTTTTTCTCCTTGTTTTGATTTTTATTTATACATATTTCCATAGCTCTTTCCTGTATGTCACTGCTGCATCTGGATGATGGCAAGTGACCCAACACTACAGGTCTTAACATGGACGCCAAGCCAGGTGCCGCCACGCTGAACAAAGCCAGTTCATGGGAGCTGCCTAGTATATGCATTGCTGAAGTTACATTTTACACGAGATGTGCCATTGCAGTGATATAAATATATTTTTTTTCTAGACTAAATAATGAGCTGACTATCTCTTTTGATGTGTGTACATAGGGGTGAGTGTGTATGTGTGTATGTATGTGAGTGAATGAATGTGAATACAGGCATGTATGTACATGTATTATCTCATGCTTAGAACTGCCTATGGATGTCTTGGAAAAAGTCCCTCCTGGGACCCTCCTAGGGTACTGTCTTTCCACCACATCCAAGCTGACGAACAACATGAGATAGTGGGTCTGTAGACTATGTCTTTCCTACTAGCAAGAAAACACAGAAGTGTTAAGTTTCCTGTATCTCTAAGTGTATTTTGTAGCTGCCACGCTAACCTTAATCAATAATCCTGCATCCTGCAGCCTAAGACGGAGGCACTTTCACCTTAGTTACGGAATGATTAATGAAAAAAAAAAGGTCCGTTCAGGTGATGGAGCAGCCATCAATGTTGCTAATTCTGATTCGTCGTTCTCAGAATCACACTTATTGAAAAAGGGGAGGGGGTGAGATCTGTATCTGGTTACCTGAAATATAAAACAACAAAAAGCCTATTTTCCTGCATAAATGGACTTGTTAAATGTGAACAAATATATGCAATTCTATACAGTCAGAGCTGCACTCTGACACCAGTGTCAGGTGCTAAGAAGGTTGTGTCCTATAATTAATAGCTTGTCTCCCAACATCACAAAAAACCACATACCAGTGATGTTTGAGGGTACACTCTTGGGTCCATGTCAAGTAGCTTCGAGCACTTCCAAGTTCCAAATTTTCATGGAAAGTTACTTTCATAAAGGGAAATAACCTACCATAAGTTCCTATGGCCCTCACAATGGCACCAGCATCTCGAATCTGAGGTCTAGAATGTGAAGATTGAGTGCTGACAAAAACTACTTGTTCATGGACGGGAAATGTATACCAAACTCCAGCCAATGTACTGCCATTCTGTGGATTCAGTTATGTGACTGCCATGCATGATGGTTGCAAAGATTGCTATAGCATCATGTATCAAGATAAAGAAAACACAACAAAACATCACTGACAAGAGGCAAAATGCTGAATCTATGCCCACTATCTACCAACCTTGATTGTATTAAGATAGGGTGTGGGGCACTGTAATCTAGAAACTATAATAGAGAGTCAAAACTAATTTTCCTGTATGTTACCCCTCCTTAGGCCCTTATTTTTTTTTAAAGGGAAGTGCCTATAAATAGATATTTGGAGAATATTAGTATAAATCATAGGATGCTCTGAGCAGACTCTCAAAAATAAGTTTATTTCCTGATCTCTAAAATGAGGGGGGATTAGATAATTGGCCAAAGAAGTCTACTGTGCTAGAGACAGAGAACAGGATGAATAAGCCTGTTTTTCCTCCACTTTGTATCTTCCCTAGAATCTAGCACAGTGCTTTGCACATAGTAGGCACTTAATAAATGTCTTCTTTTTAATTGAGTTGAATCAATTGTGATCTGAGTGCTGTCACAATATAGCATGCTCAGATACCAAATTACCATCAAATCATGAACAAGGCAGCTTTAAACTCTCTCCTCACCCCAGACCAAATTAAATGATGCCAGTATTTGTCAGCCAACCCCTTGTTATCGAAGGAATTTATCGATGGGACACTCTACTAAGCAAACCAGTATGTTGGGGGTCAGGGGAGGGGGGCAGGGTAGGGGAAGGTTGTGCTCTTGACACTGCTGGTAAATATGCTTTGAGATCTCTTGCTGTATTCAGTTTATGATGGAGATGTGTATTAATGCATACACTTATATCCATGTATATGTTTAAAGACAAAAAAAATTCTTACCAGGAAATGAGACTTTTAAAAGCAATATTTCCATTAACATTCTCTTATCAAGAACAAACATTGACATAAAGAGTGCATTTATTTTTTGTATCACTGCAAGTATATTGGAATATGCAAGGACTGTGGTTAAAATTAGAATGTATAAGGCATATTATAATTTAGTTCATGCTAAAAAATTTTTTTTTAAAGAGACCATTGCTTGGTTCATAAATGTCCATAAATTTGAGTGATCTCTGAGTTAGACATAGATTTTCTATTTTGTTTTAATTTGTCATTTTTTTTTCCTATTTGAACTTTAGGTACACATAACTTATGTCATTTATTTATGGTCTTTTATACCTAGTTTGTAAAATTGTAAAATAGCAAACTCAATGCAAAGGTTTGCATTTGAAAATAATAAAGTAGTTACTGTACCAACCAGGAATAGAATTGCTTTTTTTAGCGTCTTTGTTCTAAGATATTTCTATGAATTTCTTTTCTCCTGAATATTCCATTTGTTATTAGTTCATGATTCAAGTTATATAAGCTTGAAGTGACCCCAATTTGATACAGTACAAGCATGCACATCTATCTACCTCAGGTCCACCCCTGAGAACAAGAAAATAGCACATGGATTTGGGAGTTTACTAGATTACCTAATCTCAGCATTCTTGCTACTTGATGGGCTCCATCACACCATCATTTTGCACAAGGGTTGTCCTCTGACCTCCTTCACTACATGAAGCATCCAGGCATCCCCAAATGGAACAGTAGTTTTAAGGAATAAGGTCTTGAAGACCACAATATTATATCACTTATCATTTATTTGAAGATCTCAGCATGATGCAAAGCAGAGAGTATCAGACGGAGGATGTCAGGAGGCATATGGTAGAAGTGGTCCTTTTTAAAGCATCAACTTTTAAGCTAAAAGAAATTAGGAATGGAATTTCGTGGCAAGCCTTTTTCTTATTGGTAATGATTGTGCCAAGAATTCCATCCAAAGCCATCAAAAATGGATGGAGTAACCAATGCTTCAAGATGGGCATGGAGTTCTATCACTAACTGCCATTTGACATTGGGCAAATAGCTTTACTTCTCCTGGCCTCTGTTTTCTTATGTGTAAAATGAGATGATTGCTCTAAATGAATTTAGATTTCTCTTAACATTGGCACTTTTAAGGTGATCTTCTTTTGAGTAGGCAAAATTGATGACTTTTTCCCCCTCTCTGAAATGCCACTGAAAGATCAGTCCCCTCTCTCAATTAATTCTTTTTTTTTTTTTTTTTTGGAGAGCACAGTTTTGTTCCTGAAAAGAAATTTAGAAGGCCTTCTAATCCAATGCCTTATTTCAGAGATGAGAAACCTGAAGTCTAGAGATGTTGAGCTACTTTCCAAATGTCACACAGGTAGTAACACTATTTGACATAGCTTTTTCTTCCTGTATCACATTGAACTCATAGATTCTATAAACTCTGAGGCTTTTGATTTTCTTGTCAAAATTCAGAGGATCCTTATGGGTGCCAAACCATAAATTAAGTATCACACTTCCTAGCTCACTGCATTTAGTGAGAATTAATTTATGATTAAATCCCCTTTCTCTGCTTTTCACTAAAAGCTCAGAATAACTTTTTGCTTCACAGATACCTAGACACTGTATCTCATAGATGAGGGGGTAATGATTTTCCTAATTATTGTTTCTATGGTCTAAGCATAAAGGCTTCAAACAGGTCTTCTCACAGACCATTTTTTCCCCTGAGGATGTTCAGGTGCTATAGATAGAAGCTAATAATTAACTAAGCAGAGTCAGGAGATAGATGCAGAGACAAGGAGTCAATCAGCTAAAAGCAAAGAGAGGCAGCAATATGAGAAACATGATGAGAGACAAGAATGAAGGTCATGGGATCAAAGTTATTGAGATATAAAGGATCTTAAAGGTCATGCAGTTTGACCTTATCATTTCAAATATTTTTATTGATATCTTTGACTTTGATATCATCTTCAAGTCTGCCCATAATCCTTTCTCTTCCCTACTTTTGCTGCTCAATAAATCATCTTTTGCATTTGCAATAAATAAAAAGTCAATGAAAGAGAAGTGGGGTTGGGGAAATAGCTCAGCAAACCAATCAAAATGAAATAGTACAGTGTTCAAACTGAATTTGACAGTGTTTCAGATCTAGGGGCTACCATATTCTCTCTAATGAAGGGGAAAGAAAAGGGGTAATTCTCTCTCCCTTCTCTCTTTTCTCTTTTTTTCTCCTTTTAGGTACAATTATATCATTTTTGTTCTTTTAATTTACATTTCAATCCTTTCAATTTGTATTTTATCTAAGGTCATAAAAGTGAAGAGTGATTGAGCTGGCTTTTGAACCCAAGTCTTCTAAGTTCTCTTTCATGACAAAACCTGAGGTATAATTTGAATTCTAAGACTCCAAATCCAAAATAATGTTATTTTCAACGAACAACATACAACCAGTTCATATTAGAGCTGGAACTAGCCGGTCCTTTTTTTTTATGGCATTGTATTCTCACAAGAAAGGTGCAATTATATCTTTTGGCAAAGCAGAAAAACTAAATTTAGGTACCATGACAAAAGGCAGAATAGTAGGAAAGTAATAATAGAAAACAACCATGAGTAAAAGAAAACACAGACTTAATTCAGTTGCACAGCTGCTTATAATTGTTGTGAAACTAGCAATGAAACCAGAAGATTCTTGCCCTTGACATTGGTGAAACCATTTTATTGTTTCACAAACTAATTGAACTTCCACATCTAAGACTAACTAGCTCTATGATTTTCAAATCACTTTTCCTCTCTAAAATTAACTTTGTATGAGTTTTAAATGAAGATTGGGCTGATAGTCCTTTTTAGTTCCAAATTTTAATGATTTTTTGTGGGGTAACAATCAGTTCTACCTTTATAATGCAAGCAGGGCCTTTGTACTATTTCATGAATGGGAGAAAATTGAAGCACAAAGGGGCAATGATTTATCCATTGTAAAGAAAGCTAACATAATGATTTACCTGTATTAGTATTTATGAAAACAGTTCCATTCTTCAAGCAAATGGACAAAAATTTTGCCTTTTACTATAAGAGAAAAAAAAAACATTTGTTGTAAACATTTGTTTATTTTGAGATGCACTTTTTAATTTTTTTAAAATATTTTACTTACATAAGAATAAGCAAGTTATTAGAGAATCAGCTTGGAAATCTGGAAGAATTAGATGTGTCTTCACCTCTAACATAAATGGGGTGGATGACTGAGAAAGCTATTGAATCTCTTTGTATCCCAAGTAATTTTCTAAGAACAAATTGAAAATGAATTTTCATGTCTATCTTAATGGAAGGGCTTTCTATACTAAGCACTTCTTACCCTCACTAAATAATAGGATTGAACCAGAAGAAAATCTTTATATGAATTTATATCATTACAACATTTTAAAGTTTACAAAGTACTCTGTTCACAACCACCTTGTGAAGTAGGTAGTACAAATATTAGGGTATTATTATTCCCATTTTGCAGATAAAGAAACTGAGGCTCAGAGAGATAGACTTTCTGGTTCAAGGTCACACAACTAGTAAAGGTCACAGATCTAAATCCAGATCTTTTGATCTGTGTTTAGCTTCTTTCTACCACACTGAGTAATCTTAGGTTTTGAAAATATCTTCATTTATCCCCTCATTTACCAAAAAAGGAATATCACAATTGACTGTGATATGACTAGTCTCAGCCCTCACAGAGAGCAGCAACTTTAGGACTAAAATTCAAACTATTGATTCCTACTTATTTTAGTGTGCCACCTCACTGATGCCCTCCTTTACTTACCCAAACATCCCATTTTGAAAGAGAAATTAATTTTACCTACCGGTGATTAATATAAGATCCAGTAGATGGTGAATTCCTTGAGAACAGGGGCTATTTTTTTTTTTTTTTGCCTCTCTTTCTATCCCCAGTATTTGGCACAGTGCCTGGCACAAATCAGGCACTTAATAAATGCCTGTCAATTGATTGGCTGAAAATAATGCTTCTGAACACATTATAAAATTTTAGTTCCTAATTTCTTGGCTTATGGCATCATGTTTTAAGCACTAAGCCAGGCAGCATATGCACAAGTCACAGCTCTGTTTGAGCTTTGAATTTTTCCAACCATGTTAAAAAAATCAAAATAGATTGTGACAATGAAAAAATGCACAGTGCGCTTAAATCAACAACATAATTAAAACTTGTAGCTACACTGCAGGCCCTGACCTCCCTTTATTTTAGCCTTTCTCTTTTGAAGAAATGCCCTTGGGCCATTGACTGCCCCTCAATCCAATGGGTAATGGGCCTCTGACATATCTTATTTCTGGCAGTAGCCTGGAACTTAATTTGGAGTTTACAACAGTCCTACAGAAAATTTGACAAACTCTTAAAAATAAACACAATTAGGACCAAAAGTTTTGGGTTAAAACCAGC
The DNA here is from genome assembly GCF_016432865.1 of Antechinus flavipes. Taxonomy (NCBI): domain Eukaryota; kingdom Metazoa; phylum Chordata; class Mammalia; order Dasyuromorphia; family Dasyuridae; genus Antechinus; species Antechinus flavipes. Next base: position 61,227,298 of record NC_067400.1, read on the forward strand.
ATAGCAAAACAAGTCTGCTGCTTTTTGCTTGGCTGGACAAGTCAGCCACGAGAGAAAGGTTGCTTTGATATCCTTCCACAGAAACTCTGTGCAGTACCCATAATATACAGGAGTCAGTTCTAGTCTGGGAATCTGCAGTGTATCACCGCCTAGCAATCAGGCTGACGTATTCTAATGAGACCCATGTTGTTTGTAATCAGTCTGGCATTGCTTATTCTGATCTTTATTTCATATGATGCACTTTGAAATGGCTCAGATTGCACCAGATGCTTTAAGAAGCAACATTCTGTTTTATTCCATTACTAATGTTCCCTACCCCCTCCTCTACCAATTAGCATAATTTCAAAATCTACCAGAAGAAGCAATGAGTGGCTAAAAAGTTTCAAAGAAACTCAAGTATTTGCTTGGCAAAAACAGAAGACACTCATCACTTTTTTTTCTTTTTCTTTTTCTTTTTTCTTTTTTCTTTTTTTAATTTGTTTGTTTCAAATGAACCTGGAACAACAGAGAGACAGTCACTTTTAGGATTCACATCCATTTCAGGATTCAGTTGCTGTAAAGTCAACGAACATTTTTCACCTGTGATTTATTAAAATCTTAAAATCTTCCCATGGACTGATGGGCTGATAATTTCTTATTGCCTGGATATTAGCCTGTGTATTCCATTACAGAATTACCATACCATTTGCCATACAGTCAAGGTTTTCTTAAAATTTCAATGTAGCTGGAAAATGTAATTTCCATCCTACAAATGGCAAAGGAATTTAGGCATATTTAGAGGCAATCAGGAAATGTATGGATGCTTTCTACCATTTTGTTTCATGGGTTATAGATTTGGTCCTGATGGAAAATCTGTGAAAACCTAAACTCTGAACAGTAACATGGATCATAGATGATAAATAGCATTTGCTCTTCTTGAGTCAATACCAAAGCATCGATTGACCAGAGTTCTGAGCATAGCTTGCTACCTGCTTTTTAGATAGCATATGATTTCATAATGAAGGTAGAATTAAACTTCCTGACAAAGATACTCCAAATTCTACATTGACACCTTCTAGATGACTCAGAAACCAAATCAACTGGACTTGAACTTCATTTGGAAAATTCAGATTGAGAATAAATACATTATCTTTTAATGCTCAACAAATGATTCAATTTTGAATTTTAAAGTCAACAAAATGACTCAAATATTTACCATTATGGTAAATATTTGCATAAATTTACATAGCACTTAGAGGTCTCCAAATTATGTTTCCTTATTATGTGACTATAGCAAGTGTCTTAGTCATTTTGTCCCCCAATTTCCTTATCAGTAAAATGGTGTAATAATATCTACATTAGATAAACAACATCTTAGAGTAGATCTACTGATGGCCTTTTAAGTCCATTTCTTATGTACAGTATGACCTGTTTGATCCTCATTTAGCTTCAAAGTGCCCTAGAAAATCTTTAAGATTATGAGCTACAAAAAAAGGTATCAATTTTCATTGGACAGAAGGAGTTTGCCCATTTGGGAGCTACTTTATGCGGTTGTAATTGCAAACTTAATCCCATTCATTCCTCTATTCCTATTGCCCAATTCATAGAGCTGTTTTGAGCTTCAAATGAGAATGAATACTCTGAAAGCTTTAAAACAGTAAATAAGGATTATCTATTATTATTAGCATAAACGTTTTTTTATTGTCATCCTTGTGATTGCTCAGAGATCAAATAGCCACTATCATAGGCTTTCATTTGAAATTCAAATGCAGAACAAATATACTAGTATTACCACGTAGGAATCAGCTTCATAATACAACTTAAAATGTATCAGATAGCTGAGATTCATTGTTATAATAATGGTAGCATGCATATAATACAAACATGTTTATGTGTATATACTTGTGAAACTCCATTCTAGACCTTTCAATGGAGTTAACTTTTCCCTGGATACCTTGAAAGAGGTGTGCCATTATTATCATTATTATTATTATTATTATTATGTATTTTATTAAGAAAGTAAGCTTTTCGTTTTTAGAACACTGGGAATGAAGTGGAGAGCAACAACAACAATAATCTTATGCAAACAGAAAACAGACTTTTTTTATAATTCCTGAAAAAAGCAAATTAAAGAAATATGGGCCTTTTATTGATTAATAGCATAATTAATATATTCAAATGAGCCTGTCTTCCATGGTTGGACATTTATAGAAAATGGAAATTATTTTTGTGCTGATCCCTTCAAATGTTATGAGTGGTGCTTAGACATTATTGCTCTCTTGTGGACTGGGAATTTAGGTGGAGCGTTTGTCATCAATCTATTTTCAGCCTGGCTTTGTCTTTCTTTTTCTGCCTGGTCCAGATGCTCACCTGAAGCTGCTTGCCTTAGTTTGGGGCCCAGCTACTCAGACTTTTGTTTTTCTATTGGTACCTTTAGCTCCTGCACATTTCTGAGAAGTTCCAGGAAGATCTATTACTGTTCTTGACTGATTACTTTTGAAGTTCACTTATCTTGTTTATTGGACTGAGTATATTGCGTGTGTGCTTTTTTAATTAGTTCAGAAAGTGGGTGGAGCTATAGCAGAAGCAAAGTCAATTTCAATCAGCCCCAGTTGACTGAATATATTTAGCTTACTTAGTAGATTGATTCTCGATTTCCATGGAAGGCTGTTTTTTTGTTGATGGTGGTGGTGATGGTGGTGGTGGTTTTGGTCTTTTATTTCCAGTTTTAGATGAATTGAATAATGCTGAAAAATTATTTAATTACAGAAGTCATTGTTTAATTTATCCACATTGGATATATTATGAATTTCATTTTAAATCTAATGTATATATGCATATATTATATGTATAAATGTGTACATATATACAGGTGAGTATATCTGAATGTGCATGTACATGTACACACATACACATATATATTAGGCATATATTCACATATATTAGGATTGCACATGAATAAATTAAAGATAAAATTCAAAATATAATTATATCATCTAAATGATACATATACCATGTATTTTAGATCTACAGTATAAAGTTAGCTCACTGTTACCAATTATTTATACTGATTTTAAACTACAAAAGAATGGCTTGGTTTTCTCATATTTCCATTCATTTTTTTGTTATTCATGCTAATAATTTATCCTTCCTCCCCCACCCGTCGCTCCCGTTTATTGTTGGTGTTTTGTTTGTTTAATATTAAGGAAGGCAGGAATTTATCACCATGGTAAGAATGCTAGCAGATGCTTCCAACTTTTGTTTCTCTACCAGGCTTATTCATATTTTAATGAAATTTCTGGATGTTCCACTAGTAGGTAAGCCTATAGGAGATCATACTGTTATGTATGTTAGTATATTTGAGTCTGTGTGTGGACATGTGAAAATTAGTCTATAATGCCCCCTTTTACATTATTTTGCTGTATGTAAATTTTTTAAATTTGATTAATGGTTCTTACCTGGATTGTTAAGAGTAGACACTAGAAGGGGGCTTGAGGTAGCTATTGCTCTTATTAAACCTAATAACCTAAAATAATGTCATAATGAATGGAATATGTGTTACAAAATATATTTATTAATCAGCAATAAAAATATACATTGACACAAACAAAACGAATACATTCGATCAATTCACCATCTCCATTATTTATATTCTAACAAATATTTCTACAATTAGTCAATCTTTTACAAAAGCATTTGTAGTTGTTAACAGTGGCTGTACATTTTTTCTAATATAATTTCTTAATGTTTATTCTTTGGTTACCATGCAACATTTTATAAAACTCTATCAACAGACACTTTCCCATAAAAGTAATGAGTCAAATAGGGGTCATCTCCTCTCCTCACTTTCACTTAATCCTTTTATCTAGTTCATTTCCATGTCTCTTAGCTTTTACATTTTGTACTATTTCTTTTATTCTTAACAGATTAAGAAACTGAGGTCCAGGGATTTTCATAGGCAGTGCCAGAAATGGGATTTAACCCAGAACTTCTGATTCTAGAGCTTGTATTAAAAAAAAAAAAAAAGATAGGGATTAAAGAAGGAAAGAAAAGGAATGAGTTCATTCTTGGTATAGGGAAGAAGATGAGTAAAAACAAGGTAGTAAAAAAAAAGTATATATTTTATTTGGGAGAGGAGAAGATATTATACCCTGACTGAAGACTATAATTCACCACAGAGAGGTACAGGACATAACAAATGGTAGTGCAAATTGTACAACTCAGGGCAGGAAAGGACTCTCGTTATTTAGTGTAAGTTTCCCATTCTACAAGATGAAGAAATGAGACTTGTCCAACTATACATTGGTTGAAGATGAAAGAGTTGTGATTTGAATCCAGGGTACATTTTCCCCACTATATCATATTCCCTCTCCCCTAGAGGTATAGAATTCCAGATCTTGATTATAAGCCTTCTCTTATAGACCGAACAACCTAAACTTGGATGAAAGGAAGGACACTTGAAGAACCTGAAGGGAAAAAGGAGAGGACCCTTTCCTTTTTTTATGGATATGTATGTCAATGTGAATAATTCAGATGGGGAAGGGTGACCAAGTGAGGGAATTCTTGTTCCCAAGTGTACTCCCAAGGCATCATTATTCTTAGTCTGCTGAGACCCATGTTCTCTAAGAAACTTTACCAGGCTACTCCTTGTGTAATGCCAGGTTGCTGAGGAACCTAATTTCCCAGGAGCGAAGTAAACAGCTTCAAGGTACAATTGGAAGATAGAGGCTTCCTGGTGTAGATTCTTTGGAACTTATTTCATTTTACTTTTCAATTTCAATAAAAATCAACTTACTCTCCCTTCTTATTCCCTCCCTTCAAAAAATAAAAAGAAAGGGAAAATATTCTCTTATAATACTATTTGAATAGATTTACATACTATAATTTGTTCAGCCAATTTCCAATTGATGAGCACCTCCTTTGTTTCTAGTTCTTTGTCACTACAATAAGCACTACTATAAATATTCCTGCACATACAGGTGTCTTTTTCCTTTGATCTCTCTAAGGTGTAGGCACAGTGTTATCACTTGGTCAAAGGCATATGCAGAATTTAGTAAATTATGAGCAGAGTTCCTAATTGCTTTCTAGAATGGTTGGAGCACTTCAGAGCTCCCCCAACAGTACATTAGTATGTCTTATTTTATTATTATTATTATTATTTTGCTGGAGGAGGTGTCATCCTTGGCATTATGATGACTATGAAATAGAACCTCAGATTTGCTCTAATTTATATTTCTCTAAATTATTAGAAGCTTGGAGCATTCTTTCATAAAGCAACTGATTTTTGGATTTTTGTTCTTTGGAAATTATTCTTTAGATATCTTGCAATACCTATGCACACTTGAGTCAATTTTTATTCCATTCCTTTTGCCTTGTGGAGAATACCGTTTTCAGGGCCTACATATTCCGTGGTCCTTCTCTCCTCAAAAAGCTAAATTCTTGTTCTGTTGCTCTTCTTGTTCTTGTTCTTTCTTCCTTCTTTCCCTCCCTCCGTCTTCCCCCCTTCCCTCTCTCCCTCTCCCTTTCCTTTCTCCCTCCCTCTCTCCCTCCTGTAAGAGTTTTGAGTTTTCATCCATTTTCTTTAAGTACAAGGGAATGAATTTCAGATCTCTGGCTGCTTGTGAAAATCATACTATTCTCCTTCGGCTCTGCCCTGAAACAATATTGAAACCATGTGGGGCTTTGAGAACTTGGGTGTAGGAATAAAAAGAAGCTAGCTTGGTTCTTCTTTTTGAGGTGCTAAGCAGGTCTTGGGAAGATACTTGATCTTGATGCACCTGTCTCCTCATCAGTTAGATCTTTCCGAAAAGCCCTAGGGAATAATTAATGAATGGTTGTGCAGCCTGCCTGAAACCCAAGGTGCTAGGGAAACAATTCAGCAGTGGAATAATGGCTATTTCCTTCTTGCTCAATGTAGGCACTTCATGGTGCAATCTCTTTAAAGTATATCCTCTTGCAGGGCAGACCCACCTTAGGCAAACCTATAAAGTAGGTATTTTGTCTCCATTGTCTTTTTTCTCACCATGCTAGGCACATTACTGCTTCTGGAGTTTGTCAGCCTTAAGAAAAGTAGGATGGTGCATTGGTAAGAGTCCTAGATTGGACATTTGAAAGGTCTGTATTGGAATACTTATCATTTAGGCAAGTTATTCCCATTCCTCTTCCATATTGCCTCAGTTATCTCTTCTGTGAAATAGCCATCATGATAGCACACTTTAATATATAGCACTTAAAGTTTGCAAAGTGCAATAAGTGCATTATCTATTTGATGCAAGCTTAAGGGAGAAGTAGCAAGAGAACTCTTTCCTTTTGTATTGAGAAAACTCACTGAACTGAAGTAGTAGGATTTTGTCTCAGATCCAGGAAAACAGAATGTAAGTATCAATTCTAATACCTTCTGGCTGTGTGACTTTGGGCAAGTAAGACCCTTAACCTTTGGTAATGCTCAGACTTATAGAAAAGGTTTGGGCTGCTTTAATAAAACTAGTTTTTTTTTTTATGTGCTGAACACTGAACTCAAAAACAAAAGCCAGGAACCAAGTATTGTTGAAGATATCATAATATCATTTTATAAATAAGGATACTGATTCCCAGAAAGGTAATTGATTTGCTCATTGTCATACAGCTAGTAAAAGTCTGAAGTAGAATTTGAATCTTCTTTAAAGTCTACCATTCTCTTTCCAATAATAACTCCTTAAGAGGTATCCAAAAAAAAAAAAAAGAGGTATCCAACTCTAAAATGATAAACCTATGATTACTCCCCTTCCTCCCCCATCAGGTGATCATTGTCCTCCTAATAGACATTTTCTCTTTCCAATTGATCACCCTTCACCTTATTGAGAAGAAAGTAGATCTGATCAGTTATTGACATCTCCATGTCTATTAGTTTCATAGGTTTCCAGGGATATACTGGAACAAAATCCAAAGAGCCAATTATTAAATTTCTAGTGTGAACATTTATATCTCAGAAATAGGCAAGTCGTACAAACCAGGCCTCCGTTTACTGTTTTGTTGACTGTTTAGATTTCAGTAAGTGATGGAGAAAATTTTAAGACATATTAAACTTTAAAATGTATTCTACTTCAAAGTACCTGTTTTCCAGAATACCCCATGTGCTCCTCTTTTGAGAAGTAATCCTAAGATTTCATAGAATCATAGCTCTAAAAGAAGATAGGGACCATCTGGTTCAGTCTCCTCATTGCATAAACAAGGTCATTAAAACCCAGGAAGTGTAAGGAAATGGCAAAAAGTCACCTTGGAGAAGATCCCAAAGGGCAGTAAATGCAGAAGATAGCTATGAAGTCTAGGTTTCTGAGTCCAGAGCTAGGGTAGTCTGAATGGCATGATAGGACAATTAGTTCCAATTAAAATCTCACCTTTGACATTCATTACATGGGTGTTTGTAGAGAAGTCTCTTCATAACTCTGGGTCTCAGTTTTCTCATCTGTAAGATAAGGCTGTTCTAGTACAAAATCCCTTTCAGCTCTAAAATTATGACCCATTCCCATAGTAGAAGGATCCAATTGTTATTTGTTTCTTCCTCATTTTATTTTACATAAGGACACTTGCAGGGATAAGATGTTAATTTGAACATCCATCTTGCTTCTGGTCTTTCAAATCTCCTTTCCTGAGGCTAACCCTGACCAACCATACTACCTTATGGCTCTCCTGATTTAAACTGACTTCTTCTAAGCAAGATATTTGGCACTAGCCACTATGTTGATAGAACAGATTTTAGTCCCTGTGTACTCTGGGCACTGTTAACTGGCCCAGAAGCAGAGGCAGGCAGGAGTTGACCAAGTTGTTTCTGAACTCAATTTATTTGATATTCTATTTAGTGCTTTCATGATGGCATATTTTGAATCCTAAGCAAAAGATCCCTGGTTGACTGTTTATTTTAAACAGCAAACACCTGTCATGGCTCAGATTAGAAACACTTGTAGAAACCAGGCAGCAGAGTATTTATAAATTCACCCAAGTCATTTAATTGTGGTCAAGAGAAGAGAACTCAGTTGCAGATTTTCTCTTTCTGAAAAAAGGTCACCATCTTTTTTTTTTTTTTTTTTTTTTCTGTAACCAAATCACAGTGTACTTAAAGAGAAGATTTTGAATCAAGACTCCCAATCTCTGAAATATATTTGCTGGATAATCCTGGGGAAGTCTCTCTCACTCACTGCCCTAAAATGCTATTAATCAAAGGAGGGTCTCTGATCCATTTCAGTGGAAGAAGTTTCTGCATTGAGAGTACTTTACACTGGCCAGCTCCTCTTTCCCAATCTAATCAAGCCAAATAAGCCAATTCTATGTCACTATAGACACAGAAGAGAGAAAAGAGAAATTCTACTAAAAAATACTCTGTATTCCAGAAATCTTTCATGTCTATGAAAGTACCTGTGTTCTAGTTCATAACATGTATTTGATATAGGGAAGTCATTTATCTAGGTTGTTGAGATTTATTTTTCTTCTTATTGGAAGGACAAAAAAATTGGTAGAAAACACATATAGGATTTGTCTTAAATCAGCATCCTTTTTTTTTTTTTAACTTCTAGAATTCTAGTGAAGACAATGCACTCATTCCCTTCCTAAAAAATGATAAATAATATAGCTTACCTTTCACAGAGTGTGTACATTTTTATTTTATTTTTATTTCTAGGATGGTTTCTTTGATTCAGAGTCTTGGAGGGAGAATTGTCTTGGAGCAATTCTCCCTTGGTGTGTGTGTGTGTGTGTGTTTTTTTTTTTTTTTTTTTAATTTAGTATACTTCTAGGCTTATAGGGTTTCTACTGGATTATGTGATCCCTTCCATTGTTCTCTTTACCTAAACTTCTATGACAGGGCAGACTTCTTCTGCCCTAATTAACTTGTGGATTATGGAGATCATCATCCTTTTTCAGCAATATTGATTTTAAGAATTGCACAATGCTTTTTACATATTTTATCTTAATCAAACAATCAATAAAAATTTATTAAGAGTCTGTAATGTGCCAGGCAGTCTGGTTTAGCATGGGAGACAATGAGAGTTAAGTGACTTGCCAGGGTTGCATAGTTAATAAATGTTAAAGGCCTTAGACTAGATTTGAACTCAGGTCCTCCTTATTCCAAAGCTGGTGCTTTAATCCTTGTACTATCTAGGTGCCCCATTCTGCATTCTGTTAAGCACTAGGGATACAAAAAGAAGCAATCTACAATGCTTGCCCTCAAGGGGCTTACAATCTAATGGAGGGAGACAATAAATATATACAAACAAACTATGTACAGAATAAATAGGAGATGGTTAGCAAAGGGAAGACACTGGAATTGAGAGGTGGGGAAGCTTCCTGTAGAAACAAGTTTTTGATTTGGATTTGAAGAAAGCCAGGGGAATCAAGAGGTAGAGCTAAGGACAAGGAATATTTCAAAAATGGGGGACAGTCAAAAAAAATAACTGGAGCTGAGAGATGAGGTATATTGTTCTGGGATAACAGAGGCCAGTATCATTGGACACTTTAGGACAGCTAGGTGCAGTGGATAAAGTGCTGGGACTGGAGTCAAGAAGACCTGAGTTCAAATCCAGTCTCAGACACTTAAAAGCTGTGTGACTCTAGGGAAGTCACTGTATCCTATTTGCCTCAGTTTCCTATCTGTAAAATGATCTGGAGAACGAAATTGAAATCCCCTCCAGTATGTTTGCCAAGAAAACCCCAAATGGGGTCATAAAAGTTGGACATGACTGACATGACTGAGCAACTACAAGGGCCCTTAAGCTCTGACATTGTTTTCTATAAGTTAATTCTATCTTATAAGTCATATGGGTGAGGGATAGTATGGCAAATAAATAGAGAAGCATAGACATGTATTTATAGTGTAAGTATTTAAACTCTTTTGGCAATCCTCTCTGTATGTTTCTATCTATAGATACATCCACACATAAATATCCACATCTATATATATATATATATATACAATTATAGATTCATAGATAGAGTCACATGTGTATATGGAATTCCAAAAGTTTTAGTATAATTTTAGGTTTTTAATGGCTTAAAGACTTTTGGGACATGCTGTATATATGTATGTGCATCTATATGCCTATACATACAACATGTGCATATCACACACAGAGGTAAATCCCAATCAGTGTAAATAATGAGTCTCATAAAATGATCTCATTTGAATTTACATTATATATTTCCATTCGTCTGAAAGCAATATGCATATTTTATATAATTTTAACTTTAAATAATGCATTTATTTTTCAGTCATGTTGGTCTTCATTATCCCATTTAGAGTTTTCTTGGCAAAGATATTGGATAGTTGTTCATTTCCTTCAGCTCATTTTATAGAAGAGGAAACTGAGGCAAACAGGGCTAAATGACTTGTCCAGGGTCCAGCAGAGTTTGAGGTCATATTTTAATTTAGGAAGATTTTTTTTTTCTGTTTCCTATACCTGTACTCCACCCATTAGTCCATGTAGCTGCCTGCAAATTCAAATATATGTAACCATTTCCACAGAATTAATTTTTCACATTAATTAGAAGTTCTCTCTATCTCTGTCTCTTTTTCTGTCTCTGGCTCTGTTTCTTTCTGTCTTTGTCTCTCTGTTTCCATTTCTCTAGGTTTTTTTTTCTCTCTGTATGTCTCTATTTCTGTGTGTCTCTGTCTCTGTCTCTCTCTCCCTACATACATGTACGCACACAAACGAATGCACATAAATATTGATATATATATATATATATCAATATTTATGTGCATTCGTTTTAAATTATATATATATATAAAATATGTGTATAGGTGTATATATGCATATATATTGATACATGTATATATATACATATATGCACATATGTGTATATATACATGAATATAATCATTTATAAAAGTGAAGGAACAATACTTGGAAGTAGCCTCATTTGAATTACTAGCTGCTTTTCTCTCATTGAGACAGGACTACAGTTAGGGTACTTGGTTCAGGAAATTCCCGGATCCTCTCTGGCTCCTTTCACTTAGATCCCTGGCCGGATTCTGATTGCACCTCTTGGGAAGTTCCTTTCTTGTGACTGACTCTGTAAGAGAAAACTTGCATTGAATGTTTTCAAATTTCAGCCAAGACTAAAAGGCCAGCATCCAACCCTGCAATCTTTGAGCGAAAAACCGATGATTAGAGCAAAATCTATTGTCTGCCTAACATCCTTAAAAAAAGATTGAAGAGCTAGAAAAGGGTTCATCTGAGAGCCGTGAAGGCATCTGGAAAGCTTTATTTCATAAGATGGAACATAAAACCTGCTGTCATCTTAAGGCCAGTACTCTAGTAATTGCTTTTTATCACACTAATAAAATAGATCAAATATAAAAGAGTCTCATTAAAAAATAGTGAATTCCTAAAGTAGTCAAAGGACAATGGAAGTAAGCACCATGATGGCTAGTTGACCTAGTCCATCTTTCCTTAAAGCAGCATTTCTTCTTGCTGTTATGTGGCACAGTAGATAGTATACTATAGTCGAATCAGGCAGACCTGAGTTCAAATTCTGCTGCAAGTGCTGTACCATTTTAGGTGAGTCATTTAATTTCTCTCAGCTTATTTCCTCACGTGTCACTTGGTGTAATAAAATTTACCAGTGGAGATTGCTGTATGGATCAAATAAGACATTATATGTAAAGTACTTTATAAAGCATAGAGTATTACATAAATGGTAGCTATTATTATTTTATTCTCCTGTAAAATTTCTCCCCCAAACTCTTCAGAATGCCATAGAAAGAAATGAGGAAACTTAACTTTTCTCAAAGAGACAAATACTTAATTTCTCATAGCAATCACTCAATTTCTGGACCCCTTTCTCCCCTTCTTTCCCTCCTACCCTTCTCACCAATCTAGTTGCTGCATATTTTGTTATAGGAGGTTTTTTCCCCTTCTTAATTTTTATACATCATTTACTAAATTAAATTTCTCTTCCTATTTCCTTTTTCTAATTAAGTCATTTCCCTACTATGCCAGACTAATCCACATTCTGACTCCTCAGTCACTGTTGGAATAATATAGGCACATGAATATTTTATACTTTGAAAGAATGGCACATTTTGTTCAATTGAATAGTAATCTTATGAAATTTAGTACAAAGAAAAGTGGGTATGTGAGGCAGGGTTAGAACAGGGCTGAGAGATAACAGATGGACAGACCCAGTGCTGCACTCGTGTCCATGAAATATTAAAAGAACTAGAGAAAGGCTTCCAGCATGTTGGATAGATTCTCTATAGAGGATTTATGGAAGGACATGAATTTGGGGAAATCATGCAAAGCTTTTAATGACCCTAAGCTTTTTTCCTTGAAACAAAGGCATATTCTTTTAACACCAATATTCCTGAAGTGATGTTCTCTGGCTGTCTAGCATGGAATAACAATGTCTGAAGATTTCAAGCTGCAGTCATCCAAAGAGAGGAAAAGGATGAGTATGAACAAGCTGCAGCATATTAACAAGGAAAAGTTAGCAAGGGAGAAAGTAGAAATCTGGAGAGGGTGGGCTGGCCATCTAAGCAGTTAGGTGCTGTAAAAGATAGAATGTTGCAAGATTATGTGATGATCTACTATGATAGACTTAGCTCTTCTCAGCAATGTAGTGATCCAAGATAATTCCAATAGTCTTTGGAGGGAAAATGCCATCTGCATCCAGAGAAAGATCTATGAAGCCTGAATGTGAATCAAAGCATGGTATTTTCAGTTTTTTTTATTTGTTTGCTTTTTCTTTCTCCTGATTTTTTCCCTTTTGTTCTGACTTTTCTTTCTTAATATGATTAATACAGAAATATGTTTAACATGATTATACATGTATAACCCACATCAGAATGCTTGCTATCTTGAGGAGAGGAGAGGGGGAAAAATGGAAGGAGAAGTCAAAATCTTACAAAAATGAATTAGAAACTATCTGTATATGTAATTGGAAAAATAAAATACTATTGAGCAAGGGAAAAAAAAAGACTCTTAGTCTGGGAGCCAGGAAGATCTGACTTCAAATATAGCCTCAGACACTTACTCACTTAACTTTTTGATAACTTAGTTATAAATTTCCTCATTTATAAAATTTCAATAATAACAGCACCAACCTTCCAGGATTGTTTCAAGGATCAAATGAGATAATATTTATAAAGCACCATGCAAATCTTGAAGTACTATGTAAGTACAATTATTATTTAATGCCAACAAGATGAGATAACCAATGGATAGTCTATGTGTACTAATGGTATCCAAGCAATATCAATAGCTTTAGCTGAATATTCCTCAGCACACTAGATGAACGCAGTAGATGAATCCCATTGGGCTATTTACACAGAATTATGTAGTTGCATAAGATGAGGATGTATGAACAGGTTGGAGGAAATACTCCTCTTGATGAACTCATAGATGCATAAAAAATATTTAAAGACAGAAAAGAATGGCACAAGATGAAAAGCATGGGTCTGCAAAAGTAGAAAGAGTGGCCACAATGATGAGCTCACAGGGCCAGTGAACATCCAGATTTCTGCCAAGTATGTTTAGAGAACTAAGAATTTCATAACTGAATGTTCATCTCCAGTAATACTTTGTAGCTTATGGAAATTATATTGAAAATCCTTGCATTGTGTCTGTTTTATATGATCATGGAATCAGTATCAATATGCCTGTTTCTACTAGGTATTGATCTCCAGGGATTTTTCGAGTGAAACTAATAAGAAAGACATTGTGGGCCTAGTGAAAGGGAAGCAAAAAAATTATTTGTGGATGAAAGCCAGCTGATCTGGAGAATTGCATCTGAGAGGTCGATTGGCTCTTGGTAAAGTCTAGCACTACTTGCAGAAAAGACAACTTCTGTTCTCATTAACCCTTACTAGTAGGAAAGAAGTGCTACTTTCATTCTGAAATACTATACATACTCAATTCGTCCATGGTATATAAAAACAGACATGTTTTCTGTAGAGATCTGGCATAAAAGCCTTGGCTTTCAAGATAAAAGCAAGCATACTGAAGTTGAAACAAGCTATGCTGTCATTTTTACTTTCCTTTGAAATCTTGCCTTGTAGTCCAATAAACTCTGGGAGCAACAATATATTTATCATAGATTTCTGGTAGAGACCAGATTGTTTGAATTGAAAACTTTTTCCTTGTAAGATTTGAGACCTTAATTGTTTCCTGAAAACTATGACTTTGGTGATTCTTCTTACCAGAGTAATCAATTATGTAAATCATAGTCTGAGACCCCACTTTACTGCAATTTTCTTTACAATAGACTATGGTTCAGTAAACTATGGTGTATAGGTCAAATCCAGTCCAATGCCTATTTTCATAAGTCTGTGAGCAAAGAAACCATCATTGAAACCATTTTTAAACTACTTTTTTATAGGCTTATAAAAAGAAGTGGCCAGTAGAATTTGGTTCATTGAATCATGATTTAGTGATCCATGGTAGACCATACCAAGAGCTATAAGTTGAAAATATCTAATTAAATTGTAAATCCATATGAGATAGAAACAAGTATCAGAAATCTTCTTCCTCATACACAAAAAGCTATAATTGCCTCTCCAGAGGTAGAAATTTGTAAAGAAGTAGAAAAATTATCCTTCAATACATTTCTTCATCTCTCAGAATGCTTTCAGTAGCCAGCATAGAAATATATTGTAGCCCAGTTGGACTGCATTTGCTTCAATTCCAAATCTGGGCTGTCAGCTCCTTCCATATGGTATAAAATTTCTGAGTCCCCATCTTCTGAATTCTCTAGAAATAAAGGTACCAAATATAGGTGGAAGCATCAGTATCCTTTGCACACTGGATTATAATCCACAATATCAGACTGATCTAGTTCAGTTCTATATCAGTGAGGGTTCAAGAATGTAACAGGACTCAATGATTCCCTCTGTCTTCCTATGTGCTTTCTCCTATGTTTTCTTCTAAATTCAGATCTACTATGACATCACCCCAGTATGCAGGCATAAGGTTTGGTTGGAGTGTAATTATCTAGCATTTCCTCTAATGAATATCAGCTCTCTGGCTTCTTCTGTTCCATGTTCTTGAAGTCAGGCAGTCTTTCTTCCATTGAGGTTAACCCAATATACTTTTATTACACACTAACATGTTAAGAAAGAGATTGAGTACGATATCACTGACTTTTGATATGATGATTCTATTCCTAATTAGAGATATTAGCTCTGTCAGTTATATGAAAGGGCTATCCAGAATATTACTTAACATTTCCTTGGTACCAGTTTGACATGTTTCTTCCTTTTATTTATGGCATGAGTCTACAATGGGAGAAGAGGGATGAAACAAACAAACAAATAAATAAGTAGATATGTATACATATGAATGTATGAATACATACATATGAATATATATATATGTCTATTAATTCACTTTTGATATGTCACAACCACAGCCACTTCTACACATAGCATAGTTAGAAAGAAGAGGCTATTTTTTTTCACTTAACCACATCATCTCCTAGAATTACCCTCCTATATATTTCTTCCATTTCATAGCCAAACAGAAAAAAATGTTTATGCTCAGTGCTTCTCCCTCCACATCTACTTGTTTCTCAACTTTTTGAAATCTGGCTTTCAATATTCCTACTCTACTGAAATTGCTCTTTCCAAAATCATTGGTGATCTCATTAATACTAAATCCAATGACCTTTTCTCAATCTTCATTCTTTTCCACTTTTCTGAGGCATTTAATATTTGTGATCTTTTTTCCTGAAAAATCTCTCTTTTCTTAGCTGACATGACATGTTCTCCTTTAGTTCTAGTTGTTTTCCTTTCCTTTACTATATTGTCTCTTTCTCTCTAAGTACAGGTATATTTCTCTCCATATACTCTCTTAGTAATCTCATCAATTCCCATGGATTCAACTATCTTTTCTATTTGGATGACTTCCAGCCAGCCTTTATCGTCCTCTCAATATAATCAGTTGCATGATAGATATTCCCACTTGATGTCCACTGGCATTGCAAACTTATTGTGTTCAAAAGAGAATTGATTATGTCCCCTCTTTCTTCCTCCAAACTTTCTTGATGAAAGACTCATCCTGGTCTGTAACTTTGGAGCCATCCTTCTCTTATTTCTCTTCATCAGTCCATAGTCCATAGTTTCTTTGGCAATAACAAATCTTATAATTATTCCTTTCCCTTGCTTGCATAGCCCCCGTTTTACCATCTCTTTCCTGAACTTCTTTTAATTAGCCTATCTTTTTTTAAAAAAATCCTTCTTTCATGTAACTGCCAAAAATAATCTTCCTAAGATACAGATCTGATAAACTTTTTTTCTTTTTACCAATCCAAGTCATGGCTTCTGATTGGAATATCCTGGCTCTTCTATCTTTTGTGTCTCAGTGCTCTTTTACTTCAGGGGTTAACTCATGTGCCAGCTCCTCTTCAAAGCCTTCTCTGATCCAAGCATTACTCTCTTAGATATTATAGTTCTCTCCTACCTCAGATCATCATGGTTTGTGTCAAGCTAGTAATTCTTGTTCAATCTGGTAGATGATAGGATCATAGATATAGAAATAAAGGTCTCTAAAGCCAACTTCTTAATTTTACAGATGAGGAAACTGAGACAAATAGAATTTAAGTGATTTATCCAAAGATAATAAGCTAAATCCCTGAGGCAGGAATTAACTTTAGCTCTTCCTGACTCCAAATTTAGCATGCTTTCCTTTGAGTATAAGCTTATAGGGAAAGCTTTGTTTTAGAATACCTCATACCTGGCTATGTATGTGCTAAATAAATGTTGAAACAAATTGATCTATCTTAAAAGGAACTAAAGCAACTTGACCAAGGTCACACAGCTTATTGTTAGTGCTAATTATTGTCAGATCTGTTGGTTAGAATATGGGTCTCTTGATTACTAAGTCAGTGTTATGTACAATATATCATACTGCAACTACCCTATGCCTTGAATGGAAACAATAACAATAACTATAACAATAATAGCAACAAATCAATGCTGATATTAAAGTATGTTCCTGCACATATGGACTTAGGTATAAAGATATACCTGCTTCTTCATAGCTCAGAAATATGTGCTGAAAAATGTGATTATCTTAGCTTCTCTAAGTAGTATATTTCAATGATTCTTATGTGATGAATTGTACTTGAACATATAGCCAGAAAAGGGACAAAAAAGACTAAAAATAAGATATGACTCTATAACAAATGAAATTTTGTGGTGTTGACACAATCCTGTTTAACCCTACTAAAATTTCTAAACCGAATTTCAATGATTGAGCCAAGGTTCAAATGTGGGAGATGCCCCATGCTTTCTCTAAGAGGAATTTTTATTTAAGCCTGCAGCCATAAAAACAGGATGATGCAGCTAATTAATCCTGCGGAAGCTTTTTTCAATTTGGCCAATTAAAAACATACTCCCTGATACCTAGCAAAATTCAATGTCATTTAAAAAAATCTATTATAAGGTACAATCTGTTCCTAGTTAAATTGTCTTGTATGGGAGTGCTTTATGAGAGACAGCTTCCAGATCAGAACAAAGATGAACAGCGGATGTCTATAATGTATGGCAGACTGTTATCTCTTTGGCACATCTGATTTTGCATCCGTAATATGTAATGTTGTATCATTTTATTTATGAAATGAAGCCTACCACTTTGCCCCACAGATGATGAGATTAGTTTAAAATTTTGATTTTAAAAACAGACCCCACTGAATAAAACTGGCTCCTAATCAAAACACAGCTATAAGGCTATGGATTTTTGTTTTGCAGTTTCCAGTCAGTTACATGAGTGCTTAGTATATCGTGATTGATTGATCTATTGATGGATTGAGTATTTCTCTCAAAAAATGATCCTTTTGAAGTAGTATTATATATTTCTTACTTCTAGACTGTAGGAATTAGGAAATTGCCATTCAGATTAGATTGGATGTACAAAGGGTAAGAGAGTCCAAACATTTTGTTCAACACATCCCCTCTCCCTTTACCCCCCCCAACTACTTCAAGCGATGCCAAAATTGGAAGATAAAGCTGAATATAAAATTGGCTAATTAAAATGACTCATTAAATATGATAACCAGTCAAGACAGAGTCCTGTCTTGGGAAAGCTCCCAGTAGAGAGGTAGAGAAACAAACAAAGGTGGAATAATTTGAGGAGTATGAGTGAGTGAGAGAGAGAGAGAAAGAGAGAGAGAGAGAGAGAGAGAGAGAGAGAGAGAGAGAGAGAGAGAGAGAGAGAGAGAGAGAGAGAAAGGGAGGGAGGGAGGAGGGGAAGGAGGAAAGAAGGAAGGAAGAGAGGGAGAGAAGATATAGGAAGTCTGATGCATTCAAGATCGAAGAGAAAGAATTGCTGGGACACAATGAGAGTGGCATACTTGATGAGTCATGTCACAGAGTCAGCTCAGATAGCTCTGAAATGGATTAGCAATAGTTATGAGAGAATTGAGAAGATAAATAATAATGTCTAGCTTTTATATGGCACTTTAGGGTTAATAAAGCAATTTACAAATACAATTTATACCTGAGAGATAGATGCTATTATCCCAATTTTATAAATGAGGAACCTGAAATAGAAAGAACTTAAATGATTTACCTTGCTTAAGTGGGTCACACAGTAATTACTTGAATTTGGATTTGAATGTGAGACTTAACTTCACTTCTCAAACTTTATTCATTGTGGCATCTAACTGCCTCTTATCTCATGAGTGCTTCTGTTTTTACCAAATTCATATGCATCCTAAGTCTATGCCCTTGTCCCAGATTTAGAGTTCATCTATATTAGTATCTGAAAATTAGCCCTGGAAAATATGTGAGTCCAGAATGAATATTTATTTGCTCATTGAACTGGTGGAGTTGTGGGAACGGACAGAAACATACAAAAACAAAAGCTGGGCATTTCCTAGAATTCCTAGGTCATGGTCACTTTTGTACCATCTGAGGGACTTCCAAGGGATGGAAGAAAACAGAGAGCTCATGACTGCTTAGTAGATGTTTTATTAGTATGCATTGCTTTCTTGTTAACTAAGTATTGTTTATTTGCATAATGATTCTAGGTTGAGGGAAAGCCAACTGTCTGAAGGATCCAACTAATCGTGTCTGTCATTGTGGATAGTCAACTCTATTATACTGAGGCCATATGACTAAGATTTACTAAAATATCTCTAAATTCACAAAGGCAGGATTTAACTTCTAGTACTCTAAGCTAATTTTGATTGAGTAAATGTATAAATCATCATTAACTCCTAAATGCTAATATTAACTCATTAACAATAAATCAGGGTTACATAAAGAGGTATAGAATGAGTGTGACTCCTTCAAAATTGTAAAGAACGAGGTAATCCTTACCACTGCCGTGTCCCAGAGGATATATTCAAAACACCATTGTGAAGATGGGACTCCTTAGGACAAAGATTATTTTCTTATTTTATTTTTTCTAATCAATTTTTAAAGTATTGAACTTTTTCATGTAAAAATATTGATATTTTTGTTTTTAAGTCATAATTCTTTGGGAATATTTTCTACCACTCCATACTTTTGAGTCTTTCATTATAATAAAGAAGGGGGGGGATGGTTACACAAAACTAATTCATGCATCAAATGTATTTGACATCCCATGTGGAGTCAGAGAAATTTGATCACTACAATTACAAAATATTAATTTTCACTTTATATTTTTTATTTACATTGTCATCCTTATGTTTTGACTTGCCTTGTTTATGTTTATTTCTTTTCTACGAGTCTTCCTAATTTTCTCTGACCCCTTTATTTTCATCATTCTTTATGGTAAAATTAACTACTATATATAAATATATGTGTATGCATGTGTATTATATACACATATGTGCCTTATTTATATATACATACATACATACATACACATGTGTGTATAATTTTAAACATTTTTTTTCATAAATGCCCATTTTGTTCCAAGTTTTTAGTACCACAAAACTGCTACCATGAATGTTTTGGTATTTAGGGGACTCAGTTTTCTGTCCTTGGGCTCTCTTAGTTAAGAGGTGTGTACATTATAATAACTTTTTTGGGGGTATAATTTCAAATTATAGTCCAGAAGAGTTGGACAACTCATGGCACCAGCAACAGCGTATTGGTCTAAATGTCTTCCTATAGCTACTCTAACATTGATTACTTCTGTCTTTTATAATTTTTGCTAATCCAATGGGTGTAAAATGAAACCACAGGGTTGTTTTGGCTTGCTACTATTTTTAACTTAAAATTTTTTTGAGAAGCATTTGCCCATGCAGGCAATTGCTTTTTTTCTGAGATATTTGTTTAAATATTTGTACTTCTTGGGAATAGGTACTATGGGATGCCTTTTCCCTCCCTACTCCAGTCTTTTTGACTATCAATTCTCATTCTATGCCAAAAGGCCTAGAACAATTTTCCTGCCAATTCTTTTCACTTTTTGACTTCTGGTGAGTTGTTGATACCCCATCTGAAGTCTCTTGAGAGATAATGTCCTTATTCCATTCTGACCCTTGGGCTCAGATTCTTCTTTCCAATGGTTATGATATACACCTATCAATATTTCTTTTCTTTATGACTCAAGCACAGATGAGCAGAGAGTCACAAACTATAGTCCTTCTGATAAGATCATAGATCCCTAAACTGTATAACCATGTAACTTGCTGCCCCCTATCTCAATAGATTTATATTCTGTCCTGCTGCCATATTCTCTAAGGAATTATCATATTGCTTAATAATTATCCTTAAGAACCTCTGGAACTTGCCACCTACCTGCCCTGCTGTTTGACCCTAAGAACCACTGAGCTTTTTTGAATGCCCAATTGCTAAACCATTTCATATGTGCTGACTTCCCTAATTAAGATGTCAACTTATTGAGAGCAGAGATTGTATTACTTTTCTATTTTTATCCTTTTAATCCTTGGTGGTTAGTGCCATATTTAAAACATACTAGGTAATTAATGATATTTTACATATTTTTTTATTTCCCCATATAATCAGTGTTCCAAAAATGTTAGCTATATAGCATAGATAGATAGATATAGATATGAACAGAGAGCTATTTAATAGCTATATAGTATATATTGTAATAGCCTTATATTTTGTATAATATATACATATATAATACACACACATAAAATTATACATTAATATATATTATTATACAATATACAATAATATAATACATAGATATTTTATACAAAGGTTTTTTGAATAATCAACAGGTATTTTTCTTATCCAAGTTATACTGATATTATTAATAAAAACATTTCTCAATTTAATGTAATTAGAATGATGATGATGATCATGATTATTATCTTTTCTATCTCCTTTTTAGCTAAGAATATATTCACAAATCATTGTGAGAAGTACAACCTTATGTTTTCTCTGCTTTCATTTATGATACAATCTTTTATATTTAGGTTGTGTGTTCATTTGCAACTTATATATTGTATATGATGCTGACCTAACAAGTATTTTCTAGTTTTCTCGATAATTATTGAATAGAGAATCCTTTTCAGTACTCTGCAGAATATTTAAATCAAAAATTGAACCATATAACTTTTTGTTTATTTGTTTCTGATCATTCCTTATTATGTCTGTTCCATTGATTTGCTTTACTTTTTTTAACCAATAGAAAATAACTTAAGGATGATTACTTTAAATTAATTTTTTATAGACTCTAACACCTTTTCTTTTTACACTTCCCTATTTCCCTTGAGATTTTAGGTATTTTCTTTTTCAAAATGAATTTAGCTATTACTCTTTCCAACTCTACGACTAAGACTATAAGCTGGTACAGGACTAAATTCATAAATTAATTTAGGTTATATAATCATTTTTTATTATAGTTGCATGATGAAATCATTAGATTAGACCTCCAGTTGTTTAAGGTTTTCTGTATTTCTATAAAGAGTTTTTAATTGCATGATTTAGATGTCTTCACTATATCTTGGTAGATTGATTTGCAAATATAAGCATTTAAATTTTATATTTTTGAAATTTGCTTTTATGTAATTTTTCTTGGATTTTGTTATTGTCATATAGAAAATATGGTCATTTTTGTAGTTATATGTGTGTATATGATCACTGTAACTATTAATTGTCTCAATAGTTTTCCCCTGCTCCTTGGGAATTTCCTAGGTAAACTATCCCATTATCTGCAAATAAGAATACTTTTCTTTACCTCTTTTTTTTTTTTTTTTTTTTTGCTGAAGTTTCTATCTTTAATTTCTTTCTCTTAAATTATGGCTATTATTATAATTTCTAGAACTATATTAAATAACAGCAGAAAAGGTGACTTCCTTTCTCTTGTCCTATATTCATTGGGAGATCTTTTAGAGTATATATTTTTTGGTGATATACATATATATATATATACATATAAAAATGCCTTTCTAATATTATTTTTAGCATAAATGACACATATACATATGAGAAATAACATGGTATAGAAAATAGAAAGTTGGACTTCAGATCAGGATGATCTGAATTCATGTCCTATCTCTAATACACTGCTTGTATGACCCTGGAAATGTCACCTAACTTTTCAGGGTTCCTAGGCCTATAATTCTTTATATGAGATAATTTAAGTGGAATATTATAGATTTCTATAATTATGATATTATATTCAAAAGGGAATAGACTGGTCTTGGTTGACCAGGGAAAGCAGGACAAAGAGGAATAAGTGAAAGTTGTAAAGATGACAATTTAGGCTTGAGGTAAGTAATACTTTCTTGAAAATTTAAAATATTTAAAATGGAATAGATTATTTTATAATGCAGTAGCTTCTTGCTCAAAGAAAAACCTGTTCATTTTATTTTGGAGAGGATTCATTTTTAGGTACATTTAGGACTACCTCTGAATTCTCTTTAAATTCTTAGAATTTTGAGATTCTGCAATTTCTATTTCTTTATCTTTTCATTCTTTCTTTGCTAAAGTACCTAAAACTTCCTTAATCAAAATATGCAATTAATAAATACAATTTAATTTACTCACTTAGTTATTCCTTCAACATGTTTCATTACAATCCACATTGTCAAAAAAAGTATCTAAACATCAATGTATATGAAACACTTTGCAAATCTTAAAGTAGCATATAAGTACAATTTTCATTATTATTTTTAACAATAGTAAAGATGTGCCTAAGGAAACTTTTGTACATACAATGAAAGAAAGTGTCATGTAATAAATAGATCTTTGGCCTTAGAGTCAGAAAAATCCAGGTTAAGGTACAACTTTGGTTGTATACTAGTTGGATGGGCAAGTTGTTTAATCTCTTAAGGCCCTCAGACAACTCTAAAAACCACAAATTATTGAGGACAAACCAATCTTCATTAGCAAAAAGAATTCTTCACTGGGAGAGCTCTCCATACTTATAAAATTACCAGTCTTATGGAAAAAAAATTCATTGAATCATTTTTGGAAAATTATTATATGTAGTTTCAACAAGAGATCTTCTCTGATTTCTCATTGTAGTATTGATGTAGTGTTGAAGCCTTTTTGAAAGCTTATACCGTATACCAGCTCTAACAGATCCTAATAAGCTAGAACAACTTCAAGTATTGAGTGGAGAGATGACAAGCTATATACCCATTGCCAACGGTCAAAACTAGCTAAAACCTTTCACTTGAGTTGGTCTTAAGAGGATGGCTGGGGGTAATGGGACAGTGTTGTGAAGAAGATTTCCTGTGAGAGTAGAGCCATAAGCTGCGTTTGGGAAGGGATACATAAGCACCCTGAAGAAATCACAGATTCTTGATAATGAAGTGTTATGTGTGTAAAACACTGGAATAAAGTCTGTGAAGGACAAAAAGAAATATATTGCCTTTCGGGAGTGTACAAGACATACATACACAGAGATAGTCAAAAAATGATTTGTTAAAGGTCTATATTACAACAGTTGTCATTTAAATCACTAGATGACATTGATAGTCACTAGGCTGCTCTTGTTTGGCTAAAAGTAGTTACAGTTATGCGATCAGCAAGATGGCAGAATAATTTATTTTCCTCAAAATTCACCAATTCTCCTAAAGGGAAATATATAACAGATTTATAATTAAAGCTAAGTTCTAATGATAAAAATACAGAAACATAAGGCAAAAGCTTCATGTAATAAGACCAGAGAAGTTAAACAGTTTGAGCTTCTGTGTAGTGTTCTCTCTAAAACATAATGTTCTCTTGTTGGGTTTTCTTGGAGTCTCTGGAAGCAGCCTTGGTTTCAGTTCAGTAATCACCACAAGTGTAGCCAGGTATTAAAGTCCAAATCCTTTATTGTCTCCTTCAAAGTCTTGTCTCCTTCACTTGGGGCTTGGCTAGTTTTCTGGAGGCCTTCTGGAGTCTTGGTTTCAGTGGAGAAGTGAAGGAGTAGAGCCTGCCACCAAGGTGGTGTGAGATGGGATGAATCTGTCTAAGTCCAAAGGCTTGTGCTCCAGCCTTCAACCTCCAGCCTTCTGTCCGTTTATCTCTGAATCTCCCTGGCTGAGGCTTCTAGCTTATAAGCTCTACACCGAGTACAAACCAATCATTATATCACTAGGAAACCATTACTTGTTGTAAGATTAAATCAATGCTAAACTAGATTTAACCATTATCTCCTCAATTCCACTTAATACCTTGTTTCAAGTTCTGGCCCATAACATCTTCTTGTAGGATTAAATCAACCATACTGAACCATACTAAATTAGATAACTATTTTCTCTTTCAATTCCACTGACTTAGTACCTTATAAGAATCATTTGTTTCAAGTTCAGAGTTCTGGCCCATAACACTTCTGCTCACCAACATCATCCCCTGTGTTGGATACAATTAGTACAACCAACCTCATAAGCTTGTGTTTCAAGATCCAGCTATAGGAAATCTTGCCATTTTCTCCATAACACTCATTTAGTCTAACACCTTCCTATCCCTATAATAAAGCAGCAAACATTGAATCTATGCAAACATACAAACAAAAGGAAAAATAATGGATGTGGAGGAACATGGCAGGGCAGAGATGGTCAGAGAGAAAGTGACTTCTATAATGAAAGGGGACTAGATACCTAGTTGGGAGGTCATTTCTCTCCCCAAGGGTTTTACTCTGCACTGGGAACATGCTAGATCCTTTTGTCTTGCAATATGAAGAGAAAACGGCTTCCCAGTCTAGAGTTTTCTTCAAATGAGAACATTCCACATCAATGAAAGGGGAAGAACCAAATATTAAGGCAGAAAGCTAAAGGTGAACTACTGTGAATACAGAAAAAAAAAAAGTAAAAAAATACTAAAAGAAAAAAAGTGAGGTATAAGCCCTAGTGTTTTAGTAGATAAGCCTGTACTATTACTAATAAGAACAGAAGGAAAATAAGTAAATATATATATATATATATATTTTATATATAATTTTATATATAATATATTTAATATATATATTCTTTAAAGAGACATGATCCATTGAATTAAGTTATATTCTGAAGGAAAATGAACTCTAAATTCCCTCAACTGACTGAGCCTAAAGAGATTGAGAAGATCTTCATTCAAATCTCTTTAAGTAACTTTGAATAAGTCATTTAAACCATAATTCCTTTAACTGATCCTCTTATGGCATAAACTCAAGCCTTTTATTCTACTAGATACACTTCTTTTTAGATTCTCTAGCTTATTAATGTCACTAATGAAATATGTGTAGTCCTGAAGGACAATACTGATAATTTGATTTAACCAGTAGAGAATATAGCACTTGTATCACCTTATTCCTTATTCTTGGGCGCTATTATTCTCTAATGCAACCATTATTCATTCTTTTTTTTTTTTTTTTTTTTTTTTTAAAGCTAGACAATTGGGGTTAAGTGACTTGCCCAGGATCACACAGTTAATAAATGTCAAATGTATCAGCCTGAATTTGAACTCAGGTTCTCCTGACTACAGAACTAGTGTTTTATCCACTGCATTTTTTCTTTTACATGTAATAAGAAAAAATGGTAATAGCCAACATTAATATAGTGCTTATTATGTGGTTAGATGTTATGCTAAGCACTTAACAATTACCATCTCATTTGATTTTCACAACAATCTTAGGATGTAGTCACTATTATTATTATTATTATTCCTATTTTACAGATGAGAAAACTGAAGTAAACAACAGTTAAGTGACTTGTCCAGTTTCACACAGTTAGTAATGTCTGAAGCTAGGTCTTCCTAACTTCAGGCCTTTCTGGAATCACATTGTTGACTCTTATTAAACTAAAACCCGAGATATTTTTCATGCAAATTGCTATCTAGTCATATCTCTCTATCCTCTACTTCTGAAATTTATTTTTTAAAGCCAGTGTTTCTTTTATATTTCATCATATTAGATTTGGTTTAATGTACTATCCTGGAAAGATTCTTTCATCAGTAGTGTTAGTTTCCTACTGGGCTTTATGTTAGGTGGAAATTTTATTTACATAGAAACTGGTTAAGTAACTTTCTGGATACAGTGAACTTCTCTTAGGGAACAAACTTTTTTACTTTCTATCATTCGTTTTGTTTTTTTTTTTTTTAATGCTCTAAATTGTTCCTCTTCACATTCCAAATCCTTAGGAAGACAATTTGTGTGCTACCAAATCATTTTACCTTGATCAATATTTACTAAATTGGCAGAGTATGGGCACCAACAAGCTAGAAAGATCAGTTTCTTGTGTTTACTGTCTGGCTGGATAATTAATATTGCTATTTGTACAGGTTTGTGTTATTTCCTTGTGAGTCACAAATGTTCGCTTTCCAGAAAGTGGTGTAATCTTACCAGAGCATATAAACTATATTTCTTTATCTAGATTGTATTTCATCATCTCATGCAGAGGACACCAGGTGAAATGGGTCATTCTTTATATCTTTAAAAGTATTTTCAAAAAGATAAATAAAATGATACTTTTCTGAGTTTATTGGCCAGCCATTGGCAAAACAATCATATTTTGGGTATATAACTGATCGGTTTTTTAGACTTTTAGTTGTTTTTCATAATCTTTGTTAAAATTAATTGAAAAAAGTTCAGATTCTTGGTTTTATATTATAAATGTGAGTAGTAGGTTTATTATTATATTATTATTATTATTATTTTTTGCTGCAAAGTGACCAGGATACAAGCAATTAAAGGCAAGCTTATGAGAATTAGAAAATCTGGAATCATGAATTGATATTGTTTTTGACTTTCTCACTCATCTAATTTAACATAATTCTCAACTTTGACATTGAACAAAATATGTAAGCTACAATAAAGAGGGGAGAAAAATCTCTCATATCCATTAATTAGGTCTTAGCTCTTTACTTGCTCCTGACTCTGTGCCTAGTTATTTCTCAATTTCAACTCTAGTTGCTCAAGAATTTATTTTTCATCTTGACTTTGTTTTCAATCTCAGCACAAGTTTGTATTCCTAGGAAGTGACAAGATTTTTTCAAGTGTTACCTTGTATTTTTTCTGACCCTTTTTTCAGTCTCATATCACAGAATCACAAAATCATGGAATTTCAAAATTGAAAGAAATCGTAAACATTATCTGGGGAAACTAGGTTGAATAGTATTGAGTCAAGAAGATATGTTCCTGAGTTCAAATCTGGCCTCAGACCTTTACTAGCTGTGTGAACCTGGCCAAGTCACTTAATTTTGCCTTAGTTACTCCATCTATAAAATGAACTGGAGAAGGAAATGCTATACTGCTTGAATATATTTGCCAAGAAATGACATTACAAAGAGTAAAATATGACTGAAAAAAATGACTGAACAACAACAGAGATTATCTACTCCCACCTGTTACATGAATAACACCAACATCAAGTGGTCCTTGAGTCTTTGCAGAAGACTTCTAGTGATGGTGAAATTACGACTGTTGGGGGCATTCTGAATTCTGGAGTTGTTTTGTCTCTAGTCTTTTTCTTAGATTGAACCAAAATCTACATTTTGGCAGCTTTCCTTTTTTCCTTCTCGCAGGTCTAATTCTTTAGAATTTAGGAGTCCTTTCTTTAGTATATTAAAAAGTTAGACATAATTCCTTAATAATGAATGAATAACCTGTTATAAACCCCAGCTGATCTCTCTGACTCAAGTATCTCCCCATGCTAATTCATCCTCCTCTCAGCTGCTCAATTCATCTTCCTAAAGTATAAATCTGTCCCTGTCACTCTACACCCCCCTTCCCATTCAATAAACTCTAGTGGTTCCCTATTATTTCCAGGATTAAATATAAAATCCTCTGTTTGGCCTAAAACCTCTTCAAAAATTGGCTCCTTCCTATGTTTTCAATCTTTTTATACTTTACTCAGCTCTATAATGTAGTGATATTGTTCTTGTTGTTCCACTTGGAAGACATTTTTATCTTTTGATTTAGCCTTTTCACTAGTTGTTCCCCATGCCTGGAATTCTCTGCCTCCTAATTTTTATCTGGTATTTTTGATTTCCTTCAAGTCCTAGCTAAAATCCCTACTTCAACAAAAAGACTTCCTGGTTTCCTATATTGTTGGTGTCTTACCTCTGTTGATTATTTCCATTTTTTTCTTATATGTCTTGTTTTATCATCATCATCATCATCATCATCATCATCATCATAATGCTTGCTTTGTACTAGGCATTTTGCTAAGCACTTTACAATTATTATTTCATTTGGATCCTCAAACAATCCTGGAAGGGAGGGGTAACATAATTATTTGCCTGTTGTGTAGCTCATTAGTCTATGTACTACCTGAAAGAAAATACTTTTTTTGGGGGGGGGTATCTTCAGAAATTAGCAAGTGCTTGGTAAATTTCTACAGGCACTTAATAATTGCTTATCACCTCTAGCAGCAGCAAAGAGAGACAGTCCAGACCTATTCAGGATATGTCTGTGCTGAAATCCTCATATCCTGCTTTCTTCCCGTGTTTTTCTATATTATTTTATATAGTGAATTCACACTTTCAGGGCCAGATTTTCCAGTAGCCAACAGTGGGATTTACTCCCTAATAAAAACTCTTTCTATCACCTCATTTTGGAATTTGGATTCTCAAAATGACTGGTGATGACCTGTATTAGCTGGAAATTTTCCCACTGTAAATAAACTTATTCACATAGTATAATTTAGGGGTTCATTATCTTGCAGGCTTGGCTCAGTTCTGCTTCTTAGGAAGCACTGCCTCTATCCTGGGGGGGAAATTCCATTCCTTGGCAAAATGGAGTGTAGTCCTAAAAGCACTTAATTCCCACACAGTGAACAACTGACTGGGCTGAGACCAAATGGGCATAGAACTTTTCAGTGAGGGCTCACAGAAACAATTAGGCTCAAACCATAAGGATTAGAAAGATATTGAAGATTACTGATGTAGGGTCAAAATAAGAAAATCAGACAGTGACAATGGAGAAGAGGTAGTAGGGGCTGGTCAGTATACTTTAAAAAATTAGAAACTAATTACCTATTTTAAGACAGAAGATATTTTGGGAATCAGTGAATCCAATCATCTCATTTTACAGATGAGAAAACTTAGATCAAGACAGGTTAAGTGAATTTCCTAGTCATACAAGACTAAATAGCAGAACTGAAATTCAAACACAGGCCTTCTGATTTCATATAGAATATTCTTTTGTTTTCAAATTAAATGAATTTAGTTTTTGTTACATTTTAAATTCTAAACTGTCTCTCTCCCTCCCTCCCCACCCTATACTAGAGAATACCTCCATTTCACACACACACACACACACACACACACACACACACACACACACACAGAGTTCATACTTCTATTTATCAGTATTTCTGGAGGTGGGCGGGGCCTTTGCAGTCAGATTAGTTTAGTCTTTCACAGACACTCTTGGAATAATATTGCTGTTATTATATCCACTGTTCCCTTGGTTCTGCTCATCCCATTCTTTGTCATTTCATATGTCTTTCCATGTCTTTCTAAATGCAACCTGCTTATCATTTCTTACAGCACAGTACTATTCCATCACAATCATATACCACAACTTGTGTAACCATTTCCCAATTGATAGGCATTCCCTGAATTTCCAGTTCTTTGTCACCACAAAGAGAATATTTTGGAACATAGATGCTCTTTTCCTTTTTTCCCTGAACATGTAGGGAAACGAACCTAACATTTCTGGGTCAAAAGTCAATTTTGTCTAATTCTTTGTGACACCAATTGTTTTTTTTTCCCTTTTGGACAAAGATAGTTTGCCATTTCATTCGCCAGCTCAGTTTTCAGATGAGGAACTGAGGCAAACAGGGTTAAATAATTTGCCAGCTAGTAAGTGTCTGAAACCTTTGAACTCATAAATATTAGTCTCATGACTTTAAGCCTAGTACTTTATCCACTGGTACCATTTATGCTTTCCAGAATATGCTTTCCAATCAACTTCACTGTTCAATTCCAATGGAGTTGAGTTTTTCTAATCTAATTTCTACTATCTCTAATAGTACATTAGCACTATTTTTTTTAAAAAAAGTATATCCATAAGCTAATAAAAATTTTAAAACTTATCAGGTAAGTTGCTAGGGATTTTATGATTGCATTTCCTTGGTATGAATCAAACTGGTTTTATGATGTTCAAAACACAAGTTATAAGAGATTTATGTTTAAATTAAAAGGATATATGGTGATGGGGACTGGAGATATTCTTTTCTGTGTTATTATTATTATTCTGAACTTGAGAAATACAACAAAGATAAATATTTCTATTCACAAAGAAGAATGGAAAAATAGTATTGTATATAAAACTGTGAATCTCAATATGTACAGCTCAATTTTTATTTGTTTGTAAAATGTATATATTACATCCAACATGCTAGTTCCATATGTATCTTTTGAATATTCACTGTTTGAGAGGCTTTTACCAAAATAGAGGCTTACAAGAAAAAAAAATGTTCAAGAGATCTAAACATTGGAATTAGCATATATGTTCTTTGCAAATGAGCCTGCCAATGAAAAATAAAAGTTTAGTTAACTTATTAGACAATTTCTTTCACATATATTGTCTTGAATGGAGATCAGAGCTAAGAATGTTATATCATTTTTTTTAGGACGTGTTAAGTGTCTAAGACCAGATTTGAACTCAGGTCCTCCTGACTTTAGGACTGATGCTCTATCCACAGCACTACCTAGATGCCCCTCTTTTTTTTTTTTTAATTGCCTCAAATTGCTCTGTCTTCTTATTCTCTAGTATCTTACAGGCTTAGTCAGCAGTCAAAATGTCCAATCTTCATTGCCACTAATACCCTGAGATGTCCTTTTACATTGAGAAATGTTTCTAATGCACATTCATCCATAAGCTAATAAAGTTCCTTTGTCCTTTCTCCATAAACATCATCTTTCAAGGGAGTTTGATTATTCATGGTGGCTATGGGTTTGTTTGCTTTAGCAGAATTTTATTTTCTAATTCACAGTAATGAGAGTTGACATGGGGCCATATTTTACCTTTTCAGGTTTCCCAAATTGCCCCTTTAAATGGAAAACCATTGCAGGCTCAAAGCATTTCATCCTAATTCAATGCCCTTTCCCTTTCAGCTTTTAAATAAGATGTTATTTGCATGGGGTAAAGCATATCAGAGTAATAATCACCAGGCTTCCATCTTCTACTGAGTCTTTTACTATTTGTTCCAGATGGAAAGGACCCATGACAATGTCAGTCAAAGGCTCTGTGACAATCTGGCTCATTAATTTAACTTCCTTTAGATACCATGATTTTAACCTCAAGCTTAAAGGAAGTTATAAAATCTTAGTTCATTCATTCTTAGCTCTCCTTGAAAGATATATGGAATATTACATATTATATCGATTCAGATAAAGAGAGATACCAAGAATTCTGTTTTACATAGCACCAAATCAACATAAGAAAGCAGAAAATAAAATTTAAAAAAATCATTGCAATCCAACAAGCATTTATTAAGGCTTTGCTTATTGTGCTAGAAGTTTGAGATACAAAGACAGGATGAAAATCCATTAAACATCAAGGCATTTAAATTGCAACCGATGCCAAATATCAGAATATTTGGAAATAGCTAGATAAATGCTTGAATTTTGTCTTGTTTCATTCAGATGCTTCCTTTTGAATAGTAGAAGTGATATTTCCAAAGGATGTCCCAAAAGTTGGTAATGGAACTGAAAAATTATGAATTATTTAGAAAGATTCAGACTACCTATGTATTCAGTGAATCTTTCTTTTCTCTTCTCTCATTCTTCTTTTCTCTTTCCTCATCTCCTTCTTCTCTTTCCCCCTTCTTCTCCCTTCTCTTATCTCTCTCCATTTTCTTTTCTTCCCTCCTCCTCCTAGTTCCCTTCCTTTTTCCTTCACTTTATTTTACAGCTCCAGGACTGAAACTAGGTCACCAGACTGTCAAAATGTCAGTTTTAAATTTAGTTCTCAATTCCCTGTCTTTAAACCGCTTTACAGTTTGGGAATGATTTGCTCTTCTTTGTGGTTAGAGGGAGCAATTTGAATATCTCTTACTCTGACTGTGCCAGAGTTTTCTTTTCAATATATGTGTATGGATAGATAGATTTCTATGTGTTTCAGGGCCTCAGAAGTTCAACTTCTCAGGTTAAAGGTCAGTTTAAAGGCATTCTGAGCTTGCTAAAGAAAAGTGAGAAGCCCCACAAAAGGAACACAGAATTAATTTTTGTCACTGCGTTTATAAAGCATGTTTCATTAACCAAACACAGCCGGCTCCTTACAGATGTAATTACAGTTGTGACTAATCAAGGAAATGTGTTTTTAGAGGAAAAAAATCGAAAAGAAAATGGGCCACGACAAACTCAAATATCCTCCAAAAGTTACAAATAGGGAAATCTGGTGTTCATTAAAATACTTGAATGCTAATGGAAGAGAAATATGTAAGCTCTATGTCTCCATTTCATTAGACCAGGACAGTGTGGTTTCTCAGTTTTCCCAAGAATTGGCCAAGATTGAAGCTGATGGTGAACTCTTTAAGATGAGAAGTAGTAAAAGGTTAAGATGATGTTGGAGGAGTCAGAAGAAGGACCTAGTGAGCATAATATGGGTAAAGGAACCTTCCTTTGCTTTTGAGAATTTGTCCATTTTTTACTTTCACTAGATATTCCTTTTGGAAGATACTATCAGATATAATAAACTACTCAATTATAATGGCTTTTTCTTTTTTGTCTCTGTGTCCCCTGCACAGGAGCAGAGGAAACATAATAAATGCCTGCTGACTGAATAAATGAATAAAAGTGCTGAATTTATTAATGACCCATTCATGCAAATATTAAAATAAATTTCAATAGATCCTCAAATAGCATCCTCAAAAAGTAAAAGACTCTTGGGGGAGGGTATTAGAACATTCCCTTTTTTTTTCTTTTATATCAGACCACAGAAAATGAATTTACACAGCATCTCCTAGTCTGAGAGTCACTGTGGCATAGAGATCTGTTTTTATTGACACATACTGGCTGTGCAACTCTAAGCAACTCAAATTCCCATTGTTCCAAACAACTCTATAAGACTATAAGTTTCAGAAAAAAATGCCTATCTGCAACAGAAGAGAGAAGTGTCCCATTTGGAAATTCCCTATACTATGAAAGTCATAGATCTAACTCCCTGCTCAGAAACTCATCTGTAATGTTGACTCCAGGGTCTGTTATCTGACCACTCAGGATTCCCTTAGGAGCACAGGTGTAGTACCAATACTTATCTTTACCTAGGCTTTGGCAAGTCAGGAGGGAAGAATTGTGGGCAATGGAGCACTCAAGTAGCCTAAAAAAGAAATCTATAATCGTTCTCTATCCATTAGGTCACCTAAGTGGGAAGATCAATGTTCTGTGTTTGGTTTGGGAAATATACAAAAGCTTGTGGCTTGGCTCCTTGTGCCTAATACAGTTCTCGCTAGAGACAGTGAATAGCATAGATTATCCATACATATACATGCACACAATACACACATACACACACATATATGGATTTTTATGTGTATACATGTCTGTGAATATGTGCATGTATGTGTATTAAGTCACAACTGATATCATGAAGACTATTGAAACCAAATATAAATTTCTTTTTCTTCAAGGTATGGTCAATCAGCAAGTATTTATTAAACATTTATTATGTGTCTGGCATTTTGCAAAGTAATAGGGATTCAAAGAAAGGCCAAAAAAGTCCCTTTCCATTAGCATAATGTATTATTATTATTATTATTATTATTTAGCTGAGGCAATTGGGGTTAAGTGACTTGCCCAGGTTCACACAGCTAGGAAGTATTAAGTGTCTGAGAATAGATTTGAACTCAGGTTCTCCTGACTTCAGGGCTGGTACAATATCCACTGTGCTACCTAGCTGTCCTTAGAATAATGTATTTTAATGGGAGAGACAACATGTAAATGTAACCACATAAATGTCTCATATGAGACATATGCATTCTAAGTGCTGATGGAATATGATATGGGAGGAAAAGTCATTAACAGCCAATGGGGCTGGGTGAGCCATTCTTCAGAAGGTGAAAGGAGCCAGGAAAATGAGAGGTGGAGGAGGGGAAGCAAAGCATTATAGGCAGGGGTGACAGCTAATATAAAGACATGGAAATGCATCCAACTTAGAATGTGTTGAGGGGAGAATGTGTAACAAGCCTAAGAAGGTAGAAAGAAGTCAATTTATGAAGAATTTTAAATGTCAGAGTACTTTATATCTCCCCGCCCCAGAAATAAGAAGAAATTCATTGAGAAGTGGGCATGACATGATCACACGCTATACTTTAAAAAAATCACAAAGACAGGTGAGTAGTGAACAACCCAAAGTTTCCCCAAGAGATAGCCCTTCTGGGAACTCTCTTTTATGTCTTTTTATGAATGATATTTCAAAGGAATATCAAGCTTCTGAAATGATGGAATTAGTTAAGATTCTTTGTTGTAGCACTGTGCCCCATCAGTCAGGATTTAGAATAATCATGTGATGAAGAGTTGGTAAATTCACATAAAAAACTAACCACAAAACACGTAGGCATCTCTTCTGACAACCAACCGGGCATGGCTTTGGTAAAAATGGGTTCATTTTGCTTTCACTTAACATTCTAGATGATTATATTCTTTACTGATTTCACCAACAAAATATTTTTTTGTTAACAACAGTAAGAAGGCTTTTCAGTGCCCAGGACAACTATCCCATTTGAGGAGAAAGCTTGCCACAAATTTAATAAGAGGAAGGAAACATCATGAATAGTAGTCAGAGTGGTGGTTTTAAACCAGTGTTCAGTGGATACCAGAGGTTTTCTAAAGGGTCAGAAAAACTCCCCAGAAAGGTCTTTTGGAATGCCTGATTTGGAGTGTGCTAACCAACATCAGTTCTCATTTGCTGCTGTTGCTGGGCTTCACATTGAGCCAAATATAACAAGGGAACATTCCCCTTTGTCTTATGACAGTTGTGGTATTTCTGAAGACTGGACTTTCCTGATTCTAAGATAATTTGAAAACACACACACAAACCATTTTGGCATAGAAATACGAGCACATATTATTTCTCCTAGAAGTTATTCTTGTTGGGATTCACTCTGTGTTTTAGACACAGTTCCAGGGATATCAAATGATATTGGTTTCCGATCACATGAAAAATTTGTACTTTAGCCCTTCTAGACTTCTGAATACAATACTGATCATAGTGAACCAAAGGGACTGTGCACTCCAAAGACAAAGGTATATGAGCTTAGACGGTTCTTGTACCAGAAAGATTTGATGATGAAATCATTCACTATCTCTAGACTATCCTTTTCTATTTTGAAAAATAAGGGAATTAGACTATCTGATCTGTATCTCATAGAGGTGTTTTAGAGCCATCTCTAAACAGCTTTCAGGAGTCAAATGCTTAGAAATCAGCAAATGTTACAAATAAATGGTTGATTTATTTATTTATTGGTTATCTAAACTTAACCTGGAAAAGAAAATGTTAGTCATGTAGTTAGCCATTAAAAATGTGTCATATACATATTTTTAAAAAGAGACCTGCTAAACATTTATCAGCATAGCCCTGTCTCTAAGTTCTCTTCTAGTGCTAAATCTTATGATTCCGTAAAGCTCACTGGATAATGCTTATTTGTAATTAAAATCACTAAGAAAGGCCATTTCTGGAGCTCAGGAATAGGAAAAAAATTCATGTGAACATCAAGAACACCCTTGATCAATATAATTATGTGTACAAACATTAGGAAGACTAGATGTTGAAGTGTTTTAGGAGAAAAGAATCAGCCAAAGAGACAGTCACATGGGAACAGTCAATCTGAGGGATGGACATATGTTGAAAGGGGGTGGGGGTGGGGAGGCTGGGGCCAGACCATTGATTGATGGTTGTTGACAAGCAGCCAACAAATGTCCCACCCATATTATCTTGGTGATAGTAGAATATGGGAAATAACTGGGAATTTTTTTTCCAGTGGTGAGAAATTGAGTGTTGGTAGAAGGAGTTTCCTCAAACAGCTTTCAACCCAACTACAAATTGGTAGATAAGTCCCAGAGGGTCTCTGGAAACATGGAAAAATGAAGAGACCCAGGATCACATAACTAGGACATCAGAATGAGACTTTGAACCTTGGCTCCAAGCCCAGCACTTCATCCATTTCACCGATAAAAATACTTAAAAAATATGTTATAGTAATGCTATTTAAAAAAAAATCACTATCATTTTTCAATAATTCTTCTGACCCTAACAGAACTCTGTCCTATACTAAAGCTCAATCTATTGGCCATATGTGAAAATATATATTTCATTCCATTGAAATGGTCTAGTATTTTTTTGCCAAGAGATGGGAGACATGCTTCATCAACAGTTAGTTTGGAATTATAGCAGCAACAAAGCTCATAAATTTAGCCATAAATAATGTGCTCCTACTTTGAGACTAAAATTTCTGGATTATACTCCTTCTCCTTCCTTCCTTCCTTCCTCCCTCCCTCATTCCCTTCCCTTTTTTCCCTCCCTCCCCTCCTTCCTTCCTTTTCCCCTTCCTTCCTTTTTTCCTTCCTCTTCTTTCCTTCCTTCCTTCCTTCCTTTTCCTCCTCCCTCCTTCCCTCCTTCTTTCACTCCTTCTCTTCCTTTCTCCTTCCTTCCTCCCTCCCTCCCTGCCTTCATTCCTCCCTCTCTTCTTTCCTCCCTCCTTTCTTTCCTTCCTTCTTTTCTTCCTTCCTTCCTTCCTTCCTTCCTTCCTTCCTTCCTTCCTTCCTTCCTTCCTTCCTTCCTTCCTTCCTTCCTTCCTTCCTTTCCTCTCTCTCTCTCTCCCTTATTCCTTTCTTCAACCCTTAAATCTTGAGCCCCCGCTTTTGAGTAAAGTGGGCTTTCTTAGAAGTCTTGAAGAAGCATCCATAGATATAGGACCCCACATGTGAAAGGAGAGATATGCAAAGAATATATGTACCCAACTCACATCCACAGAGGAACAACTCATATTTCTGATGGGGCAAAGCTGTTGATGTCTTCTATTGATGTTATTTTGTTGCATTCCAACAATATACTCCCTAAAAGGGATTATTTTCCTATTTAACTGATTGTCACTTCTGAATATTTTCAAGAATAATACATGTTCCAATAATACCTGATTTGCATATAATTTTCATAGCAAAAAAATACTGGAGTAATTTGTCATTTCCTTCCTCAGCTCATTTTACAGAGGTCCACTATCAAGCTGTTATATTAACACTTCATTTTGCAGATGAGGAATAGTGTATAATGAACACATAGTAGCTTCCACCAGTGTTATGATATCTTCTTTTTTTCTTTTTCCTGGTTGAGTATTTGGATCACTCTGAAGATACATTGTACTAGGGAACTGATATGGATTAGGAAACAAACTGATATAAAATTTTCAATTGAGTCCTTGTTAAAAAAAAAAAAGTCCAGCTGGTTTCAAGTCCAAGTTTCATAATAACTGCCCCAGGATGATCTATTTTTGCATTACAGTTATTATAAAGAATTATATCAGTAGCTAAGATGACAGGAAAAGATAATAATGAATGTTGGAGGGGATATGGGAAAACTGGGACACTAATGGATTGTTGGTAGAGTTGTGAACTGATCTAACCATTCTGGAGAGCAATATGGAACTATGTCCAAAGGACTATCAATTGTGCATTCCCTTTGATCCAGCAATATTTCTACTGGGTCTGTATTTCAAAGAGATCATTAAGAAGGAAAAATGAGGGGCAGCTAGGTAGTGCAGTAGATAGAGCAACAGCCCTGAAGTCAGGAGGATCCGAGTTCAAATCTGGTCTCAGACATTTAACACTATGTGACCTTGGGCAAGTCACTTAACCCCAATTGCCTCGGGGGGGGGGGGAGAAAAGGACCCACATATGCAAAAATGTTTGTAGCAGCAGTGGCAAGGAACTAGAAACTGAGTGTGTGTCCATCATTTGGGGAATGGCTAAATAAGTTATGGTATATTAATTTTATGGAGTATTATTGTTGTATAAGAAATTATCAGGATTTCAGAAAAGCATGGAGAGATTTACATGCTAAGTGAAATGAGTGGAACCAAGAAAACATCATACACAGAAACAACACGATTATGAATGACCAATGAGGTGATTCTGACCGGTTCCAATGATCTTGTGATGGAGAGAACCATCTACACTGTGAGAGAGGACCATGGGGACTGAGTGTGTCTTACAACATAGTATTTTCACTTTTTTGCTGTTTGCTTGAATTTTGTTTTCTTTCTCATTTTTCCCTTTTGGATCTGATTTTTCTTGTGTGGGATTGAAATATGCACATATTTAACCCAATATTGGATTATTTGACATCTAGGGAAGGGGATGGGGAAGGGAGGGAGTAAAAAACAAAATAAAACACAAGGTTTTGCATGGATGAATGTTGAAAAGTACCTATGCATATGTTTTGAAAATAAAAAGCTTTATAAAAAAAAGTTTTAAATCTATACATAAAAAGGAAGTATATCAAGATTAGTTGAAGAAACTGGGGGTGCATAAGTTGGAGGAGAGAAGTCCTAGAGGAAGGGTATATGATAGCTATCTTGGGTCACTTCCAGTTTTAAATCTAGGATTTTAGAGCCAAAATATTTGAAAGGCTTTCATGAAGATGAGGAATTATATTTACTCTGTTTGGTCCCTGTGGATTAAACCAAGAGTCAGATTTTAAGCTTGGTGTAAGGGAAAAAAAAAAAAAAAACCCTAGCAATTAGAATTATACATCAAGGGGATATATTTTCTTGGAATGTGATGAGTCCCCCTCCCTTCCCCCTCCACACACACATTAGGAAGATTTCATACAAATGGGGATTGGCCACAAAAAATCATATTCTTAAGTTTTGATAGACCAGTATTATGGCTGTGTCAGTGTGAATAACAGTTCAGGCTGTGATAATGGTCTGTTTCCAATCCAGTTAATTGTGAAAATTCTCCAGGATCTTTTGAGGTCTTTATGTGTAGCTTGGAGATTTGTTCTTTGTCAGTGCATGGGAGATAGAGAGTTTTGGATATGTAATTCTAACCACTAGATCATGGTCATGTCTTATTAGGTATTCAGTAGGAGAAAAACCTTCCCTCCCCCCCTCCCCAGTTTGAAAAAACATTATAAAGCTCCTATCATTTCATTGAATAATCTACATTAATCACTAAGTCTGAGATCCTTAAGAATAATCCTTATCTAGTTTCTTCTGGCAGTGACTTGTTCCCAAATTGCCAAAATCAAATTCTTCATTTCCACAAAGAATTCTTTATGACTCAACTTTTGTGGTTGATGGCTTTTTTTTTTGGGGGGGGGTCAACATATTGTTGGCTAAGTTCATGTGGATATCATCCATGGAGGATCTTCTGATCACATTCTTGAATTTTAGCCATTTCATAGACTCCATCCTGAGATGAACCACTTATCACTAATATTTTAAAGTTTACAAAGCATTTTACTTTTTTCTTTTTTTTCTTGCATTTTACTTTTTGTTATCTCATTTGATCCTTATAAAAACTCTGTATGGCCAGTGCTGTAAACATCAATTTGATAAAGATTTAAAGAGAATAAAGATCTTACCAAAGGTCCTAAGGCAGGATTCAAACCCAGCACTCTGATGAGTCCAAATTCAGCACTAATTACAGGGTGTTAGAGATGATAGGATCTTAAAAAGGATTTAGTCCAAATTCTTCATTTTAAGGATGAAGGACTTGAGATTCAGAGAGTTTAGATAAACAAGGTGATGCATGGTAGAGTGTGTTGATTGGTTAAATTTCAGTGTGAGCATTTATACCTCAGAAATTGGCAAACAACAATCAGGACCTGAATTATTATTTTGTTGATTGTCAGGGCAAAGCTAAGAATGATTTTGGCATGTTTAAACACAATAAAACCTTATTTAAAAATTTTTGAAGGAGGTAACATTTATTTTTATAATAATTTATTTTCTTCCTAAATACATATTAATATTTAAAATTGTAAAGAGAAAATCCAGCACTAACATTCTCCACTGATGGGCAAATATAGTTGCAGGCTGCTGCCTATAGTTTGCCAATGAAAAACAGTGTTGGAAAAATGCTAATAATTAAAATTATACTTAAAAGTATGTCTAAATATATAGTTTTTCCCCAGAAAGCCTATTGTTAAACATTTACTAGGATACTTCTGTTTATAGACTAGTAAGTGCTTGAGCAAATATTTGAAGTTTGGTCATTGATCTTTAGAATCAGTGATCTTTCTATAATACCAAACTACCTTTTTATGTACATATCTGCTCTCTCTAGGATATAGTTTGTGTCCTGAGGACAAATACTGTGTTATTTATCTTTGTAATTCCACAATGCTCAATCAGCACAATGCTCTGAATCCAGTATATTTTGTTGTCGGACTGATTTAGGGAGAAAGGGAATGTGCCATTGCAAACAGCATACTGTTTTTAAGTCAGAAGTCCTGCATTAAAATTTTGGTTTTGCTATAAACACAGGTAAATCACTTAATCCACCATAGCCTCAGTTTCCTCATCTGGAAAGTGGGGGAGAATATTTAAACTATTGCCCTCACAGGGATATTGTAAGGAGAGTATCTTGCCAACCTTATGTAAATTTTATTATTCAAATATAGATTGTTGTTATTGTGACCTTCTCTTCATTCTGAAGTAGCATAGCCAAAGGAACAAAGTACTAGCCTTGAAAAAACGAGGAATTCAGGAACCAGTCTTAACTCTAACATATACTGTGTGACTGGGTAAGTCACTTTATCAGTGTTCTGAGCAACTAAGATCCTAAGTAGTAGGAAAGGTTCATGAGCAGAATAGATGGAGAGAATTCCCCTCATCCTGGAATTTCCATGAACCCCATTTATTCCTAGGGTCAGTTCTCAACCTTGGGTACAATGGAAAGCAGGAAAAAAATTCTTTAGCTCCTTTGCTGAAGTGTCAATTATTTTTCTTTCTTTGCTGCCCTCCCCTCCATCATCACCTTTAGCTCCTGGGATTTTGCTCATTTTTACTCTCCCTTTGCTCCCTTATAAGAAATCAGAGGTGGGCTTCCTTTCACCTGTTGATGTAAGCCTGGTCCCTGACCTCTAGT
Source organism: Antechinus flavipes (assembly GCF_016432865.1). Lineage (NCBI taxonomy): Eukaryota > Metazoa > Chordata > Mammalia > Dasyuromorphia > Dasyuridae > Antechinus > Antechinus flavipes. Next base: position 61,268,657 of record NC_067400.1, read on the forward strand.
CAGAGAATTTAACTCATATTCATTCCAAGACCTTAACTGTTTTTGCACAGCTGTTTGAGAACTCAAAATCTCTTTTTACCCTTGACAAGGTCTTTGAAAACCAGTTGTTCTCGTTTTGCTGTGTTAGATGACAATCAAAAGGAGTTGTAACAACAACAACAAGTTGTTCCTATTTCTGGTGGCAGATATATCTAGGGCTTTATTAAGGGACTTTTGATCTAGGAGCCTACCCTTGAATTTAGGAATAATTAAATGGATTGCTTTTTTAAGTTATAATGGAATGAAAAACAATGAAAAAGGTGGTAAATGATAACAATTGTCTGTAATGGTTTGGTTGCCTGCTTTAGGACCAGACCCAAATTAGCTTTACTCAAAGTTCTCCAGACTTAACTTCTTATTTTCTTTGCAAAGATTCCAAAAAGGAAGTTGAATACACCTGGCCTGGGTACTGTATAAAGGGCAGCTAGGTGAGGAGAGCTATTCTTTAGTCTCTCTGATCTTTATTCGCTCCCTTTCCTTTTACTATATGGAGGCTAAGCCCAAGGTGGTATAAGTTGAGTAGTAGCCAAGGACCAACAGATAGTTTCCAAAAGTTCCTCATTCTGCCCTTTCCCCTTCCCCCCTTCCCCCCAGGTACTACTGTTACTTTGGCTTCTTTTTATTATGTGATTTTAATGACAAAATGTAAATTCTTGGGAATTGGAAGGAGGAAGACAGTTTCATGGCCTGGGGGAAAGATTGCATTGAAAATATCAGGCATTAACATGATTTTCTTAGATAAAGAAGAGAGAAGCAATTTGAAAGCGGTCAGAATTCGGACCAAGGTAGCCAATAATCATGACCTCACAAGACTCATGATGAAACATACCTCCCACCTCTTGGCAGAGAAGGCATTTTACCCAATGAGGTATAGAATGAGAAATGCATTTTTTCAGATAAGGCTTAGATGTTGATTTATTTAACTCGATTATACATATTTGTCATAAGAGAGGGTTCCTACTTGAAAGGGGATGGTGACTTAATGGATAGTGACAAATGGGGAAAAAAAATCAGTGAAACATTAAAAAAATGCCTCTCTCATTAACTTTTACTTTGTTCCCTTTAAAACATTTTGGAGGTTGTACTTCCTATATAAAGACTTTCATGGTATTCCTTGAAGTTAATTATTTTATATTAATTCATAGTGATAAATTTTAATTAATTATTATATAAGCTTAATAATACTTATTAAATAAGTTGTTTCCTCTAGAAATTAGTCTTAATTTACTTGGCATTTACTTTGTTTTTACTGATCTGTGTACATATATATAATATTGTATATATATATAAATAAAATCTGCATGGACTTTGTGTTTACTGATCTCTCTCTCTCTATATATGTATATATGTGTATGTTTGTATATAAAAATCTGCCCTATAGTCCTTGAGGGCAGTGATACTTTAGTTTTTGTATTTTTGTCCTTTAGCACAGAGTGCTTAGAATATGTAAATACTTCATAAATGTTGATTTAAATAATTTGAAAACTTGTAGAAGGAAACAATTGCTGATAATTTAGCTGAAATGAGTCATGAATAATACTATATCAAATGATAAGAACTAATTTGGCAAACTTTTAAATGATTCACAGCATTTGGGATGTCACATGTTGCCAGACAAATATTATAATAGTAATTATTCATATTTATAGATAACTTAAAGGGTTATAAATCACAACAACCTATGAAGTAGATTATGAAACTTTTTTTTAATCTGCATTTCATAGAGGAGTTATTCAAGACGCAGAAATGGCAAATGACTTAATCATGGGTCATTCAGCTAGCAATTTTCTGAGTTGAAATTTGAGTATGGCTTCCTTCTACTGCACCATGTTGTTCATTGCCTCAGAATCAGAGCCCTTTAAACACAAATCCAAAATTTATGTGCAGTATACAGATTTAGTCATATAATGGAATACCCATGGTGGGCAGAGCATTGTTGCCAAAGTATAAAGAAAACTGATGGTTTGGTCTTCTAAGTCTTAGTAGATGCTAAAAGTTAATAGCGAGCATTGTAAACCATATTCCAATATTTGATCTTCACAGTACCCCTGGGAGGTTAGGTGATATTAACAGTCCCATTTTACAGAAGAGAAATCTGAGGTGAAGAATGATGATTACATTTATATAGCATTTTAAGGTTTGCAACATGTTTAACAAAGTTGGTCAAAGAGAAGGAATAAATCTCTGAGGAAGGATTCAAATTTAGGCCTTCCTAACTAGAAGTCTTGATCCACCATACTGTCTATGTGGTATTCCTGAGTTTCTATGAAAGAAAAAAAAAAATCATCTGATAGGCATCTTACTGGGAATAAATTAATCTGGATTTCAGGATACAAAAACAAAATCTGTCAATTCACATTTTAAAGTTGCTACTATATGCCAGAAACTGTAATAAGAATTGTGAATATAAAAAGAGGCAAAAGATAGTTCCTGCCCTTAAGGAGCTTACAATCTAATGGAGAGATATCATAAAAGCAAATATACAGAGAGAACAAGCTATGTGTAGGATAAATGGGAAATAAAAGAGGGAGAGAATTGGATTTAAGAGAAATTAGAGATGGCTTTCTGTATATACTTTAAGTTGGAACTTGAAGGAAGCCAGGGAGGTCTGTAATCTGAGAGGAGGAAGGAGTCCCAGAGAGAATTCCCAGAGCTGAGAGGTGTGGAGTGTTTTGTTTGTGGAATAGCCAGTAGGTTTGTGTCACTAGATCAAAGAATATATGTTGAGTAGAAAGGTATAAGAAAATTGGAAAGATAGGAGGGAGTTAAGTCATGAAGGACCTGCTAAGTGGCAGACACTAAATTCTAAAGATACATAGACCAAAATTAAAATGTCCCTGACTTTAAGAAGCTTAAATTCTAATGTTATAATATAGACTTATGTCTGATAGAAATAAAATGAATCCCAGGTAATTTGGGAAAGTGAGTATTCTAGCAGCTAGTAACTAGTGGCCCTTAAACTGAATCAAGAAGGAAAGTTGGGATTTGAAGAGGTGGACATAAGGAGGGAGGATGTTCCAGGAAATGGGGTCAGTCAGTGCAAAGTACAATTCATACATAATTCAACCTACCAGGGCCAGACAGAGTTCATACTTGACTGTCACAGTCTTTGATAATACCTTCCATCACTTCTATAATGGGATAAGGCATTGAGTAAGATTCAAGTATTGCCATAAATATATAGCTTAAAGACAAACTCTACATTTAATGAAAAGTGGATTCAATCTCAAATCAGATAGCTAAGGTTCCGGTCACAGTCAGACAATGCTCATGGGAGAATTCATCAGAAAGGTCAATTGGGTATGTTGCTTTTACTCACAAGTTTCTTTCCTCTTTGACTCCAGTGAAAGGACACACAAAAAAAGCTGAAGTAGACAGAATTTTCTCTAACTTAGAGGAATTAAAGAATTCCATGACATATTATAGCCCCAGTTTGGTCCACCCCTTGACTTCTGGAATCTATACAATTCCTCCTCTCTTATCTGAGGGGCAATGCAGTTATTCAATAAATTGAAAGTCTATTTCTTATCCTTTTAATACTTTGAAAAGGCACAATATAAAGCTTAATAAAAGCTGAATACCTCAAAATGACTCTGAGAACTGATAATATGACTACATCAAAAGTCTTTAGAAGGGCAAGATTTTAATGGCTGAATAATACGCTGGAACGGAGGAGTAATTTCTTCTCGAATGTTGGGATGAATTATTTATGCTTTGACAACATTATGTGTCTCTAAAGCAGTTTTTAGTTATTCTCCTATTCTATACTACAGCTGATCCTGCTGCCCATTCTTGTAATTACATTAACCCCCTGACTCTACATGACAAGCTTTTCCTGTGAGCTGCGATCAATAGCCCATAACTGCTACCTATTTAATAGGGCCATGGTTATACTCCAGTTCAGATATAATTAGCTTCTTTCCCCACCCCCCTTTTTTTCCTTTTCTTTTTTGATGGAGCACATTAAAAAAAAAGAGCCTTACCTTATTTTATTGTAATGTTTGAGACTAAATAAGGATTACTAAGGTTTTCCCTAGATATATAAGTATGCAGGTCACAAATGAAATAATGGTAACATTCTACTCGGTGGCTGGATAAAAGAGCCATTCTTCCAAGTCAACATTTACAGTGAAGGGAGATTGTCAGTCTTGATAGAGAGAAAGGGCTTTCAAAGACCTAGTATTTCACAGTGGTCATCAAATTCTTCCTGAGAGGGAAAGAAAAACAAAAACCTTATCAGTTTTCAAACCATATCAGTGGGATTTATGACCTTTGCACATCCTAATTAATCTGATCCAGTTAGCTATAATCACACAACACATATGCATACATGTATACCCTCTGTGTATATAGAGGGTCCAGTTAGCTATAATCCAACACACACACATGTGTGTATGTATGTGTATGTAGAGAAACAAGAAACAGTGAGACAGAGAATTAGAGATGGAAAGAGAGAGAGATGAGGCAGAGAAAGAAAAAGAGAGAGACAGAAATAGAGAAATGGAGAGGAGAGAGAAATAGAATGATAAAAGAATTTTGGAATGTGAAGGGACTTTGAATATCATCATTAATCCAATCCCTTTATTTTACAGAAAAGATAATCTAGCCTCTAAATATCTACATCTACACATCTAAAGTTTATATGTAATCCAACTGGAAGAACATTTATTATATACAGACTTTGAGGAAGGTACTATAAGATATAAAGATAACATAAACATTTCCTAAACTCACAAAGTTTACATTTTGCTGGGGAAGCAAAGTTATAACATGAAAATACATACATAGCTACATGCTAATCAACTTGGGTAATCAAGAAAGGTTTCCGGTAGGAGGTGGTCCATAAAGTAAGTTTTCAAGGTGATTAGGGATTATAAGAAGTAGAGGTGAGGAAGAGTAGGATTTCCATTTCAGGAATGGGAATTTCATTTCAGAAATTCAGCCTCTTTCAAAGTCAGGAGAGTAAATGCTTATTTATAGTAACATGTTTTATATCTATACATAAATTCACACACATACTATATATACACTGCATAAAATGTATATCTTTACATAATCTCCTTATAATTCATACCCATTTCTGAATATGACATACTCATGAGAGTATAAGCACACTGACACATGTGGCCATTGAAGTGCTTTGAAGAAGAAAGGGAATAAAATATAGTATTGGAAAAAATTATGATAGGAAAAAAAGATGTTCTGCTTAGGGAGAGGGGGTGAAGGATGATTGTCCAAGGACTGCACTGGTATCTTCATGATGGAAGGAGCTATCCAGGAAGTCCTTCATCGAGCATGTTGGGTTATACCTCTGGTGAACTTGAGAATAAAGATAAGCTTCATAAGGACAGAAAGGTTCTAAAGGGAGCACTAGGTTGATTAGATGAATGAACAAATGAATTAATGAATTCAAGAAGTATTTATTAAGTACTTACTCTGTGTAATTAAGTACGTACTCTGTGTAGAGATACAAAAAGAAAAATAAGACAGTTTCTGCTCTCACTGACCTCATATTTTAATGGAGGAGACACCATATCCACATGCCTTATCACAGGCACTTTTGAGTATTTGAGTGTGTATATGTTGTTTAATCATTCAGTCACGTCTGACTCTTTGTGACCTCATGGGCCATACTGTCCATGGGGTTTTCTTGGCAAAGATACTGGAACACGGGGTCACATAGCTAGTAAATATCTGAAGCTGAATTTGAATTCAGATTTTTCTGACTCCAGACCTCTGAGTCATCCCCTAAAGTGTATGTACACATTCAGATATAAATATTCAGTTAATCTGGCCCTGTGATTTCACTGATGACTCCTCCACTGATATAAATCAATAATTTTTCTAAAATTCATAATCTTAGTTACTTGAGGCATTAATGTTTAAATGACTTGCCTATGGTCACAGAGCTAGTATATGTACACGTACACGCCAAGATTTAAATCTATGTCATTCTACTACAAGACCAATCACTCACTGCTAGTTTCTGTCTATTTAGACAGGCAAAAACACATACTTATGGGAATTAATGTATTTCTTTTTAAATTTTTTTTTTGTGAACCCAGTCCCCCTATTCTCAATTCCCTCCCCCCCAACCAATTTTTCCACATGCATTTTAAAGTTAGGTTTAAATCTGTAGCAAGAAATAACTTTAAAAACACATCTCTGCATTTTTCTGCATTTTGGTGTGACTCTACTTTGGACCAGTTCCCAAGCCACTTGTCCAACCTCTTGAGGTCTAGCCTAGTGGCAGACTGTAAACTGCTTTGAGAAACTTGGCCAAGAAGATTTCTGGAAGTCATTTATGCAAAGACTGGCATAGTGTTGAAAGCTCTATGTAACTAGAGACAGTGGAATCACAGAAGGGTGATGGAAGGAGATTGTTATTATTGCTCCATTCCTCCACAACGTTGCAAAGTCACATAACTTTATTAGTTCCTACAACCCAAATGCCATACATGTTAAAGATAATAAAGTCATATTTCTTGCTATGAGTGTTGGTGATTCAAAGCCTAGCCCATATTCCCTGAACATGCTGCCTCTGGTTTAAAAACACCACTAATGGAGATTTCCTTGAGGATAGGAACTGTTTTTGTTTTTGTTGTTTGCTTTTCTTTGAATCCTCAGGGTGATGGTAGTACTTGTAACATAGGTGCTTAATCAATATTCATCGGTTTGACTTGAATAGGAAACCAATAATGGTGACATAAATCATATCAGGCTAATTGGGTACAATGGAAAATCCCCTAGTCTGAGGGTCATAATGACCGGTTTCTAATCATATAGTTCTGTGACCTTGATCAATTAATTTTGTCTCCATTTGCAAAATTTGTCCCCTTTTGCTAAATCAGAGTGTTGTATTACAGCAGAGATTCTCAACCCTTTTTGGTATCATAATTCCCTTTGTCTGATAAAAAACTGTGGGCCCCTTCTCAGAATGAATTTTTTAATATATACAACAAAATACATAAAATTCCAAAGAAAACTAATTATATTGAAATATAATTATGAAAATATATTTTTAAAAAGTCACTGGGCCCCAAATTAGGAACCCCTAAGGTAACTGATTGTTAAAGTCTCTTATAATTTTTCAATACCATAGTTCTTTAATCTGACCTTTTACAATGAATTTAGGTTTGTTGCCTTGCATGAAATTTGCATAACCTACATAACATTTCTTTACTTTTTGCTATATTCATATTGTGTGATCATATATAAAAATTTATGCATATGTTATATATTCATATGCATGTGTACACATGAGATTTTCCTGTTGTAAGAAATTCCCTGTCTCGTATATATAGGGAATTTATTGTCTTATAAATTGCTTAAGAACACTGAGCCATTATGTCATTCAGTGACGTTCACTTGTCCCAAGTGTCAAGAGTTAGGACTTGAATCTAGCTCTTTCTGTCCCCAATTTTGGCCTTCTACTCATTTTGTTATTTTGTGTCTAATATTATCAGTAATAAATAATGAAAACACTATCTCTGAGATGAATACATAATATATTGAAGCAACATAGAAAACAATGTAACATGTAAATCAGATGAATGTTTTGAAAACTGAAATTGTAACCTAATGAACTTAGTTCAAAATCAATCTTGAGGTACATGGTTAGTGTAATCCAATAAGAAAACAATATGAATCCAGAGTAGTTATTCCTAATACTTGGTATATCTGAGAGCTCCTCATTAAGCCTTAGAGAATCATCTCTACCTTATTTTTCATTCCTCCTAACACTCCTTGGTCTAGGGTTTTCTCATGTACCTATGGAAGCAATTTGGAATCTCCTTGAATCACAACATTTTTTTCAGTAACAGCTGCAAGCCTTAAATAGTGTTTAGGGTAGGTAATTTAGATCCAGGAGATTGAGTTATGAGAGGAGAAAGAGAGAGACTGAAATACACACACACACACATAGAGGGAAAGACTGACAAACAGACAGAGATAGAAAGAGACAGAGACAGAGAGAGACAGACACAGACACAGACACAGATAGAGAGACACACAGAGAGAGGGACACAGAGAAAGAGATAGGGACAGAGAGAAGGGGGAGAGAGGAGGTAGCTAGAGAGGGAGAAAGAGAGGAGGGAGCAAATGAGGGAAGGGAGGGGAAAAGGGGAAGAGAGAAAGACACACATACACAGGGACCCAGAGTAAGTCAAAGAGACACAGAGGCAGAGACATATAGATCTCTCTCTCTCTCTCTCTCTCTCTCTCTCTCTCTCTCTCTCTCTCTGTCTGTCTCTCTCTCTCTCTCTCTCTCTCTCTCTCTCTCTCTCTCTCTCGCTCTCTCTGTCTCTGTCTCTCTCTCTCTCTCTCTCTCTCTCTCTCTCTCTCTCTCTCTCTCTCTCTCTGTCTCTCTGTCTCTCTGTCTCTCTCTCTTTGAAAGAGAGAGGTGGGGGACAGAAAAAGACAGAAGGAACAGTTGGTACTGAGGCTGCAGGAAGACTTTTCAAAAGAGCTTGCCATAGTGTTCACAAGCACGTGTGACATATAACGGCCAATGAATTTATCCATCCTGAAACAAAGTTTGCTATAACATGGTGACTGGATGGGGTTAGGCCAGCATAAGATGTCTAGTGTTCAATGTGACAATTTCCATTTCTTCTCAGATCACCCTGACAAACCCAACACCCCTGGAAAAACCCACTGGGCCGGTTCAACTCCAAATAAAAATAACCTCCTGTCAGTGGGAGTTGTTAAACATTGGCATAAGTTACTGAAAGTGGTTATGGGATCCCTTTCTAGAAACATCTTTCAAAGGAGGATTGAATTTCATCAGTGTGGGTTAGTGCTAGTATTGAAGGATGGCTCTTTCCACAAGTAAGGAATAGGTTACAGGCTTCCTAAGGTTCTTCTTTGCCTTTAGACTTGTGAAATGTGATGGTTTGGTTCCAAAGGGAATGAGCATTTTTCTGTGGGGTGCAATCTTTAATAAACTAGCATACTGCATTACAATCTGCCTAATAGAACAATGGTTTCCAACTGGTGAGTTATGAACCCCAGGAGTGGGCACAGAGGTTTTGTGAAGGATTCATGAATCCAAATGTAAATTAGTAAACAAGCAAACTTATACTGAATTAATACTATTTCACTTCTATTTTACTGTTTTCACTGTGATGATCCTATCATAATTAATAACATAAATACATTTAAAATGTAATTGATTCATAATGGATTTTTATGATCTAGTTTCACAGTCTATGAATCCTGATAGTACAAATATTATCATATGGGCTTTCTTGAAATTTTCTAATGTTAAAAACATGTTTAATACTTGCAAATATTAGGAACCATTGTATTATACTGAGGGGATGCCAATGTTCCTTTGGTCTCAAGGGTGGTCTGCAGGTGCAAGCAAAGGGAGAGAACCCAGGTCTCATAGGATGAAGCATGTATATTACAGCGACATTTTGTACCTCAAATAGGTTAACTCACATGAAGGACATATAGAAAGTCTGGTCCCTTTTATATAGATTGGAGAAAAAGGTTTGGTTACTGTTCTACAAAATAGTACTTTCCCTACAGGATCCAGATTCTTTCAGGTCCAATATAAATCCTCTAGAAACATCTGGATCCATTTCTTGATGAAAAAACCTGTGGTAAATGAAATAGCCAGATGTGACTACTTGCCCCAATATCATGATGCTTTTGGCAATGAGGCACAGGGTCAGGGTGATTGGTGTAGAATTACCACAGTGGGGGAAGTTCCAATATTTTAAGTAAGTCATTCTTTTCCTTTTTTCCTTCCTTCCTTCCTTCTTCCTTCCTTCCTTCCTCCCTCCCTCCCTCCCTCCCTCCTTCCTTCCTTCCTTCCTTCCTTCCTTCCTTCCTTCCTTCCTTCCTTCCTTCCTTCCTTCCTTCCTTCCTTCTTCCTTCCTTCCTTCCTTCTTCCTTTCTCTTTCTCTCCCTCCCTCCTTCCTCCTTCCTTCCTTCCTCCCTCTCTCTCTCTCTCTCTTCCTTCCTTCCTTCCTTCCTTCCTTCCTTCCTTCCTTCTTCCTTCCTTCCTTCCTTTCTTTCTTTCTTTCTTTCTTTCTTTCTTTCTTTCTTTCTTTCTTTCTTTCTTTTTTTCTTTCTCTCCTTCTCTTCCTTCCTTCTTCTTTCTTTCTTTTTTTCTTTCTCTCCTTCTCTTCCTTCCTTCCTTCCTTTCTCTCTCTTTCTTTCTCTTTTTCTCTTCCTTCCTTCCTTCCTTCCTTCCTTCCTTCCTTCCTTCCTTCCTTCCTTCCTTCCTTCCTTCCTTCCTTCCTTCCTTCCTTTCCTTTTCTTTCTTTCTGTGTGTGTGTGTGTGTTATGGATCCACTTCTCACAATAGTATTTTTAAAGCCTATAAAGAAATGTATGGAATTGCATACGAAACCAAATATATATTTTTTTCTCGTCCAAGTTCAGAGATCTTCTGAAATCTATCCAGGTATCTTTGAGGACCAGGGATACCAGGTTAAGAACCTGTTCCAAATCAGTGGCTTTCAAAGTGTGGTCTAAACTCTCCTGATACTTTCTGAAACCCTGAAAAAGGATCTACAAATACAAAATTAGTTTTTATTTCTAGTGTGGGAAATGTCTTTAATATAACCCACATAAATAAAATCTCTTTGGACAGACCTTAATTACTCTTAATAGTATAAAGATACTGAGAACAAAAGTTTGGGAACCACTGTTCTAAATAAATTGTAATTTTCCACATTTTGTGGTTCTTTCTATTTTTATGATGCCCAGTTTCCTTCATGACTTTCTTTGTCATAAGCAGGTAGCTATAACCTTAATTGTAAAGCACCTTTATCAGCTTTATTCATATCTTCTCTGTGATCTCCTACAGGAGTTTTGTGTATTAATTTTTAAATAACTATATGAAAAGACTTTTTTTATGGGGGAGGACTCATTTTGAAAACAACTTGTGTTTTGGAAGATCTTCTTTTCCTTCTTGTTTGGGCTTGGGTTTGGTCTCTTTTTTAGTTTTGTTCTCTTCCTTTATTTCAATTTGTTTGCCTTCTCCCTGCCAAGTCAACTGAATCTGCCTAGAAGGGCCAATCACTGGGAAATTGACCAATAGTTTTCTGGTGCCTTCATTGAATGTCACAAACAATGCCTTCTCTTAATGTGCACTCCTGACCCCTGGACCCCTGCCCTTACCCAGATAAACATTTAAGCCCAGTGAAATAGTCAGTCTCATCAAAGAGCTTGGGAACCAAATATCCCTTAAAGGACAATGGAGCAAGGAAAATGCCTCAGGGTAGTACTGTACCAGGTGGCATCAGTATAATCTGTCTATAGCTAGGCTAGAACTTAAGACAATGATGGCAGACAGATTAGCAGCTGCCAAGCTCTCTTAAGACCCTATGACAAGGTTTCTTAAGAGATCCAAGAGCTACACTGAATGGGTACCAAAGGATAACACTGAACAATAGCCTGGCTTTCAAGGAACAGAGAAATTCCTTATTTTTTCTCCTATAAGAAAAGAGAAAGGGAAGGCTTGAATAGCAGATAATGACAGATAATGACCTGAGGATGAGGAAAGGAAATGGTAATACAGCACTGACTATTATAAGAAACAGGTTTCTCTGTTCTTGAAATGACAGCAGGGCTATTTTCTTTGGGGGTGAGGGGGAGGATGAACTGGTTCTGTCATTGTTGGGAAGTTTTTACCCTTTCTTTGAAGCAACACTATTAGGCAAACATGCTTGGACTCTACCTGGATAAAAGATATATGTATAATCAGCATATCTCTATAGCAAAAAAAAAAAAAAAAAAAGCTAAAGCAGGATCTAATTCTGAAGCCAGCTCATTTTGGATTAAAACAACAAGAGAGTTTAAAAACCAAGTTGGGAAAAGCCAAGAAAACTCCACTGAGCTGGGTTGTTAGCATCCTGACCAATTTTTATTATGCTCTGATGCTTGTACTATGATTAAGTTGGAATTCCAGAACCCATATCTTTCTTTTGATTTTTTTGTACAAACTCAATTTAATAACTATCTCTTAAAAATCAAGCATGTTTCATAAAGTGAACGAGCTATAGCCCCAAAATTTGGGAGACTTGGATTCTCAATCCATTTGGAAATAAGTGCTCTCCTCTGTACCCTAATTTCTGTGAAGTAGGAATGATAATAAGTACTCTGTTCCAAAAATATTGATAGCTACTTCTTTTTGTGTAGCAGCAAAGAATAAGAAATAAAGTAATTTGTATAATGGTTGAACAAATTGTGATAAATGAATGTAATGGAATGTTATTGTACCACTAGAAATAATAAATATGTAGGACAAATAGAAGCATAGAAAGACTGATATGAACCAATGCAAAGGGAGAACTTTGCAAAGCAGAGCCAGGAAAACAATAAGCTAAATGGCTGCAATGATATAAATAGAACAAAAAAAAAGCTAAATAAAACTATGCATTGGGTAATTATAAAGCCAGCATCTTTTCCTGAAGAAGAAATATGAGAATGAACCTCCTTTGGATTGTCTCTGTCTCTCTGTCTCTCTCTGTCTCTCTGTCTCTCTCTCTCTCTCATTCTCTCTCTCTCTCTCTCTCTCTCTCTCTCTCTCTCTCTCTCTCTCTCTCTCTCTCTCTCTCTCACACACACACACACACACACACACACACACACACACCTGTCCCTCTCTCCTTCTTTCTCTTCCTTCCTCCTACCCTTCTTTTCCTGTGTTCTGAAGTAGGAAACTTAGGTTTAAATTCCACTTTAATCACTATCTTTTTGACTTTGGAAAAGTCACTTAACTCTGCCACAATCTCCTCAAGTGTAAAATAACAATAAAAATCTCACCTAACTTTTAGGGTTGTTGCAAAGCTCAAATGAGGTAATATCTAAAAGTGCTTAGCACAGTGCCTGACACATAGTAGGTGCTTAATAAGTACTTGTTTCCTTTCTTCTTATTTTTTATTTATAGTACATATATCTTATATGTTCATTGTTATTTGCATAGTCTTCCATTAAAATGTGAACTCCTTGAGGTCAATAGTTGTGTTTTTTATTCCTAGCATTTAATACAGTATCTATCACACAGTAGGTGCTTAACAAATGTTTGTTGACTGATTGAAGTATTGGTGAGTTTTAAGGAATGACTTTTCTTTCTTTTTTCTTTTTCTTTTAGGAATATCTCTCTAAATGAGAAAGAAAGGGAGAGGATGGGGCAGTGAGGTGGCACAGTGGATAGAGCACCAGCCCTGAAGTCAGGAGGACCTGAGTTCAAATCTGGTCTCAGACACTTAACACTTCCTACCTGTGTGACCCTGGGCAAGTCACTTAACCCTAATTGCCTCAGTCAAAAAAAAAAGATGGAGGGGGGAGAGGACTCTATTGGAAAATGAAGGGGACATGAAAATAGAAGATAACAATGAAACCAAAAAAAAAAAAAGAAAAATACCAATAAGAGTATTCTTTACTTTTCAGCATCATTGTGAGAATCAATATATATTACATATATGTGTATGAATATTCATATATACATATGTATACATATATAATATGTATACACATAAAAAAGAACTGGAAAGTGAGGGTGAGGAGAGAAATCCAGAATGAAGATTGGGGAGAGAATTTCTAGAATCAGTATTACCATTGCATTTAACATGATAATAGAGTTTTTAGGGAGAAAAAAAGAAGTAAACTTGACAAAATCTTATATACGGTGGTAGAATATATCATAGTATCATTGAATCATAGATTGAAAGATGGGAAGGATCTTAAAAGACAAATAGTAAAATCCCCTCAATTTATAGATAAGGAATTGTTAGAATTCTTACAAGATGGAATCGAGGAGACAGTGGTTAAATCTAGTTTAGGATTGATTTAATCCTACAACAAATAATAGTTTCCTAGTGATATAATGATTGGTGTATACTCAGTGTACAGCACATAAGCAAGAAGCTCTCAGGGCCAGAAAGAGAAGCCCACTAGAAGGTCTCAGAGGAGAAGACAGAGTCATTCCATTTTCCACCTTTGTGCTGGCTATAGAGATTCGAAGGGAGCTAGAGGCTGAAGCTGGCAGAGGCAAAGGACTAGCGGCAAGAGCTCTAGGAACCAAGGAGAGAAATAGGCCTCTAAGAAAGCTAATTGACCCCAAGGAAGGAAGGAGACAATACTTGAAAGAAAAAAATAAAGGATTTGGACTTAAACTCCTGGCTGCATTTGGGGTGATTACAATGAACTGAAACAAAGGCTGCTCCCAGAAGCCCCCCAAGAAACCTGCTCCTAGAGAACAATATATTTTAGAGAAGAATATTACAAGGAATCTGAGGTAATCTCTCTGTCTTTCTGTCTCTGTTTTTCTCTGTTTCTGATCCAGTTGGTTTTGGGAATTTCTGCTGAGAACCAGTCCTTCCCCTTAACCCCCAATTCAGGCCAGTTCTTGACCTCCAGTCTTTGGGGTTTAAAGCTATATAAACATAAAACCTATCAAAAGAGCTCTGGAGGTAACCATGCTAAAGAGCTGGTCTCAAAAGCAGGGAGGCCCACTTCTAATTCCCCTCATTGACATCTTTTAGCTGGATGGCTTTGAACCAATCACTTAAGGAAACTGTGCCAACTTGAATTAGGACCTTATGCACCTGAGAGTTCTTTCCAAAGAAATCACATATTCTGTCTCTAAGTCTCTGTCTCTCTCCCTATAGAAGTATATATATATATATATATATATATATATATATATATATATATATATATATATATATATATTATATATATATATATATATATATATTCACATACATTTGTATACACACGTATATATCTGAACTACTTTCTCTTACCTGCCCCCTTCCCCTCTAATCCCCAATTCTGGCCTCACTGCCAGATCACTCAAAGTTCTTGATTCTGTTTAAAAAGAAAAGTTTCAGGGTCTCTGTAACCTAGTTTGCTCCCTTAATCATGGCACAATTCTGCCCCCTTTTGCTGCTTTTCTTTGATTTAATAAGCTTGGACATCTTCAGATGAAAAGCAGGCCTTTAAAGTGCCCTGTATTGTTTCTTATTTTTGAACCAGTCCAAATATAAACACAACCAGTATAGCTTCAGGTGATTGGAGCCTTATTCTTCCTGGAGCTGGTCTTTAAGCAAAGACTAGATGTCTACTCCTTGAATATATCATAAGGAAGCAGTGTCAAACCCAACTGGAACTGGGGGCTGCTAATCTAAACATAAGGTTCCCTGTGAGCTATATCTTGACTAAGATTTATAATATAATGTTATCTATATTTTATTACATTTTTATTTATTTCATCAAATATTTCCCAGAGACATTTTAATTTAGTTTAGGAATGTTGTGGGCTAAGTGGTGCAGTGGGAGGTAGGTTTTGTAGTGGATAGAAGTACCAGGCCCAGTATCAGGAGACTCATTTTCCTCAATTTACAATTGGCCTCAGATACTTACTGGCTGTGTGACTCTGGGCAAGTCATCTAACTCTGTTTCTCAATTTCATCATCTGTGAAATGTTGGAGAAGGAAATGGAAACTACTTGAGCATCTTTGCCAAGAAAATCCCAAATGGACTCTTGAAGAGTCAGATATAATTGAAATGACCAAAGAACAACAACAACCAAAAATTGTCTTCTTACTTTCCTTGTCAGTTTCTTTTTAACATGGATGTTGAAGGAATATCAGAGCTGGAGTTTATATGTGCACAAACACATCACACACACACACATACCATATGTATACATATACATAAATATATACCTGAAATACTTTGTATTTATTTAATGCAATTCAATTCAGCAAATATTCCTAAACACCTATGAAAACACCATGTATCAAGCACTGTGAGCATTAACACAAAAAGAAAACAATTTCTGTCTTCAAAGAGCTTATACAGGAATGAGTGAGGGAGAATATATGTACTCAGAAAAGTAAAGAGAAAATATATCAAGTTATGCATCATATATATATATGCATGACCTAGATAGAAAAGATCACATCATAAACACATGAGGAATAAGGAAGAAATTATCTTTTAGATCTTTGGATAGGTGACTAGTTCATGATAAAATGAGGGCTAGAGAAAATCACAGAAGACAAAATGGCTAATGTGAATTATGCAAAATATTAAATGATATTTTTGCACAGATAAATACAATAGAGCTAATATTAAAGAAGAAATAACTTGGAGAAATCATCATAGAAAATTTCTTTGACAAAGGACTGATTTTCAAGATTCATAAGAAATGGATTCAAATTTACTGAATAAAAACCATTTCCTAATAGTCAAAGGTAGCTTTCAAGGGCCATCTGGAACCATATAAAAAAATGTTTCATATCTTTAATAATTTTAAAAATTCAATTCTAAGATTATTTACACTTATTATACTGGAAAATATAACCAAAAAAGGAAAATAACAGAACTGAGGGACTATTAGAAAATAGGCACATTGATACAATTTTGGTGCATGTGAGAAATGGGTATAAAAATTTTGGAAAGCAATTGGAATTATGCTCTCCTTATTACTAAGCTATATAGTCTGATCCACTACTAGGTCTGTAATCCAAAGAAATCAAAGAAAGAGGAAAAGGTTGTATATATACAAAAAAATTTTATAGCAGCTCTTTTTGAGTTGGCAAAGAATTAGAAACTAACAGTTGGTAAATGGCTGAATAAATGATGATATATAAATATAATGGAAGGGTATTGTGCCATAAGAAATGAAGAAAAATATACTTTCAGAGAGGGTTGCACAGACTTGTTTAAATTGATACAGTTAAGTGAGAAGAACCAGAAAAATAATTTTATGCTGCAACATCATTGTAAAAACAAACAATTCTAGAAGACCTAGGAACTTTGATCAAGTCAGTGATCAAACATGATTTCAGGGGACTGATGATGAATACTGCTCACATCATGACAGATATAGGATGGACTAACATATAGATGCACATTTTAGATGCAACTTGTTTTGCATGACTGAACATATGTGATACAATCATTCTTTCTCTCCTTTTTCCTCTCTAGTGTGTGGACATATATTTTTTTGGATATGGTTAATATAAGAATTTGCTTTGGTTGATTATATACATATATATGATTATATGCATATATGTTACAAGAGTTTAATTTTTCTTTGTTTTCAGTGAAGGAATATGGGAAGAATAAATAATTGCTTGAAATTGAAAAAAATTAAATTACAGAAATAAGAGCAGAACTAAGTTCAGAAGAGAAAACAATCAATACAATCTTGTCTATCATTTAAATTTAATATGCATTTAAAAATGTAACAAATTCAATTTCATATGCAGTGTCCCAAAGGCTTTATTATAATTATAAGTTATTGAAGAGCGTTATATTGGGTAAATTAAAATTTTAGGAATGTTTAATAGATTAAAACTGCACTAAGACTTTTGGGATATCCTGTAAAATTCTCTTTCTAGTCTTTTTAGGTGGGGATATTGATGTTTCTTGACATGTAAGTACCTAATAAATTTTTGTTTTTAAATTTAAAACAGATAAGTATATAAATACAAAATAATTGGAGGAACCACTAACAACCAGGGAGAAGAAATAATAAAACTTTTTGATGGAGTTTATACTTGAGTGGAAACTTAAAGGAGGGTAAAACTTCCTTAAGGTAGCACTGAATCTGAGCATTTAAAGCCTTAATGGTTGGTAGGTTATTGTCCTTAATTCTCAAAGAGGATGAAAATGATATATCACAGTCATTACAGTCCGCATGTAATGTTACAGCTAAGTTAGTATGTCCAACTGTGGCTGATCAGACCAATACGATTTCAAAATGCTCTGCCACAGTTTGGGCACGTATAGTCCCTATAAATATTTGGGATGGATTCTCTAACTTTGCCTAGCTCACATTTCTTCTGAATTAATTCAATTCCATTTTGCTCACAGAGCCCAGAATCTTTTCACACCAAGCTAGGCTATCCTGTGCCACTGTCTCCTATGTCACAAATCAATTCTAACTTTCTTAACTTTGAGAATATCCTTGTATTACTTTTTCTGACCATCATATGCATTTGTCCTGTGTGAATTGTCTATAAAAGTCTTTTTGGCAAGCACACGTTTGGTATTCAAACAATGTGGCCAGCCCAATGGAGTTGCGCTCTCTGTAGTAGAATTAGAATATTTGGCATTTTAATTTGAGAAAGGATCTCAGTGTCTGGTATCTTATCCTGTCAGCTGATCTTTAGAATTTTCCTAAAACAATTCAAATGGAAGCTATTCAGTTTCCTGGCATTACTGTAGTATACTGGCCAGGTTTCACAAGCATACAAGAATGAGGTCAGCACAATGGCTTTCTTAAACTGGCAGTGAACAGTCTGAGCATTCATAGCCTTTATTAGAGGTATGGGCATAGGAGGTAATGGTCTTAGAGGTCTATATTTTTAAAAAAGCCAGCTTTTTATAACTTTAGACCTAATCTCTGTTGAACATGACAGTAGTCTCCCAAGACCTGGTTTTTGTTTATCAGTTTAAGTTTGTGAGGAGTCAGTGAAAATAGAAGAACAAAAACTCTTCAAAAAAGATCAATGTTCACATTGATTTAACAACAAAACAAAACAACAACAAAAGCAAACCAAAAAACCAAGAGCTCTTGCTTTCATCTGAAAATGCATTAGTTTTTTTTTTTTCTCAAAGATATATCAGGCTAGTGATGTAGACTCATTATCAAGTAATTTGAAGAGTTTATCTCCATTTCTATCAATTCCTTATATCTGTCTTTTTTTTTTTCCCCTTCTGGTAATCACTTCCAATATTTTTTGCAGTTTGATCTCTGCCCTGGTTAATTATACCTATTCACAGATTATAGCTAATTAAAACCCACAGACTCAAATTAAAATTGGAGCCTGTCAGTCACAAAATGTGTTATTCAGACAACATAGTACTGTGGGAAAAAAAAATACTGGATTGGATTCTAGCTCTGATATTTACATTTGTGTGCATCAGGCAAGTTACTTAGCTTCTTTAGCCTCAGTTTCCTCAATTATTAAATGAGGTGGGTTGGATTAGATGGTCTCTGAGATCCTTGCTAGATATAATATAAGAAGTCAAGAATGTCTCTGAACCAGCAGGGAGATGCATTTAATTAAGGACAGGGTCCCCAAAAGGGAATATTTCTGCTCATGCCACAGACATTGGTCTAGAATCCAAGACGTATGAACAAAGGTATTCTTTCTCAGACTTGGGCCCTGGTGACAGGGCTATTTTATTGAGTTCAGAACACAGCTTCAAATTTATGGTCACCAGAATTGAGCTGTAAATTCCAGGGTCTGATTATTAGAACTCTGAGCGTAGTTGACAAAAGACGTTATTAATGAGCATTTGCTAAAAGTATTTTTGAGGATTTTATTCAGCAAAGTTAAAAACCACATTAAATATTAGTCATGCTATATATTATGGAGCATTATAAGCATTTGTGTGCACATAAATCATTTAGCTATGAATACATAAGAAGAGCAAGAAATTGATACCCTATGTACGCTTTGAGATAATATTGTCTTAGTATTTGATTACAGGCATGGTGTCCTTAATGGACAGATTCATGTTCCATATCCAATGTCCATTTTAAGCAGGAGCACAGAGCAATGGTAACAGGATCAGCTAGAGTTCAGGAGTGTGAAACTTCTGTTGAAATGACCAGTCTTGTCAGAAGGGTCTTGGTTTCATAGTGCATTACATTCAAGTAATCAATTTTACACTTGGTGCTAATTTTTGCAGTTGAGAATTTAGGCTATTATGTTTGTCCTTTTTTTGATTTAGGGAAAGTGAAGAATCCAGCAGCTGCTTCACCAAGGGATACTGACCAGCCCACGCTCTGTCCTTTGTATGAACATGAGGCTTATTCTCACTGCAAAAAAGCGGATAGTTTTGCTTTTTGATTCAAAGCAGATGCAGAGCCTTGTTCTATAGTATATCCACAAAATGAAGAGGGGAACTCAGAAAAATGTCTGGAAAATTCAGATAGAGTGGTATCAAGGAAATGGCCTATGACTGGATAACGTGTGACCTGCATTCTTTTTGTAATGTTCACTTCAGTTAACCTTTTCTAGTGCTCAATTACATCACCTATAAAATTTGAACCCCATCATACTAGGGGTACAAAATTAATTTGGCTGAAATAGCTGATTAATCAAGAGAATGTTTGGCCCTGGATCTTTCAAGACAGTATCTTCTTAGGCTGGGCCATGGCCAGAATAACCCTGACTTGCCACTGTGCCCAAATGTCACCATTCCAAAAATGAAGCACTTACTCTATTGCTCGGGAATCTTGGGAAGGAAGATAAGCATTGGGGAGAACATTTCAAAATTCTATTAAAAAGCCATGTAATTTCTAAGAGAAAGTAAGGCTGGGCTCAAATCTTTAAAGCTTAACCAAGGAAAAGTATAATGAACAAAAACAATTGGTGATAAAATTTTGACAGGAAAATTGGATATTTTGGTTAGTTTTTGTTAGCATCAGAATGGAGTTTGGGCCTTGTTTTAACTCAAAAATTATTCACTTCATTAATTTTTGTGAATTCATAGTGATTTAGTTAAAAATATGACCAAAAAAGGATGTACTGATAATGACTGACATTTAAACAAAATTCACAAAGTGCTTTACATATATCTAATTTGAGCTATGTAACAACTCTGTTAGATATTGAAGGTCCCCAAACTGCAGATGAGGAAACAGATGTTCAAAGAAATTATTAAATAACTTATGGTTATAATGCTAGTGATTGTCAGAAGCAAATATGAACCAGGTCTTTTTGACTTTGATTCAAATGCTCTATCCATTGTACCCACATTTCCTCCCAATATGAGAATAAAATCTTGGTAAGGAATACTGATTTGGTGTCAGAGGCCATAGTTTAAATTATAATTTTTTTTCCCATTTTGGAGAAATTACTCTCTCAAAGACTTGGTTCTCTAATCTAAAAAATGCCAACAAAAAAAGGAAGTTGGATTAAATGATCTTTGAATTCCCTCCCATTTATAAAACTCTCATTCTGTGATCTTATTTCTCCTAATATGCAAAGAAATAAATAGCTTAATTTACCTAGTTATTGAGATAATTATTTTGTAAAGAATAAATCATTTGTGTGTGTGTTGTCTGGCGTCTGCCAAGTCTCTCCACTAGCTCTTCAATCCTCCACTTGGCATTCATTAAAGAGAGAGTAAAAGTGATTGTTAAACCAAGGCTTTTATTCCTTTTGCTCCATAAATATGTATCCTTTAAACCATATTTGATTTGGCATTTTTTTCCTTTTTTTATTTCCTGTGGTTGCTTACGGATGACATGAAATAGGTTGTGGAAGAAGATGAAAAAATTTGTTTCAAAACCCAGCACATCCCATGATTATGAGCCACTGAGACTCTGCAAATTTAAAATATAACTATTGAACCTAGATGAAAAGGTTTATTTTCCTGGAAAGCAGCACCCTGGAAATGGATATTCCTCTATCACAGCTTATTCATGTTCCGCCAGATTTAAAGAAAAAAAAAAAGGCCCTGCATTGGCACATTTAAGGTTCCCCTTGTGGCAGAAAACTGGCACTTGACACTGGAAGAAGTTTACTATACTACCCAGAGATGGCCATTTCCTCCCCTATGGGGATATTAAAAGATTCAATCCACTTTCGTCCAAATTCATCCCCAAAAGTGGCCATAATGCTGAAAAGACTAATGCTTTTCTAAGCAATTGCCAATCAATAAGGGACAAATGGCAGTTAATATTTCTACTAGTTCCAGGGGGAAAAAATCTATCAGTCTTTTCCTTCTTGGTTACATTTTTTTAGAATTTTAGATAATATTAGGAGGCAATGCTGGTGGATGATAAGATTGGAGTTAAGAAGTATTTCAATTGTGAAGGTCTGAATAGGACTATCTGCCACTATTAACATCTCAGGAATGCCTCTATGGGGATCTCAAAATTAAAGGGATGAAAGGACTTCTGGTTTTAGAAAAGTTAACATACAAATTTAAGTTCAGGACCTTGGATGCAGCATTGTCTTATGGTAAGGTTATGTGGTGTGTTCATAAATCTCTCACAATCTGTATACAAAACAAAGTGATTACTCAGGCAACTCCAGGACTTGTCAGCAGTTGGTGTCCAAACGTAGTTTCTCAATACAACATTTCCTAGAGTCTTGAAGAAAACTGGATTATTCTAATGGCTAAATAAAAGCATCAATTAAACTCTTACTTCTGCCAGGTACTGTTTCAGGCACCGAAATACAATTACAAAAGGCAAGTTGGCTTCTGATTTCAAGATTACATATAAGGGCATGTTGGATGGGAGGAGTGTTTTGGTCTGAGAACTCAGAGATGGTAAATATAAAGGAGAAAATCACTGAAACATTTTTATTAATTGTAATGTTGATTTGAATATTATTCCTCAAAGTCAGCTTTGGATTGCACTAGAAGATGGATCACAGCACTAGAAGATGCATCACAAGGTTTTGAACTGGAAAAAAAAATCTTAAAGATCATCTGGTGCAAAGCTCTATTTTATAGGTGAGGAAACTGAACCCAGAAAAGTTACATACCCACAGTTATAAAAACCCCTAAAACTCAGGTACTCTGACTTAAAATCTTAGAACTCTTTCAACAGGGAATCTATAGAAACAAGCCCCTCTCAGATAAGTAACTATTTCTAGCCCCAGAAACCCTAGGAACTATTATGGTGGTAGTCTCAATTTCAAATTTTGAATTCAGTTTCTAACAGCTCATCTGTTTACTCTCCAGATGTCTAAATGTTTGTTTTTCTTTTCAAGGATTTGTAAATTCCATTACAAAGGGGTGCAATACAGCTGAAGTGACTGAAAATTATCTAGAGACCTTGGGCTTGAGAATCTTGATCTATAGTACTACCTCACTATTTGGATTAAAATGACTCAAGCCTATGGGATTGACTGAGTGGACCAAACCTGTGACTTCATTGGCATAAGGAACTGTGACATTAGAAACCCTCTTTATCAATGGAGGTTGGCACCTTCTCTACAACATAAAATCTTAGAGTTTCTTAGAGCATTAACAGAGATTTAGTGATTTTCTCAGAGTCATTCAATCAATATGTGACAGAGGAAAGACTTTCCAGCTTTGAGTTCATCTTTCTATCCACTTCCTAATCAATGATATTTCTGGACACTAGGTTCATAGCATTAGAATACTTCTAAAATGGAAAAAAAATTAACAGATTAGGAAGAATATGAATTACAGCTGATTAGATGGGCCCACTCTCTTTAATAACTGACCTCTAGTAAAGGTAACAATATTATTATTCTCTTCTTATCATCTTTCTCACTCCTTTTGATAATCAATCAATAAACATTTATTAAATGCTTAATATTTGCTAGGTACTGTATTAAATTTTGTACATATAGAGTTTAAGAAAAGCAAGTTGAATGATTTTAGTGTATAATTTGCCATAATAACTTTTTTTGGTGGCTATTGAAATAGACAATATGATAACTAGTTCTCTCACTTCCATCTCTTGCTTTTGACCTCTATTTACATGATCACTCAAAATATTCTTGAGTTGGTCTTGATCACCACTGAGATGTCTTCCAACTCTGAGTTTCTGCAATTCTGTGATAGAATATTCTCAATTCCTCTATGTTCCTCCAATCCTTTGAATTGAAACTCAGATTTTTATGGTGCTTTATAATTATGAAGGAGATGGGGAAAACAAGCTAAATTTGCAGAAGTTATCTGATTTTAAAAATATTCAATCTCAGGCCTGATACTTGAAGGAAAAGGAAATTCTAAGTGGGCACACCACTTTCAGTCAAGCACAACTCTCTCCCTCACTGACTTTCTCACAAAATATAAGAAGCCTTTACTTAGTGTTTCCCCAAAAGATATTTTAAAAGGGAGAGAGCTAATAATAACAGATGTAGCTTCAATCCCCCCTCCCCCCATATTGGTATTAATTCCAAGTGAATTGCCATTAATTCTGTTAATACTGTGATAAATAATTTTAAATAATATACCTAAAAATTGGCAAAGTACGTACAAGGTGAGACCTTCAGATAAATATTCTAATTCTAAGAATAACTATGATAATTTCAGGTCTGTCATAAAAAAGTTTTGTGCTCCTTGATATGAGGGAAAATTGAATTTTAAAGAGAAACTATCTTTTATGTTCCTTCTTTTCCTCTCTTTCCATTTCTCTATCTTCATGATTCACCATGGCTCATGTTATACAGTACAGGGATACAACAGGAGATCATAATGTGAGTAGTCTGACAACATATAGTTTAATATATAGTTTAATGAGTTTTTTCAGGTTTCCTTTCATGAGGATTTTACCATATAATATGATCTGTCTGAATACTGGAAGGCTCTGCATAGGCATTAATGCAAGTGATCCTCGCTAGTTTCTGATTCTCACTAATAACAAAACAAAATAAAAACAACAAATTGTTAAGGACTAAAGTAAAAAATAACACATTCATTGTTGCCTTAGCAATAAGATGGTACTAGAAACAGGGCAGCAACTCAGGTTAATACCCTTAAATCCTCTATTTAAAAAAGCCTCTTAGCAGGATATAAACCATGAATATATTCTATTAGGAAAAGCCATGGGATCTTGGTCTACACTTTAGGAACCCCATGTTACAGAGCATAGAGAGGGATGCCTGGTTTCTTTCTATACTTATGTACAATTTGAAGGCCAAATTGCTCTTTTATGAAAATGTCCTGTAGGGCCATAATTATGGATTTTTTCATGTGAAGTAAAAATAATTGCAGCTCAAAGGATTATTTGACTGTGGGCATAATTAAATCCTGAGAACCAAATGGAGGCTTCACCCTTCTCTCTGTGGAGATTGGGAGACAAAAGTCTCCTGGAAAAAGGAGTATCAAAGTGATATATTGTAGAGTTAGCTGTCCAGGTTCAGTTAGAAGCCCTGGAGTCAAGGTTAATAGAGAGCTCAGAGGCAGCAAGCAACCTGCCCTCCAACTTGTCCCTTTCCAACGCCTGAGTCCAAAGGCAAAGCTCTGTTTGCCTCAAGTTGGTTATGGATATGCATGGATAGGGACCTGGAGTTTGATCCTTCAGATTGTCAATCTGTAAGCAAATGAGAACAATTTCCAAAAATAGTAACTGCAAAGATGAAATATTTAAAATGAATTATTTACTAAGTAAATATATTCCTAAAATCAGGGCCTTTTGTATATCTGGTGGGTATATGACTATAACTTTTAGATAAAATGTCAAGTGGAGGCTCCAGTATTAGTTACAAAGGACATAAAGGGTCTCCATCTCAAGGAGAAAAGTACATTTCCACCGAGAGAGAGAGAGAGGAATGGCTTTATTATTCTATCGGGAAATGTAACAAGCAGTTCCATGATTAAATCAAGACAATGAACACATAGACAGAAAATGATAGCATATACAATGGTGACAATTAAATACCCACATCTAAGTCCTTAAGGGACAGCACAATAAACAGATATAACCAACATCATAAAAACAACATAAAAGAACCATCCTTTTAAACAGTGGTTCCCAAGTGCTTCTTGTTCAGGACCCTTGTTGCATTTAAATGAGGATCCCTGGGCCCACTTCCATATTTTAAATGGAATTTTCCCCTTTGAATGTGACCTCCAGACAGCGTATAAGAGAGAGGAAACTCAGGGGTTGTAGAAGTCTCTGGAAGAACCCCATTGAAACTATGGAAGGACCCCAAGAATTCTAGGATCTTTTTTGATAAATATTCTAAGAATTTGATGATGAGTGATTTCATCCAGTCATCTTCCCTCAACTAGTCAAAGTTACAAAAGAGCTATGACTTAGTAAACTATGTTATTGGCTTATAGTACTTGTTGGCCCTTCCCCAATTTATCATTGGTTTGTTGTGTTTTTGATGGTGAGCTTCCATAAATTTAGCTAATTTACTCAATGCAATAGACACAGTGAAATATTTACCTAACATACACAGAGTGTTTTTAATTTGGTGCAACCTGTGAGGTTTTTTGATCTACTGGGAAAGCCTTAGTGAGTTTAAGGTCTCTTTTCCACCATGATAACCTATTAGAGTAGAATTTTAAGGAAGTCTTAAGAAGAAAGCACTTTGCTGAAACACAGTCACTAATGATATCCTATCATAAAATAACAAAATACTTTATTAAGAGGAAATAGCTATAGTTCTAGAAAAGTCCTATCTTATTTTTATTTTACTTTGTTATTCAACCATGCACTTTTTCTTTTAAAACTTTTTACTAAATATAATAAAAAGGAATATTTTTATCAATTACACAGACAATTTTTTTAAACATTCATATAAAAAAATGGAGTTCCAATTTCTTTCTCTCTTTCCTTTCCCTTCTCCATCTTTGAGCAGGCAAGCAATTTGATATAGATTATACACGTATATGCACAATGCGAAACATTTCCCTTTTAGCTATGTTGCAAAAGAAAATGAAGACTCTAAAGCTACAAGATTAATACATTTTAAAAAATGTTTCAATCTGTATCTAGACTTCACAAGTTCTTTCTCAGGAGGTGGATAGTCTTTTTCATCATAAATCTTTCAGAATTTCTTTGGCTCACTGTATTGCTGAGAATAGCAAGGTTATTAATTTGATTATCACATAATATTGTTCTTACTGTGGACAATGTTCTCCTGGTCCTGCTTATTTCACTTTGTATCAATTCATGTGAGTCTTTCCATGTTTGTTGAAATACACGGGAGCCATCTAACAGTGGCTGCTGGAGATCCAACCCAGAATGAATCTCCTCTTGTGAGAGGATGATACAAAGAGACTGAGAGACAATTACTGTTCTTTGACCCCATTGACTGAGAGGCCATTGCATTGTCTGACCTCTCTCCTCTTCCCTTTGCTTCCAATTTATCTCATTCCCAGTTTGCAATGCCTACATCGGTAAAGGCTGCCTTGCAACTCCTTCAGATGTTATGATCCATAGCTGTGGAGGCTCTTGGAGAATTGACCTAACACAACTTTTTCTGAGAACATCCTGCTTGACATTTCTTGTAGCACAAGAGTATCCCATCACAACCATATGACACAATTTGTTCATTCATTCCCCAAATAATGGGCATCCCCTCAATTTTCAATTATTTGCCAACAAAACAAGGGCTAGTAGAATTATTAATTATATATAAGCATGTTCTTTTCATTTTTCTTTAATCTCTTTGGAAATCATATCTAATAATGGTATTGCTGAATCAAAGAGTATATATGCATAATTTTATGGCTCTTTGAATAGTTTCCAAATTACTCTCCAGAATGCTTGGATCAGTTCACTATTACACCAGTAATGCATTAGTGTCCTTATTTTCCCACATCCTTTTCAACATTTGTCATTTTCTTTTATTGCCATATTAGCCAATCTGATAGGTAAGAGGGGATATCTCACATTTGTATTAGTTTGCATTTCTTTAATCAGTTGTGTTTTAAAATATTTTTTCATATGATTATAGATAGTTTTGATTTCTTCTGAAAACTTCCTGTTCATATTTTCTGATCATCTATCAACTAGAGAATGATTCATGTACTTATAAATTTGACTCAATTTTCCATATACTTGAGAAATGATTTTATCAGAGAAATTTGTTGCAATCTTCCCCTTCTAGTTTCCTGTTTCTCTTCTAATCTTAGCTACATTGTTTTTTTTTTTTTGTTGTTGTTCAAAAGCTTTTAAATTTGATATAATCAAAATGATCCTTCTTACAATTGAATTGCCATCTCTTTTTAGGTCATAAACTCATCCCTTAATCATAAATCTGACTGGTAAAATATTCCATACTCCCCTAATTCCTTTTGATATTATCCTTCATGTTGAAATCATCTTTTCTTTTTGATCTTCTGTTGATGCACAGTGAGAAATGCTATCCCCAGTTTATGCTTTCCAGTTTTTGTAGCAATTTTGTCAGATAGCGATTTCTTGTTCAAAAATCTTGTATCTTTGGGTTTGTTAAACATTTAGATTACTATGGTGACTTACTACTGTGTACTGTGTATCTAATGATCTATCTGCTTATCCACCACTCTATTTTTTAGTCAATACCAGAGAATTCTGATGATTACTACTCTATAATACACTTTGAGATCTAGTATTGCTAAGCAACTTTCCTTCATGTTTTCTTCAACTTTTGTTCTTTCATTTCATCTTATAATTTTTTATAGCTCTACAATTTTTAAAAATCTGATTAGTATTACACTGAATAAAGTTAGGTAGAATTATCTTTTTAATATATATTTTTTTCATTTTCAAAACGCATGCAAAATAGTTTTCAACATTCACTCTTTTTTTTTTTTTTTGCTGAGGCATTTGGGGTTAAGTGACTTGCCCAAGGTCACACAGCTAGGAAGTGTTAAGTATCTGAGGTCAGATTTGAACTCAGGTCCAACTGACTTCTGGGCTGGTGCTTTATCCACTGCACCACCTAGCTGCCCCTTCAACATTCACTCTTGCAAAACCTTGTGTTCCAAATTTTTCTCCCTTCCTTCCCCTCCCCCATCCCCTAGACAGCACATAATCTCATATAGGTTAAATCCGTACAATTGTTGTAAACATATTTCCGCATATATCATCTTGCACAAGAAAAATCAGATCAAAAAGAAAAATGAGAAAGAAAAAAAAACATCAAAAAAGGTGAAAATACCATGTTGTGATCCACATTCAGTCCCAGTCCCCATATTCCTCTTTCTGGATGTAAATGGCTCTTTCCATGACAAGTCTGTTGTAATTGGCCTGAATCACCTCATTGCTGAAAAGAGCCATATCTATTAGATTTGATAATCACATAATTTTGTTGTTGCTGTGTACAACGTTCTCTTGGTTCTACTCACATCACTTAACATCAATTCATGCAAGTCTCTCCAAACCTTTCTGAAATCATCCTGCTGATCATTTTTTAAAATTAAAACTTTTAAATTTCAAAATACGTGGATGATTTCAACATTCACCGTTACAAAACATTGTGTTCTAATTTTTCCCTCCCTTTCCCCCACACTCTTTTTTAGACGACAAGTGATCCAATATATGTTACACATGTGGGATTCTTCTATACATATTTCCACAAATATGCTGCCCAAGAAAAATCAGGTCAAAAAGGAAAAAAAAATGAGAAAGAAAACAAATTACAAATAAACAAAAACAAAAAAGTAAAAATACTATATTGTGGTACATATTCAGTTTCTGCAGTCCTCTCTCTGGGTGACAATGGCTTTCTTCATCACAAGACCACTGGAACTGGTCTGAATCTTCTCATTATTGACGAGAGCCATCTCCATCAGAACTGATCATCCATTGCAATGAATAAGGTTCTCCTGGTTCACTTAGCATCAGTTTATGTAAGTTTCTCCATACCTTTCTAAAATCATCCTGTTGATCATTTCTTATAGAACAATAATATTCCATTACATTCATAGACCATAACTTATTTAGCCATTCTCCAGATGATGGACATCCACTCACTTTCCAACTCTTTGTCACTACAAAAAGGGCTGCTACAAACATTTTTGCACATGTGTGTTCTTTTCCCTTTTTTATATTTTCTTTGAAATACAGACCCACTAGAGACATTGCTGGATCAAAAGATATGCACAGTTTGATAGCCCTTTGGGCATAGTTCCAGAATGGTTGAATCAATTCACAACTCTATCAACAATGTATTAGTGTCCCAGTTTTCCCACCCCCTCTAAAATATTTATCATTATCTTTTCTAGTCATCTTAACCAATCTGAGAGATGTATAGTGGTACCTCAGAGTTATCCTAATTTACATTTCTCTAATCAATATTGATTTGGAACATTTTTATATGACTAGAAATTACTTTCTTCATCTGAAGTTGTTTGGCAATTTACCAATTGGGGAATAGCTTGTATTCTAGAATTATCATTTTTTATTATACTGATTTGGCCTATTTTTGAGTATTTAATGTTTCTCCAATTATTTTGTTCAATCATGTCTGGCTTATCATGACCTGATTGACTTTTTCTTTGCAAAGATCATGGCATGGTATTCCATTTCCTTCTCCAGCTCATTTTACAAATGAGAAACTAAGGAAAACAGAGTTAAATGACTTGCCCAGTGTCACAGACCTGACAGAGATCAGATTTAAACTCAAATGATTCTTTTTGATTCCAAGTCCAGTGCTTTATCTACTACACTATATAAAGTGCAACTAGCACTATTGCCAGTCATCTTATTTTTTGTCTTGCCATTTGACTTTCTTGAGGCTGATGACTATGCAAGTCTGCTTCACTCAAATCCAATTCATTTTCAAGTCAGGATATCACAGTGTGATGTCATTGGTCCACTCCAAAAATGATGGATAAGCAACTGAATAACTAAATTAATTTAGGTAGAATTATCTTTTTTACTATATTGGCTCAACCTGCTTTGAACAATTAATGCTTTCCTAATTGTTTAGATATTACTTTATTTGTATGAAGTGTTTTGTAATTGTGTTCATGTAGTTCCTAGATTTGTCTTGGCAGGTAGACTTCCAAGTATCTTATATTATTTGCAGTTACTTTAAATGGAATTTTTCTTTGTGTTTTTTTCCTGCGGGACTTTGCTGATAATATTTAATAATATTGGAGCAGCTAGATAATGCATTGGATGGAGCACAGCTCTGAAGTCAGGAAGACCTGAGTTCAAATCTGGCCTCAAACACTTAACACATTAGCTGTGTGACTCTGGGCAAGTCACTTGATCCTAATTGCCTTATTAATTTATGTGAATTTATTTTATATTGTGCAATTTTGCTGAAGTTGTTAATTATTCAATTGAATTTTAAGCTAATTTTATAATTATTTGCAAAGAACCTTAGCTTATTTCTTCATATCATCTGCAAAAAATGTTACCGTGGTTTCCTCATTGCATATTCTAATTCCTTCAATTTGCTGACATTTCTAGAAAATCATGTCATCTGCTAAGAATGTTAGCTTAGTTTTCTCATTGCCTATTTTAATTGCTTCAAATTCTTTTTTTGGCTTATTGGCATAGCTCATATTTCCGGAAAAATATAGTGTAATAATCTTAATAATGGGCACCCTTGCTTAACTCATGATTTTATTGATAAGATTTCTAGCTTATCTTCATTGCAGATAATGCTTGCTGATGGTTTTAAATAAGTGCTATGTATTATTTTAAGTAAAGCTCTCTTCTATGCTTTCTAGTGTTTATTTTAAAAATAGTACAGTATTGTATTTTGTTCAAAAAGCCAGTTCAAGAAGTTCAAGAAGCCTTTTCTCTTTTTACTATTTACTGATGGCTTCAAAAAAAAGGGGGTATGGGAGGGCCATGCTATTGGTAGAATCAAAAGGGAATCCCAACTATTTTGCATACTGTACTGAGCACCGTGGTTAAAACAGAATTATTAACTTTAGCACAAGTACTAGCACTGCCAGGGTCCCACTTGATGTCCATGAATACAATTTGACACATCTACACCTATCTATTGATTTTGTATTCATGGACATCAAGTGGGACCCTGGCAGTGTATGTGATATGAGGGTTATTGATTTTCATGGTGACCGATAGCCATTTTAAGTTTGAAATCATGATATCAAAATTAACCTGCAAGGAAACTAATGTGAAATGAGAGTCTGTCTGTTCACCATAGATTTTCAGTACCTAAGTACTATCCAAAAGGATTCTCTTGACTCTTATTGTAGCTACTTATGTATCTTTCCCTTTTATATTTTGATGCAAGCGTATCTACCTGAACATTCTATTGTATACTAGTAATTTTCAAAATGTAGTCAATGCTCAGCTTATATTTGTATGAAAGAGTTTTCGCTGTTATTTGATTTCTAAGCTATATGACTCAGTACATTTTGGGCTCAGGTTCTACATGGTTTAACATTCTAGAAATATCATCATGTCAATATTTGATTAGAGATTTGGAAATGTTCATGAAAAATCACAAAGAGGCACTGTTAACTTGAATTAAAAGTGAATTCATATTAAATTAAAACTTCCTTTGCCTGTTGACCTTTATTCAGGTGGTATCACAGAAAAAAAAAATCAGAGATTGCATCCTAGTTTTCTTGGAATTAACTCAGCGAATGACACAGTTAAAACTCAGAAGATTGTTGAGAATGATATTCTCCCTCAGATACTAAGATATTCCATTGTCGTTTACACCAGCATTCAGGACAGTTCTGTTGAAGAACAGTCTTTGAAGTGCAGAGATACTATGAAAT
The DNA here is from genome assembly GCF_016432865.1 of Antechinus flavipes. Classification (NCBI taxonomy): domain Eukaryota; kingdom Metazoa; phylum Chordata; class Mammalia; order Dasyuromorphia; family Dasyuridae; genus Antechinus; species Antechinus flavipes. Next base: position 61,300,826 of record NC_067400.1, read on the forward strand.
TCATTACGATGAATATAAGGTGTGACTTGGGAATATACATGGCTTCAAGTTTTGTAAGTTTAGGCAAATTGTCCAGGACATAGCGATCCACTAATATCAATTTCCCCATCAAATCCTTTAACCTTGGTATATTACCAAAGTTCTCTTCTTGAATTTTGTGAATTGGATTTTTGTTGAAATCTAAGAATTTCAAGTTTGTAATTTTCTGAAATGTAGGTTCAGTAAGGACAGTGATCTATTTATTGTCATAAAAAGAAAGACTCTTGAAACTGTCTAAGCACACAAAGGCAGTACCCGGAATGTTGGTGAGATACATTCCTGCCAAAACCAACCTGCATCAATTTGAAAAGAAATTAAAATTCATATGAAATATGCCAATCCTTGGATTTTCCCTAATCATCAAAATTTTCAGTTTAGCTATAGAATCAAACTAGTGACTATCAATCATTTTCACTTTGTTAGAATTGAGTTAGAGTTTCAGAAGATTCTTCAGCCCTGAAAGGCATTAGTAAAAATGCTGCTGATCTGGTTATGGTTTATGTAGAATTCTTACAGGTTGCTAAGATCCCACAGACAGTAGTCATTTATCTCTGTGATTCGATTTTCCTCCAGACCAAAGCTAGTGAACTGAGTGAGATTTGCCAGCTCCACTTCCAGTGTATTTGTGACATTGTTCTGTGAAAAATCTACCTCTGTCAAGTTGAAAAGCTTCTGGAACTCATTCGAGGTCTTGGTAATGTTGCTTTGTAAGAAGAAAGCTTGTTGTCCAAAAGGTTGCTGGGAATTCTGTTAAGCAGTGGTCATTGCAGCCTGTTTTGTGGTCTCTCTGTATGTGGATTGAGGGATGAACCATAATCTGAATTCACATAGACAAAGTTGGGAACATTTTTTACTCTGAAAGTTTGACTCAGTTAATGAATTCATTAGCAATTCCAACACCAAATAACAAGCAACTAAGACACAGTTAATCCTAACCAGAATGGTTAAAGTCCAAACAATAGTAAGAAAGATCCAGGATAGCAAGCATAAAATATAAACATGCAAACTTTTACTTGTGATATATGGCTATCTAGAACCTGAAAGGTAATTTTCGGAGTTTTCAAAGGGCAAGAAATAATTAGGAACCTTTTAACGGTGTCTCTCAATTCCAGGACTGGGCACAAAGTTCTATTATATGAATTAATTCAGTCAAATCAATGTCTAGAGACATGCCTTTTTATACTCCTCTTGTGTCTTGTATTTGAAAGTCAAATTTTCTACTCAGCTCTGGTGTTTCCATCAGGAACACTTGAAAGTTCTCAATTTCTATCTTGTATTATGACCATAGCATACCTCAGTATCCCCTGTTAGATTATAAATTTTCTGAGGGTAGCAACAGATCTTTTTCTTCATTCTTTTTTTCCCAGAATCTAGTATACTATCTTGCACATAAGATACCCCCCAAATTTTTATATTGAATTATATATAATATATACATATATGTATATGTATATGTGTATTTAATATTTTTTCAATTACATTTATAAAATCTATTTTTAACATTTATTTTGAAATGTTTGAGCTCCAAATTTTCTAATTTGGATGTTATCCCCTATTACTGAGAAGGAAAGTGATTTGATATAGACTATATAAATGCAATTATGAAAAAAGAAATCCATATTAGTTATTTTGTGAAAGAAAACACAGATACCCCAATACCTTCCTAAAGCTCCAAGTAATATAAAGAAAAATTTAAAAAGTATGTTTCTATATGCATTCAGTCTCTATTAGTTTTTTATTAGATTATTATTATTATTATTATTATTATTATTAGATTTTCATCATAAGTCCTTTGAAATTGCCTTGAATCATTGTATTGCTGAGAAGAGCTAAGTCATTCATAATTGCTCATCATGCACTATTGCTACTACTGTGTACAATGTTCTCCTGATTCTGCTAATTACAGTTTGCACCGTTCATGTAAGGCTTTGCAGGATTTTCTGAGAGCATCCTGCTTACCATTTTTTATAGCATAAGCATATTCTGTCACAATCATATATCATGGCTTATTAGCTGTTCCCCAATAGATGGGCATCCCCTCCATTTCCAATTCTTTGCCACCACAAAAAGAGCTGCTAGAAATATTTTTATCCAAATGGGTTATTTTCCTTTTTTTTTTTTTTTTTTTTTTTGTTGTTGTTGTCTCTGAAATGTAGGGCTAGTGGTGATATTGTTGGGTCAAAGGATAAGTGTGGTTTTATAGCCCTTTGGAATAGTCTTATATTGCTCTCCATAATGGTTAAAATGTTTCACAACTCCACCAACAATGCATTACTGCTTCAATTTTCCCACATCTTCTCCAACATTTGTCATTTCCCTTTTCTGTAATATTAGCCAATCTCATAGGTGTGAGGGGATACTTCAGACTTGTTTTAATTTGCATTTTCTAATCAAAAGTGATGTAGAGAATTTTTATATGACTATAAATAGCTTTGATTATTTTGAAAACTGCCTATTCATATCCCTTAACAATGATCATTTTTCAAATGAAACCTTTTTTCAGAGAAACTTGCTTTAATTATTTTCATAGTTATGATTACTGGCATATTTCCCTTCTTTTTCTTGTCTCCTTGCTTATCCCACTCTTTCTCTCTCTCCTTTAACACTGTCCATTTAAAAAAGTGTTTTGCCTTTGACTACCACCTCCCCAACATGCCTTCCCTGCTATCACTTCCCACCTTGTCTTATTTTCTTCCCTACCTGCTTGCCTGTATGGTGAGTAGATTTCTATAGTCAATTGAGTAGAGATGCTATTTTCTTTGTGAGTCACTTCTGATGAAAGTAAGTTCAAGCACTTCCTCACCCCATTTTCCCATCTTTAACTTCATTGTAATAGTTCTTTTGTCTTTCTTTTATGTGAGGCACCTTATTTACACTATTCTACTATTTCATTCCCTTTTCGCCGAGTATATTCCTCTTTCTTACCCCTTAATTTTATTTTTTAGATATTATCCCATCATATTCAACTCACTTCTGTGATCTCTGTCTAGGTATACTCCTTCTAATTGCCCTAATAATGAGAAAATTCTTAGGAATTACAAGTAAAGGCTTTTTATGTAGAAATGCAAACAGTTTAACTTTATTGACTCCTTTATAATTTCATTTTCCTTCATCTCTTTTTAATGCTTCTTTTGAATCTTATATTTGAAAGCCAAATTTTGTATTCAGTCTGGCCTTTTTGTAAGGAATGTTTGAAATGTCTCTTACATTAAAAATTCATTTTTTCCTCCTTAATGATTATACCCCATTTTAATGAAAAGGTGATTTATTTTTATAATCCTAACTTCTTTGCTTTCTGAAATGTCATAATTTAAGCTCTATAGTCCATAACTACTTAATGTAAAAGTTGCTAAATCTTGTCCTATCCTGATGGTGGATCCATGAAATTTGAATTGTTTCTTTCTGAATGTTGCAATATTTTCTCTTTGATGTTAGAGTTATGGAATTTAATATCATATTCCTGGGAGAACATTGGGGGATTTTTTTTTTGTTTGTTTGTTTCTACTTTCCCTCTGGACCTAGACTATCAAGGTAGTTTTGCTTGATAATTTCTTAAAAGATGATTTCTAGGGTCTTAATTTTTTTTTGTATCATGGATTTCAGGTAGTCCAATAATTCACAAATAATCTCTTCTTGATCTATTTTTCTAGGTCAATGGATTCTAATGATATGTTTCCCATTTTCTTCTATTTTTTTCATTCACTGGATTTTGTTTTATTGTTTTTTGATATCTTCTGGAGTCATTAGCTTTCACTTACCCAATTCTACTTTTTAAAATTTATTTTCTTTAGTGAATTTGTGTATATCTTTTTCCATTTGGCCAATTCTGCTTTTTAAATAATTCTTCTCTTTGTGTTTCTTTTATGATTGGCCTATTCTATATTTTCTTCAATATTTTTGTGCATCTTTTATTCACCTCTTGATTCTTTTTTCATGATTTCCTTGCATCAGTCTCATTTCTCTTTTCCAAACTTTCCGTTACATCTGTTATTTGTTTTTAAAATTCATTTTGAGCTCTTCCAGAAAGTCTAATTTTGACATGAGACCAATTCACATTTTTCTTTGAGACTTGGTTGTATCAGCTTTAACTTTGTTGCCTTCTTTTGAATTTGACTTTTTATTTTCCCTATCACCATAGTAACTTTCTACATTCAAATTCTTTTTTTTTTCTTGTTTGTTCATTTCCCAGCTTATTTCTTGATTTTTAACTTTATGTTAAAGTTGGGCTTTCAGGATAGAAAGGCCCTGTCCTAAGCTTGTAGGTTTTTTTGTAACCATTTTCAGAGTGAGTTCTAAAGGTCTGTACATTTTCAGGTTTTTCTAGGTATATGATTTAAGGAGAGGTGTGTTTTCCACTCACTTGATCAGTGCTTTGGTATGTGGTCATTATAAGCACTCCTCTATGTTTCTACCTCCTCTGCCACTGCAAACTCTGGTGTTCTAGTATTCCTCTTCACCCTGGGATTGCATACAGGACTACCTAGGACTCTGACCCTATATATAATATAATATATATTTGTGGATAATGCAGCAGAGTCTTACACATAATGGCATCAAAGGGACTCTTGTAATGTTCTTTTGACCAGTCGTGTGACTCCCTTACCATATGTGGACTAGGCATTATGAAAGCCACTACTGCAGATTCAGTTGCTTCAAAGGCCTGCTGCTGGTTTGCTGTGGCATTTTCTAGGTTGGACTGTGCTCCATTCTCAGCATGACAAATCTGGAAAATTATTTCACCCCCTTCTTTTATGGGTTCTGCCATTTCAGAATTCTTTTTTGATGTTTTATTTAAAATTATTTGGAGGGGAATTTGGAAGAGCGTAAGTAAGTCCCTGCCTTTTCTCTGTCATCTTGGTTCTAATTATTGAATTGGACTGGCAAATTTCCAATTATTTAGATGCATGAAGAGGGTTGTTACCAAGGATTATATCCAATAGTAACTCACACCACTATATTTTCAGGGTTTGAAAAAAGAAAAGGATAGGTTTTATTGTTATATCTCACTGGGAATGGCAAAATCTCTCTCTCTCTCTCTCTCTCTCTCTCTCTCTCTCTCTCTCTCTCTTTCAATAGTAAGGAGCAGGTAAATTTCACAGTTGGTACTGGGGTAGAATCAACTGGTATTATTAACTGATTAAGAGAGACAAGGGTAGTTTCAGTAATTAGCAAAGATAATGTGTGGATAGTAATAGTATCAATGACAGAAATAGTGAAATCAGAAATTGGCTTTTAGCGACCATTCCTCTCAAATCTTACATGGACCTCTGCTTAACAACTTTCAAATAGTAAACTCCAAAGTTTGAGACTCATCTTGGAGAAGGATTGTGTAGCATGAATGAGAAATCAAACAGAAAATGGGAAGATTTGTAACAATTCACTATTCTATGCTAATCATTGGTATTTGACTCAAATACAAGCACATGTATTCTTTACCTGTTATTGATTCAGCATTCTCCCAACTTTGTTCTTTCTACTACTGGGAAAAATCCCAACCTGTCCCTTTTTGCATCAAGGACTGGCCCCTCATGATAATTGTGACATTTTAACTGTGGGTGGTGTTGGGAAAATCTATTTTTTCCCTTAGTCGGAGGACTAAGACCCCTTCTTCTCAGTATTATCTAAAAGCATTCATTGAAAGATAAACTCTGTATTATAGGCCAGTCACCAATGAACAAGAGCACTTTTACATTTGGAGTTAGAATGAGTTGCACAGGTTGAGGAGGCATAGTTGAGTTTCATTCTGAACCTCACTGATCTTGTTACATCATCTTTGCCTTCAACTTATTCCTTTTAGGTTACTATTGTCTGTCACTCAGGTTTATAATCTCAATGTCTTCCTTGTTTCTTCACTTTCACTCATTCCACTGATTTTCAATCAGTTGCCAAATCTTGTAGATTCTATCTTTACAATATCTTATATTTTATATTATATGTGAGTGTAGAGAGAATATATTACAAACCAACACCCTAATTCAGGCCTTCATCACTTCCCCTCTGAAGTATTACAGTGGCCTAATTGATCTCTCTATATCCAATCCATTCTCCAAATAGACAATAAAATGATTTTCTAAAGTTAGGACCATGAATTCCCTCCCATATCCTACCAAGTGAATTTTAGTGGCTCCCTATTGACTCAAGGTTAAAAGATAAAGTTCTCTATTTGCTATTTAAATTTCCTAACCAACCAGTCATGAGAACAGTCCCAGATTGCTTTATTTCTCTAATTAATAGAATAAATATAAACTGGATTCTATGAAAAGTTTCTTTAATATTTCATATAAGTTGCCTAAGTTGTCATAATTTAGGGAAAAGAATTAATAGAAAATGAATCTGGGTTTATAGTTTTTTGTGTTTTTCTCCCCTGAGGCAATTAGGGTTAAAGTGACCCGGGGTCACACAGCCAGAAAGTATTAAGTTCTGAGGTCAAATTTGAACTCAAGTCCTCCTCACTTCAGGGCTCTATCTACTATACCAACTAGCTGACCCATGGTTTATATTTTTAAATAGGATATTGTCATATTCTGAAACATAAGGAGACATACATTAGCAAACATCCTCACTGAAATAAACAACTATCTTTTAAGCAATGAAAATTAACAGAATGAAATAGTCTTTCTAATGTACATTTCTTATGATATTTGGTTGTAGAGAATATATTATAATAGAAATATTAGTTGACATAATTAGAATAGTTTTTGAATCTCAGATTTATACTAATGATACAAACAGCTCATGAAAAAATTTTGAAACACAAGAAATCAGAGAACTTCAGGCATTTAATGACACTAATATAATAATGACAACACTCAGAAAGCAGCAACTAGTTGAGAGCTGACCAAATGTTGACTTTTATGGGTTTTCCTTTGTTTTCCCTCCTGGTATGAGACAAAGTAATTCTCATAAAGTTGAAATTTGCTCGTATTCTGTGACTCCTTTGCAATCATTATGTCCATTTTTATTGCATTTTCCCAGCTACCACAGACTACTGTACCTAGCATGGAGGGGAGTTACAAGGAAAATAAAAGACTTACAGAATCCTTGATGAAGACATTGGAAAACAAAATACTTCCATATTATATATACAAACAAAATACATATATAAATGCATGTATGCATGCATTCATAAATATATACCTTGTAAACATTTTGATATAGTAGAAAGAATACAGGATATAGAATCAATAAAATCTGCGTTCCTTTTTTGCTTTTTAGAATCAAGTAGAAACAATCAAGTAGAATCAAGTTAGCCTATAAAGCTCTTCACAACCTGACCCTAATCTACCTTTTCAGTCTCATTATTCATGACTTCATTTCCTTTATAGTCTGGGCTTGTTTTTCCTCACACATGACTTTCCATCTCCTTTCTCCATGCCTTTGTGATGGTTCCATGCTTCAAATGCTCTCTCTCTTCCCCTTCAAAACTCATATTAAGTACCCCCCCTTCTCTATAGTGGGTTTTTAGACCCCCTCCTCAGATCCTAATGCCCTTTGAATTTGTTTTAATTTTTTATAGACATATATGTACTATTTTGTTTCTCCTATTAGAGTGTAATTACTTTGAGGTAGAGAAGTGTCATGTTGGTGTGGTTTTTTTTTAATTTAATGCTTCTAATTGTTGTTTGTTTTTGAAGAAAATCAGTGGCATTGTGGGATGATGTTTTGACTTGTGCATGAATTAGATTTAATTGAGGTGGAGTTGCACAAAGTTATCAGGCTTATTCTCTCTTCCAGAGTCAATAAGTCCAGTAGGAAGACAAATGTCAAGACAATTGATGATGGTTCAGGATGCAGTGAGTGACCTTGAGAGCTTTGATGTCTGTCTAATCTCTAAGCATGCCACAATTCCTTCTTTAACTGGCTCCATGGCCATTGGAACAAATTATTTTCATCTACCCATTCTACTGGGGAAAGTCTCTAGATATTCCCCTAACTCGCTGACAGATCTGGGACTTGCTGGTTACTGTCAACCTAGTTTAGCCCATCTGCTGAGATGTATATATATGGCATATAGTAGGAACAATAAATGCTTGTTGATCAATAATAAATGATTGATTGCTCCGTGTGAATGAGAAGGGAGTAAGAGGGTATTTCATCCAACAATGTAGATCACCACTCATTTACATCTTACTAAGTAGCTTAGTTGTTACTTTATGTCTGCCTCTCTTCCCCAAGTTCACTAACTGTTGGTTGCTCTTTTGGCAGGGAGTTTCTCTGAAGTAGCTAGGCTAGTCTTTTGAATGACAGACATACAGTGCATATCCAGACTGAAGACTGTTGGGCCTGATAAGACTTCCACAGAGAAGAGAGTCCAATTCTTGCATATACTGATGCCAAAATAAAATAATTCACTTGAACATTGTTTCTTTTCTTTTCTTTTTCCCCTTCTTTCTTCTCTTCCTTTTCCCCTCGCTACCATCATTTATATTTGTTTCTTTGACATTTTTCTTTGCCTCTCCCTCTCCCCTTGTTTCTCCCTTGTCATTCAAATACAAACACATATCTCCTTGAAGCTAAGGAAAGTATGAGGTCAGATTCAACTACATAAGTAATAATAGTGATCTCATACATAATGCATATTTCCAGAGATAGGAAAGATACAATGGGGAGGTATGAGATGATATTAGAGTGGTTTGCAATGCTCGACTCAGAGTAAGCATTTAATAAATGCTTGTTGACTGACTTAATGACTGATTTGAGCTAGGTGAAGTTAGTTTGGAAAAATTTCTTGGAGTCAAAGAACTATTTAGAGGAATTTTGAAGGAGTGCTAAAGCAATTGCTTGGTAGAAAAATATGAAAAAGTTCTAGGTCTAGGAGATGACATGTCCGGTAATTTAAAGGCACTTTCTTACTTCAAGAAAGATTGAATTTTAATGACAAAAGTACAGAATTTAGAGTAAAAGTGTTGTTATATATAGATAGATCTATCTGTAGACAATGGTGGATTGAGTCATTTATCAAAGGGTAGTATAAAGTGATAAGAACATATTGCCATCTTAAAATATCATTTGAAACCATTCTCTTCAATTTATACTATATTCCTAAGAGAAGAAGTATTTTAGAAAAGTTCTTGGTTTTCTGTCAGGTTCCTTTTGGTTAAAAAGGATCTTTTGGTCCTGACAAAAAGTTAAATGATTACATCTTGAAAAAGTATTCTCTTCACAATGGTCAGATCAAGTAAAATAATTATCTTATTGAAAAAGAAAGTTTGGCTAGCTTCATGGATTATCTTGCTAATATTTATATTCTAAAGGGGTCCTGGAAAAATGGTAGGAAAACATTTGCAAACAAATACCAGACACACTCTTTATATTGAAAGGAGAGTGGCTTTAAGCATCATCTAAGGTGATCCAACAGAAGCTCCATGGGAACATAAGGAATTATGTTTTTGTTTTCATGTTTATGTTCCCATGACAGCAAATAATAAAGAATACAGGCATAGGTGTTAGTTAAAAAAAAATAATAAGCAGCTCTGCCCTGCTAGAACTAGTTTCCCCAAAACATTCATATATTCTGCCATAGGGACTGGTAGAACCAGTGTGATTTTATTGACATAGGGAATTTCCATGTGCAGAATCTCCTACTAATGCAAGTTGATACTTTCTCTGAAGCTTATAATCTTAGAGAAGTACCTAGAGCAATGAGAGAATTTAAATTTTTCTTTAAAAATTTACATTTTCTATTAATAATCATTTACTTTCTTTCCCTCTCTCTGACCACCAGAAGAAAATAGAAAAACAAAACCCTCGTAACATGTATGCATTGTAAAGCAAAACATACCACCAAAATGCAGCTCATTCTGCATCTTGAGTCCCACCTCATTTTTCCAGGAGGAAATGAGCATGCATCATCACTAATCTCTGGAATTGTGATTGGTCATTGCATTGGAGAGTGACTGGACAAGTTATTGTACATAAATTTCAGGCTATACTATTGTGCCATAAGAAGTTACAACAAAAGATACCATTTCCAAGAAACCTGAGAGAACTTGCATGAAATAATGCAATATGAAATGAATAAAGTAGGAGAAAATGTATATAAAGGGAACAGCATTTTAAAGATATATAAATTTGAAAGATTAAGAATATGTATCACTACAATAAGCATTGAGTATTTAAATGGCTTCTATAGGGTCACACAGTCAATATATATCAGAGTTAATGCTTGAACCTGGATTTTCCTGGCTTCCAGGCAGGCTCTCCATCCATTATCATATCATTATATTATAACCATATCATTATGTTATAAGCAAGATCATTTTCCTAATGAAAGCCTCATAATAGTATCACAATATAATATGTGCATACATATTTATAAATATGTACATATGATTATATATGCATGTATATATATGCATATATCTTTATATACATATGCATATACAGATTTTATATATGCATATGTGTATATACACATACACATATATACCCAACGAAGTCTCTAATATCTATTATTTATTTTTAATTTTGTTTTCTGGGAAAAGAGTTATAAACAATATACTGTAGAAATTTTTTTTTAGAGTAAACATGGCCTCTTGGTTTTGAAAAAAGTTAAATGATTGTATCACATAAAAGCATTCTCTTCACAAGGGTCAGATCAGGCTTTTAAAGAGGTATCTTATTGAAAAGGAAAGCTCAGCTAGATGCGTGGGTTAACTCGATAATATCTATAGCTATTCTCAAAATACATTTCAACTTGAACTCCCAGATGTCATTTGAAGTTTTAGTGTTTTTGCCAACCCTTTCTATTTGGTTTCGTATGATATTGTATTTTGAGGAATGTGTAGCCATTATGCTGTCTCTTTCAGTCTGTGAAATATGTGTTTTCTCTCTGCTTGCGACAATTAATATTATATTGCTTTATTTCCTCTGTCTGAAGGACACATTATTTTTAAGGTTATTTATTGTTCAGCCATGTCCTCTGTGTGATTCCTTCCCCCAACGAGGTTACCCTGAATATTGTCCTCCAGACATGCAGTAAAGCTCAGTAGCTGAGAAAATAACAGTGTAGTTAACCTCCTTAACACAGAAAATAAATTAGCACTAATCAGATAGGTACTGGGGTAGCAATTGCCTCGACATAATGAAATGTGCTAGCTGAAGGGAATGGTTGCCAGTCACTATGTTGTATTCCTCAGTTCCCGTGTGGACCTGACAAGGCTTGATACCTAGTGAGCCAGTGATCCCTGCTTTCTTAATGCAAAGTCTGTACCACCCTGGATTAGAGCCCAGCTGATTGAGAGTTATACTCACAGTCACTGCTGCCAACCCTATTCATGGAAAATGGTGCCTCCATTATTAATTTATGTCTACATGGATCAAATAACTCTTCTCTTCTCATTTCATTGACAAGATATCATGACAGCTTCATGGATCTAAATGCTCAGACCAGAGTGAGCTCTGCTCCATTGTAAAGTATTTTGTCAATGTATTTAAATAATGTACTGGGAAGAAAATAGGCCAGGGGAGGTATTGGGGAGAGAGGAAATGGAAAAAAATAGTAGTGAACTCAAAGATGGGAATAAATGAATGCTCCAGAGTTAAAACTTCATTGGGTCACAGCTGGGCAGCTACAGAAATATGTTTTATGTTTTCATTTGTTAATTGAACACTTAATGAATACAGCAGTAATTAATATTTCCACTGGCTATTAATTTGAGAATTATATCCCCTGTAAGCCATGTAAAGATATGATATATGAGGCGTGACTAAGTTAGAGCGACTCTCTAAATTTATTTCGGCTTCTTACATTGAAATATAACTAACTACATTAGTCTTTTTGCCTCCTTATTATAGGGATTTTGAAAATTGCTATTGTTTGATACACTGTTCTTCAGTTGGTCCTATGTGCTTTTTGATGGGCTACAGTAGGCAAGAAGGAAAAAAAAATTTCTGATTTAATGTTTCCAGCAAACTGCAACGGTGAGCAATCAGATGCTTACAACAGGTTCTCCTCTTCTCCCATGGCATGTGGAGTTTTTCAGGTTTCCTTCTTCATCCAGCTGCCAAACATCTGGTTCAGTTTTGGAGAAATATTTGTAATGATTTTCCATCAGGATTTAATTACTGCCACTGAAACATTAATGGGTGCCATACTGGCCTAATAGATTTTATCTCTATTCTCTTATATCTATGAAGTGTAACTGACAAATAGGAGTCCTGTTCTGCAGTGACTTTAATAAAACAATGACTATAGAGAAAAAGGTCATGTCATGAGGGAGTGCAAGTGATGGGTAAACCTCAGATTTGGAGGACTAATACAAAGACTAATAACCATTTTAAAGAAATGTTAATTTATTGTTTTGAGATAGAAACCCACTGAATTACTAAGTAGACATATTTCACAAAGTAAAACAAAGATTTAGATCAACCACAGAATGACTGAGATAACCTGAACATATTTTTTGGCTCTACTTTCTGCTCTCTTTATAATCCAAGATTTCTTTTGGGCCTTTTTAAAACAATTGATCATGAAGTAGTACATCTTACTGCTACTGTCATCACTGCAACTTACAGCATTTTTGGCTTGGCAGGACCTGAGAGATTTTGCATTCCACTGCTATTGACTTTGAGATACCACAATCACATCTATACCTGTATACTGAAAATATGGAATAAGATTTTATGTAGGCAAGATTTTAATCCAAAATATTTTTGGCTTTCATGGCTTCAAATCTTCATTTACATTTATTATGTTTTCTGAAACTGAACCATCCAATTCCTTTGAACTGATTAGTTAGCTTTTAAAAAAATGTGAATATTTTGAAACCTCTGCCATTCTGGCAGGGGCCATCAGTTAATTACACCTTAGTATGAATTAAGTCTTCGTAAACTTAAATAGTTCACTAAATTGAAAAACTGAGTTTATTAATGAAAAAAGGAATAAACATTCAGAAGCATGGAGTAGCTCTCAGTAGAATGCTAGATGAGGTGTTGCTGTAGAAGATTAGGGCCATGGGAAAGAGCATCATAAGGAAGCTGGACATCTGGATATGAAGAAGGATGAAGAGAGAGCCCACAGATGTAAAAGGGAATTTAAAAAAATTGGTGAAGAGTGCTGAATAGAGATTTTGCCTGCTTCCTGAAAAAGTGGAAAAAAGTCAACTTTGGTCATCCTTATAATGGATACTCATAAAGATATCTTACTCCCAACTATCCCTACTATAAATCCATTGCAGAGGAGTTAACTTCTGTCAGATAGTCCTTCATTCTAGGTAAATTTTTAAAAAATATTATTTGGGATTTTCTTGTCGTTCAATATCTCTATGACTTTCACATGTCACCAATGAAACAACTTCAAATACCAGACAGAGGTCATGGGGAATCTGTGAACCTCATAGTCCTAGGTAAGTTTGACAACTGTATGTCCTGCTGCTTTCTTGGGGAGAGATCTCTGATTGATTTTGGGAGTTTAATTGTTCATCAAGATCATGGTTTGTCAGTAAGCCCCCTGAAGTATTCATTGGCCTTGATAGAATTCATTTTCTATATAGCACAGTTTATAGAATTCAATTAATTGACATTCATAGACTTATTACTATTTTTCAGCCTCCTGTTTTAAAATATTGTTCCAAACTCTTGTTTTTGCACATAGGGCTTTTGATTGGTGAACAGTCACCATGTCTAGATGAAAACTTACCATTCTATTTCATTGTCATTTAAGTACCAAATTGCTTCATGAGAACCTCTCCTTTTGCCTCTCTCCTCACTCCAGCTTTCTACTCTGAAAATATTAATTAAATTTTCATTACCAAAACAATCTTCCCTACCATTCCTCTCTAAGTATGTTTTCTTCTATTAAAATGTAAGTTTCTTGAGAGCAGAAATGGTTAAAAGGAATTCTAAGAACTCTGAGATTTCTTGGGGCAACTCATATGAGCTCATTCCATGGAAAATAAGCAGAACTTGGGAGAACAACCTACATCATACTCACAATGATAAAAAGGAATCAGTGCCCAAAAAGCCAAAAAAAAAAAAATAGCTCAGAATCCTGAGCTGTGCATTAGTTTTCCTTCAATGAACCTCTTTATTATAAATGAGGAATCTATTGCTGTTTAGCTAGTTGAGATGGGGTTGGGGCAGAACATATTGGGAAATGACTACCAAGCTTTCTTCATTCTGGCCATCTCTTTCTTTCTCTCTCCAAAAGACGGACTCTTCACTTAGGATGTTTGACTCTGAGAGGTGAAATTTTGTTTTATCTTTTCTGGAACCAAGGACATTATGTATTTTCTTATGATTTCCAAACCAAGCCACCTTCCTTCTAAACTCTTTACAAAGCCACGTGTTATTTTATCCAATTGGAATGTAAATTTATTGAAGGCATAGACTATATTTATTTACTTTTTATTAGTTTATCCAGTATTTAACATAGTGCCTGGTACATAATATGTACTTAATAAATGCTCTTACATTAGAAAAAGAAAGAAAGAAAAGATAGAAAGATATATACAAAGGAAGGAAGGAGAGAAAGAAGGAAGGAAGGAAGAAAGGGAGGGAGGGAAGAAAGAAAAAAGGAAGGAAGGGAATGAGGAAGGGAGGGAGAGAAGAAAGAAGAAAGGAAGACAATCAAAACATTTAAAAATACTGGCAAAACATATTTAACCTATATCATAGTGCTTGCTGTCTTGGGAAGAGGAAAAGTAACTAAGGGAGGCAGAAATAATTTGGAAAATAAAGTTTTACAAAAATGAATGTAGAAAAGTATCTTTTTATGCATTTGAAAAAATAAAATACTATTAAAAGAAAAAAAAAATACTGTCAAAATTGAGTCAGGTCATATGATTCCCAAATAGAGTATTCTTTTTACTTCAAACTTCCTCTCTATGTAAATTATCATTTTTGCATATTTTTCATGCATGTCTAATGCAAATAAATAGTCATCATCTTGCAAAAACTAGTATGCTACTATCTTAAGGACCTAGAATCATCTAATTATATTATATGAATTGTAAAAGACTTTAGAAATTATTTTTTCCTAGCCTTACCTGAAGCATCTTTGACATCTGGTCATCTTATGATAAAATTCATAGTGGTTGAGTTGGTAACATACCTTTAAAGTCTGAAAACATATGCTAATGACATCTTCCAAATTTTGTACTCATCTTATGAACCTAGTTACAAAAAATTGAATAAGCTTTAACTTGCTATAGAACCCTAATTCAATTTGTGGTATGTGAAGAATGAACACCATTAATTCTTCTACAACCACCAAATAGTATAATCATCATCATAATATTCTAATGAATTCCTAAAATTAATGTTAGCAATTTACCCAAGAGGTAGCATATCTCTCTTGAGAGAACAGAAAAAAGTGCTATTTTTGGATTTCTGTAACTGTGAGAAAAATATTTCACTTATCTAGGCTTAATTTTCCCTATATATAAAATGACAGCACTGGACAAACTACGATCTCAAAATTTTTTTTTTTTCATCTCAGGACCCCTTCACCTACTTAAAAATATTTGGGACCATTAAGAGTTTCTCTTTATGAAGATATTATCTATTAATATTTACTGATACACTAACATAAATATTTTTATAAAAAATAGCTACTTTCCAAAACAAAAAAAAATGGAGAAGATTGTCATTGTTTATGTATTTCTGCAAATGTCTTTAATGTCTGGATTAATAGAAGACATCTGGATTCTCCTATCTGCTTCTGCATTCAATCTGCTGTGATATGTTGTTTTGGTTGAAGCATATGAAGAAAATCTGGCTTCACACTGATATGTAGTTGGAAAAGGGAGAAGTATGTTAATAGGCAGATAATGTTTTATATTATTATGAAAATAATGTTGACCTCACAGATCCCCTGAGTTGATTTCAGGGATACCTGAGGGTAATTAGACCACACTTTGAGAACTACGGCTCTCTAGGATATACTTTCTAATTCTAAATATATCATTCTATAAATTAAATTTATCAAGTTCTGGCCTTACTGATGGCACAAAAGACTTAGGAAATAGATTGTAGAAATCTTCATTGTTTTCTTTTGCTATTTCCTTATAGATTTTGTATTGCAAACAAAATAGTGCCAAGATAAACTCATTCAGAAGGAAGAATTTTGTTATATTTAAGTTTAATTCAGAATATAGGATAGTATAAAGTTGAACTAGTTTACCCAGCTATTAAGATTGGGAAACAAAATGAATGTAATCAATGCGGGAGTGATGGCTTGGGGAAGTAATGAGGATTGGATGGATTGGAAATAATAATGAGAATGAAGAACAGTATAAGGGGAAGAAATATAAGATTATGATTAGATAAAAAATAGGGAACACAGGAGAATATTTGTGTGTAATGAAAAAATCAAAGTATGATCATATCTGTTTAGCTTAAGTTGAATGGCGTTCATGGGAGAAGAATAGATTGAGGGAATGAGAAGTTAGGGAATTTTAAGGCTGAAGTTGAAATTATAGACTGGGGTGGGGAAAATGACTTTGATCTGAACTCATAGGAGAGAGGAAGGGATTAGATAGATACCCTCCACTAGAATCAGAACTGCGTAGTAAATTTGATTTGAGTGTGGCAATAGAGAAACTTCTGACTTCCCCTAAATGACTGGCAACTTGGGAATATGAAAGTATAGCCAGTCCTGGAAAGTGTTCATGGAGAAAACTTAAGGAAGGAGTCGAGTCTTAATGAGTGTCAGAATCAAGAAAGAAAAAGAGCTGTTGGGGTTTAAGAGCATAAGGTGAATGGAACAGGAAGATGGGGAGTGAAACAATGAGGAGGTGGAGTTGAGGTAAATGAGACTAAGGGAGCAGATACCTGGAGCTGGGTAATGGGGCATGTTCATTGGTTGTCAGATTAATTGAGATACAGATAGTAGCACAGAACAGCAATATGTTAACCACTGGGGAACAGATCAAAACAAATGCTATTGCTACCTAGCCTTAATCATTGAATGGGTATGACTTCAGTCATACTGAGACCTGTTGAAGACCTTAGCTTTAAAGATTAAGGTCTCTCATTTTATCCAAGGCCATCTCCAGCTGTCTCGCTCTATATCTTGCTACTGGACCCAGATGGCTCTGGAGGGGAAAGTGAGGCAGGTGACCTTGCATAGCCCTCCCTCACTTAAATTCAATTCACTTACATGTCATGGCCTCCCTGATGTCCCTCCCCTTCCTGATATCATGGTCCTCTTTGAGAACAAAGGAGAAACAACAACAACAACAGGTCAAGACAGAGTACCAGCATAGAGACTGAGGGATTTGGATTTAAGATTGTCCCTCAAGTTATGACCTTCAGTGTAATATAGTATTGTATCATGAAAGGACCCTGAAGGTCATTATAGTAGCTAGAAACAATAGGCATTATGACTAAAGGAGTCTGGAAACTAATTCAGGAAGAAGGATATAGTAGTAGTCTCTAGGACTATCTCTTTTTACAGCAGTCATGAGGTGAGCCCTTTAAATGAACTGGATTTGGCCTGAGAGAGTGTCAGAAGCTGGAAATTGGCTGGTTGTGGTGTGGTGGATCTAATCCTACAAAGAGAGTTAGCCTTTAAAAGCTCTGGGTTTAAATTCTGCTGTATGACCCCAGAGAAGTAGAAGTAGTTTAGCCTTCCTGAGCCTCAACTTCCTCATCTGGAGATAATAACAACACCTGCTTCTAAGAATATTTTTTGAAGATCATATGAGCTAATTCTCATAAAGCTCTCTGCCAGCCTCAAATCACTAAATGAACATGACCTTTTATTCATATCAGCACAGAGGAAATGGGAAATGATTACAACAAACTCTCAAAGCTATGGAGTTTGGCATTACCCCAAATGTGCTCCATGAAATGCAATAATCTGGCTCTGGGCCTTTCATTTCATAGTTGCAGAAAATGAAGATAGCTTAGTCTATCTGAGACCAGAACTTCCTGGGTAGTAGGAATTTGTTTTGAATTTGTCTTTGGATTTCCAGAACCTATTACGATACCTAGCACATAGTAGGTGCTTATTAAATATCTGATGACTATAAATACTTATTGATTAAATTAAATTGAATACAATCCTTTCAGTTCAACCATTCCATCAAAGCTGTTTCCCTTCCCCCAACCCTCCCTAGGGGCGATCATTGTAATTGCTGTACAATTGAAGGATGGTTGCTAAGGTGGTTCAAGGAACAGTATTGATTGACCACACTCTAGCCCTTTATTTCAGCTATGAAAACAGAACAATCTAATCCATTGTGATTATCAGTTGTAGTCAAATTGCAAGGTTTACTTAGTTGCTTCCAAAACAGCTGCTTTTCTTCATCTAACCAGAGAGTTACACTCAGGAACTAGAACTCTCTCAAGAACAGACAGGACAGGGAGTGGAATGACAGCATTCATTTCCAAATGTAACTGGGAAAAATCAAGAGAATCATCTTTATCTGGACCCTTGGTTTTCCTTTAATTTCCTTGGTTCTCAAAATGTTGATAGAAAGAAGCTTTTCAATACTTGAAGCCATGAGGAATAGTTTGGTTTGCCTTCTTTATCATCATAAAATTATTTTTTCTTATACTGTGCAGAAAAGCAAGTTTAACTAGAAACAAATTGATTAGAAGATGATTGTATTTTATATAAAAATATATGAACATTGATAATAGGTGTAGACGTTATACACCTGTTGACACAGAATTCAGTCAGATGTGAATTTTTAAAAGTTATTCTTACCATTGTTGGTCCATCTAGGCTCAGAGCCTCCAAATTATAAGCCATAAACTCAAGCAAACATTGATCTAATACTGTATTCAAGCAATAATAAATGACAGTGCATTTGCCACCTGAAAATAATTTTAACTAAATTCAAACTGTGCACTGTTTTTCTTTACCTGCAGGGAAGGAAAGCTGGGTGAGTCATTCAACTGTCCTTTTTCTTTTTCTTTTTTGGGGAAGTTAATGTTTTGCAGAAGGTTTTTAGTGATGGATTGATTGAGGTAGGTGTTTGTTAGGCTTTGATGTGCCATAGACTAAGACACAGACTCAGAGGAAACCAAACCATTCCCCTCCAGGCTCATCCAGAGCCATGGGACTTATTTCATAACTCATTCGGGAGACATACAGACCCATCTGAGAAACAGCATGCAAAAGTGCCCAGAATTCTCCAATACAGAGCTTAGTAATATTATTTTCCTGGAGATAGATCAATCTCAACCCCTTAACCTTCAAGAAAACTTTTAGGTTTTGAGAAGGAAGATTTATGACAGCTTATGAACTTAGGAAGCCTAGAGCACATGAAAGGAACAAGGTTAATAGAACTGTTGCCTTTCATTGATGAGAAAGAAGTTGCTTTTCTTGTTTCACTCCTTTTGAAGTGTTTCTAAGGGGAAAAATGTATCTGGGTCAATCATTCCTTAAAGAAAATATATAGCATATTATGAAAGGTTGATATGATGTAATTCAGCACCAGGTATAATAAAAATAACAACAGGTATAATAAAAATAACATTTCTATAGCACTCAACTATGTGTCAGCCTATGGGCTGTGCTTTACAAATATTATTTCCTTTGACTCCCAAAACAACCCTTGTAAGCCAATGCTATTGAAAAAAGTGGGATAAATATAATTTAAATGATTTACCCCATGTCACACAGCTAGTAAGTGTCTGAGACCAAATTTGAGGTCAAAGTTTCCAGATCCTAGGCCCAGTGTTGTATCCACTATACCAACTAGCTAATACATCCTAATGATAGTGATTTTGATTGATCTTTTCCCACCTTCATTGGGGAGAAGAGGAGGGACTCATTGTGAGGTTTTCTTCTTTGTTCCTATATACTACAAGGGAACTTTTGCAGAATCTGCATAATCATAGACTTTTCCTCTTTAGAATCTAATGATCAATCCAACCTTGTTCTTTTACATAAATATCCATCTTATATTGGAGAGATATCAAGTGCTGATCTAGGGGAAGAAAGTCTCATCTTTTGTATCCCAAATGTGAACATAATCTCTTATTTTGAGATTTCCTGAGATGTGTGCTTGTTCCTGAATCTGAATATAGGAGGAAGTTAGTTGGGGTGGGCCATCAGCCAACAATGAGAATGCCTGGTCTCTAGTAGGGGCAAGCACTCATAAATATTTAGCTAGACATATATGAGATGGTTCAGAGGTTCCACTTGTTTCAATAAGAGAAAGAAAGAGAGCTTTTCTGTGTAGAGAACTACCAGGGAAGGTAAAATATTCCTGAGCTCTTGCCTGTTTTAATCTGAGGAAACTAAACTGAGTAGTGGGTAGAATAATGGGCCTGGAGTCATCACAATTATGCATCATCACAATATGTATGATATGACAATATGCCATACCTAAAAGAAAGAGAAAAGAAGAAAGCAAAGTTGGGGAGGGGAAAGGAGAGGAAAGGAAGGGAAGAGAAAGGGAAAGAAAGGAAAGGAAAGGAAAGGAAAGGAAAGGAAAGGAAAGGAAAGGAAAGGAAAGGAAAGGAAAGGAAAGGAAAGGAAAGGAAAGGAAAGGAAAGGAAAGGAAAGGAAAGGAAAGGAAAGGAAAGGAAAGGAAAGGAAAGGAAAGGAAAGGAAAGGAAAGGGAAAGAAGGGAATGGAAAAAGGAAAGGAGAGGAAAGGAAAGGAAAGAAAAGGTGGGGAAAGGCAAGGGAAGGAGGGGAAAGGAAGAGAAGAAAAAGGAAAGGAAAGGAAAGGAAAGGAAAGGAAAGGAAAGGAAAGAAAGGAAAAGAAAGAAAGGGAAGGGAAGGGAAGGGAAGGGAAGGAAAGGAAAGTAAAGGAAAGGGAAAGGAAAGAGAAAAAGAATTTTGTATTCTGGTTCTATCAGCTCTCTATCTAGAAGCAGAAAGCATATTTTATCACGAGCCCTTTTGAGTTGGTCTTTGTGTTGATCAGAGTTATTAAGCATTTCAAAATTCATTATGAGATGCTATTTGTAAAGTACTTAGCACAATGTTTGGCATATATTAGGCACTTATAAAATGCTTGTTTCCTTCCTATAATATTCATATACTCTTTACTCATTATTATGCCTCTATTCTCAACCTCATCTAACTTATTCCCCAACTTTCTTGTGCCTTTCTTAAATTCAGCAAACAGAAAGATATTGATAAATACTTGGCAATGAACCCCTCCCCTCAAAAAAATCTTTACACCATTCACTTTTAGGTTTAATAGCATTATTAACATTTTCTCCATACTTTTAGTAAGGCTATGTCATCAAGAAAACAATAAATCAAGCCCCGATTTGTAGCATTTGTCGATTTCTGAGCAGCAGATGCTCACACAGAGCATTTAACAATTGATATGAAGTGGCTCTAGCATACTCCTCCCTGCCTGTTGTGTGTCTTTGGTTCATTCATTTAACTTATCAGAAGGTTTCTAAAAGTATAAGTTGCAGATAGCTACTGAAGTTCCTTACTATGATGAAATCATAGAGTGGGACAAATATGTATTATATATTTATGCAATGTAAATGCATGTGTATGTAATATATTAATATATAATAAACCCACATATTTGTATCTGTTCAGTTGTTTCAATCATGTTTGACTGTTCATAACCCCATTTGGGATTTTCTTGGCAAAAAAAAATACTGAGTGGTTTGTCATTTCCTTCTTCAGATTATTTTATAGATGAGTAAACTGAGGCAAACAGTGAAGTGACTTACCTAGAGTCACACAGCTAGCATATCTGAGATTGAATTTGAACTGATGAATATCAGTCTTCCTAACTTTAGATCTGGCACTTTGTATACTGCACTTCCAGCTGCCCCATATGTGGGGCAAAATACACACATATACATATGTATGTATGTAGATGTATCTTTATATCTCTCTGGATGTCTATGTCTATATGCGATAAGGTAAAGGGGAGAATGGCAAACTCAGTTTACAGGAACAAAAATGAAACTTTTCCAACTATTTTTTCTTTAGTGATCAAACCCTTTACTAGTAATAATAGTAATAGCAAAAGGAACTTCCATTAATATCATGCTTCTCCATTTGCAAAGTGCTTTACATACATGATTTCATTTGACTTGTCCTTCAGCATCCACTCAAAGGAATGTGATTAGAAATCACTCTGAGATGATTAGTTTTTAATGAGCTGATCTAGGGGCTCCCTCTCATCAGTCCTAACATCATAGATTTAAAGTTGGAAGAGACATTTGAGGTCATTGAGTCCCAAACCCTCATTTTAAAGAAAAGGGAAATAAAGCACCAGAGAGGTTAAATTACTTGTCACATTATTAGTATGTGTCAGGTTTTCTGATTCTAAATCTGCTTGTTTTGTTACTGCACCAATCTTGGACTTGAGCTTGCTTATTTCTTTTTTTGGTCAACTGAAAGAATTGATCTTAATGTTAGAGTGGAAAAAAATCTACTTTCTTAGAATATCTTACTGACATTCATTTTATAACTAAGTGCTCTAATGAAGAGGAAAATGGTAATTGAAATGAGTCTAATTAGATTGTCAATTACCTGCCTTACATAGGTAATTGAAATCCCCCTAATTATGGTGTCTGTGGGCCTTGATGGTTTGTAGTTAGGAATTGTCAATGGAAAGTAGCTTTAGATGAAGGAAAAACTAATCTTGAAAAATGACTTAGGAAAAAATGTTCTTTTTTTTTTTTTTTTTTTTTTTTTTTATATCTACTTATTCAGAGCAGGGATGTTATTTATCCAGTCCAGGAATGAAGGCATCTAGAAATAGATAAGAACTACAATATCTTTTGACTGTGAAGTACCAGTTTTATCAAGGTGATTAAATGGCATTAAGATTTCACCTCAATCCTCATTTTCCCCCAATGTTTGTAGGATTCTCATTAGAGTCAATGTGAATTTTCTGCTTGTTTCCCCGCCAGGTTTAAGAGTCCTTCTCAAGGCTCTGACATAGCATTAGGATAAATAGTAGCAATTGGGTTTGCAGATGAGACAAAGAGACTTTATGTGAAATAAAGTAAATATTTTAAAGTGCTAACTACTTCAAGTGTCCTACAGATCATTGTTTTATTAAAAAGACCCAAGGGTAGGAGTGGGATTAGGTTGAATTCTAAAGAAAACATGAAATGAAGAATGTACCAAATGTTAGATTCTAGGATAAGCTTGACTATTACGGAAACATATTTGCTTTCAAATATGTCTTTACCCATTTTCATTTTCTTTTATTCCTGGTCATACATTGGACCATAGGGTTTTGATTTTTGTTTTTCAGTTTTTCTGGCAGCAATCTGTGGATTTTTTCAATTGGCATTTTGTTTTCTGTGTTCAAGTACTTTTCTTGTATTATTTTTTATATTGTGATATTTATTTATTTTGACTTAATGTGTTCTTCTGGGAGACCTATGATCCTTAAGTTATTTCTATGAGTTCTATCTCTGAGATCGATATGTTTAGCTCTTATAGAGATTGTGTTTTCTTTTAATGTTATTGTTTCTTTCTCCTCTTCTTTCAGATTGCATTTGTTCTCCCCCAGTCAATTGTTCTTTTTTTGTTTCGCTTGTGAGACTTGTCACTGTGGAGTCAAGTTTTAATATACTGCCAATTATTTTTTCAGTGAGGGCCATAAATTCTTATTTCATCATTCTTATTTCTCTCTTGAACAATTCAGGAACATCCTGCTGTGGTTCTGTGTTCTCTTAGTAATCCACAGAGTCCCTTGCCTCATCATCTATTGATTTATTTCCCTTTTCTTGAAATTCTTCAGAAATGTTTGGACTTGAGACCATCTTCCCTTCTCTTATTATCATCTTCCCTATTAGTTAATATCTTTGTCCTTAAGGTTTTTAAACACAGTTTTCTTCCTCTTGATATCTTTGACAATTTCAGTTTTTCTGCCTTATAATCCTATCTTGCTTATTTTCTTATCCCTTCCTCTTTTATGGAAGATTCCTCAAGAGCTGTCACTAATTAGTGCTACAGCCATCCCTTATTCTGGGGAAGTCATTTTGCCAACTGCCTCAGTTCCTACTCCAAGTGACTTTAGGAGCGCTGGACAGAACTTGCTTTATCTGGATGCTTGTCTCTTTTCCTTCAGGTCTAGTGGAACACATTACATATATACTGATGTTTGTCCCAGTTCTCTCTGTTTTTTATTTTACTGCCTAATTGTTGTAGAGCAAGGCATATATTGCCACCCCAGAGAGAATATATTTCCTGTTTTCTTATACCTCTACTTCCTCCTCATAGGATAGAGTAAGAAGGCAGATTTGGGTTCTGTTGCTTATTGCTACAAAATATTGGGATGGGAATTGCAGAGATGAGATGCTTTAGCAAAGACTATAGCAGCACCAAGGAAATTACTGAATGGCTCCCAGAGTATAAGCCTGTGTCTTTGTCTTTTGCAGATCTTCCAGACTATCATGATACATGTGTGTGTTAGGTGTTGAATGAGTTCATTAAGGGTTATGATTTAGCCTTCTCTGATGTTAATTCATCATATCATTACTTCCTTGTACTTCTTGGTATTTAGATTATGGAAACAGCTGAAATAGATTTTCTTCTTGTATGTAACTCTTATTTTGGAGAGATTAGATAGGCTCTAAGGATCACAGAAAATATCTGATCCTCCATCTTGTTCATAGCCATGATTCAGAAATCTGGCTATAATGCTATAGTGTTAAGGAGATATAGTGTAGTGGATAGTGGGCTGGATTTGAAGCCAGTCCAGGGTTTAAGCTCTCTTAGTAGCCATGCACAGTGGATTAAGTATAGCAGACACCAAAAACATTTATAATCCTTCCTTGCTCCAAGGAGAGAATGATGATTAATTTTTCCAAATTCTTTCATATCTATAAGTTCTTTAGCTCCTTAAAACTACTCTTGAAAGTATAAAGGCAGGTACTATTATCTCCATTTGATAAATGATAAAAATTGAAGTTGCAGATGAGAAAACTTAGCTCAAAGTCACACAGCTAGTTACAGACAAAGGAAGAACTAGGACCCAGTTATTCTTATGTTTAATCTAGTGCTTTTCTAATAACACTATATTTTCCTTTCATTTGCCTAGTAGTTTCCATTATAAATTCTAAAACCTGATCAATAACTTCCACACTCTTATTTTTCAATTAATTACATAAGCTCCATATTTTTATAGTAGCTTTTTGTTTTTTTAAAAATACATGTAAAGATAGTTTTCAACATTCACCCTTATGAAACCTTGTGTTCTATATTTTTCTCCCTTTCTCCCCTTGTCCCCCTCCTCTAGATAGCAAGTAATCCAATATTGGTTAAAAATGTGCAAGTCTTCTAAACAAAATTTTACATTTATCATGAAAAATCAGATTAAAAAGAAAAATGAGAGGGAAAAAAGCAAATAACAAACAACAAAGATGAAAATACCATGTTGTGATCTGCATTCAGTCTCTATAGTCCTCTCTGTCTCTGGAAGTAGATGGCTGTTTCCATCACAAGTCTATTGGAAATAGCCTGAATCAAACCACCTCATTGGTGAAAAGAGTCAAGTTCATCACACAAGATCACCACATAATCTTCTTGTTGCTGTGTACACTATTCTTTAGGTTCTACTCATTTCATTTAGTAAGTCTCTCCAGGCCTTCTGAAATCATCCTGATGATCATTTCTTATAGAACAATAATATTCCATTATATTCACATACTGTAACTCATTAAGCCATTCCCTAGCTGATGGGTATCTATTCACTTTCCAATTCCTTGCCACTACAAAAAGGGCTGGTAATTTTTTTTTTTTTTTGGCACATGTAGGTCCTTTTTCCTTTTTAATAATATCTTTGGGATACAGACCTAAGAGAGACACATAGTTTCAAACTGTATGCACAGTTTGAAAGCCCTTTGGACATATTCTAAATTGCCCTCCAGAATGATTGGATCAGTTCACAATTCCACTAACAATGTATTAGTATCTCAATCTTCCCACATCTCCTCCAGCATTTATCATTAACTTTTCCTGTCATTTTAGCTGATCTGAGAGGTGTGGAATGTTATCTCAAAGTTGTCTTAATTCACTTTTCTCTAATCTATAGTGATTTAGAGCATTTTTCATATGACAAGAAATGGCTTTAATTTCTTTGTCTGAAAATTGTCTATTTGTATCCTTTGTTATCAATTGGAGAATGGTTAGTAATCTTATAAATGTGAGTCAATTTTCTCATATATTTTAGAGATGAGATCTTTATCAGAACCATTGGATATAAATTCCCTCCCCCCAATTTTCTGCTTTTCTTCTAAACTTGTACACATTGTTTGTTTATACAAAAACTTTTTAGCTTAATACAACAAAAATTATACATTTTGCATTTCATAATGTTCTCTAGTTCTCATTTGGCCAAAAATTGCTTCCATCTCCTCAGATCTGAGAGGTAAACTATCCCTTGTTCTCCTAATTTGCTTGTAGCATCACCCTTTATGTTTAAATCATGAACCCATTTCAATCTTATTTTTGAAAGGGTTTTAGGTGTTGGTTGATGCTCTGTTTCTGCCATGCTATTTTGCAACTGTCCCAGAAATTTATTGTCAAATATTGAATTCTTGTCCCAGAAACTTGGGGCTTTGGTTTTATCAAACACTAGATTAGTAAAGTCATTGACTACTGTATCTTATAAATCTAACTTTGTCCCTTGATCCATTACTTTATTTCTTAGCCAATACTACTAAATGGTTTTGATAACTACTACTTCATAATAGTTTTAAGTCTAGTAGACTTAAACTATCTACCTAGCTCTGGTAGAGCTAGGCCACATCTGTTTGCATTTCTTTCATTAATTCTCTTGAAATTCTTGATTTTTGTTTTTCCAAATGAATTTTAATATTTTTTCTAGTTCTATAAAATAATTTCTTAGCAGATTGATTGGTATGATACTGAATAAGAAGATTAGATAGATTTGTCACTTTTATTACATTAGCTTGGCCTACCCATGAGCACTTGATATTCTTCTAATTGTTTACATCTAACTTTATTTGTGTGAAAAGTATTTTGTAATTGTGCTCATATAGTTCCTGGATTTGTTTTAGTAGGTAGACTTTCAAATATTTTATGTTATCTATAGTTATTTTAAATAGAATTTTTCTATCTCTTGCTACTAACTCTGTTAGTAACATATAGAAATGTCAATAATTTTTGTGGATTTTTTGCATATCCTGCAACTTTGCTAAAGTTGTTAATAGTTTCTAGTAGTTTTTAAATTGATTCTCTAGGATTCTCTAAAAGTATACCATCATGTCATCTGCAAAGAATGATAATTTATTCATTACCTACTCTAATTCCTCCAATTTCTTTTTATTCTCTTATTGCTAAAACTAACATTTCTAACACAAAATTGAATAGTGGGCAACCTTATTTCATAATCTCCATATTTACTAATTTATTCATCTATCATCTATCAATCTGTGTATTTATCAATATGGTAGACCCAACCAGTGAATGAGAAATGATGATAACTTTTCTTCCTCTTTTTCACTACAACTTTTTGAAAAAATATTCCTTTAGTATATTTATCTCATTCCTGCATGTTCATAAAATATTTGAACTAGTAATAGATAGCTGGAGAAGAAATTATTCTAAATATTTAGGATAAGACTGGGAGTGACTGAAAATATACTTAGTAGCTTTTTTTTGAACCAGTATTTTTTTTTTCTCAAAAGAAGGTAAGATATTTGAGAGCAAGGGAATATTTTATTTTTATATCTGTGACTCTAGCACAACATTTACATAAGGCACTTAATCCATTTTCAGTGTATTAAAATTGTACTAAATTGACTAAATTCAATGGTAACTATGCTAAAAAAAATTTGAATTGATTGAGTCCTTAATGGTAAATTTTCTAAAAGATCAGATTATAGCCCTGGCTATATTTTATATATGATATTTTATGATTTTTCTTTCAGTTCTTCTTTCTTTTGAAATCCCTGAGAAATTAATGAACCCAACAAAGATGACCTTAGTAGTGATTTTTAAGCGGTAGAGTTAGGATAAATTTTGGGCAGAATTGTGATATAAGTGAAGTTCCTGCATGGAGGAACCCAACTATCCAGTCAGCATTCTATGTAAAGCCCTTCCCTGTTCTAATTACCTGTCCCATATCTAATTCCTGCTCCAAGATAGTTTTCAATTAAATTAAGGCAAAAACTTAAAAAGACATGATAGTTACATAATATTGACCCTGAAAGATTCTTGGAGATTATCTGGCCTAATTTTATAGATGAGGAAACCAAGATAAAAGACCCAGATAGTTAAGATACTAGCTGATAACAATTTAAGGTTTGCCTTCTTCCATTTCTCCCCCTCCCCTGTGGCATTGTAGATTTAGAATTTGAAGAGACTTTAGAGATTATCTCAATCACATACTGAGCATGATGAAATCAAGGCACAGGAAAACTTAGTGACCTGTCCAACAAAGGACATAAAATCCATGTCAAAAATGCAACTTTAATCAAAGTCCTCTGACTACAAATCTCATTCATGCTATTTAAAAGGAAATGCTTGGGGGCTAAAATTGGAGAAGGCCTTCATAACTCAAAACAATAAAGATTTGTACATTATTGGTGGACTGAAAGTCACTTGGTTAATTATTTGGTGTTACATACAGCCTGTCTACTTTTAAAGGAAGAAGTAGCCCTTAGCATTGTAATTAAGACCATGCATGACTGGCTCTCTCCCCCACTTTTGAAGATGAAAAACAAAGTCTCTTTTCTTTCACCCCAGGAATTTCTTTCATCCTCCTTCTAGTCAGTTGTTGACCCTTGGTGTCAATATTCAATGGAAAGAAAGCAAAAATCAAACAAAGCATATTTTCTCCCACCAAATTTGGATGTCCTTGTATCCCATAGAAATGTCTTAAAACTTAGGCAAACTGATCAATTATTTAAAATGTGTCCTATGAAGAACTGTGTTAATATATCATCAACCCCCCTGATGCAGTGGAATAAGAATCTACCTGAAAGTCAGAAGACCTGAGTCTTAGTATTATGTTCAACAAGGTCCTTCACTTTTCCTGGAGACTGCTTCTACCTGTGACTAGAAAATTGTGAGTTTTATTTTTCCATCTTCTGATTGTCTTATTTTTGTCCCAAGGAACAACACAGCAATATTTTTTGAAGAACTATTAACCTCAAGGAAATAAGGTTTTTAGCACTCCTTTCTATGCCAGAAAATGCATATCTCTACAAAAGAGAAGATAAAACAGACCAATGTCCTTTGTCTTAGAGCTTAAGTTTTCATTGGCTGCTTTGAGGGAAAAAAGTCCTATTGCAAGCTAGCCTTTTTACAGGACCCTAAGAATTCAGATTCACTTTTACTTTGCCTGAATGTAAACAGAAAAAATTTAGGTAATTATTCTTACTATCCTTTTTGAAGAATAGTTGAGAGTAATATATATTACGGCATATGAAGTAATTGTTACCTGGGCTTTTTATTGGTATGGTTCACTTCCAGTGAAGAAACCTCCCACCAAATGAAACTCCTGTATTCAATGTATAGATTCATGTGTGCACATACATGTTTGTGTATATATAATTTGTTCAGTCAATTTTTCAGTCATGATTAACTGTTTGTGAACCTACTTGGGGTTTTCATGGCAAAGATATAGGAGTAGTTTGCCATTTCCTTCTCTAGCTCATTTGAAAGTTGAAGAAACTGAGGATACAGAGTGAAGTGACTTTCCCCATGTCACATAACTAGTAAGTGTCTGAAGAATGATTTAAATTCAGGAAGATGAGTCTTCCTGACTCCAGTGTCAGTGTCCTATGGACTGTGCCACCTACTGTTCCATTTCACATCATATCATATACATATATGCCTTTGTATGTATATATGTATATACATGCACATTTGTGTGCATGTATATTTATATGTAAAGATAATATATTATTATATATAATAATATTACATATATTATATTATACATAATTATATATTATAGAAAACATTTATTATGGATTATAATATATCACATATTATATATAAATATAATAATTATATTTATCTAGATCTATATTTATATGAATCTATATTTATAATTTCAGAAAGCCCCCATTTGGAGAGTTTCATGGGCCAGAAAGTCACTTGCTTAAGGTCACATGACCAGTATTCTGTGCTCAGATTTTTCTGATTCTAAGACTGGATCCCTCTCTACTACATCACCATACTTCTCAGATTGTTGGTGGAGATAGAAGTGGGGAGACGTTCAATGATTAGGGCTGATGGTTTGGAAAAAATGAAGATGCCAGGCCTTCCACAGACTAACTGCCATATTGGTTTGCAGCTGAGGTAGTCACTGATACGATACTGAATAATGGTTGTCGTCTGGCAACTTGTCCTGGAATGATCAGCAGTCATGAGTAGCTGCCAATGTAGCTAGAGCTGCTAAGGCAAAAGTAATCAGCAATTATAGATTAAGAGCTGCATGTTCATCTGGACTAATTCAGGCTGATACATATATTGACTTGACATGAATCTTCCAACATGCTCTCCATTTCTTTTTTGGGAAAGAGCATTGGGAAGAGCAGTGGCTGCCTAGCTCTTGGATGAGGGTCAGGGAGAATGATGTGCTTTCTTCCTCCTTGTATTCTGAAAACCTTTCCCCCCTGTTCATAGACACTGCAGGATGCTTTGGACTTACAGGTCAAAGAACCAGATTGAATATAATCAGGAGGAAACAACTTTAATCATCCCCGTAATAGAAGGCATGCTCACGGCTAACAGAAAACCCACCATCCATTCTTTATTAAGCACAGAACTGATTGAAAATTGTGCCCACCCTGCCCACTCTCCTTTGTCTATCTTTGATTTCGGCATGTGTTTTTATGTATGAACTTTGGGTGAACCAAGAGAAAGAAGAGAGGGCTGAGATGGCGGGTGATAGGTGAAGACAATGACCTTGCTGGGTCTTAGCAGGAATTCACTGGAGACCCCAGAGAATGCCTTGTCTTACAAGGTCTAATAAAGGCCAATAAAGGAAAGGATTAGCCCAGCCATAGTGTCAGCACACCTATAAATCCTTATGCAATAATAAAATAATAGGATGTTATTAATTCAACCATTTTAGCTGCTCCTGAAATAGTAGTAGAGCAATATCATTGATTCATTTTTTCAACTGATAATATATTATTTTCTAGAACTATTAACTGCTTTAATCGCCCCCCTGCACTACAATACAATTGGAAGAGATTGTGAAATATTTCCACTGATCCTGACAATTAACTTAATTTAAGGGTATCCCATACATTTTAGAATTAGAAATTATACTTTAAAACAACCTAAGGGGAAAAAATCAAAATGAGACACTGAGTGTTTCTCAACTTCATGACTCAGTCTTACAGGTGAAAGTTGGGTCATATTTTTTCAGAATTTTTTTTCCTGAATACTTCTGAACTGGGTGGCTTATCTGAGATAGTTTTACAGCATCTACTCTCTGCCACTATTGCTCTGCCCACTCACCCTGGTTTAGTAACCACAGCATTGGGGGTTAGCCAGAATAACCCTTTCTTCCTCTATACCTGTTTTCTCCTTAATGCCTTGGTATCTGGCTTGCTTCCCATGCCTCTATTGAAGATGATGCAATGATCCTTTTTCAGTGTTCACCCTCATTGTCACCAAGTCCTTTGTCCCCTAGAGGTAAGATTTTACCTTTTTCTTTTCCATTTTCAGGCTAACACAGAACTTACAAGCCCTTGAAAGTTTCCTTGGGTCCCCCCAACAATCTTTCTAATTTTTGTCATTGTTTTCAATCATGTCTGATTTTTTGTGAACCTATTTGGGGTTTTCTTGGCAAAAATATTGGAGTGATTTGCCATTTCCTATTCATTTGTTTTTTTTGAGGCAAACGGAGTTAAGTAACATGCTCAGGATCACACAGCTAGAAAGTATATAAGGACAGATTTGAATTCAGAAAAATGTCTCTTCCTTATTCTAGGCTGGCCCACTGAGCCATTTAGCTTCCTCTCTTTCTAGTTAAAGTTGGCCCTTATGTATAATGTTGCTCTGTTATGTTATAAACTCCTATAAAGTATGGTGTGGCATATGGTCATTTATTTTTTCATCATTCATTTTTTTTCTCTCATATGGAGGATCATTCCCTATTCTCTTGGCTTTCTTTCTACCATACTCTTCTTGTTTCCTCATTCTTTTCTTATTTACTATCCCTTTTTTGTCTTCCATATTGATTTATCTTCCCCTTATTTAGTCAATCAACCAACAGGTATTTATAAAACATCTGTTAGGTGCTAGGAAAAGTGCCAGGTGCTAAGGATAGAAATACAATAAATTAAGCAATCCCTATGCACCAGGAACTTACATTTCAATGAGGGAGAGACAATAAAAACAAATACATACAGTCAAGCAAGAATTTGGTAAGCACATGCTATGTGTCAGAGAATAATTAAAAAGAGAAAAAATCCAAAGTAGTTAAGTACTAGATGATTTGAGTGGACTGGTACTTGCAGTTTAGAGGATCAGAAAAGACTTGATGTTGAACTGTGTCTTGAAAGAAAGGAGAGACTCTTTGAGATAGATTAGGTGAAGAGGGAGTCCCATGTTGGGCTTAATAGACATCCATGTTAGGAAATGGATATAAGGGATGGAGTGTTATATGGGAGGAATACAGAAAAAGGCAATTTAGCTCCCAAAGTGTGTGTGTGGGGATACATTAGTATAAAATGAAGCTGGAAAGATTAGCTGGTGTCAGGTTATGAAAAGCTTATAAGTTAAACAGAGGAGTCTACATTTGAGAAAATAAGAAACCAATGGAGTTTATTGAGTTAAGGAGTGACACAGTCAAATTAAGGAAAATCACCTTGACAGCAGTATGGAAGATGGATAGTGATGCTGGTGGTGGAATGCAGGCAGAGAGACAAATGAGAAGACTGAAATAGTCTAAGTGAGAGGTGACGAGAACTTGAAACGAAAAGGAACTTGTGTGAATAGAGAGAAGGGGTTCAATTCTCCTTAGTCTTTTCTCTTAACTGTACACTGATGTACCATCTGTATTTCTGTGACTCTGTGACTTCAATGCTTACTTCTAAGGCTGTCAACTATCACCTTTTCACAGAAAGTCCCTACCACTAATCTCTAGAGTTATCCTCTCTCCTGAGCACCAGTTCTGCATTTTTCCCTGGATATGAGACATAGACTATGGCACCTCAAACCCAACATGCCAGGAAAGAAACCTCATGATATATGTCCCTATACCAGCTCTTCTTTCTAATTCCACTGATTGCATTTGTACATCACCATCCACCCAGTCTTTACTTTTGAACTTGAGGATTGTCTTTGACTCTGTTATTCCTTAGTTGTTGATCAATCTCTGACTTTCCCCTACAGCAATATTTTTTTAGTTCAACTTCCCATTTGAGCTGTTTTCCCACATCAATACAGACCCACAGGGACGACTACAGTCTCTCTGTAGGGTCTCTTTACTCTCTCTTCACTCCAAACTCTATACTCTGCTGCCTGACTTGCTTTCCTCCTGTACAGATCTAGCCAAGCCAGTCTTTGAGCAGGGGTTCAAAGAACTTCAATGGCCTCCTAGTGCCTCCTGAGTAAAGTTCAAACTCTTTTGCCTCACATTTAAGGGTCTTTATGAACTGTTGTCACTCTTTCCATCTAGCTTTATCTCCTACTATCACTCACCTTGATGTACTCTGAGTTTGAGACTACCTGGACTGCTCTTTGTTTGGAAGTGTATCCCAGTTACTTTGCCTGTGCTGTTCTACTTCTTCAGTTCTTCCTCTTCTGCCCTCTGCCTGTAGAATTTCTATCAACCCTTTACATGCCATTCAATGCCTTTAAGAAGACATCTCAGAGTCAGTTGAGTGGTGTAATAGATAGTACCTTGAACTAGCAGTCAAAATTTAAGTTCAAATTATTGCCTTAGACCAATGGTTCCTATTTTATGATAATTGAACCCCTGGGGGTTTGCGATGATAGCAAAATAGATTCACACTAAAAATTCTTTAATTGCACCATAAGCAGTAAATAATTATCCAATTATATTACATTTTCCCTCTTTGTGACAGGTAACTGCATGTTTGAAGCATCATAGACAAAAGTTATCATTATAGTTATTGTAACTCCTTAATGAATAAAGTTTTAAAATGATGAAGGGTATCTTGAATTACTTAGGGGATTCACAACATTTTTGTTTTTGTTGTTCTTGAAAATAGCTTGGCACAATGGCTCTGTTGGCTTCCAGTCTAATACCTCTTCTTTACCACACTTTTCCTCATTGTTGTATGTTTGAAAAACCTGGACATTACACCAGTGCCATACCAGGAAACTGAATTGCTTCCATTTGAATTGTCTTAGGAAGGTTCTAAAGATCAGCTGGCAGGATAAGATACCAGACATTGAGGTTATTTCTTGAACTTAACTGCCAAGCATTTAAACTCTACTGCAGAGAGTGCAATTTCACTGGACTGACCACATTGTTTGAATGTCAAACATATTCTTGCCAAAAAGACTATTTTATAGAGAACTCAAACAGAGCAAGTGTTCATATGATGGTCAGAAAAAGTGATACAAGGACACTCTCAAAGTCTCTCTTAAGAACTTTAGAATTGATTTGTGTGACATAGGAGACACTTGAACAGGACCACCCAGCATGGCATGCCCTCATCAGAGGTACTGTGTTCTGTGAGCAAAGCAGAATTGAATTAGCTCAAAAGAACTGCAAGATGTGAAATGTTAGCGAACCTCGCCAAATGTTCACATGGACTATTTGTGCCTAATCTGTGGCAGAACATTCTGAGCTCATATTGATCAGATCAGCTACAGTAGGACATACTATATCTTAATCCCAATAGAGTTATGCCATTTTGGACTTCTTCCAGAATGAAGGATATCAGTTAGCCAATTTTGAAAGGATTTTGTAGAACAGAAAACATTGGAAATTACGGTTTTAAGTACTTAATATTTTTGTGATACCTAAGTAAATCACTTAACTTATCTTAAAATCAGTTTCCTCAGCTATAAAATAAGGATAATGATAGCACCAATCTAATAGGGATATTGTGAGGATTAAATGAGATAAATATGCAAAATATTTTTGCAAGTCTTAAAGTATTATCTACTTATCTATCTATCTAACCATTCATCCAAACATCTGTCTGTCCGTCCATCGGTCCATCAGTCCATTTGTCTGTCTGTCTGTCTAGTATTGTTATTATCACAGTAGTGGATAACTAACCTCAAAACTAGGAGGATATGGGTTTAAATTCTGCCTTTGGCCACATACTGATGCTGTGACCCTGGACAATTATTTAGTCTCTTAGTGATATACATAATTCTCTAAGACTAAATTTTTCAGGGAAAGTGCCAGTCTATATTGGCAGAGTGTGGTTTCTCATCTGGGAATTTCCTACATCAATGAAATCGAAGATCTTGTAAAAAGGGGAAAGGATAGTCTGTATTTGACTACCTCTTTATTAGAGTATTAAAGGAAGATGAGCCTAAGAATGGGCCATTGTGAAGTAAAGGCTTACTGGGCAGCCAGGTGACACTGTGGATAGGTATGTCATTTAAACTCAATTTTGTCATCTGTAAAATGGGAATTAAAATAGCAACTACTTCTCAGGGTTGTTGTGTGGATCAAATGAGATAATAATTGTAAAGTGCTTAGCACAGGGTCTGACACATACCAAGTACTCTATACATGTTTTATAATAATAATAATAATAATAATGATAGTGATAATAATAATTACTAAAAGCGTATGACTTAAAAGGAAAACAAAACTGATACCCATTGGAATCTGTTAGCTCTAGACAAGTATTTAGGAAGTTCCAGGGGCATGATAGCACCATATCACCAACATGTGGTTCTTTCTTTCTTTCTTTCTTTCTTTCTTTCTTTCTTTCTTTCTTTCTTTCTTTCTTTCTTTCTTTCTTTCTTTCTTTCTTTCTTTCTTTTTTTTTTTCTTTTCCTTTTTTTTTAATAGCTTTTTATTTACAAGTTATATGCATGGGTAATTTTACAGCATTGACAATTGCCAAACCTTTTGTTCCAATTTTTCCCCTCCTTCCCCCCACCCCCTCCCCTAGATGGCAGGATGACCAATACACAACATGCATTTCTTAAAAGGAGACACTGGCCATATACAGAATTCTCAGCAGTTTGGAGTTAAGAGGGAAACTGGAGAAATGAAGGTATGCTTTCCTTGACTTCATAAGATGCTTTTACCAGCTTCTGTGTCAAGGAGATCATATCATCTCTCTGGCTCTGCTACTTTTTAAAATGAAGGTGGATAAGATGGGGAATGGAAGTTTATGTTGTCTCTCAGTGCTGAAATTCCTTGGTAATCCTGAAAAGGAGGTCACATTTTCAAGTCATGACTTTAAGAAAAAGCTCAGAATACCCAGACAGTATGATGTGGACTAATAGAGTACATACATTTAGCTCCCAGTGCCTTTATTCCCTGTTGGCCTGTCTAGTTCTTATATCATATGTACAATAACAACTGTCTCAATGTAGGGGTTTAAACAGGTACTATCCTCTGGCTGCTAGTGGTCTGGAGCATTGGTTCCTGAGAGGCAATGAGTCAATGATTGCTTCAGTGTATGTCTCCTCTCTCTTCTCTCTCTCTGTTTCTCTCTCTTTCTGTGTCTCTGCTTCTGTCTTTGTCTCTGCTTCTGTCTCTGTCTCTCTCTTCTTTCTTCTCTGTCTGTCTCTCTGTCTTCCTGTTTCTCTATCTTCCACTTCTCTTTTTCTCTGTCTCTATTCGTTTCTATCTCTGAATCTGTCTCTCTGTCTCTATGTCTTTGTCTCTGTTTCTGTCTGTCAATCTATCTCTCTTTCTGTCTCCCTGTTTCTCTTTGTGTCTCTGTCTCTCTTTGTCTCTGTTTCTCTTTCTGTCTCTGTTGCTCTTTCTCTTTCTTCTCTCTCTGTCTCTGTCTTTCTATCTCTGTCTGTCTCTTTGTTTCTGCCTCTCTCTTTGTCTTTCTGTCTTTGTCTCTCCTCTCTCCCTTTCTATCTCTTTCTCTCCCTCTTTCTGTACCTCTCCTTCTCCCTCTCCCTCTCTTCCTCTCTTCCTCCCTCCCTCCTTTCCTTCCTCTCCCTTCCTCCTTCCCCCCTCTCTCCCTCTCCCTTTCTCTCTCTTTATCCTTCTCCCTCCCTCTCTCCTCCCTTTCTCCCTTCCTCCCCCTCTCTCCTCTCAAAGATCAACTAAAACTCCCAAGTTATTTTTTACATATGGCACTTCTTGAATTTCTTTTGGGGCCATAGAGCCATGGTTCAGGACCTGGTACATTCCAGAAGGAAACAAGTGTTGCCCACCAACCAGGCAAGCCTCTCTGTCAAGGATAAAAGAAAACTTTTTTTTAAAGTTCAAAATAATGACATATTAAGGCTTCATGTAATATATGGAAAATGGTCCTGTAACCACAGATTTTCCTCCCAGAGCAGCCCTTGAACAATGATCAGAACAGAAGAGAACATGTGTTAAAAATTAAGTTAGAATCCAAATGAAAAATGTTTAAAAAGTGCAGCCTCGTCATATGTAGAAATACTTGGAACTTGAAGAGGAGACTAATCAAAGAGCAAACCTACCTTCTTTGGGACTAGAAAAATCCCAGACGCTGAAGAGATCAGCAGCACATGTGCTCCCTGGTGAGCAAGGGGGGAAAAACCATCTTTTTAAAATGATTGCATCTCATGTGAGAAACTGGACAGTAATTCATCGAGGACAGTTCCTTCTGAAATGGGATCCTAGGGGCAGGGGCAAACAAGGGAGGGGTTAGGAAGTGACTCTTCCCTGTGGATATTGCTCATCTTTTTCTGGGTTGTGAATTCCCAGTGGGTATATACTAGGTTTCTAAAATATACAATAAGGGTATCCAATTAGGTGATTTCAAAGCCTCTTACTAGCTTTAAATCCTATACAACTACAAAAAAAATCTGTTCTTCTTTCTTGCTTTAGGTAGTACCTAGCAAAGTACCACCTGCAGAGAGGCATTTAATAAGTTCTAGTTGGTGAATGATGAGATAACCTAGTAGGTACTAATTTGGGGGATGATAACATTGGGGCTAAAGCTGTGTGTGTGTTTTTCCTCCTGTGAGAAACCACTCCTTGCTTTGCATTGCATACGGATGGTAAACCCTGGGGTGGGGGGTGGGGAGACTTGCTTTTCTGTATGTTTATTGGAAGGCCCTGAGCAAATTGCAACAAACTCCACAGTGATAACAGTGAGTAAAAATTTCATGAGATGCTATCAAATGATTCATTAAAAGAAAGATGCAGGATATTACCACCAACTGCTATCCTGTCATAACATCATCAAAGCGCTAATTAAGTTGTCTGGCATGATTTGTTATTTATTTATTTAATGAAACTATGTTTCCTTTAGTCCTTGGTTTTGTCCTTTTACACTTCTTTTCTTATCATTTGCTTCATGAGTTTTGTGAGCAATGCAGTCCTATTTGTCAGACAGCGGAAGATAAAACCACTTTTCTTTTAGAAACCAAACTTGTTCTTGTTCTTTCTTCTTCACTCTTTCTGTTCTGAGTCAAGAGTCACATAGTAATAAAATGGAGGGCACAAAAAGAGGAGAAAGCATGGTATTGATTGCACTATCAGGGAAAAAAGGATACTCATTCCTGCCAGAGCTGTAGTGATCAAGCTTTTTCCATCATGGCAGCCTCTTGGCATTCCTGAATTTATTCCATTCATCCTAGAGTTGATAGAACTTAATTAGTCAGCAAGTGAGCAGTATTATTTTCATGTATGGAAACCTGTGGATCCAAATATTGATAAACTTATGAAGTAAGATGAATTTATATTTGAGCTTCTCAACCTCTGTATATAGGACTGCCCATTAATTGGGTAATGACTGAAAAAATTGATATATGATTGTGATGAAATACTATTGTGCTATAAGAAATGATGGGTAAGATGCTTTCAGAAAAATCTGAAAAAAACTTAAAATAAACTGATAAAAGTTAGCAGAACCAAGAGAACGGTGTACATAAGAGTAATATTATAACATGGATCATCTGTAGATAACTTAGCTCTTCTCAGCAATATAATGATCCAAAGAAGTGTCAAAAGACTTATGAAAAAATGCTATCCATTTCCAGAGGAAGTATTAATGGATTCTGAATGCAAATTGAAACGTGTTTTTTTGAAAAAAAAAAAGTTTATTTTTTGTGCATGTATGTTTTCTTTAAAACATGACTAATATTGAAATGTGTTTTATATGACCATATATACATACATACATATATAAATTGATTGTCTTCTCCATGGAGGATAGTAAGGGAAGGAAGAGAGTTCATGAAGGGAAGTAATTTAAAATGATAAGAGATAGGATGGGAGTCATACTTTGGATACTTTTGAGTTCCAGACCAAGGATTTTGTACATTACTTTTAAACATTTTTAATATAACTATGGATAGTTTTGATTTATTCAACTGAAAACTTCTTATTCATATCTTGATTATTTATCAATTGGGGAATGACTTGTATTCTTATAATTATGACTTACTTCTCTCTATGTTTTTAAAAACAAAGCCTTTTCCAGAGAAATTTGCAACAAATATTTTTCAGTTATGATTACTAGGTATTTCCTTTTATCTTATCCCTCCACTTATTCTTCTCTCTCCTTTCACCCTGTTCTTCCTTAAAAGTACTTTGCTTTTGACCATTGCTTTCCTTAATATGCTTTCCTTTTTATTACTACCCTCTTTACCCCCAGCCTCCTTCTTTTATCCTCTTTCCTTCCTAGTTCCCTGTAGGGTAGGATAGATTTCTCAACTTAGTGATTGTTTATATTATTGACTCTTTGAGCCAATTATGATAAGAATAAGGTTAAAGTGTCTTCCACCTATTCCCATTTACTCCTCCACTGTAAAAGCTTTTTTGCCTCTCTTTTTGTGAGATAATTCATAATAGTCTACCTTTCCTTATTCTTTCTTCTAGTATATCTATCTTTCTCATCTCTTAATTTATTTTTAGATGCCATTCCATCATAATCATACCTGTACCTTTTGCTTTTTAATATATTCAAATTGTTCCAATATGATTTCTCTTCCCTGTTTATTTTTTATGATTCTCTTGAGTTGTATATTTGAAAGTCATTTAAAAAAATCAACTCTGATCTTTTCATTGGGGATACTTAAAATCCTCTATTTTGTTGAATATCCATTTCCCCCTTAAAGGATTATACTTGGTTTTAATGGTTAGGTGATTTTTTTCATGATTTTCTTGCTCCACTTTAATTTCTTTACCCAATTTTTTCTCTACTTCTGTTCATTGCTTCTTGAAATCCTTCTTGAGCTTTTCTAGGAATTATTTTTGTTCCTGAGACCAATTCACATTTTTTTTTTGAAACTTTGGATGTAGCAGTTTTACTTTGTTGTGCTTTTCTGAGTTTATGTTTTTGATCTTCCCTGTCACTGTAGCAATTTTCTATGTTCAGCTTTTTTTGTTGTTGTTGTATTGTTTGCTCATTTTTCAGCCTATGTTTAGACTTTTTTTTTTATGTTAAGATTGGGCTATGCTTTCACTGTCTCAAGCTTGAGGTTTTTGGTGCAGCTGTTTTCAGAGGTAGCATTGGGGAATCTAAAAGTTTTCAGGATTTTAAGTGTGACATGATCTAAGAAATGTTTACTACTCTCGTGATCTATGTTCTGGTTTGCGAATGATTACAAGGATTCTTCTGTGCTCTCAAACTGTGAGCGCACAGGGTCCTTGGTCCCTTACCACTGTAAGCTCTGCCATTCTATCACTCTTCTTTACCCTGAAACTGCAACCTGAAACTGTGTGTGGGCAGTGCAACAGAGTTCTACTCCCAATGCCTCTTCATTATTTTTCATACCAGTTGTCTGATTCTTTTACCACCTCTGCTGGGAGCTCCAGAAACCACCTCTACTTATGCAGTTGCCCCAATGGCCTGCTGCTGGCTTCTAGGATGCTACTTTTGCTATATTTCTCCCCAATCTTACTCCAATGAGACAGGTTTTTCCTGTCAAATCTTCTTGGGCTGGAAAGTTTTCCTTTTCTTGTCCTTTTGTTGATTTGCCACTTCAGAACTCATTATGAAGCATCATTTTAGCATTGTTTAAAGGGAAGGGAGAGCTCAGGAGAGTCCCCATCTTTAATTTGTCATCTTGGTTCTGATCTCTGATTCTTAAAACTCTCTTCCTTTTGAAATAACTTCGCATCATTTTATACATACTTTGTCTTTACTTATCTGAATATAGATTGGAGTTGTTCAGTAGAATGTAAGCTTCTGGAAGTACTGTTTGCTGTTTTTGTATCCATCCCATTTAGCATAAGGCCTCTGGCACAGCTGGAGCTTAACAGATATCCAATGAATTCAACTGAATTACCCCTTGTCAGAATGTGAGAATCAAATGAAACAATAAATGCCAAACATGCAAAGCACTTTGTCAA
The DNA here is from genome assembly GCF_016432865.1 of Antechinus flavipes. Taxonomy (NCBI): domain Eukaryota; kingdom Metazoa; phylum Chordata; class Mammalia; order Dasyuromorphia; family Dasyuridae; genus Antechinus; species Antechinus flavipes. The sequence continues at coordinate 61,342,158 of NC_067400.1, forward strand.
TAGAAATTTGTATGTTTCCTTTTCTAGGTCAACCCTACACACACACTCCCTCCTTTCTTTCTCTGTCTCTCTCTGTGTCTCTCTCTGTCTCTGTCTCTCTGTCTCTGTCTCTCCCTCCCTCCCTCTGTCTTTCTGTCTCTCCCTCTCTCTTCCTCTCTTTGTCTCTACCTCTCTGTCTCTTTGTCTATCTCTCTCTTCCTCTCTCTCTTTCTGTTTCTCTCTTCTCTCTCTCTCTCATCTCTGTCTGTCTGTCTGTCTCTGTCTCTCTATCTCTCTCCCCTCCTCTGTCTCTCCCTCCCTCCCTCCCTCTGTCTGTCTCTCTCTCTGTCTCTGTCTCCATCTCTCTGTCTGTCTCTCTCTGTCTCTCTGCCTCTCTCTCTCCCTCCCTCCCTCTGTCTTTTTGCCTCTCCCTCTTTTCCTCTCTCTGTCTCTCCCTCTGCCTCTCTGTGTCTCTGTCTATCTCTCTCTCTGTCTCTCTCTCTTCCCTGTCTCTCTCCCCCCTTTGTCTCTCCCTCCCTCCTCCCCTCTGTCTGTCTGTCTCTCTGTCTCTGTCTCTCTGTCTTTCTCTCTCTCTCTCTCTCTCTCCCTCTGTCTTTTTGCCTCTCCCTCTCTTCCTTTCTCTGTCTCTCCCTCTGTCTCTCTGTGTCTCTGTCTATCTCTCTGTCTGTCTTTCTCTCTTCCCTGTCTCTCTTCCCCCCTCTTTGTCTTTCCCTTCCTTCCCCCTCTCTCCCTCCCTTCTTCCCTCACTTCCTCTTCCCCCCTCTTTTTTTTTCTCTTGTTTCTGTCTATCTCAGGGTATCATGAAATGAATTTATAATTATCTGAATGATATCTGAATGAATGAATGTTTTTCCATGGAGGCCTGTTTTTGGAGGCATCCAGTTTATACTTCAACTCCCATTGTGGAATAGAGAGCATTGTCTCCAACTGGAAGACTTTCAGACTTTATCAGGAAATATGTTTTGCTTCTGAAATCCCACCACATAAGGTGATCTGACTATAAGTAACAATTAAGCCCTGGAAGATAGCATCACAATTCCCTCTCTTAGAAAGAATTAGATAAGAATAGTCAAGTATTCTTGTTTCTAGGTAAGCCTTATTGGTCTGTGTTGAGTACCTCCCTCTCTCACTCCACAACTGCTTCCAAAACTTCAATCCCATATTGCTCTGGTTACTGTAATCATTCTGTTCTCTTGCTTATCAGGAGTCTTTGTTCTTGGGGAACTTGGGGGTGGATGGCTTTCTCGGTATTGGTATGCCTGGTCTTTACTCTCTGAAACCCAAGAAAAACCTTCTTCCCCTCCTACTTCTAAATGGGCTCAATCATAGATAGAGAGCAGGCAAATATATCCTGGGTTTATTAGACAAAAGTGTCTGAAGCTGAGAGACCTGCCAATAGCTTTCTTGCTTTCTTTAGCCCCAATTATAATGGGCTCTGCTTGACAGGTTTAGCCTGACAGGCAAAGCTTGCCTCAGCATGTGCCCCTGAAGAGGCCTGTGTTTATGTGCCCAAGTGGCGGCAAAATCCTGGGCCAACACACCATTCCAGCTATTTTCACAAGACATCAACGAACCATTTTTCCAAGAGAACTTCTTTTGCCATGGCAGCACCCAAGGGCATATGGGCATGGGACAAAGGAAATATTTAGTTATGTTTAGTTCTTCTGCCTACTGACTGTCATCCATTCCTGATTATATGAAATCTTCTCCTAAAAAGTCTTTGTGATCCTATGGATATGGAACAATTTTCATTTATAGCATCATAGATTTAGAAGTGGAAGAAATCTTGGAATCTATCTAGCTTAACTCCCTCATTTAACAGAACAGCAAACTGAGGGGCAGGGGAGTTTCTTTGTCCACACATATACAGGTGAGTAGTCATTAGAATTCTTGAATTTTCTTTTCAGCCAATGACAACAACTCAGTGTTCCCCAATTTAGAACACTTAAGAGATTGGCTGACATGGAGTTACTTTTTCTCATGTAATTATACAGTTTGAATACAATATTGGTACTAAGGATATTTCACCATGCCTTCCATCCTCCTAACCCCAATACTAGATAAATCCTCCCACTCTCACTTTGGGAGAAAAACAAGTCTCTGATTCTGTTGTTCAGAGAGGGAGAAGATGTTTCCTGCTGTTCTAAATTAATTCTTTTATAAAACCATATGATCAATGGTGTTTCATTATATCCCAAATAATAAAATGAGCATTTCATTTCAGTTATGTTATGGGTTAAATAGGTTTTTGTGACTGGTAGGGGAGCTAAGCATACCATTTATTACATTGTTTGTAAGGAAAAATGGGTTTCAAGTTCCAGCCAACTTACTTTTGCCACACAATTGGGGACTGCTTATATTAATAAGGAATTTGTAAAATCTCTCTACTAATGCTTTTTCTGTCTTTTGAAAGAACATTTTTAAAAATCTAGTTCCCTCAAACTCTCCTGTGGTATGAACTAATCCTAATTTTCTTTCTTTCTTTTTTTTTTTTTCTTTATCATTCCTTCTGCTATGTATATTTTCTTGGCTCCCATCTTTATTTCCCATTCCCCCTACAGGGTTTCTCTTTTCTCCCTTAGATCTGTGAGTAATCCCTCATGAAGTCATTTTTGAAAGCCCCTTACTCCTCTTACTCTGCCCTTCAGAAGAGCCGCCTTTCTTTTGCTTTGAGGTTTCCCAAGGCTTTTTTTTTTTTTTTTTAACCATGCACGTGGATTTATTAGTATAATTTCATTACCTGCTTCTGGCATTTTTGCTGCATTCAATGCCAGTAATGAGCAATGAGCCTAGAGAATCTTCAGTGCTTCCCAAATAAATTAATGAACACTTGTTGTGTGTTTTATTAAATTAATGACTACCCTCTCCCCATTAAATATGGCATTCATAGGGCTCATTTTCACTGTAACAGTGCCCCACTGTCTGAAATTGCAAACAAAATTTTCATAAAACCAGAAAAGTTCAACTATTTTTCTCTCCACTGTTATCTATGCTGTTCCCTTGTCCCACCAAGAAAGGAAGGACAAATGGCTTCTCACCTTGAAAATAGTACAATAGTAGAACTGGCTTACCTTGACACAATCTGAGAAAGAGTTAGCACTCAGACTTTGGGACATATCAAGGAGAAAGTTCATTGGGATGCTTTTTTTTGTTTGTTTGGTCATTTTTGGTTTCCTTTGGGCATGTTGTATGTCTGTACACATTCATAGCTTTTTAATAACAGTGAATTTTATATCACAATTTGATTTCCAAGAACATGGCAAATGTTTTATCTCATGTGTTTTTCAAAACCCTGTGATGTAGGTACCATGATTATTCCATTTTATACATGAAGAAACTGAGACACACAGTCCTGAGCCTAAATCCTCCTCATTCATCATAGGTTACATGCTTTCCCCACAGTGTGATGCTGCTTCTGTTGGTCATATTGGTCAATCCATTCAATGGGAAGAGTTACTTATTCCCTGAGGTGGGTAAGGGAGAAAGCACTGGCAGGGAGAAAAGCTTTACATTTTCCCCTTTGTTATATCCTGGATTTCTCTTTCTACATTCCTAGATTCCTAGTTTGATAGAACTCCTGATATAAGCTGGGAGACACTCTGATACCTCAAACATATTTGTCCAACTTTTTTTTTAGTTTGAAGAGATTCTGAAACTTCCCATGCTTTTGAGTTAAAGTTCACAAACCGGTTTGCCTACTTCCCTCTTAAAAATTAAGCAGAGATTAAGTCTTGCTGAGGAATGAATGAACTTCAAGAACTAATCTGTTCTTGTTAAAAAGAAAGAAAGAAACTGTATGTCTTAAGAGGAGCATACTGAAGAACAAAGCAGGGCGGGCCTGTTTGTCTCTGAAAACAAGATCCTGGCACTTATATCCAAATTAAAGGTCTCTGAACTAAAATTGGGGCTCGCTAATATTTCTCTTCCCTTCCAGATTTGCTGAGCTTATAAATATCAATTACAAGGTCTGAGTAAATTACAGGGATGTTGAACCTGGAATAGCTAAAGCCCTTTAAAGTGTCTATATAAGGATAATAAGGTGATTGTGGAAATCTGCTGAAGGAAATCTCGCACATATTTATAGATAATTAATACAGTGTGCGGAAACTGGAAATCAGCACTGAATTTTTTAAGGCAGTAATTTAAAAGTGCATTATGGTAACACATTAAGTTAACAGTTACCCAAACAAGGAAATGTTAACATTATTAAGCTAATTAAAGGTAATAAAAACAAGTTAAGGTATACTGCATATCATAAACCTGATTTAAAACACACACACGCAGACACACATATACAAGTTAATACCACGAGGAGACTACAAACATTTTCAGGCAAGTTGGAGATTGCATTTAATATATTGATAAATTCCTGGATCTCTGTTTTGAAGAAAGGGTGGCATATGAAAACCATATTCCTATGAGAAGCATCAAAAATGAGGTGGGGGGCAAGGAAATGTTTCTAGGTAACCTAAGACCCTTTAGAAAATATATGCGAAGGAGCATTGTCTTTGTTTCTTTAGGAGATGAATGATGGACATCCCAAGAGCATGATCTTTGAACTATTCACTAATACATCTGATCACACTCATCTTTTAGATCCCACGGCCTTTATTATGATCTTTGGGCATCTTCCCATTTTTAGTTATAGCAGAAACCTCAAGTCAGATTCTCAAGCTTCCCTTTGTCTTAAATTTCTTGCCTTTCATTCAGCAGCTAACAACTAAAAATGAAGCTGTAACCTGCAAGAGATTTGCTGGAGAGGAGGAAGAGAAGTGAGCTGACCATAATAACTTATATTTTTACAGTACTTTACTATTAAAACACTTTCCTCACAATGACCCTGTATTAGGTAGTCCAAGTATTATTATTCCCATTTTCCACCAGAGACACTTAGACTCAAGAGACTAATATGTTCCTGAAAACAAGAAGAACAGAGCTGGAAACTAGTGATTTATCTATGTAATTATCAGAGATTTTGCCCAGGAAAATCATATGAAATAATGTAAATATATGAAGCATAAGTTCAGTTGAGGGAAAAGGTGGAGTGGGAAAACAGAACAGGCAGGTGTGCTGGTTGCTAATGGGGAAGTTGCTACATCTTTTTGGGAAGGGTAGAAAATTAAGGAGCGGATAAAATTCACCTTAGTTTACCATCTGTTAGATTGTTATTTTAACTGATTATCCTTGCTAACTAGGTGCTAAGCGCCTTTGTTTCTTTGCTGCTGGAGGGAAAGAGAAGTTAGCACCCTCTAAATTTCAGTGCCTTGGGCTGAGCAAATCCCTAGTTTCTCCTGGTAGGAGTCAGTGCTAGTAAGTAGAAGAGCTAGGATTTAAACCTAGGTCTTTTGACACTAAAACCATTTCTCTTTCCACTTAATTGCTTGGATTTGTGTGATTAACTTGTGCCCTTCGATTGAGAGAAAGAAGAAAAAGAAACAATCTACTTTATCCAGATAAGATGTTTTAAAAAATTCAATAACTAGGAACTTAAAAAAAAAATGAGTAGCCTAATTACATTTTTACAGGGTGGATTCTTTGTTTTTTTTTGTGCAGAAACTTTTTGCAACCAATTACTTCAGGGGCAGTCCAAGGTGATGCCTCCTTTTCAAATTAGCCATACCTGGGCATATGAACATTAAAAAAAGATTATGGAGTTCTGCTAAGGAAAATCTCATGGGCATTTATTGTAGTGTGAGACTTTGCAGCTCCAAATAAAAGCAGGCACAAAATTTCTGCACCTGGTAGAGATCTCTTGTAAAAATGTGCCATTTAGCTCACTAGGCTATGCTCAAATAGAAGGGTTAAAAAAAAAAAAAAAAGTAACTTAAACTTAAAAGAAAAAAAAAAGTCCCAAGAAGAGAGAAATAACTCACTGGGAGAATTGCTCAGGTATAAGGAAGAGGAGTAAGAAATTATCTTCATTCATCAGCTTTATGAGTCTAAGGCAGGAGATAAGGAGTCCTAGCGTATTTTAAAACATCCCTATTTCCTTCTGTTTCCACAGAGGAGAGGATGGCTTGCAGTTGTCCAGATGGAGTGGAGGTAGAGAGGGGGGAACAGGTAATTTTCCTTTGATTTAAGTAGTTGGAATTTGAAATCCAAGTCTGGTCTGGTTATATTCTATAACATGCATTCCTAGTTCCTGAGATGAATTTTATTTATGAACTTTCACTTTTACAAAAGAAGAAATATTTCTCTAGAAGAAGCCGGGAGGAATGGGGGGTGAGGGGAATTCAAACTTAAAGTCAGGGAATGGGAAAAGTCCAGGATATTGTGGTCTTTGTTTCTAAGACTTTTTTTTTTTTTTTAAACTCAGGCTTCTGGAACTTTTGTCCCGAGGGCTGGTCCTATGATTTCTTTGACATCAGGTACTCCCAGGTGAGGAAACTTGTACTAGCAACTTATGGTCTTAGGAAACCGCCTAAAACAGAGAGATTAAATGATTTTTCCAGGGTCAAACAGCCGGTATATGTCAGATCTCAGCCAGCTCGCTCTAGTCATTGTGCACAACGACCTCTGTCCTAACATTCTAAATGAGGAGGGAATTTATTTGAAAACTTAATACAAGTTTATCAACAAGGTCACATCAAGAATTTGGAGTGAACAAACAAAAAATCACTTCCTCACTTTGGCGTGATCATTTTTTGGATGGTCAGAGAGACTTGAAAACTTCAAAGCTTTCTTGCTTTTCATTACAGGAGCCGATTTTTGCAAGAAGATCCTTTTTTTCAATTATTTTCATTTTTCATTAGTAGTCTTTGCAGTTCTTCACTTCGTTAAGCTCCACTGAGACACTTTAAATAAGATGCATTTGGTTTTGATGTTTTAATTTGTGTTGATGTTTATCATTTTATGGAGCCTTTTTTTCAGTGTATAATCACTGAAGATTATTTCTTCTTTCCCCTTTCTTCTTTCCCCTTTCCCCTTTCTCCTTTCTCCTTTCCTCCTTTCCCTCTCCTCTCCTTTCCTCTCCTTTTTTTCTTCTCCCCTTCCCTTCCCTCCCCTTCACTTTCCTTTATCCTCTCCTCTCCTCTTTTTTCTTTTCCTTTCCTTTTTCCTTTTTTCTGTCCTTTTTTCTTCAATTATTACCAGCTGGGATTTCTCTCTCATCTTAAAAAAAAAAAAAGTAATGTAATTTTATTAGTCCCTGTTACTGGAATGTTGTTTTAATAGGCTGTCCAGCTCATGATGTCTTAATAAACACTGATCACTCATTACCATATGCCTCCCTGACTTTTATTCTACTAAATTTGAAATGTCCCATCTCACAGAACTTTCACTTTCATTAGTCAGTAATTAGTTTCCTAATTGAACACTTTCTCTTAGAAGTTATTTTGACTTTTTAACCAGGATTTTCATTTCCTAATTCTTTCCCAGTGTTTCCTTTTCTTATTTGGTGTTTACACATTTCAGGAATTAGCTTTTATCATTTCCCCCCACATAGCTATTGCTTAGCCTTGTTTCCTGATTTGGCTCCTTTAATCTTTTCTCCTCAGTCACTCATTTCCAATCCTTGCATTCCTTTAATCATTTGAGTTGCTCTTCTTTGAACTATATCCAAATATCCAAGTACCAAAGTCCCCAAGAATAAATGCAGTAGTACAGGTGTGGTCTCACTATGGTAACATGGGTGGGAAAATGAAAAGACATTAGCATTTCTAGAATATTTCCCAACCTATTAAATATCTGAGCATAGCATGTTTACTTCACAACCAAAAATGTTTTGGCTTTTTTATCCTCAAGAAAAATACTTTTTTTTTTTTTAATGTGAAGTCAAGCAAAAGATATTTCCAAATTAGCCATGTGCAAAAGAAAACACAAACAAGATAAAAACAATAAAAATAAAGTTAAAAATATGCTCTACCCTGCATTCAGAGTTCCTCAGTTCTGCCTCTAGAGGTAGAAAACATTTTTCATCCTGAGTCTTTTGAGATTCTCATGCTTGTTGTCTTGATCAGAGTAGTAAAGTCTTTCAGTTGACCAGTCTTATAATGCTGCTAGTACTATGTATCATAACATAGCATTTTCACTCTTTTTGTTGTTGGTTGCTTGCATTTTTTTTTCTCATTTTTTTTTCTTTTTGATCTGATTTTTCTGGAGCAGCATGATATTTGTGGAAATATGTATAGAAGAATTGCACATGTTCAACATATACTGGATCACTTGCTAACTAGGTGAGTGGGTGGAGGAAAGGAAGGGAAAATCAGAACAGAGAGTTTTGTAGGGGTGACTATCAAAAATTATTCATGCATATATTTTGAAAATAAAAAAATCTTAAGTAAAAACAAGTTTCTATAAATATTTTCTAGAAACAAATCAATCCTTTTGCCCATTTCTTTTATGTCTTAGGAAGACAGACTTAGAAAAGATATTGCTGGGTACAATGGTCTGCCTAATTTTATAACTCTTTGAATATGGTTCCACATTCTTCTTTTGTATGATTGAACTAGCTCACAACTGCAACAGTGCATTAGTGTACCAGTTTTCCATATACTTCACAGCAATTGTCATTTTCCTTTTCTATCTTGTAAACCAATCTGACAGGTTTGAGATAGTTTTTCAGAGTTGTTTTAATTTGCATTTCTCCAGTTAACGGTGATTTAGAGCATTTTTAGAAATGTTACTATTGATAGCTTTTATTACTTCTTCTAAAAAATTGCCTTAAGAACACTTCTATTGGCTGGTGGGAGATAAAATGCTGACTTGGATTAGTATTTGGACTCAGGAAGACCAGAATTCAAGTCCCACCTGTCACATTAATAATTGCTGAATTGAATAAACTTTGAAAACTGTCAATTCTGATATAAGCTTGAGAAGTAACAAAAATACCGATATGTATGATGCTTAAAAGCTAGCAATGTTATTTGCTTGCATTATCTTATTATGAGTCCCATGATAATCTGATGAGATAAGAATTGGATGATTATTTATCCCCATTTTACAGATGGAGAAATTGAAGCTCAAAGAGGTCATGATTTACCCATTGTCCCATAATTACTAATGTTGTAACTTCTGCTTTTCTAGTGTTTTAATAAGTATTATTTTCACAACAGGTCTACACACTAATATTGTTGAGATAATAAACCCTTCAGTCACAAAATAATACCATAAAGCAGATAATACTGTAAATAATACTGGTCATAAAGATTCATATTGGCTACTTGGTAATAATTCAAACTCATATTTGAGTTGTAAAATCACAGTCTATTATTTACTTGCTACATAGTATAAAGATCATTTCTTTGGAAATAGTTACCCCTGCAATGTTATTTTGGTGAATGCCAAAGTTTAGCACACATAGATTGTCTTTTTTATCTCTTTTAGTCTTCTTCCTTTCTCTAGGAGACTCTGTCTTAGTTCAGTCACTATTAACTGCATGGAATAGAAAAGGAGGAAAGCATTTATTAAACACTTAATTTGTGCCCAATACTGAGAATATGCTCAGAAAATGGATTTGGTATTTATTGTCAAAGAATTCACAATCCAATTGGGTGAGATGATACTTATAGAAGAGTTCAGATACAGGACAGATAGAAAGTCTCAGTGTTCCTTAGGGTCAATGGCAGGGTATGTAAGAAGTCCCAGGAGTCCTTAAGATAGAGTAGTAAAGCAGATGTCAGTGTCTCATATCTGGAGAGCACATGAGCTTACAGCATATCTAATGATGGACAGAAGGATCCCTGTTGGAGCCCTGTGAGGAATGAGAGATCCTGGTGGGATCTAGGCAGATGGGGTGTGGAAAGGGGCTAAGGCAATTGGAGACTTGTTCTTGTATTGGTTTGGTGGTGAATTCTAGAAAGGAGAGGATCAGAATGGAGATGTTGGAAAAAGGTCCTATGTAGGTCTGGCCAGCTCTGTCCTGTTCCATCCACCTTATGATGGGTTTTATATAGTAACAGTGGTCTTGGACTGGGAATACTGGGGGAAAAGGTCCCATTCAGCTCTGACAAGTTTAACCCTGCAGTTGGAATAGGACAAGATCCAACCTTTAGTATTTTGTTGTGAACTCTGCGGAAAATAAAGTATAGAAATGTGGTGAAGTGATATCCCCTATTACATTTCACCAATGACATGGGGGAGAACTAGGAAGTGCTCATATATAAAATCACTGCATATACACATAAGGTCACACTTACTTTTGGGGTTCTGAATTTTCTAGAAATTAGATTTTAATTTTTCTCATCTTCCCATCTCTAACACTTAATAGACTTAGAATAATGAGGGAGAAATGAGTGTTGTGAGGTTGGCAAGCAGCAAGGTATGATCAGATACCTGAAAAAGTATGTCCTAATTGTGTCTTTTCCCACAAAGGGAGAAGGAGAATATATACAGAAACAGTCAAGATGACTAATGAATTTATAAGTGTAGGCAATGAGGACAAACTACATATCTATCTTTATCTAATTTACTTATTTTGGGGGTATTCAAAGATATCTAAGGTTTGTTTAACCCCACTTTTACTGCATTTCTGTGTTATCATTATCATCATTTTAATATCAGTGTAATCATTATATTTTACTCCTGAGCATAACCCAGTGCCAATACCCAGGGTTTACAAGTCACACATATCAGCCATCAGTTTTGGAAGAGTCAATAAGCTCTTAATTGGACCTGTTTTGTGTTGTAGTGTGTTTGCAGCACTGGAAAACAAAAAGATCTAAGGTCTCTGTGTCACAGATTGTAATTTTTTCTCATTGTAGCTTTTGTTTGTACACCTCTCTCAGATACTACTCTCTTCCTTCAAGATTACCTTGTTTATATTTTTAAATACATTTTGACCCTATTAAAAAAATGTTCACATTGTTCCTCCAGTTAGAATGTGAATTTCTTTGGAAGGAGCAAGAAAGGGAGAAAAAATTGGAACTCATTATCTTGATAAATGCTAACATTTTTCTTTGCATAAACTTGAAAAAATAGTTACATTAAAAACCCCCCACCAAATACCCTAACTCTGCTCTTAAGGGAGCAAGAGGCTGTGGTTCTCCAGGCTTATTGCCTACAATTGTTGCTTCCCTGTCTCCACAACTTAACAGCTCTGGCTTCCCTATTCTTCTAACAGCCATAATTATAGAACAGTTCTGTACAAGCACAGAATTTCTCTGAATGCAAATCCCAAAATGAGGATCCATGGGTATTTTCAACATTAGTGCTAAATGAAGGTTCCAAAAGGAATACTTTTGATGTAATAAAAATCATTTACATGCCAAAAAATAAAAATCCTTGAAGACAGAGACTTTCACTTTTGACTTGTTTTTTTCTAGTGTCTACCACAGTTTCAGGAACATAATAGGTGCTTAATAAATGCATCTTGATGGAATGACCATTCATCTAATTATTACTAGGTAAATTCTCTGTGAGTGTGAATTGTGTCTTTGTCCTTGAAATCTCTAAAAGGACTATAAAACACATTATGACACTTTACTGATTTTTCCCTTTTAGGTCGTTGGTCAGAATAGATCAGAGAAAAGAGTGTGTAGGATATGTATGTAGGAAAATATTGGTGGTGGTGGTGAGTTGTAAATGAAGTCATTCTACTTTCTTCTTCATCCTCAGTGGTCCTGTGATCACAGCACTCAGGGTTAAACTCCATGCAGTGCTTGTCATTCCTTGAATGACAAGTCTTTATAGATCAACTGTCATTTCAGCTAAAGTCAAAAAACCCTGTCATTCATTAGAATTGAAAATTGGGTTTGTACTGTATACAGGATCAGCTCCCTCAGCTATTCTGGGTAGAATTTCTATTAAATCCAGCAAAGTTTCTCTCTGAAGGAAGACTGTAGCACCAGACCCTTCATTCGCTGAGGGGCCGAGTTTTTCATTTTCACAGCTCAACATCATGCCTGGTAATAAATTGACCTGAATTGGAGTCTTAAAACTGTCAATTTGCACTTTCCTTTGTATCTTTCCTTCTCTTAAGAATGTGTAGAATGGTGCCAGGGGACGAACATTGAAAACAGGCTTCCTCCCTCCCCCCTGCATCCCCTGATGTAATTTACCAACCCAATTCTGTGTTTTCATTTCAAGATATATTCTAGCTCCCCGAAATCCTAAGGTTAATATAACGAAGTTGTCTTCCCAAGCTTACAGGTGCTTCTGGCCAATGCCTCCTGCTACTAATTGATATTTGTCACTAAGTGAATCTGAATGTTGATCTTATTTTTTCTAGTGAAAAGGATGCAGTGCCTCTCTAAGTCAATATCCCATCTAACCAAGACAGAATGTAAGCTTCATTCTCAGACAGAAAGCAATGCATTTCTTCAAAGGTGAAGAAAACATGAAAGGGGGTAAGGCTAAAGATGGAGACAGTTTCTGGGCGTTCACAGGTAAGCTGATCCTTAAAGATTCTAGGAGATTAGTGTTCTATCAAACAGAATATCTCTGGCAGGAAGATTAGGAAGACACAGGAGTATGGAGGACAGATGTATCTATAGAGTGTAAAAGTCATTCTGATTAGAGCTAGGGGAAAAGTTTTTAAAATCTGGGGAGTGAGCCAGCTAATTTTATTTTTAAGTTTTCCAGATCATATGATTACAACAAGCATAGGCAAAGATAATTATAGAAGATGGGAGATTAATACACACACACACATACAGACACAGACACACATACACTCTTACACACATAGATTCAATTCAACAACTGCATTTCTCTTCTTTCCTAGTGATGTCACTTTACTGTTTGTTGCTTGGGGGTAATGATGTGTTGGGACAATAAGAGAATTATTTTGCATCTTCCAGAAACCAGAAGGGAAAGTAATCAGAGAGAAGCCTTTTGGCAGTTAACTGTCTCTAGGAACCATGTAAGAGAGAAATGGGAAAGATCAGAGATTAATTGCATGAAAAACCAAATATGGAAGCAAGAAAATTCTGTTCCTCTAATTCTTTATTTTTGAGACATTCATCCATGAAGTAGAAGAATAAAGTAATGTGTAGAAATATCATTTAGGATTATTTTCAGAGAATGATTTAGAGAGATTTTTAGCAAAGTTAAAGGGAGTCAAGGTGAAAATAAAAAATTTAAAGTACAAAAGTCTGAAACAAAGTTCCCATTTCTAAATAGTCATTTATCCAAGCTTGGAATAAAACATAATTTTATGTCAAGCCTAACCCAACTCCCTCCATTTCACTAAGCCCCATCCTAGGCAAAGCTTAGTTTTAGGGTTGAAGGAAGGAGTGAAAAGAGATGGCTTATCTATTGAACCACTGGCCTAACCACTTGAATCTTTCCTCAAGCTCTAAAATATTAGTTGGATTGAGGTCATGAAAAGGTGACTCTGTTGAGAGTCTCCTGGATTCTTTTTCTTTCTGGCAAATTGCTTTTTTCCCTCCATTTCTGACTGTTTCTCAGGGTCTCAAACAAGCCGATCAATTTGGCAAAGCAAAAGGGAGGGAAATTTCCATTTATTCTTTGCTCCAGGTCCAACCACCTTTGTTATAAGGTTGAAGGGGCATATATTAAAAAGGCATTATTTTGAATTGTGATAGTGACTAAATATAGTTTTTTCTATATTGCTCTTAAGATAAGATAGATGCCCTGTGATTCCCAGATTGCACTGCTAGGCATATATCCCAATGAGGTCACTAGAAAAAAAAAAAAAAAACAAGGTGGGAGGAGGCTTATATATGCCAAAATATTTTTATAGAGGCATTTTTTTTTTTGCACTAGGAAAGGAATGGAAGAAAAGAAGCCTCTTTATTGGGGAACAACTCATCAAGTTATGGTACATGAGTGTAATGGAAAATTACTGTGCTGTTAGAAATGATAAATATGTTTATAGAGAAGCATGGAAAGACATATGGAATATGAACTGATACAAAATGAATTAAACAGAATGATTAAAGCAATTCATTTGGAAAGAACAACAACAAAACAATGAAGACTGATTGCTGTAAAATGAAAATAGTCGTGGTTTGCCTCAAAGAAGAGATAGAAAAATGTACCTCTGCTCTTCTCTTCAGAGCTGGGAGAATATGGATGTAGAACACTTAATACAGGGTGTTCCCTGGTGTCTTAGGATTTTTTTATATTGTGTAATGTCAGATTTGTTAAATAGTTTGATTAGTTTTGCTTAATTTTTCCACTTTCAATCTTTACTGGAAGAGGATTTACTAAGTTCCTACTATGTACCAGGCACTCTACTATGCACTTTAAAAATATCTGATTTTCACAATAATCCACAGATGGGAATGGTACTTTTATCCCCATTTTATATTGTAGAAAACTGAGATAGACAGCAGTTAAATAACTTGTCCAAATTTACATAGCTAATAAATTTCTGAAGCCACATTTAAACTCAAGTCTTCCTGACTATAGGCCTAGTACCCCTTAGCTGCCTAAGATATGACAGAGAAAGAAGGTGTCTTGGAGAAAAGAGAGAGAGAGAGAGAGAGAGAGAGAGAGAGAGAGAGAGAGAGAGAGACTGACTTCACTTATGACTGGTCTATGGAGTTCCCAGATGAGGAAACTCTAAGCTAAATTTTACCACTGTAAATCTATATACCCTCTCCATAAGGTCTACTAGATGCTAGAACCCTCACTCCTAAAATACATTATAATTAACTCCTTTGTATTTATTTTGTATATAGTTATATCTGTATGTGTTATTTCTCTAAATAGAATATGAAGTCATTTTACATACATTGTATTCATTCACAGTAGGCACTTAATAAAGGTGTATGGATGGATTTATTCTCTATATTTTGCCATCTGAGAGAAATAAAAGATAGCAACTTTTCATTTTTCCTCTTTCCTTCCCTCCTTTCCTCTTTCTTTCCTCCCCTCCCTCTCCCTCCTCTCTCCTTTTTCCTTCCTTCATCCCTCCCTCTCTCCCTCCCTTCCTCCTTTCCTTCCTTCCTTCTTTTTTTCCTTCTAAGTTCAGGTCTGCTTGACTCCATGTTTATCACTCTATCCCTTATATGTTTTAAAGTATCAAAATAAATTGATAACACAAACTTTGCCAAATAATTGTCTTCCAAAAGCAATATTTCAAGATTGTTGTCTAGATTCTAAATCAGATTACCCTTTTGCTACATAACATAATGGCTAACATTTATATAGCACCTACTATGTGCCACATACTGTGCTTAGTGCTTTTATGAATGTTAGCTCATTTAATCCTCATCATTTATCCTTATTTTGCAGAAGAGGAAACTGGGATAATACAAGTTAAGTGACTTGCTTAGGGTCACACAGCTAGTCAATGTTTGTGGCTGTATTTTAGGTCAGGTCTTCCTGACTCCATACCCATTATTCTAGCTACTATAAGTTTCAGAATAAGTTGAGCACAAAATTGTACAACTAATTCTCTGCCATGAGACATGATGTCATGTCTAAGTTCTAAACTGACCCATCCTTTGCTGTATCAAGACACATATTTCTGTTTATGAGTGTCATTCTAATTTCATATTAGCTATTGGTAGATCATGTGGAGTATTAGTGAATAAAAGATGGAACAACTAACCCCATAAAGTTCTTTTAGAAGGAGAAATGAAGAATAATTTTTTAAACTTAAATGATAGGAAATCTAGATAGACAGTATTCAATCACTCAAATAGGGTGCTGAGGTTAACTGCTCTAACCTTATGAAAAGTGTTATAAGATTGCCGATGAGTACAAGTGGCCATGAGTACCCAGTTAATATCCTTTTCAATTTATGGAGGAGGGAAAAAAATCTCTTTAGATTTGAGATTTCCTGAGACCTACAAAATGGATGTCTGTTTATTACAATTCTGATAATATTATTACTACTCACTAATAAAAGCTGGAAGCAAATTGGTCCATTAGTCATTACTACCTGTTATATCTTTTAAGTGGACAATGTTTTTCAAGTAATATGAACGATCTCATAGACTGTAATTATACTGAAGAGTCAGTAACTATGTCCCTTTTATTTTAATAGCACTATCAATTTTATAGATGAAAGTTTGAATGAAAACTTCAGGAAACTTTAGTTATGGGCAGCCAGCCAAAAATGGAATTACTGTACTTAGTAGCTTGGAAAAGAAAATAATTTACTGAAACTCACATAGATCTCTATTTCTTGTGATACTTGTATTTGTGTGCCTCAATGACCTGGTGTAATTATAGTAAAGTAGGACATTGTAAGCCAGACTAGTAAAACTTGTAGGAACTCGGGGAATTTTAGAACTGAAAGGAACTTTAGAAACCATCCAGTCAATTCTACCCCAAACCTTGTTTACTTGAAAGATGAGAAAACAGTTCTAAAAGATGAAATGAAAAAGTGTGTGTGTGTGTGTGTGTGTGTGTGTGTGTGTGTGTGTGTTTAAGGGCATTGAATCAAGGGATAGAAGTGAGTCATAATTCATAATCCCTTCTAATATAAACTTGTAAAATAGAACTGGAAAGTACTTTACACATCAGTTCAATTGCCCAGTGAATGAAGATCTAAGCCTGGAGTCAGTAAGTTCTGATTTCAAATCCTACCTCTGACACTTACTAGCTGTGTGACTTTGGACACGCAAATTCATTTCTGTTTGACTTAATTTCTTCATTTGTAAAATAAGCATAATTATAGCGCCTGCCTCACATGGTGATATTGGTAAGAATTTAGCACAGAATCTGACATATAGTAGGCATGATGTAAATACTTATTGCCTCTTTCTTCACTTTCTTAAGTATAAGTTAGGAAAGATGGAATGTAGGACTATCAACTTAGATGTACAAAGAAACTCTGAGGTCATTTATGTAGCTCAAAGTGACTTGCTAAATAAATGGGATAAAGTTCAGTCTGAATAGGCAAAGAGTACTAAGTTGATATCATTCACATTACTTAAGGATGAACTCATATGTCATTGACAACAGATAATCTGGGATTTCTCTTCTCTTGAGGGACAAGAAAGAGAGCAAGCATTTCTTAAGCCCTTACTAAATGTTAGGTACTGTGCTGAGTCCTTTACAAATATTATCTGCAGGCCAGTTCTCTAAGCCTCAGGTTTCATATCTGTAAAATGGGAAGAATTTTATTGCTATTAGCTCCTTCAAAGGGTTGTTGGGTGGAAGGATAATGTATGCAAAGCAATTTGCCAAAATTAATATACTGTATATCAACTGTTATATAAACACTGCATGTCAGTGGTATAGCTGGGGCAAGAACAGAGATCATCCTTATCTCTCATCCTCCAGTTTCTTTTTTCTTTTTTTTTTTTAACCACACCATGGATTGTCCACTGGTTTTAAGTCATATGGAGGAAACGGAAAATGTAGTCATCAGTAAACATTGTCTCCTGGATTAGAGAAATGGAGAAATGAAACAGCAAATATTTGATATCCCTGCTTTAGATTTTCACCCATGATCTCTCTTTTTTCTAATCAGTTTTATTATGTCATCCTAGGAACTGCTTTTGTGATCCAGATTTAAGGTACATTTGCATAATCTGCAATTGTGTTGTTTGGGGGCAGATGAAAGAATGATAGGACTCATGTTGAGTAATAACCTCTTTATCAAGAAAAATTAAGGGAAAAACATTCAACTCAGTGACCAACCTCATTATTTATTCTTGGAGATGGAACATAAAAACATCAAGAGGTAAAAACAAATGAACAAAACAATAAAAAACAAATCCCACTTTCCTCCCTCTATTTTGAATGAGATAGAGTTTCATGAATTTTTGTTGTTGTTTGCAAATATGTTATTTTTCCTTACTTAACACCATCATTGCTGTATCTATTACATGAATGTTGATGATAATGCTAGTACTGAGATAATACTATGGTCCCTCCTTAATGAGTTAAATGATTTGTTAACAGTCTTTACTTTTATCTTCATATTAGGGAACTTCATGATACATATGTATACTCTCTCAAATATTTTAATTTCCCAGTTCTTCAGTCTACTCAATTTCATGACCTCCTCCTTCTCTCCCATAGGCATCTCAAATTCATCGGAATTCATTATCTTTTTCTCTAAATTCTATCTCTTTTCAATAGTTCTTATTACCATCCAGGGCACCAGATACCTAGGCTCATTTTTAAGGCGTGTTCCAAGGTGTGTGTGTGTGTGTGTGTGTGTGTGTGTGTGTATTTGTGTATGTGTAAGGAGGGATGTAACTGACAAACCTTAAAATAGATTTTCCTCTGTCTAGAAATGTTAAGAGTAATATTATATGAGAGTAGAACATGAGCTCAAATAACTTTTCAAGGTCTTTCTCATCCCTGCAATACTATGTTGTTGTTATTTTATTTTCCCCTAAATTCCCTGTTCTTTTTAGTACATTTTCCAATAATTGTCCGTTGATATTATTTTAGGATTACCAAGAACTGATTCTTAATCTTGCCTTAGGAACTCAATTTTTGCATACCAAGATTTCTGGTAACAGCTGGAAACCCCTAATTATAGTTCATGGGCTATACATTCAAAACTGTAAGCAAACCTTGAAAAGCAAATATCCCAATTTATGGACATAATTTCTGAATATTAGAGACTCAATTATCAAGAGAGAAGGAAACTTACCCTCCTTAATTATTCCCCTCTTCTCCCCCTCCACAAAAGGGGTTAAATATACATTACCACCTACAAGCTTAAATAAAAAGCCTTTATTAATACTTAATAGCTCAGACATGGGGTGAAAATTTAAATAAAAATATTATCTCATTTCCTGTAGCTTATTTAAAAATCACAGGTAGAGCTGGAAAAGAGCTTTGGAGATAATCAGGTCAAAATTTTGTAGATGAAGAAATGGAGAGTAAGAAAATCATAGCTTTAATGTATGGATTTTGACTAGAAGAGATTTTGAAGATCATCTTTAAGAAAACCAAGGCATGAAATGTGAAGTGACTTGTCTAAAGTCTTATATGTAATTTGATAGAGCAGAGTATTTAACTCACAGCCAGGAAAACCTAGGCTTGAATATTGCTTCAAGCACTGAGTCCCCATAAAGCCACTTGATCCTCATTTTTTTAAAAAAAGGAATAATATCATATTATAAGAAATGATGAACCCAATCATTTTAGGAAAGAAAAAACAACAATAACATGGACAACAATAACTTGCATGAAATAATGAAGAGCAGAATGAGCAGACCAAGAGAACATTACATAGAAAACAGAAATGTAGTTTTAGAATGACTTTGCATAAATAAATTATTTTATTTAATTATAAACACCCCAATTAACAATAAAAGACATGAAGATGCCAATTATATCCATAGAAAAAACTGATAAATAGAAGTACATAGAAAATAATTTATACACATACACATACACACACACATATACACACCTATAAACATACATAAATATATTTCTGTCTAATGGTAGCCATTCCCGGTAGAAAGGGGGAGGGAATATTGTTATCATGTATATTTGACAGGAAAGAAAAATAGTGGGTTTATAAATTCATATACTTTTAAAAATTGTGCAATGTTATGGACTTGTTTAATTTCATAAATTGAAAATAAATAAAATAACTGCTAAAAAAGGAGAGGAGTTAATATCTCCAGTACTGACCTCAAGGGTTGTTGTGAGGGTTAAATGAGAGGATATATTGTGAAATGTAAAATACTACATAAGCATTAATTATCATCAACATTATTAACTTCATCAATATTATTATGATTATTACTAATACTAGTAGTGGTGGTGGCAATATTAGAGATATTATTATTGTTAATAGTAGTAGTAATAGTGGTGGTAGTTGTAATATTAGGGGAAGTGACAGTGGTGGTGGTAATGATAGGAGTAGTAGGAGTAGTAGTAGTAGCAGCAGCAATGACAATAGCAACAGCAATATCAGTGGTAGTAGTGGATAGAGCGATATGCAAACCAAAGTCTTCTTTAAATCTAATGTTGTTTCTTTGACAAATTTAGGAATCCTGGAAGCTAAGTCTTTTAACTTTTCTTTTTCCTCTCTAATTTATTAGTTATAGAGATTGAAAGATTGATCAAGTGAAGCATTGCTGGAGCATAAGTATATAAACATCTTATTTGATATTACTTTTCCTATTAGAACATAACTTTTTCACCTTTGCTTCAGAGAAGCTGTAATTGATAAGATATTTGAGTTTGGGAGGTAATTTTGTTCTTGCTCTTTTTTGCATTAATGTCAATACTTGAACAAACAGACAGACAAATAAATCACAGTTTAAAAATTTTGTAGAAAGTTGTATGGAATCAGTAATGATTTTATGTGTACAGACCCAAAGCTTCCATTCTATAGAACTCCTTTTTAAAAAGTGTTATCTATAACACTTTAAACACTATAAACACTTTTAAAACTGTTATCTATAACAAATAAATCTTACATATGTATTACTTTTGCTTTTCCCCAAAATACAACTGTCTAAAATATGCCATTTTAATTTATTCCCAATGATTAATGATATTTATTGGGAGTAGGATTTTAACATAGCATATTTTCTGTTGTAGGAATTATTCAGAAGCTATTAATGACTATGCTCCATGATACAAACTGTAAACATACCATCAGAGCCCTTTCATTGGATGTTTATTCTTTTTGGTAGCAGGGGAATGGCAATATGTCTCTCACTTATTCCAGAAAAGGCAATTGCAATGGTTTATAAGGCTACATATAGAGTAAGACTGGTTTAAGAATAAAGACAAACACATTTTCCTTCCCAATATTTTTTGCTTTTGTTTGACTTTGAGCATGTTTAAACTAATTATTTAAGTACTTAACACAATTTAAACAAAATAAACGAACCAGGAAAAAAGCAATTTGTTGTATTTGTCACACATTAGACTTATTGGCATTAGTCACTATCTAAATGTCCTGGGGGCACTGGTAATATGAAAAAGAAAATGCATGAAAATCCTTGCTGATTCTATATTTCAAATATATATCTCGTGTTGATTCACATAATTTGCTAGCTTTTGAATCTTCCAATCCATGAATATATTTTAAATTTTTACTTTCATTTTTTACTGTCTTCAGGATAAATGATTTGGGCACCCAACTGTCTGCTGTTTAAGATATCCTTTTCTCAATTCACTACTATTTTAAGGGAACCTGTCAAAGCTGATCATAAGCTGAATATGAAACCAGTGAATAATATTGTTTCTAAAACAGTAAAATAATATTATCTTTTAAAAATAATGTGGTATTGAAGACCTGGAAATTAATTTCTTCTCAAATTTAACATTTAATTAAAGCAAAACATTTCTTTTTATTTGGTACATCTTTTCTTTACTGAATTGAACTTGAAGTTGCTTAACCTAGTGGGGAAATGAAAGGGTGATTTGATTGATTATCTACAAATATTTTTAGACTTTAAGAGGAGGATGCTGACCAGTTGTTTTCTAGACTCATGGAGTTATAAGCAAGAAAAAAAAGCTGTCAAGTTAGTATTGAAAAAATTTTGCTTGAAAATA
The DNA here is from genome assembly GCF_016432865.1 of Antechinus flavipes. NCBI lineage: Eukaryota > Metazoa > Chordata > Mammalia > Dasyuromorphia > Dasyuridae > Antechinus > Antechinus flavipes. Next base: position 61,363,503 of record NC_067400.1, read on the forward strand.
AGAAAGAACTTTTACTTCCTTTCTTATCTTTTTAAACAGCATTTTATTTTCCCAAACATATGTAAAGATAGCTTTCAACATTCATTTTTGTAAAACTTTGTGTTTCAATTTTTTCTCCTTCCTTCCCTTACCTCCCTTCTTCCCAAGACAGCAAGCGATTGGTTAAATATGTATATGTGCAACTCTTTTAAATAATATTTCCATATTTATCATGTTGTGCAAGAAAAATCAGATCAAAAAGAAGAAAAACCCACAAGAAAGAAAAAAAAAGTAGGCAACTAAACAAAAAAGGTATAAATACTATGCTATATTCCACAGTCAGTCTCCATAGTTCTCTCTCTGGATACAGATGGCATTTTCCATTGCAAGTCTAATGGAATTGCCTGGAATCATTGCAAATAAATAACAACAATAAGAACTGAAAACACAATACTTTGTTCCACATGCAGTCTCCACAATCCTCTCTCTGGATGCAGAAGGCATTTTGCATCCCAAGTCTATTGGAATTGTCTTGAATCACCTCATTGTTGAAAAAAGCCAAGACCATCCCAGTTGATTATTACATAATCTTGTTACTGTGAACAATGTTCACTTCATTCAGCATCACTTCATGTAAGTCTTTCCAAACTTTTCTGAAATCAGCCTGCCCATCATTTCTTATAGGACAAAAATATGCCATTACATTTATATAACAGAACTTATTTAGCCATTCCCCAACTGATGGGCATCCACTCAATTTCTAGTGGAATTTCTACTTCCTATAATATGTCTGACTTGGATATTTCATTAGGGACAATTGAAGGCTATGTCAATGAAATTTCAATGTCCTGCATCCCCATCACAGTTTATCATCATCAGAAAAAAATTATCTCTCCTGAAAAAATATTCAATATCTAAAAAGACCCAAGGTATTTTGTAAGTGCTATCTATCTCTATAGGGAGACAGGTAGCACCATATTGTGTAAAGTGACAGATCCAAAGTCAGGAAGACTCATCTTTCTAAGTTTAAATCTGGTCTCAGACCCTTATTAGCTGTGCAATCCTGGGCAAGTAAATTAATTCTGTTTGCCCCAATTTCTTCATCTGTAAAATGAGTTGGAGAAAGAAATAGCAAACCACTCCAGTACCTTTGCCAAAAAAAATCTCTGATGAGGTCACCAAGAGTCAAACATAACTGAAAAATGACTGAATAACAACAATAAATCCATCTCTATCATTCAATGATATAGAAATATAGAAAACTACTATCTACTGAATTATAAATATTCAAATGAGTTGACTGGTTTTTTTTACTAGTTCTCTTTTAAAAGTCCCTGTTTCAATCCAGGCTTATTTCTAAGGTACCACATAAAATGCTTCCTGATTCCTCCAGCTGCTGATGTTCTTCCCTGAACAACCTTGTATTCACCTTATATATAATCTCTGTATACTTATAAGTGTATATGTTGTCTCCTCCAATAGCATGGGAAATCCTTGAGGTCAAGGACTATTTCAATTTTTTTCACATGGTAGTTGCTTAATAAATGTTCATGAGTGATAACCAATGCCAAAAATATTTATCAAAATAGTGACTTTACTACTAATATTTTTCTTGATAAATATAAGACTAAATGAGGGAGATGTTTGAGGACACTTATGTCAACATGGCATCATACATAAGATTGGATTCAATAAACATGTATTCAGCACTTACTATGGACAAGATATGCTACTCCATGTGGATAAAAAAACCATAATGAACAATCTCTGTTCCCAAGCACCGTATATTGCTGTGATTCTCTATCATCTTACTTTGGACATTCTTAAACTTAAGATCAAACTGCTTTCTAAAATATAACATCTAGGATTTAATACATCTCTCTGGATGTGTTCTGATGAAGGCAGATCTCAAGAATTCTATTGCTTCATGTGCTCCTACCATACACTTGTCTTGATGTAATTGTAGATTTCATTAGCTTTTGGAGCTGCCAAGTCACACAGTTAATTCACAAATTTAGCAGTGCCTTAAAATCCAAGATCTTTTTTTTCCACACAAAAAGAAAAGGAGAATGGCAGTGAGTGTACCCAGGTGTTAATACTGAGTCCTTATTTCTTAACTAATTAAGATGTTGCCCAGGCAGTGTTGAAATCTCTCTAACAAGCTGTGAAATTCTTTTGAATAAGTTAAGTCCTTGACAAAGTACAATCTCACTTTGCCCTTTATTCTATGTGGCCTTTTGAAACCACTTTGATGATTGATTACTAAAGTTAGTTCAAGTCCCTGAAGTATATTCTGATCACTTTATCTTTTATAAGAAGGTTGGAGATTGGAATGAGATGACCATAGCTGAGGGCAAAACCAAAAACAAAACAAAAGAAAAAAAGATAGATTTTTGAGAAACATCAACATTAAAATGAGTCTATGAAGCCAGATCTTCAGGACACATTTTTTTTTTTCAATGAGCTTTTCATAAGCCATTTTTAATGAGAGTAAAAAAAAAAAAAAAAGGGAAACACCTCATTTAAGGCTATCTGAATGGCAAATATTTTGCTTCCTGCTGTTAGTCCTAGCCTTTGTTTGAAAAGGCTTACTTTGCCAAGATTCCACTAAAAGTTTTTTGCTTTAGTAGCTCATCTTTGTGTTTTATGTAATCTAAGAATGCCATACTATTCAGGTAGGTTCATATTTCTATTTTGAAAGATAGGGCTATGTCTTTTGTGGGTACTATTCAGAGTGGACTCTTTATATTCAGTAAATGTTGAGATTGCTGTGAACACCCTTTTTGATATAACCAAAAATATGATGAGGTAAGCGTTTTTTACATACAAGATGAGTTTTTACACTTAAGTTCACTGAATCATGCAGTTGATACTTTGTGATCTTATCTTCAACTGCTTCATTAAAGTAAAATGAAAATATCATTACAGTTTTGTTAATGAAGAAACTAATGTAAAAATTGACTTGTCCAAGATCATTGGCTTATGTCAGTCTAGACCTAGAAATCTTGATACTTGTTGAATACTCCTATCTCAGTTTTTTATCTTTCTATATTTCATTGTCTTTGTTTACAAAATTAGAGAATTGGGCTAAGTGATTTATCTCCTAGACCTTTTCAATCACAAAGTCTAACATTTAATCATGTGTTTCATTTATATCCTTTTATCATGAACATTTTGGTATTTTTAAAATTTCAATTTTTTTTTCAAATCTCAATGCTAAATGCCTAAATAAGGAGAAAAAATATTTTTTTAAAACTGAATTTGATTTGTAAATCTATTTACTCATGCTTAATTTTTAAATTTCCACATTTTAGAATAACTTATTCCAAGTGCTCATTTATTTCTAATATTGAGAACTATGACAAGGAAATGGAGGTATTTCATTTAAAACAATATATTGATTATCTGTAATATATTTTTTAATTGTGTGCAGAGAAATTTCATGTAAAGAAAAGGAATTTTCTCAACAGCTGAGGTTTTGTTTCAGGATGGTAGCTTCAAACTTAGAAGATCCTGAAAGCATTTTTTCTTGGAGTGTATACTCTCTTGTTAAACTCTCTTTCAGAACTGTTGTGAAGAGTTAATGAGATAATATTTGTAAAGTGCTTTGAAAACCTGATGGCTCTACATTGTTGTTGTTATTTTATTATTATTATTTATTTATTTAATTTATTAATTATTATTATTGCAGAGTCAAAACCTTAAAGAAAAGTTAAGGCACTTATGATACATTACTCTTCTCCTCCACCTTTCATTCTGAAGCTCAGATATCCTCCATCTTTTCTTTGCTACATTCCTCCAATCCCAATTATTACTGAGTCCAGGTGATAATCTTTTCCAGTATGAACTTTGTGTACCATACCAGACTATTACTGTATTTACTGATTATCTTTTAAAAGGCATGATTTATATTATATTATAACCAACTCTTAGTGGAAAGAAAATCAGATGGGACTCCAAACTCAAATCTCATTTTAACATAGATCACATGCCCATTTATTCAACTTAGGACTGCTTTGCCCGTGTATATTCATCCTACATAAAATAGGTCTGACTTTGAAATCTTTCAACAAACCATATGATTTAGTTAATCACATTAGTTTCAAATGGGTTTACTTTTTAAGAGTCGTTCATTCTGTATTGCTATAGCAGCAGAGGAATTTTTAATAGAAATTAAACATCTTGAGAAAGGTATTTTATGTAAGGCTTAAAGTAAAGTATATTGATTATCTGTAATACATTTTTCAGTGGTGTGCAGAGTAATTTCATGTAGAGGAAAAGGAATTTTATCAACAATAATGACTATAATGTAGCATATGATTCAGTGTATATGAGCCAAATCTGACATTTAATTCTATGTATTTAAGAACACCTTAGTCTTGCTTCCTCAAAACAATAAAAATAAAAGCAAGATATGACTTGGTATTCTCAAATAATTGGGATAAAGCTATGGGAAATATCATTTGCTACTTTTAGATATATGGACCAAGTGAAATGAAAAAAAAAATGTAAGCAATACTCTTCTGGAAACCTACAGAAGATAATTCACTTTTCATTCCTGCAGACTTCTAGGAGCAAACTCCAATTTTGTGTCTGCATTATAGCAAAATCAATGGCTTGATTTGAGAAGTTGAAAAAAATCTAGAACATGAACATAGCCTCACAGTACTGCATTTGTCCCATCATGATTTCTAATTGCCAAATCTAATCCAATAGCTTGTTCTTAGCCTTAATCTCTTTGAACTTCCCTTGGGATTTGATACCATTAACAATGCCCTTACTTCATACTCTGTCTTTTCTTAATTTCTACATCCCTACTTTCTTTTCTCATTTTCTCTGGCCACTCATTTTTCTTCTTTCTTTTATTCATTTTCTCACATTTTATCTTTTAGGTCCAGAGATGTCAAGGATCTATTCTCTTCCCCCTCTTCTTTTCCTTGGAGAGCTCATTCTGGAGTGGTATGTGTGTTCAAGGAGTACTAGCTCCTCTGATGTAAGGACTTGATGAACCCTTTTTAAAGCTGCTCATTTACTTTTGGTGGACACCTCTTTCCAAACTCTTATCCGTGGCTCCAAGAAGCTGTAACATGCATAGTAGTTACACCCTGGCAAATCATCTTGGTCAAGAAGTTACACCAAGCTGAGGGTGACCAGTGGGTCTCAAATCCATTGGTTAATTTGGAGTATTTACTCCAAATATGTGAAGACATTCCCCAGAGAAATGGGTTGACAAGAACAATTTGTTCCAATGACCATGAAAGTGACTGAAGCAGGTGCTATGGAATGCTTACAAGTTGGTCAGACATCAAAAAAGCCAGGATCATCCACTGTATCTTGAGCCATAGCCAGTCATTTTGACTTTTGTCTTCCTCTTTGATGACTCTGGAAGAGAGAGTGAGGATGGTGAGCGCAACTCTGCCTCATTTAAATCCAATTCCCCTACAAGTCAAGACAATCTGTGATGCCATTGGTCTTAAAGAATGAAGGTCAAACAAGCAATACTATTGTGGTTTCAGGCGTGATTGCCATATCCAGTCTAAGGGTTGGATTGCTTTTTGGAGATCTCCTAGATATGATACTTCAAATTCAACACATTCCCAAATGAATTCATTATCTTTTCCTCAAACTCTGGCCTTCCTTTCAACTTTAGTCTCACTATGGATGCTCATGACATCATGAGATTATTCACTATGTTGTTTTCCACATTTGTGTACATGAATTGTACATAAAAAGGTGCTTGACAATTATCTTGGACTAGTTATTTAACTAGCTGGAAATAAAAATGAGTCCTGCCATTTGGAGCACATTTTCAAAATTTCAGATTGTTGGTTCTACACAAGCAACACTTTTACTTCCATTTTGTCTTTGAATAACAATTATTAGTTATCTTCTGTGTGCACAGCACTGGATAGGTTCTAAGGGTTATTTAGTAGGTGTTAAATAAGAGAGTCAGTTATAGTATAGTGGATAGAGAGTTGATCTTAAAGTAAGACAGCCTGCCTTCAAAGTGTACTTCTGGAATATATTGGTTGTATGAGCCTAATCAAGTCATTAATCTCTCAATGCCCAAGAAATTTATCTAGCACTAGGTATAGCAGGGCAGGGACTAAAATTCTTTGGTTGAAAATATTTCCTCCTTAGGAGTATCTTATATGCTGATGAAATTGCAAGTCTATTTCTTTCCTCTCTGACCAAAAGGGAAAAAAAAGGAAAAAAGTATGGTCTTTGACTTTATTCCACAAAGACTTTCATGTTGTACTTGTGAACAATATGGAGTGATATAGATGATGTTATTGGTACATGAATTCAGAAGTGATTGAATCATTGTACTTGAAGACTAGTCATCAGTAGGTCAATGTTAGCTTGGAAGGAAATATGTAGTAGAATTTCCCTATGATCTCTTCTTGGCTCTTCACTGATGAAATATTTTTTCAATTTATTGTTTAAAAATCAAATTATAGACAGCATGTTTATGAATACAAAGATGGCACCAACTTAGAAGGGACAACTATCAGGTTACAATTAGAATCCAAAATATGTTTCTAGGGTTGAATATTATGTCTAACCTTATGAAATTGAATAGAGATACCTTTAAAATTTTATTTAAAATATTAATTTACTAATGTAAGTAGAAGGGAGACAGATAGTAAGTAGAAGGGAGACAGATAGCTAGATGTTTATCTGAAAAAAAAAAGATTTGGATGTTTGAATTAACCTGCAAACTCCAGATGAATCAATAGTGTGGTAAAGCACTAAAACTATGAATGTTGTTAAAGGAAGCAAAAGAAAATTATAGGGCTCAGAAAGAGGTATCCGAATACCTGGATAGAGAACATTTAGATTATAACATTTAATTCTAAGTATTAGTTTTTTGGAATTATATGAACTTAAGAGCATTTAAAGGAAGAAGACCAGAGTAGTGAAAAGTGTTTGATAGCCAACATTATGGGAAATAGTAAAAAGAATTGGTAAGAGATAGCTAGCTGCCATAGTAGATGTTATCCTGGAAGGGCAATTTATACAAGTACCATTTTGCAGACATGGTTAAAGGTTCTGATAGATTGCAAGAGGTTAAGTAAGGGAGATACAAGAAAGTGAAAATGTTAGGTAAATACTACTCTTTGAAGAAAATTGGCAGTGAAAGGATGCTAGAAAGATATAGGGAAGGCTTCTCTAAGATTTGGAAAACATCTTAGCATGATTTTATGCAGAGAAAAGAAAGCCAGTAGGGAGAAAGGGATTACATATTGTGAAAGAGAAAATGATTGATAGAATAAGGTCTTCAGAAAGCAGAGGGGATTAGATCAAGTAGCAGTGAGTGGGGACAGAGGTCATTCTTTGAGATAAGTCAGAGAATGGGTGAAGATATTGAGAACTTTTGATGTATTGATGAGGGGACTTGTGGAATAAACATCAGATGGAAAACTAGATTCAAAATTGGAAGTCTACATCCTTATTTTCCTAAATAAGGAAACTGAAACACAGGGATCATTGAATGACCTCCTGGGATCTCACAATTAGTACTTGTTTGAAGCAAGATTTAAATAGGCAGCTAAGTAGTACTGTGTAAATGCCTGAGCAAGGCACTTAACTCTATTTGCCTCAGTTTCCTCATCTCTAAAATGAGCTATAGAAGGAAATGAAAAAGCGCTCTGGTATCTTTGCCAAGAAAATCCCAAATGGGATCATGAAGAGTCTGACATGATTTGTTAATAGCAATAACACACTTCCAGACACCAACTCTAGTGTTTTATTCATTCTATCATGTTACCTTCTCCGATATGTTCAGGAATAGCTTAGGATCTGATTAATAATAACTGTGATAATAATGATAATATCTACCACTTATATAGATAGTATTCACTATGTGCCAGACACCTTGCCAAGAATTTTACAAATATCTTATTTGATATTCCCAAGAACCTTGGGATGCAGGTGCTATTATTATTGGCATTTTACAGATGAGGAAACCGAGGCAGAGATTTGTTTTCATTACACTTATCTTCTTTGAATTTTCCAAATTTACAAAAATGCTTGGGCTCAGATTAAACTCCAGGTAATGAATATGGTATATTTTCACTTATACCATTCATTCTAAGGCCTTAGAAACATTATACAAATATAATTAGATGGAAGGGAGAAGATGTCTTTTTGAAGTTCTTCCTCACTCCTAGTTTAGTGTGCTCTAGATGCTATTAATACATGTGCTGCCCACCTGTGTTCCCTGCCTCCTTAAAAAAAAAAAAAAGATAAAAATGGCAAAGTATCTTTAACCTTCTTGTATCATCTGTTATCAGTTTTCTGTACTGATTTTAACAGAAGGCATAATTTTCCTTTATCTTTTTGTTGTTGTTTCAACATATTTAAAGAACATTTTCTATTTCTGTCTTTTCCAAAGATACATTTTATCTTTGCTTTTGTTAAAAAGAAGTGCCTGAACAAGTTTTTGGTATATCTTTGCACTTTTACCAAATTGTTTCTTCCCCATGTGCATTTTTTTTTTCTCTGACTAGATTTCCCTCTCTGGATGTGGGGTGTGTATGCGTGTATGTGTGTGTGTGTGTGTGTGTGTGTGTGTGTGTGTGTGTGTGTGTGTACCTGTCTTGGTGCAAAGGCCAGTGATCTTTGAACCTGGGGCTCATTTTTCTCAAAAATTATCTAATTATCTTATTCTTTTTTGTTTCTTTTAATACATCTCTCTTTGGGTGACAATATCTGTTGTCTGTTGAAGTCTGTTTTATCAAAGGAAATTCTCTTTATTTTTCTTATCTCTTTTTTTTCCTCCTCAGAATCTTTACTATATCTTCTAATGGTTTCTTCTGTTTTTTGATCTGGAATTAAAGAATGCAATAGTTCCTGAATTAAGAGTTATATTGAATATTTTTCCATGTTTACCAATAACACTTAAAATGAACAGATGTTTAAAGAATGTTATCAGATTTCTTCCTAATATGGAGGAATCATTTCAAGAAGAAAATATTCTTACATAGAGTAGTTTTGTTATAATCATGATTAGAGAGGGAGAAAGACTGATTAGTCTACTAATTTGAACTTTCTTTTCTATCCTGAATGGGCTCAGTTTTGCTTAGGTTAACTGAAATATATCCAAAGAGCTCTTAATTCCAAGATGGAGTTGTCATCATAGAACCATAGATTTTGTGAATGAATTCAATTCAAGAAACATCTCTTAAATGTTCAGTTTGTCCAAAACTAGTAAGTTTCTAGGAACACAAATATTAGGACATACACATACCACCAAGACTACCACTACCACCACCACCAACAGCCCAAGAATATCAACCCTATTGGAATTAAGCCAGCAGTTGAGAAAATTCACATATTGTTAAAATAAATTAGAATTGAAAATTGTTTATATGTGCATGTGAATATACCTATGTGGATGCAAGGTCAATGATCATTGTGGCTTGGGTATTATTTTCTTAAAAGTCATCTAACCCCCTTGATGTTTTCTGTTTTTTATATCTCTTTTCTGGGAAAATGATATCTGCTGAAATTTTGTTTCAGCTAGTGAATACTTTTTTGCATTTTTGTCTCATCTATCTCCTTCACCACTCCTCACTTACCCACATCATTAACTCAGAGGTGAGTCAGAGGTCAGGAAATAAAACAAGTGGGAAAACGATTATTATTGAAAAAGGAAAGTGAGACATATTAGGAGAAAATCATAAATAGAAATTAGCATTGGGAGATGGTGGACAATGAATTAGGTCATAATCTGGAAGCCAAGAAGGTAGCAAAGCAAATGGCTAAGACAAATGAGATTAGAATATGTAACTGGATTTTCTCCTAAAAAGGCACATTGTGGGAACAGTATCTTGAAATAAAGTACTACCTGATTAAGAGATAACCCAGGATTATCTAATTGGCTATGCTATGGCAGAAAGAATTGTCTATCTCCATTGTATGAAACCACAAAGGAGTTGCTGGGGCAAATATTGAGTGCCATCTTTGTCACTGATGCCCCGATATCTTTTTCAGCAAGGATACTCAGGCTCAACTAAAATGTGCTTCTGATTCTAAATGGCTGAGGATTAAAGAGAAAGAGAGGATTTTAATTCAGTTTATTATAATTTTATATGATAAAGTTTATATGATAAAGGGTGGAACCATATTAAGCATTTCTCATTACCCTTTTTATCATTAAAAAAAAGAATATATCTGCAGTTTTGTCATAATTATACTTTCAAACACAATATCTTATCTTGGCTTCATTATCATTACAAAACTATGGATATTGTTCAAAGATCCCAGGAAGGAAAGACTTTTTTAATGTGTTTTAGTATTTATTTTGTATTTAGACTTTATTATGAAGTCATCATCATCGAACTCAAATATTTCAATATATAAAGAACAAAGAGGATTCTATTAGAAATTGAATTTCTGTTATAAAGTTCATTTTTAATGAAGAGATAACAAGAAAATTTCTCCTATTTGTGCCCCCTTCTGAGTGTTTTTGTTTTTTTCCCTGAATATCTTAAAATATTTTGTTGCTACTCTTCACTTTTTGTACGTAATTTTTTGAGTCACCATCATACCCACTGACTATCTTTTCCCTCACCAAAAACAACAACCCCTCACAAAAAAGTCTTTCCCTGTCATCAATAGTCAAGCAAAACAAATGAGAAAAATCACTTCTTTTGTTCTTTCTTTTTCTTTCTTCTTTGTTTTTCTTCCTTCCTTCCTTCCTTCCTTCCTTCCTTCCTTCCTTCCTTCCTTCCTTCCTTCCTTCCTTCCTTCCTTCCTTCCTTCCTTCCTTCTTCTTTCCTTCCTTCCTTCCTTCCTTCCTTCTTCCTTCCTTCCTTCTTCCTTCCTTCCTTCCTTCTTCTTTCCTTCCTTCCTTTTTTTCTTCCTTCCTTCCTTCCTTCCTTCCTTCCTTTTCTTCTTCTTCTTCTTCTTCTTCTTCTTTTCTTGTTATTACTTTTTTTGTCAAGGGGTTAGAGGCAAAGATACATCATCAGTATTCTGAAGTAATGATTGAATACTTTTTCTTCAGAGTTCTGAAATCGTCCAAAAATATCAGGGATGTTATTTTGATTTTGTTCATTTAAATTTGTATTAGTTTGTACAAGTCTTGCCATTCTGGTTATATATTTTTTCATTTCTTATAGCATAGTGATATGCCATTATATTAATTTGCTATGATTTGTGTAGCTGTCTTTCAATGAATGGGCACTCATTTTTTTTTTTAAGTACAAATCCTTTATTATCTCTTTTAAAGTTTTGTCTCTTTTCCTGGGACCCAGTTACCTTTCTTTCTTTCTTTTTTTTTTTTGAAGGAACCATGTAATGGTTTTATTGGTACAGTAATATAGTTTGGTGTCATTTGTGAAAGATAAGATTAAGGCAAGGGAAAATTATAATACCTTTTTTTTTTTTTCTATTCAGTTAGGGTGATCTCTTGTTTTAGAAGTTTTTTTTTTTTAATTGTAGCTTTTTATTTACAAGATATATGCATGGGTAATTTTTCAACATTGACAGTTGCAAGATCTTTTGTCCAACTTTTCCCCTCCTTCCCCCCACCCTTTCCCCCTGATAGCAGGTTAACCAATACATGTTAAATATGTTGAAATATAAGTTAAATACAATATATGTCCAAATGACCAAACAATTATTTTGCTGTACAAAAAGAATCAGACTTTGAAATAGTGTACAATTAGCCTGTGAAGGAATCAAAAGTGCAAGCGGACAAAAATAGAGGGATTGGGAATTCTTTGTAGTGGTCCATAGTCAATATCCAGAGTCCTTTTGCTGGGTGTAGCTGGTTCAGTTCATTACTGTTCTATTGGAACTGATTTGGTTCATCTCATTGTTGAAGAAGGCCAGGCCCATCAGAATTGATCATCATATCGTATTGTTGTTGAAGTATATAATGATCTCCTGGTCCTGCTCATTTCACTCAGCATCAGTTCATGTAAATCTCTCCAGGCCTTTCTGAAATCATGGTGCTGGTTATTTCTTACTGAACAATAATATTCCATAACATTCATATACCACAATTTATTCAGCCATTCTCCATTTGATGGATATCCACTCAGTTTGCAGTTTCTGGCTACTACAAAGAGGGCTGCCACAAACATTCTTGCATATACAGGTCCCTTTCCCTTCTTTAAAATCTCTTTGGAATATAAGCCCAGCAGTAACATTGCTGCATCAAAGGGTAGGCATAGTTTGATAACTTTTTGAGCATCGTTCCAAATTGCTTTCCAGAATGGCTGGATGTATTCACAATTCCACCAACAATGTATCAGTGTTCCAGTTTTCCCACATCCCCTCCAACATTCCGCATTATCTTTCCCTGTCATTCTAGCTAATCTGACAGATGTGTAGTGGTATCTCAGAGTTGTCTTAATTTGCATTTCTCTAATTAATAATGACTTGGAGCATCTTTTCATATGGCTAGAAATAGTTTCAATTTCTTTGTCTGAGAATTGTCTGTTCCTATCCTTTGATCCAATGAATTGGCACTCATTTTATTTCTAGTTCTCTACTAAAATAAAAAGTGATGCTGTAAACTTTTTGTTTTTACATGAGGCTCTTTTCCTTCCATCTTTCACCTGTGAAGTATATGCCTATAGTGATAGGCTGATGGATTTATAAATTATAGTTTTCTGTTAAAGAAGTTTTGAAGGAAGCAATGTTATGTAATGATCAACTGTAACAGACTTATCTCTTCAGCAATGCAATGATTTAAGACAATTTTAATAGACTTGCAATGGAAAATGGCATCTACATTCAGAGAGAACTAAGGAGACTAAATGTGGAGCAAAGCATAGTATTTACACCATTCGGTTTCTTTATTTGTTGCTTTTTCTTTCTCATGGTTTTTTTTTTTCCCTTTTTGGTCTGATTTTACTTGCACAACATGATAAATGTGGAAATATGTTTAAAATGATTGCACTTGTTTAACCTATATCAGATTACTTGCTGACTTGGGGTTAGAGGGAGATAAGGGCAGTAAGGAGAAAATTTTAGAATACAAAATCTTACAAAAATGAATGCTGAAAATTATTTTTATGTGTATTTGGAAAAAAATGAAATATTATTTAAAAAAGAGAAGTTGTGAAGGTGATCTCATTATAAAGGGATGGGTTGTCGCTCATGAGTACAGTGTCCTACACTGATGTTTAGTTTTATTGGGTTTTCTCCTAAGCCTGCTTCTGTAGCTCTTGGGTTCCTATTTCTGGGTTAGAATTCTCTGTAAACTAAAGCTCATGACCTCACCATCTGAAGTGTTTTGCCTTTACTAGTCAGCTGTGGAACATATTTATTTTACAACAAAGGCATTTAATTAGCCAACATTATAAATAAATAATAGAATATTTCCTCATAGGCCTTGAAATTATTCTCCCATGAAAACATGCACTCTCCTTAAGAAGAGTATACCTTTGTAGGAATTATGTATAGGAAGACCTCACGTGGAGAACATATGGGCAAACACACATGAAAGAATTCCTATTCAGGGAAAGCAGGAGACTAGATTACTAACATGGTGAGAATACTTAAGCTTCAATGTTTTAAAGCTTCTAATGTTTTCTATCAATGCCATTGTGCTATTCTTAGAGCTAGTCTTCTCAAAGTTTTGGTCTCTTTTTTCCTTTTTGAGGTGATCATACTATGGTACAACAGAAAGGTTACTAAATCTGAAATTAGAGGATTTGAGTTCTGAACTTCCTTCCTCTGTAACAAAAGCAAGTCATTTGAACTTTCTGTTCTTCATTCATTCATTTTATTGCAAAATAAAGTATTTAGATCAGATGACCTCTACAATCCCTTCCAACTTTAGATCTATAATTGGAATTTATAATTGCACTTTTTTTCATTATTCCCTTGAGATTCTTGTCCTCGATTCCTTCAGATGACATTTGTTATTATTTTTCTTTTTTTAATAACATGTTATTTTGGTAACTTGATTGGTATGGTGGTGAAAAGGTAAATTAAGTTATGTAGTGCCATCATTTTGGTTATATTGGCTCAGCCTATCTTGAAGTAACTAGTATTTTTCTAATTGTATTATGTACTTCTTTGAAGAAAGTTTTTAGATGTATTCCTATGGTTTCTGTGTATTTTAGTGCATAGATTCTAAATGGTTTTTACATTACATAATTATTTTATTAATTTATAAAATATTTTATTCTCTCCTATTCACTATTGGGTATTGCCCTCTACTGCTCCCTTGTCAAGCTGTTCATCACTTTTGATTCTTCAGAGTCATCTAATACTCTTTACAATATCCACTATGGTTTCTATGATTACATCTTATTCACAGTCTCTATTAGTAGCCATTTCCCAGAGAAGGAAATCCTTGAAATGAATTACTTTTTAGGAAAAAAAATAGAAACTTGCTGTAAAGTTGTTTTTGTTTTTTAAAATTTTTTCAAACCATATAATTATTTCCTTTTTAGTTTTAGCTGCGTAGTTTTGTTTATATGAAATGCTTTACATTTTACATGATCAAAATTGTTGAGATGCGGGAGCCATCTGCCAGTGGCTGCTGGAGGTCTAAATCAGATCTGTAGAATGGATCTCTTTATTTGAGAGGTTGATAATGATACAAGGAGATTTAGAGGCAGTTGCATTCTCTAACTCCCCACTGAGAGACAGTTGTGTTGTCTGACCTCTCTTTCCTCTTCCCTCTTGCCTCCAATTTATTTCATTTCCAATCCACAAGGAAGACCTAAGTTAGTAAAGGCTGCTTTGCAACTCCTTCAGTGTTATGATTCTCTGCTGTGGAGGTTCTCAGAAAATTGACCTTCTCCTTCACTTAGGCATGGTCCTTAACAGATTTTCTCCATTTCTTGTTTTATAGTGAATTATTTCCTTCTCCATAGATCAAAATAAAATTCATTTCTGGTTGCTCTACTCTATTTATGATTTTATTTAGTACTTTTTATATTTAAATATTTACCCATTTAGAGTTTATCTTGTAATATGGTATGAAATATTGGTCTAAATTTAATTTCTGCCAGACTCTTTTCAATTTTCCTAGTTTTCCATTCATCCTCAAATGAAATTTTTTTGTTATCCAAGTGGTTTTAATCTTTGTATTATGAAATATTAAGTTACTGTGTACATTTACTTCTGTTTGTTGTGTACTTAAACTGTTATAACAATCAACTGCTCCTCCCTTCCTCTATCCTACTCTCTCTCTCTCTCCCTTCTTCCTTCCCTCTCCTTCTCTCCCTTTCCCTTTCTCTGTCTCTCTCTGTCTGTCTGTCTGTCTGTCTGTCTGTCTCTCTCTCTACCCATAAGCAAATGGCATTTCCCTAATTGTTTGGATTTATACTTCTGCAAAGAGAGTTTTTAATCCTATAAATATAGATTATATATGTGTTAATATATAGTTTCTAAATGATTTTTACATTCTGTAGTTATTTTATTTTTAAAATTTTTATCCAACTACAGGTAAAAAACATTTTTAACATTCATTTTAAAAACAAATTTGAGTTCCAAATTCTTTTCTTTCTCTCCTTCTCCTTGAGAAGGCAAGAAATTTGATATCAATTATATATGTATATAATTTACAGATGTATACATCTATAGTTATTTTAAATGAAATTTCTCATTCTATCCTTCTTGGTAGGTTTTGTTGGTCATATAAAGTTGCTGATGATTTATATGGATTAATTTTATATCCTTAATGAAGTTATTGTGTTAAATATTTTTAATTGACTCAATGTTTTTTTCTTTTCAGTTGTTCAGTTGTTCAGTCATACGCAATTCATCATGATCCCATGTATCATGGCATAACAGATCCTTTTATTCTCTATTGTCTTTCAAAGTCTGTTCAAGTTTGTGTTCATTATTTTTGTGATACTATCACTCTATCTCATCCCCTACTGTCTCCTTCTCTATTTCCCTTTAATTTTTTCTCACATCAGGATCTCTTCCATTAAGTTCCATCTACTATCTACAAAAGTGATCATTTTGGTTCCTCTTTGCCCATGCTTAGTCCTTTAATCCATTTTTTTGGTCTTATTGCTATAGCAAGAATGTTTATCACCATATGGTGATATTGGATAGCCTTTCTTTATTCCTGATCTTATTAGAGATGTCATGAGTTTATTTTATATATAAGACTGGCTTATGATTTTAGGCTCATTTATTTAAGGAAATGATTTTAATGTTATCCTAGCAATTTCTCTATTCTATGGAAAATAGCAACAATACTGAAAGTATTGGGTTTTGTTCCCCCTTTCTCCAGCACCAGTGACAATCTGTTCCTTCTGATGTCTTATCAGTTTCTCTTCTAATCATCTCTTAATTATTTTCCCTCTACTCAACCTTTTCTTCTACTCTTCCTCAACCACTGGAAGCTACACAGATACTTTTTTTGGTTACTTTTTTTGGTTTAGCCAAGGAAGAGCATCATGGATACTTACTGGATCATGTGATTTAGCAGTAGTTGATTTATTTTACTGAAGCTCATTAACCCAAGGGCATAAGTAACTTGTCTAAGATCATATAGATGGTAAATATATACATATTTACCATCTATATGATTTAAACTTTATATATATGTATATATACATATATATACATACACATATATATATAAAGTTTAAATCATATATATATGTATATATACATATATATATATAAAGTTTAAATTCACCTTTTCCAACTCTCAATTGTA
This sequence comes from Antechinus flavipes, assembly GCF_016432865.1. Classification (NCBI taxonomy): domain Eukaryota; kingdom Metazoa; phylum Chordata; class Mammalia; order Dasyuromorphia; family Dasyuridae; genus Antechinus; species Antechinus flavipes. The sequence goes on from NC_067400.1 coordinate 61,380,136, forward strand.
TTTTCTTTCTACTGTATCCTATTGCTTGTTGACCTTGGATAGGTCCTTCATTTCTCTTTCTTTCAATTTCTTTATCTCTAGAATGAATAGGTTGGATTAGATTATCTAGATTGCATATTTCCTTTTAACTCAAAAGTGTTGTGATTAGATGATACAACTATGGTAGCTGACATAAAGTAATAAATCAAATATTATACTTTTTAATTTTAATCTGTATATCTAAGTGAAATGACAGCAGCATTTTATCTCATAAATTTGATAAATCTTTAGCAACCAAACTTCAGTGACTCACTATTGTCTCTAGAATAAAATATAACCTTCTCAGTCTGACATTTCATAATTTGAGTTCAATCTATCTTTCTATACTAGTTGAATATTACTCCCCTTATGCAACATTTCAATCAAAATGACCTACTTATTCTTCCTTTTATATAACATCCCATCTCTCATCTCTGTGTCTTCTAATAACACCCCCCTCCCCCCCCCCCGCTTGTAACAATTTCCTTCTTCATCTCTACTTTGCAGAACAGTTCAGATTTTAATGAGATCTTTCTTGAAAACTATCCCCCCACTTTCCTGAAATTCTCTCTATACTTTAGATTTGTTCATGAATATATAGAAATATTCTGATTCTGCTCTTTCCAAGTAGAATGGGAGCTCCTTGAGGGCAGCTTATTTTTTTATTTGTCTTTATTGTTCTCAATATTTAGCACACTACGCTTGGCAAATAGTAAAAATGTTTAGTGGTAGTGGTAGTTAATTTCAAGACCCCCATCCCAACTCTTACCACCCCCAAACAAAACAAACATTTAGTAAAACTCAAAAAGAATTGAGAAAACCTTTCTTTATATCCATTTAAAAAAATGTGGCTATGAATCAAGCCCAATTTCTTGATATAATAACATCTCTCAATTTTTATTTCATTTCTGTATAGAAATAATAGGTGTTTATTTGCATTAAGACTTACTAATATAAATTATGCATACATGTGAATAAATATGTTTACATAATGGAAATGTAAAATAAATCACACTTTAGCAATTTTTACCTAATTGTGTATGCAATGTTTTTCTTAGCCACTTTTGAATATCTTTCATATTCATGAAAATTCTATAAAACATATTTGCAAAATCATTTACTTTTCAGACACAAGATGAAATGTATCATACTATACTCATAGTGGTGCCATTTATAGCACTATGTTTTTCTTACCACCAGGGATTACTTAATGATCACAAAAAAAGGAATGAAAAGAACATGATATTTAATTATTCCACTGCTAAAGAATGTTTGCATCTAGCCAGTGTAAATGTTTCCTGTAATGAGAAGAGCATGATGTGATGACTAAAACATACATTGCATAAGACAAAAAAGGGACTCTTCTCAGTCTAGTATCATAGGTTTGACATCTAGAGGGAACTTGAATATTTGTCCAGTAAAATTCCCTAATTAGAGTAATGCAGAACCTGAGACCCAGAGTTATAGAGGTATCAGAGAGAGGATACAAAATCAAGACCTCTGATTCCAAATTCACCACATTTTCCATTGTACCATGCTGTTGAGACAAAAATATTACCTATAAAATCCTCAAGAAAACCTTCCAAATTAGTTAATTATCAAATTTAAATGATAAATCATTCAAGCAGACAAGTTGGTTTCTGCATCAGCAGTAGTCTAGCAGGCAGAAACCTAAAACATGGAATCTCATTTTATGGAATACATAATTTGCATATATAACTGAGAACTTAACTCACTGCTTTTTAACAAAACTGATTTCTGGGAAGTTCTCTCAATGATCTATAAAGTTATAGGAAAGAATCATGGATCAGGAAGTGTGACTTTCTCTTGAAAAGAAATCTACTGATCCCTCTGTGGTGAGAACTACCTTGTTGCTTTCTGAAATAACATATCTATAAGCTGGAAACCATCAAAATAGAAAAATGAAAATGGCAGATCACATCTCTTTAGCACATTAAGGTTGGTTTACAAAAAATATTTGATATACTATTTGTCTCAATCCCCAAAACAATCCTTGGAGGTAGAGATGACAGTTGTTATCATTTCCATTTTAGAGTTGAAGAAATTTTAATGCAAAAAAAAATTTCAAAGGAAGGAGGCTTAGTTGTACCCAATCAAAAATTATATTATACAACAGTGATCATTAAACCATTTGGTCCTGGCTAAGAAATAGAGTAATGGATCAATGGAATAAGTTAGGTTCACAAGACACAATAATCAATGACTATAGTAATTTAGTGTTTGAAAAATGCTTCTGGGATAAGAATTTGCTATTTGACAAAAATTGCTGGGAAAATTGACAAATGGTATGGCAGAAACTAGGCATTGTCCAATACCTAATACCCTATATTCAAAGATAAGGTTGAAATAGATTTATGATTTAGACTTTAAGGGCAATTTTAAAAGCAAAGTAGGAGAACAAGGGATAGTCTACTTCTCAGATCTGTGGAGGAGGGAGGAATTTATGGTCAAAGAAGAACTAGAGAACATCAGGAAATGCAAAATGGATATTTGGATTATAGTAAATTAAAAAGGTTTTGTACAAAGAAACCCAATGCAACTAAGATTTAAAGGGAAGAAGAAAGCTAGGAAAAAAATTATTGCAGCCAATATTTCTGGTAATGGCCCCATTTCTAAAATATATAGATAATTAACTCAGATGTATACAAATGGTCAAAGAAGATAAACAGATAATTTTCAAATAAAGAAATTAAAACCATTTCTAGCCATATGAAAACATGCTCTAAATCATTATTGATTAAAGAAATACAAATTAAGATACTCTGAGTATCACTTCACATCTCTCAGATTGGCTAAGATGACAAGATAAGATAATGATAAATGTTGGAGGGGATGTGACACAACTAGGACACTAATACATTGTTGGCAGAGTTGCGAACTGATCTAATCATTCTGGAGAGTATTTTGGAACTCCACCTAAAGGGCTATAAAACTGTGTTTACCCTTTGATCCAGCAGTGTCTTTAGTGAATCTGTATTGCAAAGAGATCATAAAAAAGGGAAAAGGATCCACATGTGCAAAAATATTTGTAGCAGCCCTTTTTGTAGTGGCAAGGGACTGGAAACTGAGTGAATGCCCATCAGTTGAGGGATGGCTGAATAAGTTATGATATAATGTGATTTGAGTCAAATCCAACAGATGTGATAGAGAGAATTTTGGAAAATGAATATGGATCAAAACATAATATTTTCATGTTTTTTTGTTTTTGTTTGTTTTCATGCCCCCCCCCCCAATCTGATTTTCTTGCACAACATGATAAAAATGAAAATATGTTTAGAATTGCACATGTTTAATCTATATGGAATTACTTGCTGTCTAGAGGAGGGGGGAGAGGGAGAGAGGGAGAGTAGTTTTTTGCAAAGGCAAATGTTGAAAATTATCTTTGCATGTATTTGGGAAAATAAAAAAGCTATTATTAAAAAAGACATTTGTTTTCTAACAAAAAAATCGAAATGAAATTAAAACCCAGAAAGATTAAATATTTTGCCCATGGTCACATAACAAATGTATTGTAGAGATGGAGTTGAAATCCAGATTTTCTTTCTTTCAAATCTAATTCATTTTCCATTATACTTTGGTAAAGTTACCTAACATTCTATCATGAGTGATCACAAATACTAAATAGAAAAGGCTGTATTTGAACCTCATTCCATATAAAACTTTAAGTTAAACACACATGTAGTAGGTGCCTACTTTTGTATTAAAAATCACCATGTGAAGTAGCTACAAAGATTCAGAGAAGGATAAAATATGCTTTCTTCAAATAACTTACAATCTAAATGGTAAATGAAGAAATATAAATCATGATAATTATTACATGGGAGAGGTTCCTAAAAATGCTCTAAGTGATAGAAAAAGGGATATTCTATAATAGCTAACTAAGTAGTACAGTGTATAAAGAATGAGACCTTCTTTCCAGAAGACTTGAGTCTTAGGTTTCAGATGCATACTGGCTATGTGACTCTTGGCAAGTCATTTAATCTCTGTCTTCTTCATTTTTCTCAATCATAAGATGAAGATAATAAAAGAATCTTCTCCCAGGATTGTTGTGAGGATCAAATGAGGTATTTGTAAAGTGCTCATCAACTGGCATGTGATAAGGGCTTAATAAATGCTAGTTTCTTTCTTCATCCTCCATGATTATGGAAATCAAAAATGACTTGAATGAGATGATGGCTAAACTCATCTTTAAATGATGTGAATGATTTTAGCTGAGAAAGGCTTTCATCCTACTCATCTTTTCTAGTACTCTTTACTTATTTACACTGATTTTTTTCTCCATCTGTTTCTTATCCTTTTTATTTAACAAGTCACAAGATAATCTCCAAAATTCTTTATAGCTCCAACTCTATGTTGGCTGTACTCCATCTTCCTATACCCTGATTTAGGTTGTCCTCCTTTCAGAGCATGATATGAACAAATTCACTTTTATGCTCACTGATGAAAATGTTAAATATCCCCAGGTCCAGAATTGACCAGTAAAAACAGTTAGGCCATTTGTTATGTGTCTCCTGCTTGACATTGATTCATTGATAACCTCTTCCTGGGTCTGCCTTTCCAATAGACTGTATGTACTCTCCTAAGAACCATGTAATTCAGACCTTATTTATTTCCTACTTAATTGATGGGTATGTTGTGTGGTAGAGAATCAAAGCCCTTCCTAAAAGACACGATTGATTATATCTTTCATTTCTCTTTGGTCTATCATGCCTGACTCAAAGAGTTTATTCCAGTCTGAGAAGTTATGTTTTTATTAAGTCAAGCTACCTTTTCTTTTCAAGTTTTTTTTTTTTTCCAGCTCCATTTTCGGTTAATCCCCTCACTTCTCTCATTTTAAAGGACATTCTTAGGCATGTTTAACTTTACTAGGCAGCCAAAAGACCGACTGAAAGTTCATTCTTGAACTCATCTGGGAAATGATGTACCAGTATAACAGATATATCTATATTTTCCTTTAAAAGAGGACAGAGGCGTTTGTAGTCCCTATATTTTATTAAATTAAAAAGAAAAAAGAAACATGTAGTTCACCTGGAAAGATTTCTACTTACTAAGTAGAGCAATGAGGCTTTTAAAACTGGTTCTCAAATTATATCTGTGCTACTTATCGATTTTCTTCTTCTAATTTCTGTACTTTTCAAGGTACTATGTAAGACTGAAAAACAAATAAAAAAAAAAAAGCTTAATGTATGCTATGGGCAGTGTTAGAGAGTCCCTTTGATTTCTCCAGAAACTGTCAGTGTCAGAGGGAATATCTGAACTGAATTTTTCTGATCCCTAAGATAGCATCCTACCATCACTATGTCATTTTCCCTTTTACAGAAAAATATGGATATAGCAGTGGTGTGCTTGTAAAGCATGCTGAAAAGCATGACTCCATTTCAATTTAATTTGCATTATTTGATTTTAAATTACATTTCTTCCATTACTTTCTTAAATCTAGAAATTAAGAATACAATAAATTAAGCTTTGTTTTATAGCATTTGGGTGATGCTCACATTGAAAACCAACTGCTGAGAGCTCTTGCATACTTCTATCTATTGATTGTAGATAGCAATGCATGCAAATGCCCATTCAATTGATTCTCTAATTATGAAATTTAGATTTTAAGTATGTATCACATTAATGAATAAGGGAGCTACAAATGCCAAAACTTAAAACAAGTTGAAGTTGATATTTATTTTATTTTTGATGAGATTTCAGATTTTAAGATAATTGTGGTTGTTCAGTTGTGCCCAAACCTTTTATGACCTCCCAGACTATACCAAGTCAATGCTGTTCACAGGGTTTTCTCAACCATTTCCTTATCTAGTGAATTGAGACAAACTGAGATAAAACAATTTGCCCAGGGTTACCCAGCAAGGTGCCTGAGACTGGATTTGAACTTAGTTCTTCTTGACTGTAGTTTGAATATGCTATCCATTGAGCTATCTAGCAGTCTCAACATAGAGGTACCTTCTAGCTAACAAATGCTTCTAACAATTCAGATATGTGCCTTACCTTCTTCAAAAAAATTGCTTAGAGCATTCCCCCAGGTCACACAGACAGTATTTGTCAGAAAGGAGACTTGAAAACAGGTGTTCTTGATTCGCAAAGCAGCTCACTAGGGCGTTTCACCTGTCATAATGTTGACCAAAAGGATCGAGAGTAGGAAGAACATCTACTAGTACCAAATCTCAAAATAGTGTGATTATCATTTTATATTTTCCTAAAATAACAAAATAATATGTTAATTTCCATAAATGAATGGGAGATTTCATCAATCTATTAAAAAATGTCTTTTGAGCTTCATCTGATATGTTTAATTTATTCTCAGACTTTAGGATACCTTAAAGTACATGAAATAGTCTTAAGAAAACAGTCCTTTTGCCAAATCATCATTTTCTTTCTCTTGTGACATGAACAGGTCATGTACAAACTACTTCAGAATCAAAATATTTCAGAGTAATAAATTAATTTAATTACTATTTTGTGGAGAATGAAGAACATGAGAATCTCATTTAAAGCCTAGTTCCTTTTAAGAAAATGCTTAAATTACCTGAGCACGGAAAGGAATTTCCTATAAATTAGAAAAATGACCCATCTCTATGTAGAACATCTCTTTTTATTGTAGCTATAGGAAGATATTGCTGTACCCATTCTGTTTTTACCCTAAAGCTGAAATTAAAACAAGATGCAGTTATCCCACTCTAAATGGAATGCTTTCTTACGAAAATGGTTACCAAAACATAAAAGAACCTTGGGATAACTAGGTGGCATAGTGGATAGAGTGCCAGAGTCAGAAGAAGAATAGAATCAGGAAGACTCATTTTTTTTCTGAGATCAAATATGGCCTCAGATACTTCTTAGCCATGTAATCCTGGATAAGTCCCTTAACTCTATTTGACTCAGTCTTCTCATCTGTAAAATTAGCTGGAGAAGGAAATGGATAAATGTTGTACCATCTTTGCCAACGAAATCCCAACTTGGATCAAGATGAGTTGGGTATGACTAAACAACTACTACAACAATAATAATATCAGTTAGTTATATAAATCTAATGTATCCCATGCTCCATTTCTTCTCTAGGAACCAGATCTTAAAATTAAGATCAACTGGTACATTTCAGATAAATAATGACATTTCTGAATCATGCTTTGATATTATTGTTTGATATCATTCTTTGCTTGATGGCGTCTATATGTGGGCACTAAAGCAGCATTAAAACCAAATGCATATGGGAGTCTTCAGTATGCTTATACAACATGGTATCAACACAGGGGGAAGAGACTCAAGAGCAGACATTGCTGCTTTATATTTAAATCTCAACTGGGCTACCCTCTGGAGTATTCCACAGATTCTACTCATCAGGCATAGGCTAGACTGTACATATTCCAAAATTGCCTATGTCAGCCCCTTCTCTAATCTGGCACTCCTAAGTAATGCCATGGAGTGCCTAAATTCTATGCTTCCATTCCCTTCAACTTATAATATATTAATAAAATATCATATTTTATATGAAGGTTTTTCTGATCCTCTCAAATACTGGCTAGAAACTTCTTTGCTATACTACTTGACATTTGATGTTCTTATTGTTCTGTCCTTTCAGTCATGTCCAAATTCTTCATTATCCTATTTGATTTTTTTTTTTTTGCCAAAAATTCTAGAGTGGTTTGCCATTTCCTTTTCCAGATTATTTTACAGAGGAGAAAACTGAGGCAAATAGGATTAGGTGACTTACCCAGGATCACCACAACTAGTAAGTGTCTGAGGTCAGATTTGAACTCAGGAAGATGAATATTCTTTAGTCCAGGTCTGACATCTTATCCACTGTGTCAATTGTTTTGTAATTATTATGTATATCTTTAGATATGTACTTCTGTTTTCTTTCATTAGAGTGTAAGTTTTTGAGAGAAGGAATTGTTTCATTCTTTGTGCTTGTATAACCCCCTGGGAACATTATGTGCCTATTATATAACATTTGTCTGAAAAATATTGGTTGATCAATTAATAAATTGATAATATGTACCTCATAGCTCTTGTAAAATTCATATGAGACAATACATATTGAGTGCTTTCCAAACTTTAAATCTACATATAAATATTTCTATTATACAAATACATGCAATATGGAAAGATAGAATGATGGTATATATAGTGGGAAGAGAGGCAGCCTCAGAGTGAGTTCATGTCATTCCTCCAATATATGCCAACAATATAATTCTGGACAAGGAATTTAACTTTTCACTCTGCCGTAGTAGTGATTTGATAAATGCATGACTTGGATTCACATGAGGCAGAGTTATGCAACAAAGTCACTAACCTCACTCTCTCTTCCAGAGTCATTGAAGTTTAGTGGCAAAACAAATGGGAAAATGACCAGTGATGACTCAGGGTACAGTGGATGACCTTGGTCTTTGATGCCTGAACAATCTCTAAGATAAATGATAGATAATAGACAGATAAAAGATGGATAGATGGATGGATGGGTATATATTTAGATAGATGGATTGGTAGATGAATTAATAGATAAATGGATAGATTGATTGGCAGAGGAATTAATAGATAAATAGATAAATGGATGGATAGGTGGGAATGGATAGATGGATGGATAGGAGGACGGATGGATGGATAGATAAGTGGATTGATAGATGGATTGATTGTAGATAGATAGATAGCTGCATAGATGATATATAGATAGCACATTTATGCTAGGCATTGCATTTTGCTCTAAGAATACAAATAAAAACAAGTTATACCGTTCCTTCCCCCCCCCCCAGAATCTGGTTTCCACAGCGATAAAGTTTATAAATAAAACATTTTAAATGTCATAATATCAAGATTAACAAATTAAATTGACCAAATATGTATTAAGAACCTACTCTGTGCCAAGTAGCTTGAAGTCATACATAGAGGGCTGGCCCAAGAGTTAGGAAGATTTTGCTTCTGACATATACTAACTCTACAACTTTGGAAAAGTAATTTCACATTTCAGTTCCCCAGGCAACTCTCTAAGATTCTAAATTGCAGAGCACATGTGGATATAGTTGATAGGGAAAGTTTCCTCCCTCAGGGCTTTCAGTTATGGATTAAATACAGATTTGGTAAAAACCTAAACCAATACCCAAACCAAACCAATGAAAAATCTCAGGGCTCCAAGTCTTATGATGGGTACAGAGACAACAATAATACTTGCCCTCAAGGGGCTTGGACACAAAATAATTTCTAGAATGAATGACATATTAATAAAAGTAGAAGTGGCAATATGAAGAAGAACCTCATTCAACTGATATAAACTGAATTTTCTCAACATTTTTTTTTTTTGTGGTGTAGGAGGGAAATGAAGGTAAAATACAAAGGTTGCAAGGTACTAACTGGCACAACTAAGTGTTCTAAGTCTCTCTGTCTCACATATACACACACATACACCTACACACATATGCAACCCATCTTTAATTTGAACATTTATTTAGCAAGAAAAAACTTTTAATATTTCCAATGCAAATGAAATAGAATAATCACATTGGTATTTAGTATCCAATAAGTATCCAATTGAGAAATAAGGAATACCCTGAGGCAGTGATATTGACAGTATCTTTCCTTATTCTCATGTTAAAGCTATTTCTCTTTAATTTACTTTATAATATTTTGCATTAAATTTATCTTTACATATTATGTAGATTGTATCTCCTGAACAGAATGCAAGTTCCTTGAGGGCAAAGACTATATTCTTTTTCTTTTCCTTCCTTCCCTTCTTCTTTTCTTTCTTTCTTCTTCTTTTCTTCCTTTCTCTCTCTTCATTCCTATAACCTATGATAGTGTCTCATACAAAGTACATGCTTTGTCAATATGATCAATGGAACTGAAAATTCAGTTTAGCAACATCCTTGAATACCATGTTTTTATAGTCAAAAGTCTGAAAACAAATGGTAAAATGAAACACTTTAAAAAACAACAACAATAACAACAAAAGGGTTTAGTATCTAAAAAGGGTTCCAGAGCTGGAAGATGCCACGCTGGTATGATTCAATTCTAACAAGTGGAGACGATCTCTTGAGTCCAAAGGAAGTTTCAGTTTTCATGTCTGTTCTATTTTGGCCCAAGTCCCAGTTGTAAAGTACTAACAAGTGCAATTGGAAAATTTTTTTTGGCATTTGCTGCTTGTCCAGAGAAACTGGACAAAAACTAAGTTATTAGTAACAACCCTTAGGTACCAATAGGTTGCTAACTTAAAATCATTGGGCAGTAGGCAACCCCCCCCCCCAACATCAATCTTATATCCACTAAATCCCTTTTTTTTTAATCTGGCCTTTTGGAAAGCTGTTTTCATTTTTGGCCCAAATCATTTCACAAAATTCTATGGTTAACTCACCACACATCACAGCTGATATATCTTGACAGACATAAACTAGAATTAAAGTGAAATACATACACTGTTTAAAAGAAAATCATCTATGTCATGAATAAGAAAAACAAAACAGATGGAATTGTGTCTCTGGTCATGCATCAGAAGACTTTCAGACTCTCCTAATGTAGACTAATTTAATAAAGAAAAATCTTTCAATATTCCAAATGCAATAAAGTGAAAAACGTAATTCTGTAACCATGTTGGAATTTGGTATCGATGGCTGAAAAACTGAGGAATGTCCCATTGTGATGACATTGACATTTATGAGGAATATATACATTGAAAGGGTGTAATTGAGCTATGATGGACACCAATTGCACTGCCACCAAACTAATATGGTGTTTTAAAATTAGCATCTCCAGTGCTGTGCAAAACTAGTAAATGGAGTTGAACATTAGAAAGAAGTAAAAAAAAAGACCTCTGATATGAATGTTAATAACTCACATTTGTATAGTTCACCATACTTGCAAAACATTATCTTATTTAATCCTCACAATAACTAGTTGATGTCGTTGCTAGATTATTATTATTATATGAATGAAGAAATAGACATAGACATATATGTTTAAATGACTTGCTCATTACCACACAGCTAGTAAGCATCAGAAGCAGGATTCTCAATTTCTCTTGCCTTCTCAGGATCTGAGATGTCTCAACCACAACACAATCAGGTCAACCACTTCTATCATTGTATCTCCATTGAATATTCAGTTCCCTAAAAACTATTTCAACCTAATGGTCCGTCACATACTGGTTCTCTTTAATACTTTAAAAGGAGAGTTAGTTGGATCTCTTTAATACCTCAAAAGAAGAGTTAGTTGGGTAGAAAGATTTGCTTAGAATTGCTCAAAGCATTGGAAATACTAATCTTTAGAAAACACTGGACAAAAACCAAAATAACCACCATTCTGGTTGTTTTTGAGTGGGGAGAGGAGGTATCCTAGCTCTCTTATAACAGAAAGACTAATTTCAAGATAGAAAAAAAGTAGTAACTGCTTTTCCATTTGAGGAAGAGGAGGGAGAGGAAGGGAAGGATTTATGTATTATAAGACATGAATAAGCATGTGTCATCATTATTTCCTGCAGGCAAATGGAAAAAATTATGCTGGTTTATGTTGAGACCATGATGTAGCCCACCATTGGTTACAGTTGATTAAACAAGAGTGAATCATTGCTGGCTTCTACAAAGCCATTTACTTGCCTTTAACTTGGTAGGGCTGTGTGATCCCTAATAACAGAAGTACAAAGACCTCACTTCCAATGTTTGCATATATGATGCATAAGGTTGTGGGTCTCCTGCTTGGGGAGATAAAGGCATAGAAAGAAATGGTGTTATGATGTCACCTTATTTCTACATAATTTCTTCTTCCTCCTTTCATTCTGATAATGAATGAGATGATATTAAGTACTCTATGACAGGCAGTTTTTAGTTCTTGTAAGGAAACTCAGGACCATTTTCAGGGTCCAGGAAGAAAGCATCTCAGATGCCAAATGTCCTTTGGGACCTTCATTACTAGAAGTGGGAACTTTGCCAGAGCTTGCAACATAGCTTTATAAAAATAGACAAGATAAATGGACTTTTAGTGCAGTATTGTGCCAGACTTTTAATTTTCAGGAAATTATTTTTTTTAACCTAGCTGAGAGTCAAGTCAATTTGCGAATTAGTTGAAAGAGGGGGAAAAACCATCTGACATTTTAAACCAGAGAAGCCTGCCACAGAAAACAGATTTCTCTTGGCAATCAAGATAACTTAACAACCATAAACACATTGTCAGAGGGAAAAATTACATTTTGCTCAAACACAGATCATATACAGATGACTGATTTTTCTTTTAAGTTTAAGCACAGAAAAAAACTGTTTATATATTTCAACTCCTGACCTAGGCTGGCATAACAATCTGAAAGTTCTGAATAAGGATGGCTAGAGGGCTTTCAGATCCCTCTTGGCAAAAAGCTAGGGAAGAGTAATCTAGGTAAGTATAAATGGCCTAGAATATTGATAATCAGACTGAAATTGTTGCTGCAGATAATTTGTGGTGTTTTGCTCATATTTTATTATAGCACATATATTTACAGTCACACAATTGCATGTGAAAAAATTGGGGGGGGTGCTTTGCTTGAGTTATCTGGAATACTATTATATGTGAATACCTGGTCACAGGGAAAAATCAATGTCCAGTAATAGCTATATATTATATTAAAATGACTTCAAAATCTAATATATCATTGATCTAGTAACAATATTATTGTGATCATGGAAACCTTGTGGATATCATTCAAAACATGAAAAGAAATGGCAATGGGAGGAATTCAGTTTTTCTAAATTTCTATAGTCAAAGATGAATTAGTACAGACTCAATTTGAGAAGGCAGATGGCCCAAATGGATGGAGCACCAGGTCTGGAATCAGGAAAACTTATCTCTCTGAGTTGAAATCTGATCTCAGATACTTATTAGTTATGTGACTCTAGACAAATTGTTTAACTCTATCTCATCTGTAAAATGAACCAAAGAAGGAAATGGCAAACAACCACAGAATCTTTTCCAAGAAAATCCTAAAGGTGAAGAGTAGGATACAACTGAACAACAATGAATCTGAGCATATATACATTTTCTTCCCCTCCTTCCTTCCTTCCTTCCTTCCTTCCTTCCTTCCTTCCTTCCTTCCTTCCTTCCTTCCTTCCTTCCTTCCTTCCTTCCTTCCTTCCTTCCTTCCTTCCTTCCTTCCTTCCTTCCTTCCTTCCTTCCTTCCTTCCTTCCTTCTTTTCTCTTCCTCTTTCCTTCCTGCTTTCTATGTCCCTCCCATTCTTTCTTCCTCCCTCCCATTGATAAACATGATCTCATTTGATCCTCATAACAAACCTGGGAGGAAGATATCATTATTATTCTTATTTTAGAGTTTATATTTACTTTGCATATTCCAAATGATTGATCTGTGCTCATGTGGAATCCCCCCTGCCCACAGATTTTTAATCTCATTCATCCCAGTGACTCTTTTATTTTATTTTGTGTGTCCCTGGTGTTCAGTGAGGTGGTCTTTGTGGAAATTAGAGAAAGGCCTGGTTTCAGTCAGGAATACCTGAATTTAGATCTACCTCTAACACTCACTGATGGTATGATCCTGGGCAGTGCCCATAATTTCTCAGTGCCTCAGGCAACTTCCTAAGAAGATTAATTACAGAAATAGTGCTAATTTGTACTGGCAAAGACAAGAAAGTTTGCTACACCTAGAATATCATACATCAGGAACTGAGCCTGTGCTTTCCACATAGTAGTACTTGATTCATGCTTGTTGAATTGAACAATGTACACTACTTTTGGAAAACCTAGCTCACAAGATTGATGTGAAGAAAGCAATCAGTGGAATTTAAAGCACAACATAAATATGAGTTATATTTATTATTTGATATTGTTTCCCTTTATTTGTACACTAGACTCTCTTTCTCGAATATTCCATGTCCTCTCACCTCTATGCCTTGGCTAACACGATTTTCTATCTTTCGAATCTCTTTCCCCTCACCCCCTTTTATATTTTTAATTCTTGTCAGTTCATTAATGTTGAATTCATGGAATACAAGAATTGCAGTGGAATTCAGAAGTTATGCATTCTAAACTGTACTTGAGGAAAAGTCTCTTATGAATACAGTCCACCAGTTGCCTTGATACAGCGAAGACTCAGTTGAGATTGGATAACATTAATTTATAGTTGAGACTAGCCAGCACAGGTTCATGATTTCCTCCGGCTCCATTCAGTAGCTTATAAATAGGGGCAAAAGAAACACTTGGTGGATATAATATGGAGTTTAAGTTTATTGAGATGGGATAGGTGATAGAATAAAGGCATATAGGGTACCAGGGTAGAAATTAATATAGGGCTGAGTTGTTTCATTAAGAGATAAGGAATATGCATATGTATATACATATATATATATCATATACATGATATACATGTGCATAACATATATATATAAGAAATATAATACATATATACATGTTTATATATAATATATATATATATATATATATATATATATATATATCTGTGTGGAGAGAGAATGAGAGAGAGATATACACAAGCAGAGACAGGAAGAGAGACAGAGACAGAGAGACAGTGAGAGAAGAATATAGTCACTTTGAGGAATGATAGACTGGGAAATAACTGAGAGGTAGATGAAATAGATATCACAGTGAGGCAATGAATATGAAGAACAGTGTTATGGTTCATAAGTCATAGGGAAATATGAAATGATTAAAGATTATAATCAGATAAAGGGATTTCAGAGTTATTCTTTCAATTGGGCAGGGTTTTTTGATCAAAAATAAAATTTTGCATTTATTTTTTTCGATTTTTTCTTCTTATTCTCTTCACATGGCAACATCATTTTGGTCTTTATCTTGTCATCTCTTTTAATATATTACATATAATATATGATGCATATATGATATGTATCATGTGATTCTCAAATATATATATATCAAACATATAACATATACATGAATATATACCTACACAAAATACGTATACATATATACATGTACATACATGCACATGTACAATGTATAATATATACATACACACAAAAATAAATATACAAACACATGCATTTGCACACATATATACATGCACAATACAACACTATATGCAACATATAATGTACCTAAACATGCACACGTATACATATATAAACATATATATATAAGAAATATAATACATATATACATGTTTATATATAATATATACACAATACAGTCACATAATAGATATGCACACATAATCATATAGCTGATATATAAATGTAAACACATATATACATACTCATAATGCATAATAATGCAAAATACATACATACACCATACATGCATGCATACACACATAACACATACTATTTATATGTAAAATCTCTTTGCCTCTGTCATTTATAATAATTGTGTGAATCTCTAGATATAGGTCTTTTATTACTAAACATAAGATAAGATCTGGCATTTTTAGATTACGCTAGCTGTAGAGTTCATAGTTCCTTTATAGACATGATATTTCCTTTTTTGAGAAAACCTGGGAGGTATTAAGAGTAGCCATTCTAATTACCATTTTATAGGTGAGAAAATAGAATTACAATAGTTTTGGTGTCCACCCTCAAGTCACAAAACAAATGGGTGACAGCTGAGCTAAGATCAAATTTCTGGAGTGCTGGTTAAGGATTTCTTAACATCTATGCTGGTCCCTACACAATTGCTGAGGAAGGCCAGAGAATTGATAAAATAGGGACTCCTTATTCGAGCTAGAGAAAGAGAAATTTGCTCATTTTTCCTAGTAGACTGAACACTATCACACCAGTAAAAAACAGGTTGCAAAGAATAACTTCTGTGAAACATTTCACTATCATCTGAAATAGAATTGCATAGAAACACATCACTGAGGTGACACTAAAATCACCTTTTTTTGTTTTTGTTTTTTCATTTTCTCTTAATTAGAATTTTCTTTTCTCTGAATCACTCTTTAAATTCCACTGTTTTGAGCAAATTCTTGTGCTTGCTTTCACACTGGAGTCCTTCATTGTGAAATATGAATGATTTCATTTTGGTTGTTTATTGATATTAGAGCTGGGCACATCAGGAGAGGCCATGATGCAGTCAGTGCAGCTCAAATTTCATAGGGGAGAGCCAGCCTATTACTGGGGAAATGAGACTAAGTAGAGCCAAAAAAGCATATTATAGATTCTGTAGACCTGGCTTTGGAGGAATGTCTGGAAGACAACCTATCCAGCCTTTGGAAGATTTAATTTAGATGGTTCCATAGGCTTTTCTTCCTCCCATTAGTCTATGTCAAAACTCTGGGCTCTTAGAACTCCTATGGATTAGAAATAGAAAAGACCATGAGGTCATCTAGTTCATCATCCTGTCAGGTCAGGGCCACCCTCTGCTGTTTGGTCCATTCCTGTTTTAAATGACTTTGCTATGAAGTGTGAAGGGGCAAGAGATTGAAAGGAGGAAAAAAAAACCTAGAAGAAAATATTTTTCATCTAAAATTGTCAAAAGTTTTGAATGCTACATTTTGTCTTTCATCACTATGCCCCCAGAAAAAGTATAAAAGGTCAGTTTTCTTTCAGTCAACAGCTATAGCTTTCATCATGTTGACTAACTCGCCTCCGAAACTCTTATTAAGGCTATACTATAGTTCTAAGTAGTTATATGGTAGAGTAAGGGTTTATGAAATTATATATCAGGGAAAAAATCTACAATGGATAGATGTTAAATATATCTTTCCTTTCATGTCCTTTGAAACCACCCATTCTGATTTCTAGGGACTTACAGGATTGAATAGTGAGTCTTTATGAGAAAATTGATGAATGGAAACAAGCGTTGAGGAGATCCAAGTCATAGTAGTATTGATTCTTCCATTGAATAACTGAGGGAAAATAGAAAAGTTTCTTGCTACCTTACTTTCTTTTTTTTTTTTTAAATGAGAAAATTTTAATTTTTTTATTTCTTTCCTTATTAGTGTAGCAGAATGAGTGGGTACCATTGGTTCCTGTGGTTGTTGGAAGAAGTTTCAAATGTGATCTATAAACTTTAAGAATGTTATAAAGATAAGATAAAGATCTGAATATACTATGAAACATAGGATTGCTTTTTCTCTCGGGAAGCCAATAAGTCAGGAACTTCAGCCACCATTTGGAGAAACTGAGGTAAACAGTACAAAAAAAAAACCCCACAAAAATATTAAGTCATAAGAAAAAAGCACTGAAGAAAGAATGAAAAAGGACATCAGATGCTCTAGCATCTAATAATATTCCTGATTTTTCTTCAGAAAGTTCAGAAAAAAAAGGAGTATGCTAGGCAGAAAGCTCAATGATGAAAGGGAAAAGTTTACACATCAGAACTTAGGGGGGGAAAAAAAAAACTCCCCGCTTTGATTTTTCATCACTTTTTTTATTTGTTTTTGTTTCTGTCCTTTGGTCCAAGATTTATTGGTTCAGCAATAAAAGATGATAGAACTACAGGGAACCGAAAGAAATGATCTCTGGTGTGTTATTTTATTATAACCATCACCTGCTCTTCCATACAACAAGATTTTTTTAATTGTCAGATAAAAATACTAAAAACATTAACATCTCTTGAGATTTAAGTGAATTAAACAATCCCAAGTCTCATGCTACTCTTCAACCTGTCTACTTAATATTTGATGACAGCAATAGGTGAAGTGTCAATATTCTTTGAAAATTGATACACTACCTTCAAGAGAAGAAAATAAAATGTCTGTATGCCAACAAACAAACAAACAAACCAACCTTAGGACATAAGGAATTCAGTGAATACTTAACATGGGGCATCCTTGGTAATTGACATCTTGGCAATAAGCCTTGTCTAAACTGCAGCTAAGGGGACTTCCAGTTGCTGCAAAAATTAATGGGTTGGCACATAATTTGCTGGAATTGAGATACCTATATGAAGCAGGTCATCATGCTGAGACAATTTGGAACCAGCAGGAATATAAGTGATGGGATATGTGTGGTGACTTTTATGAATAATATCAGAGACACAGATACATAGGAAGCAGGGGACAGAGAAATACCTCATATAGGAGGTGGTACCTAAAATCAAACTTTGAAAAAGACTATATCTTCTAAGAAGTTGAATTCATGTGGAATAATCTGTGCAAAGGAATGGATATCAGAGATAGGAAGTTCTAATCCAGTTTATTTGTTAATATATATATATATATATATATATATATATATATATATATACACATATGCTTATTTATTCACTTATCCATTTAAATATTTCATTCATTCTTTTTCCTGTATATTTTAATAATGCTGAGATTTAAACTATAGCTCTATGTATATATATGATTATGTATATACACATATGAATATAAATATGTATGTTATATGTGTTTGTGTGTATACAGACATAGAAAACATCTTACTGTAGTGAATAAATAGCTGGATTATAAATCAGGAAGATAGCAGTTCAAGACATGCTTCTGACACATGCTTTTCTGTGTGACCCTGCCCAAATAATTTCCGCCATAAAACTCTGGAAGATTTACCCTAGAAGACTTTAAGTTATACATCTGGAACATAACAGCAATCCTAGAGGGAGTTTCCTTATCTGAGTGTACTCTATGCCAAAGAAATGAAAAGGTCCAATTCCAATTTCTAGCATATACATACATATAGGATTTCCCCAAAGTCTTTATGCAGGCTTAAGTTTTAATCAATTAATAGCTCAAATCAGTAATAAGACTTTAGGGATACCATGTACATATGATCTGAACATTAATGTGATTTTAATTTTAATTTTCTTATTTAGTAATGTATAGTAAATATTGATTTATTATTACAAACTACAAGGGAGCTGGTATTTGGAGGAGAATGAGTTCTAATTTGGCCTCAGATACTTACTATAGCTGTGTAATCCTGGGCAAGTAATTTAACCTGTTTGCCTCACTTGTACCAACTGTACACTGGGTATAATGATAGCACCTACCTCACAGGGTTATTGTGGGAATTAAATGAAATAACTTGTTTTTAAGAGATTAATACAGTGTCTGGTACATAGTAGGCTATATATATATATATATATATATATATATATATATATATATATACTTATTATCTTCCCACCATTATTATTGTCTTTCTGTAAATTTTATAAAATAAAATATATCTGACCCATTTCTTTTTTCTACATGTATCTTGATTGTCATTGCTATTTATCTAAAATTCATTAATTCCATTCATTAAAATCTTTTTTTTTTTTTTTTTTTTTTTTTTTTTTTTTTTTTTACCAATTTGTTCTTAGCAGTTGAATATCCTTTGCTTTGTCATTTTGCTCTTTTAATGAAAACATTATTTGCGTTGGGGGATGAATTATGTGGTCATCCCAGAAAGACTTTCAATGTGAAATTGATGTGAGAATATCCAAGTGAAAAAGGTTTGCACAGTGGCTAATCTTTGGATAGTATCTCTGAGTAGGCTGTGCTGAACACACTGTGCATTTTGTTTCAGAACAAATCTGTGGTATAGTGGGGGACCACAGGAGCAATGCCGCCTTCAACCAATCCTGGTGAAATTAGTGTGGTATGCAGTTTTCTGCATGGTTCAGGTGTGAGAAACTGGAACACAATGGAGGTGATTGTAGGGAGATCGTATGGGACAACCTTGTGAAGGGGAGAAGCATTCACCCTAAGGCAACTGCCTATAATACAAAGGGATAAGGAAATGGAGGCAGTGTCACATGTCCCAGACTCTAAACAAGTTCGAACAGAACAAGCCACCAGTTCCAGATAATAACTGGAGATCAGAAAGAGGGAAGAAGGAAAGGAGGGGAAGACTTTAACATGACAGCTGCAGGAGGAATGAGGAAACATATCAGGGATCAAAGAGAGAAGGCTAGAGGATAAGCGCCATAAAAAAAAAATGATTGTCCTAATATCTATTAAAAGAATAGGGCAGTCTGAGACATACGGAGTTGCAATACTTTGGCCAATGCTAATTGCAACAAGGGATGCTGAAGGCCACTGCTCAGGGAGGTGTTTTGAGCTTTGATTATAAGCCTCGTGAGGGTCAGATAAAACTTTTTTTGTTTGTTTGTTTAATTCTAAGGCCTAGAAATGCTATCCATATGGTAACCACTCAATCAACATATGTTTAGGATATCTATGTATTGGTGTGGAGGATATAAGGCTGGACTTGGAGTCTGGCAGAAATCCCATATCAGATACTCAGTTCTTCTGTGGCCCTGAAAAAAAAAAAAAACAAAAAACAAAAAAAACTTTTAACCTCTTAGCCTCAGTTTCCCTCTCTGGATAATAGTAGCAAGAGTTGTCATGATAGTCAAAGGTCTATGTAAAGGGTTTTGTAAACTTTGAAGTGCTATATGAATAACAGCTATTACGTTTGGTTAAGCAGTATTGGCAGGCAATTAAATGGCTCTTATATATTAAGTTTTAAAGTCAAGAGGATAAAAGATCACTTTACATTAGCTACTGACAAAATGTAGAAAAATAATGTGTGGGGTAGACGATCTTTAATACTGATTTAAATCAGGGCTCTTTTGAGAGAAAGAAAGAGAGAGACAGAGACAGAGTCAGAAAGATGCAGAGAGAGAAGAGTTGGAGACAGAGAAAAAGAGATGAAAAACCAAGAAACAGAAAGAGGAGAGACAGAGAGAAAGAGAGAGAGAGAGAGAGAGAGAGAGAGAGAGAGAGAGAGAGAGAGAGAGAGAGAGAGAGAGAGAGAGAAGGAGAGAGAGAAGAAGGGAGGGAGGAAAAGACAGACAGACAGAAAAAGACAAAGATCAAGAGATAGAGAGATGAGAGAGAGACAAAGAGACAGAGAGAGAAAAAAGAGAAAGAGACAGAGAGACAGGGGGAGATAGAGTCAGAGAGACACAGAATGACAAAAATACAGAGATGGAAAGAGAGAGACAGAGAAAGCAAAGACAGAGACATAAAGGCAGAGACACAAAGAGACAGAGTCAGAGATCAGAGACAGAAAGACCTATAGAGAAAGATAAAGACAGAGATAAAGAGATGGAGGCAGACAAACAAAGAGAAGTAAAGAGACAGAGAGAGCTAGACAGAGATAGATACAGGGTGGAGGGACAAGATATAGACAGAAGCAAATAGAGGCAGAGAATAGGGGGAGAAAGCATTAAGTTGGGTATTTTTCAACACTTCCCAACATTTACTTGCTACCAAGAAGGCCAATTGAGTCTGTAAAGGTGCCAATGCCCCATACCTACATATTCTAAGAGGATGAAAACAGCCTGAGTAGGATTCTTTTTAGCTACTGATGCCTAGTCAAAGCACAATTAAGGGGGAAAATAGATAGAGAAACTCAGAAGCTACTTTTAGAACTGTGAAAAGAGAAAGGCTTGATAGATTTTAATTTATTGTGCTTTTTTTTTTTCCTTCTGGAAAACATATTGTAATAAGGAGAGGCATTCAAAGCTCCAAGGTGCTGAGGTTAGCATGAGCTGGCCTTTTGTACAACAGAGAAAGTAAGTCACATGATAGGCTTCCTACTTGCTAAAGGAAGACAGGTAACATCCATTAAATTTGAGGAACTAAATGAATTATGCTAGCTGTCCAATGGAGAAGAAAGAAGAGATGCCTTGCTCGTAATCCCAATGTCTCTCCCAAGGGAATAGAAAGGAAATCTATTTGAAGGGAATCAGTACCTTCTCACCTGCGAAAGCTTAAAGGAGGGGTAAGTGATAGAAAATCCCCTAGGAAGCAAAATAATTAGACACTTATACAAGGTAACCTGTAGCTAAACATCCCTTCCTCTCATTCCTCCCTGAATCTGGACTCACATGAACTCAATCCAATCCTGAGAGGAGTCTTATCCAAAGGGAGTAATTTCACTCTCTTTGTCTCAGTGCTGTGACTTGGAATTTTCCAGGAAACTTAAGATAAAGCTTCATCATAGGTTGTGTCTAGTGTTTCCCAAATTGGTTGTCCCATTCCTATAGGACTAAAATTCTGCTCTGATGTCTCAGTTGTAGGAAGATGATTCTGGGTTTTCAAAGGCTTTGCTAGTGATGTACAAATTTGGAGAAGAAGAGGTATCTATTAAGATGGAAAAGCTTCGAGTGTGGGTCCAGTGACAAATGGTTTTATTATAAAAGACTGGCTGATATAAAGCAATAAAAAACTCTTCTCTGAAGTTAGTATAGTACATAGTTAGTATAGCTAGTATACATAACTAGCTTAAAATCTAGTTGTGGACATACGGACACAAAAAAGAAGGTTAATGATGTGTAACATTGGACTTAAAAGTTAAGAAGATCCTATTTGAGAAGCTTATTAGATTTATAAAAGAGTTATTTAATTTCTTTGAACCTCAGTTTCCTTATATGTAAAATGAAGATAATAATGATATGTATCCACACAGGGTAGTTATGAGGATAACACAATATGTGTAATGTACTTTGCAAGCCACAAAGAACTAAATCAATGGAAATTATTATTTCTGTTATCATAAGTTCTAAATGAGTATAATCATCAATCCTGCAAGAGCTCAGTGAAGGAGAGATTCTCAGATTACTGAAAATAGAATGTAGGTAGAGATAAGGGTCTGTAATAAGGTGAGGTTAATGGGAATGGAAAGGAGGGACAGATGAGAAATATACATGTCAAGTTTCCAAATTTGCTAATTTATTTTGTGATTGATTTTCCTTAGTGGACATTTTGGTCTTTTGACATACACATGTGTCTTGCATAAACTCTGTGTAATAATAATGAGAAAAAAAATAGGAATTGATATTTACATAATAATGAAGATACTTGAAGTAGTGTGAGAAAGGATGGCCAAGGAAGCCATCTTGTCACTTCTTGGAAGAAATCTCATAGACTAGAAATCAGAAATAGAAATAAATTTTCAGAATAAGCCAAAAGAGGATTTTGATTTCCTAGACTATGTTTAATCCTCATGATGATTGCCTGAAAGGGAAGAGTTGGTGGACAGCAATAGCAGTTAGAGAAAAAGAAAGAAGGCAAAATGAATCTATGCAATGTTTAAAGAGTGTATAGAAGCAACAGAAATAATTTATAAGAATTTCAGATGAATAGAGTATTTTCCACATATTAGATGTGCCAGATGCTTAGAATGCTCTTCCTTCTCACCTTTGCCTCTGGGAATCCATGACTTCTTTTAGCTCAAATCTCCACTCCTGTAGGAGGTCTTTTCTGGTCCCCCCAAAGCTAATGAATTCCCCTCTAAAGTTGGTTTCCAGCTACATTGTGTAAATCTTGTATGTACCTAATTATTTGTATATCATCTTCCCCTTCACATACATGTTAAGATCCCTGAGGAAAAATACCACATTTTTTGCCCATTTGTATTCCCAGTGCTTAGTAAATATCTGAAATCTACTAAATATTTGCTATTATTATTGTGTTCAACTTAAAATGCATTGATAAGTATTTATAAAAATTCACATTTTCACATATAATTCCTTTTATTAAACTTGATATTGTTTGTGAAGGTCAAAATTAAAAAGAAAATTTATATAAAACCAAGCTAAAACAAGTAAAGCCAAATGTCTTCTCTTTGAAGTAGATATTTGCTTAAATATCTTGCCTAAAATAAACTTACTTGAAATTAAAAAAAAAAACACATTGACAGCGAAGCTGGTAGATTTCTATTACTGTCATTATTAGCAGTGATTTTTGAGTTGAATCTATGTTTATCAAATAGAAAATATGAGAAAGGAGGGGAAAAGAAAAGATTAAATCACTAAAAAAGGAAACATAATTAGTTGTGTAAGTGTGATGTAATTTTCTCTACATAAGAAAAAGGCTAAGAATTGGAGAAAAATAGAGGATTGAAAGGGTTGGATGAGGAAATGCATATAAATTATAAAGAACTCATGTCTGTTTGAAGAAATCTTCCAGAAACTGCCAGTAAAAGAAAAGAATAGTCTAGAAACATAGATTCCAATCAACGTACCAATCAATCAATCAACAAGCACTTATCCGAACTATGAGTCAAAAATGTATAATATGGAGAAAGAAAGAAATGATTACATTTAATTCACTCCATGGGAATCAATTTCCTATGGTCAGAGCCATCCATAGGATTTAGAGAAATTGCCTTAAATTTTATATTTAAGGGGCCTTCTCATGCTATACATAGTTGGCAGTGACTCAGGGAAGCAGTATTCAGGAAGAACTGAAAGGGCAGAGCATGAGGTGGTTCAACACCAGTGGCTAAAAATGCCCTGAGGGTCTTACTTAAATAATCATGCTCTATGAGCAATCAGGGAGGACTAGCATCTTTGGTGTTAGGGCTTTCTGAGCTCTTTTCAGGCCCACTCATTCAATTTTAGCATCCACCTGTCACTCAACTCTTACCTGTGGCTCAAAGAAGCTGTTGCATATGAAGTAGCCACATCTCTGTATAGCCATCTTGAGAGATGGGCTAAACCAGGATGAGGGTAACTGATATACCTCAAACTTGTTAGTGAGTTGGGAGATGTCTATGACAAAGATGGGAAGATATCCTCTCCGCAGAAGAGGTAGATGAGAAAGATTAGTTCCAACAGCAATGAAAGTGGCTAAAGCAGGTGCTATCGACTGCTTAGAGTTTGGCTATGAAAACTGCCAGTGATCTATTGCATTCTGGGCCATTCTCACCAGTCATCTTGACTTATATCTTGCCACTGGACAATGATAACTCTGGAAGAGAGAGTGAGGTTGATAACTATGCAACTCTGCCTCACTTAAATCCAATTCACACAGAATCAAGACATCAATCTTGTGATATTATTGTCTTCTTCCAAGAAAAGAGCTAGGACAGCCTGTTGTACCTTTTTGACTACCGCTTCCATTTAGCTTGTTGCTCTATGATTTTCTTTCCCCTACAAGATAATTGTTAATGTTCATTTTAACTTAGTATCACCTGTATAAAAATTTTGGAAGGGAATAAACAATTTGATTAAGCATAAATTACTAAGTATTTACTAGGTTTAAGGCATTATATTAATTGCTGGACATGCAAAGAAAAAAATACAAAATTTAAAGAGTACAATGTATTTTTTGTGTACTCCAGGAATGGACAACTCAAATAAATATAAAGTATTAACAATTATAATACAAATAATTATAATAGAAACAATTATAATACAAATAATTTCAAGAAAAAAAGTTGGGGAATCAGTAGAGCTTTTACATAGAAGGTGGTACCTAGCGATGTTCCTTCCTTAGATTGTGAGCTCCTTGGCTTCAGGGGAATTTTTTTTTTTTTTTTTGTATATCCAGCTTTTATCACAGTGTCTGGTGTATACAAAGTAAGTGCTTACTAAATAATTGACTGATTTCTTATTGATTCTTCTTTGAAGGCAGTTAGGGATTTTGCCAAAGTGAAGAGAAGTACTTTCCAGACCTGTGCAAAGGATCTTTCATACATGATGGAAGTGGAACGCTTTATTTAGGGAGCAGCTAGTAAGTCAATTTGACTAGAATGGAGTATGTGTGAAAAGCAAAAGGTTGTGAATTTTATACTAGAGGAAATAAGTTATGACTGATAGTTTTTAAGTAGTGGTGGGGTGACACAGTCAGAACTATGCTTTAGAAATATTGATATGGCAACTGTATGGTAGAAAGTTCTCTTCCATAGAAGTTAGAGGCTAAAGAAAGGGAACTAAATCAACAGGACAGTGTATCTATGCAAGTGAAAGATGGGGAGGACCTGAATTTAAGTTTGGTAAGGCCATGTGAATGGTCAGAAGGAAAAGAGATAGGAAATGTCAGAGGGGTAAGATCATCAAGGCTAAGTAACTGCTTTTACTGGAGAGTGGAAGAAAATTAGGGAGTCAAAGATGATAGCACAAATATATCAGGAAGAATGGGTATGTTGAATGATTGGGGAAAAGGATGATATGGAAGTGAAGTATATTGAGATCTGTTGTGGTGAGTTTTAGATTCCTATTGGACATTAAAGTGGATATGTTCATCCAACAATTGGTACTGAGAAACTGGTATTTATAATTCAGATCAGGGCTTTAGATTTGGGTGTAAAGAGATAATAATTAAAATATAAGAGTTGGTGTGATTGTCAAAAAGGAAGGTATAGAGAGAAAAGAGAAGAGGACCTAGGAGAGAGCTGAGAAATGCTCATCATAAGTGAGCAGGAGGAGGATGATGATGATGAAGGTAATCCATAAAGAGGACTGAAGAGGAATGATGAGATAGGCAGGAAGACAGCTAAGAGAGAACCATGAAGAGAATATCTCAGAAGAGCTCCAAGTCATCAGTGTAGTTAAATCAGAGTAGACAAGAAGAAAAAGGACTCAGAAAAAGCCATTGTTTTAGTAGATACGGTGTTAGTCGTTTGGAGAGAAGAATTTTAGGTGCCATCTGCTCCTGCTCTGGCAACTCTCAGGGGAAAAATACAGGTGATATTATATAACTTTTCAGAGAAGAATAGGAACAAATAAAATTGAGTTATACAAATCAATAACTACTGACCTATAAACCTGCTTTTTATTTACATAAAATCTTTATGATAATGAGACACATATGAATATTATGTATGCACACACACACACACACACACACATATATATATATATATATATATACATACATAATGAGAAAGAAAGACAGAGATAGAGAGATGGAGACAGAGACAGAGACAGAAAGAGAGAGAAACGAAGAGACAGAGAGAGATACATACATACTCACGTAATCACATATTCAATGGATATAGACATACCCATATAAATACATTCACAAATATCCACATTTCCTCAACTCCTAACATACACATGTTCACACATATCCTTAGTCACGTACACATAGACATATTTACACACACATACAGACTTACCTCCATGTACACAAGCATACATATACACACTTATACAATTTACATATTTTTCACATACCTCCCCTACCCCTTTCTCTTCCACCACACAAAAATATGCATTCCTTCATTGGAAAATCTACCTTTAGTAGAGGAGAAAACAAAGACTTCTCTCCCTAAAGATGGCCAACAATGATTATGGCTTTTGTTGCTGTGATTGTCATTTGTTTCTTTGGTTATGTCTCCATAAATAATGAAGTTGTATATCTAGAAGTTATTGTGGATTAAATGACTTTATTCCCTGGAGAGGGAATATCCATGAGCTATGTTTGGCATTCAGTGAATGTCTCGTGTGGCTTCAACTGGAGATCTTATAAATGGTTGTGCTGTGTTCCACTGTAGGGAGAACTTTGAGATGAAAGTCATTATCTATGTGTAAGATGTTATTATTTTTGTTGTTTTTATTTTATAATTATAATTATCTTTTAGTTAGAGGAAGATGACATCCAGCCAGCTCCACCCAAAGGCATTTCCAATCCTTCATAGTTAAATTAAGGAGATAATTTAAGTATTTTAATCTTTGTTATACTTAGAGGGAAACATTCATCAAATGATACACATTAGACAGAACATTTAGCCTTCTGCTGGTGAACTCTATAATGAAAATTATAATAAAAGCTTCATGTGTTCATGTTTGACATTTAAATCCTGGACTTCAGATTCATATTCATATCCCTCTTGTATATTCTATCAACTGAAAATGCATGTTGTTGCATGAAGTTCTTCATTAATGGAGACTCAAGGAATGTCTGAGAGACTGCTTCATTAAAAAATACACATCAGGAATAAGATCAAGAAAAATTACCCTACCTCTTGATATCTTATTACTTCTATTCTATAACTATTTATTATTTATTTACTTGCAGATTATCCATGGTAAAGATAATCTTTTCCTGGTCTTGCTTTCCTATGTTATCTGGCAATCTCTTTGGTAACTTCCCCACATATTGCCAAGCTCAGAAAATGAAAATGACCTTAATTATTCATCAACACAGAACAAAACTAGTCAAATTTATGTAGATCCATATTTGGTAGTATAGAGGTAAGAACAGTAGTACCATATATTTTAAGATGAAGTACAATCACATTTATTTAAAATTTATTAAGTACTTATTCTGTGTCAGGAGCTATGCTAAATGCTAGGTTTAAAAAAAAATATAAACAGTACCTGCTCTCAATGGCATTCCATTGCAGGGAGGGGAGGGGAAATTGAGGCAACATATATAAATTAAATCATAGAAATAAACACAGAACAGATGGAAAGTAAACTCAGAAAGGATGGCTGTAACATTTGTGAAGATGAGCAAAAACTCAGGGAGGAGATAACATTTGATTGAGTAGGGACTTAATGAAAGCCAGAAATTCCAAGGATCAGAGGTTGGCGTGAAGAGCATTCCTGGTTTGGGAAATAGCATATACAAGGTCATGGAGATGGGAGATAGAGCATCATGTACAAATAGTCTAATAAGACTGGTTTGAAAATATGTGGAGGGGAAAAGAATGTAAAAAAATTGGAAAAGTAGGAAGGTGCCAAGTTGTGTTTAAATGACAAATAAAGGATTTTATATTTGATCCTGGAGATAACAGGGAGCCACTGGGGTTTATTGAGCAGGGCAGTGACAATAGACTTATACTTTAGGAAAATCATTTTGGCAGCTGAGTGGAAAATGTATTGGAGCAAAAATGACTTTTGAACTAAATGGCATATTGCATTACCTTTGGGGATGCCGATGCATTTTTTAAAAACTACATACAAATGCTAGAAGTAAGACCAAGAAATGGAGGATGACTACAAAAGCATGCCATTGCCTTGAACAAACAGTGTTAGGAATGCTAAAATTCGGCATGAGCTAAGGCTTAAGAGGGAGGCCAAGAAAAATAAAAACTTTAAAAAAAACATATGTTAGGGGAAAAAAGAAGATCAAAGCAAATATAGGATTTTATCCTTCTTTCCAGATAGATGACATAAAAACAACAGATAAATGAAAAACCATTTATTAAAAATTGAAACATTTATTAAATCTTTCCCACATGCCTGTCCTCAAGATGCTTAGGCTCTTATAAGGTCAGATGTATATGGAAGAGTGATATTCAAAGAAAAGATTATTATTTTTTTCCTGGAGAGGTGGAAAGGTAGAGGACAGAAGGGACTTTGACAGGTGGTAAGATAAGTTGAAAAGATGAATTATATGGGGATGACCTTCAAAATTATATGATAATGGGTTGAAGCATATGGTGATATTTAGCATGGAAGATCCATCAAGAGCAAAGATGATTTAATTGTTCTTCCCATTCTAAGATGATTGTTATTTTGTTGTTGTTTGTCTTTCATTCTCAAAGACCACAAAATTAGGAAGGTGACGCCATGACATGCAAGTGAGTTGGATTTAAGTGAGGGAGAGTTGTAAAAAGTCACCTGCCTCCCTATTGCCAACAGAGCCATCTGGAGAAAGACTGAACATAGCCCAAATATAGTGGAAGACCTTGATCTTTAATAGTCTCAGTTTGACTGAAGCAACAATCCATTCAATGATTAAGGGTGGGTAAGAATTGAGAGAAAGAATACCTTGTTTTGTCTGGTCAAAAAAAATCTAATTTGGGAGAGGAAGACTTTTGGGGTTTCTTGCCAAAACTGATTCTTCTTTTCTAGGAAAGGACCCCTAGAAACATTCTTTGTAAATTAGAGAGATGTAGATTTTTAGGTAAATTTAAGGCAAAACTCCCTACCAGTTAATCTATTAAAAGGGGAATGCCTGTCTCAGGAAATAGTGGGAAATTGTCAGTCACTTGCAATCTTCACATTTAGCCTGTATGAACACTAGCTGGGAATATTGTAGGGAGGATTTGTAGATCAAGTATAGGCTGAACTTGATGGCTTCTGTAGTTTCTTCTAACTCTGAGATTCCAAAATTCCTTAATAAATATTAAGTAATCTAGAGTTGGTTGTAATTACTAAGATGCTATTGTATCTTATATCAATAAAATGGAAAAGGAACAGAAAAATGAATTAGCCATGCAACTAAAAAAATCTTAAAAAAAAACTAATTACAAAATCACTAAATTAGAAATCCTGAAAATCATAGGTGATATTAATGAGATTGAAATTTAAAACAAACAATACAATTAAGATAATAAATAAATCTAAGAACTAGTTTTATGAAAAAATGCAATAAAATAGATGTTATTGGTTAATTTTATTAAGAAAGTATTACCATAAACAAACCATTGTAGGCATAGTGGGACAGTACTAGGCTGATGCAGAAGAGTTTGCTTCTCTTCTGGTTTCCATTTTCATAGTTGTGTGCTTCTAAGCAGGCCTTTTGCTTAGCATGGTTGTGGATAACTTTTACATATAGTTTTATTTGTCTTCTCAATTAAACTTTTGCCTTCCTTGCATCATGACTCTTTTTTTTTTTTTTTTTTTTAGTTTGACAGGAGCTGGGAGAAAAGGGGGTTGGGCAATATACTGTTAATTTCTGGTGAGAGGCCATGAATCATGTTCATTACATGGAGTCCATGATTTTTTAAGTGGATTATACATCAATGTCAATCTTTAATTTTATTCATTTAAAAACATTCTTTTGAGAGATTCATAAACTTGATCAAACTTCCAAAGGATCAATAATATTCAAAAAATTTAGAACTTTTAAAATAGAATTCAGTAAGCCATGCTCTGAGTTAAGAAGTTATAGGTTTAAATTTTGCTTTTGATACTTACTGGCTATGTGATGCTGTTGAAATAATTTATTTTCTTAATGCTTCAAGCAATTCTCTAAGACTATATGCTGCTGTATAATTACTAATTATTGGTAGAAGGAATTTTTTTTTCCTCCCTTGGTTTTGCTCACCAGGAGTTTCCCTATCACAATGAAATCACACATTCAGACAAATCTATACTTTGCTTTGCTTACAAATCACTGTTGCTCTGCTTATCTCCTAATGAGGAGAAACTGAGGTTTAAGTTACATTAAATTAAGCTCAGTGGCAGAAATATAGTAGCTTCTGAATAAATTCTTTGTGAATTTTACTGAATGATTATTTCTAATTTCCCTCTACCTACACTTTTCAGTATTATTTTCTCATTCTTAGATCTAGGGATCTAAGGGGCTAGGGAGCCCCTTTAAATTCAGGGACTGAAGCAAGAGGAAGCTAGAAGTAAAACCTATTTATATTAGACTATGAAAATTTTTTTGGACTAGACCATCTTTTGTGTCCTAGAACTTTATAACAATGACATCAAATTTATTTTATGAGTTGCCCAGGAAGGTCAATTTCCTTAATATAGTCATCATTTGCTTCTTCATCTTATAAAAATGTTATACAGCTTGATCACTCTTCTTCACCATACTTGGTTATGGGATAACCTTTTGACTTTTTTCTAAATAAAGATGATGATAATGATAAATCCACTTTCAAAGAATGGTCATTTGTCTCCAATAAAAATAAAGCAAATAATGTGCCATTCTCCCTAAAGCGAATGGCAAATGAAAAGAAATGCTTTGAACTTAGTAGGAGAAAGAGGCAGGTGTCATGTACCAAACAGCTTTTCTTCTTCCAGTTAAATTTAATTGAACAAACACATACGGAGCACCTGCTATGTGTGAGGTACCATGTGAGTTGCTCAGAAATACTGGATCTGTTTTTAGATTGTTATTCTCTTTTGCTGGGTGGTTTAGGAAGTAACTTGTTTGATATAGGGGGTCATCAATTGAAGAGTTATTGCTATTTGATGAGAGCACAAAAGAACTCTTAAGGGGCAGATATTCTTTTCTCCTGCCCTTACAAAGCAAACAGAACACAGTCAAGTACATGGAAAGAGTTACTTTGGCCAGGCTCAGAGAAATAACATCTAGCCCTGGATCATTCAGGGTAAATAATCTGTGGTGGCTGAATCAATCCCCATTGATGAATACTTTTGAGTGCCTACTATGTGCCCTCTAATGAGCTTACTTCTTTTCTTCTCCTACTCTAACCTGAAAAGTATTCTGTAGGCTATGTGTAAAGAATAGAACTTGATAATGATTATATAAAAAAAGAAAAATCAGTCTCTGTCATCAAGATACTTATATTCAGTGTTCTAAATGTACAGATGCTATTTGTAAAAATAATTATTATTACTTTTAAGAGATAGTAGGAATGTTTGTTGGCTCAGTATAACTATTTTGTTTTAAACCTTCATTTTGTGATTGAGTTGGTCTGAGTAAGTTTTTTTCAATAAGTACTTGTGTGTTATGATTTAATAAATAATGCATGTGCATTTATAAACAACTGAGAGTGAATGTGGACTCTCTGATAGTTTTTGTTGTTGTTTAGTTGTTTTTTCAGGTATGCTTAACTCTGTGACTCCATTTGGAGTTTTCTTAGCATAGATATTGGAATGCTTTGCCATTTCCTTCTCCAGCTCATTGTACAGGTGAGGAAGCTAAGGCAACAGTTAAGTGACTTGCACATGATCACACAGCTAGTAAATATTATTATATTATATTATATTATAACAAAGGAAGAGGAATCTTCCTAACTCCAGAGCCAGGACTCTATCACTGTACCATCTAATTTCCCCACCAATTAAAGGTATTATAAACATCTTTATTGGTGGTTTAAGCAATGAACTACAATTAGGATGACTCATGACTGGGACAAGCTCCTTCTTTACCTGCATGTGAGACTGGAAGAGAATCATGTTTCTTTTGAAGCTGATTGAAGAAGACTTTCCAAGTGACCACCACAGAGGACTGGGGGAAAATCTGATTCTTCTCTTAATCATGTGATATATAGAGATCATATAACTCTAGAAAGAAATATGGTCTATATTTATCATTCTTTTTCATTCCTTCTTCTCTGGGATACCTAGAGTAATAGTCATTTAAAACACCCTTCTGGTTTTGTTCTTCTGTTGGGGTTAGGGAGTATGGAGGGAGGGTTAACTTTCCTTAGGATAGTCTATCTCTGCTCTGGGTATACTTATTTCCTGAATAATGTGATACCACCTTTCATCTTTAGTACCATACACAAAGATACACACATTCTTTTTAGTTTTTTACTGGAAAATTTTATTTCTCGTATTTATTCATTCTATCTGGGAGAGGAGATTTTCCTAAGATCCAATGCCTCTCTGCTTATAATGTTAGAGATGGCCAATCAATTACAGCCATCTTAGTGAGATCTCCTTCCATCCCTTCCTCCTTCCTTCTCCTTTTCCATATAAAATCTAGCCATCAAGTGTTTGGAGGGATACCTTCTTGCCCTGATATGAAGATGTCCTTTGCTGTCTTAATATGTGGATGTCTCAATATGTGGATATGTCAGCCACTACCTTGATGCAAAGATATTAGCAACTTCCCTGAACTAGGGGTGTTAACTACTGACCTAATAACATTTTCCTTTTGATGCCCTATTTCTGTGCCTCAACTTCCCTCTTAACCTTAAATATTCCCTTGTGTGAGTTAAAACTGCTTTAAGCATTTATTGGTTAGTCTATTTCTATTCTGAAAACTCCTTTGAGTTCATAAACTGCTACAGCTGACTGGAACATCAACTTTACAACCATCAGTGACATTTGTTGTAGGCTGGAATCTACAAGATGTTCCAGAAGTCTTAGTGTGGTTTGAAAACTATTAAAACTTAAAAATCTCACTAAGACTTCTGGGATACCCTGCAGACCAGATTGTAGGCTTAAGACAGAAAGAAAATTAAGTAGCCAAAATGGAGCTGCAAACTTCTCAATAGAAAGAAGGGTGGTATTTGTCTGTTCTCAATTATCCTAGTTTTTCAATAGTTGAGGTGTTAAAGTAAAAAAAAAATCTATTATATACTCACAAAGAGAATTGCCTTTAAAGTTACCAGTATATTGAGTATTTCCATAAATATTCTCACCCAAGCAGAGTTTCAAGAGTCACTTTTATTTTGAAATTATGGGTGGAGTCACCAAATATAACCCTAATCTATTTTTGAATGCAGAACATTTTATATCAAATAGATTTTTTAAAATATTCAATCTTTCCATGCAATTAAGACTAATTTTAGATAACTACTAGTAAAAGTCTATTTTTTTCTACTTCATTTTCTATCCTATATACATTCTATCCTATATACATACAAACAGTTGTTTTTAATTTCTTAAATATGATCGTGATCATTTCATTCATTTGGTACTTAAATTGTGTTACCTTAGCTAGAAAGCAGATAGGAGTTGTGGAAATCTTGCAGGCTACGTCATGGTCCTTTCACTCAAGGATCCTGATATGTGTGTCCCTATTTCAGGAAATTAGAGATTCATCCGATACTTCTTTCTCTTTAGAATTCTGCTTTCCCCCCTCCTCATCTATTGGCAAAATTTCAAAACTTTTTTTTCAAACACCCCACCCCCCTGCCAAATATCTGAGAGGAGAAGCATTTGCCAGTTCCAAGGCATCTCAGAAAAGAGATGATTTTCAAAGAGAATGAGACCTTTGGAAAGATAATTAAGATCCTTGCAGAGGTTTCTCATTTCAACTTGTTTTGAACTTTGCCTGATGGGTAGGGTCAACTTTCTGTTCACCTGCATCAGCTGAATTCCAACTGGTAAGGGGGAGGAAGGGAAGATAAAGGAAAAAAAAAACATATGAGGGGGAACAAAAGCATTTGTTCTTGAAATGGAAAGGACCTTTTTTTATTCTTCTTCAACTGCCTTTCAAAATTATTTTTGTACATTATTTTAAATACCAAGACGTTATGTCAAAAGGTAAAACTTGGGCAGGTAGGAGATCAAATCAGTCAATAATTAAAGCAATTAATTCAGACAAATTATTTTATTAAGGACAAATACTGAAGCTGAAGATTAAATATTTTGGCCACATAATGAAAAGATAAGACTCAATGGAAAAGACCCTGATCTTGGAAAGATTGAAGGCAAAAAAGAGAATGGCAGAAGATGGGATGATAGATATGATCATAGAAGCAATGAAAATGAACTTGGGCAGAGTTTGAAAGATAATGAGAATAGGCAGACCTGGATTGTAATATAGTCCATGGAGTCTTAGAGAATCAGATATGTCTGAATTAATGAACAACAATAAATTCTGAAACCCAGTGATTTTATTTCCTTCAAGGATCCAGTTATCTGGATCTGACCTATCTGCCAGCTGGTGGTGTTATCCTCTCAAAAATTATCCTGCATTTATCTTGTATTTACAACTGCCTATATTTTATATAAATTTATCAAAGGAGGAGGTGAAGCCCCTCCCAATAAATTTTGTCATGTCAACACACAGTCCTACGTATTAAGGAGTTTTTATGTATTTCCTATTTTTCAGAAATATGAAAATAAGTTCTTAATTATAGATTAGGCTATTAAATGAAAATAGATGATCTCACATAGGAGGCATCTTATGAATGGCTAAAAGAATCAGGAACACCTCTGGGTCTAAATATAAATACCAACCAGCAGCAGAGGATTCTTAAGTTTGAAAATCAACAATTCAAGAAAAGGAGCCAGGCTATTGAAAAGGCCATCATTCTTTGTAGAGTGAAGAAAGTCTCTTCTCCTTTTCTTCTTTCTATTGATTATATCATTGAAGAGATTGACAATTAGCAGACATTGAATCTATTTGGGATTAATAGTATCAGGTAGGTCCTGAACCAGTAGGAAACAGCACATCTGGCTTATAGGTGTACATTGAGAAAAAGAGGTAATGGAAATAATTACTTAGGAAGTGAAGCAACTTCAAGGAACATGATGTCTAAAACTAAGTGATCAAGAATGGACTTTTAAGACATAAATCACCTAGAATTTTGAGTTATACCTTTAGACATATGTACCCTAAACATTTTCTTCACTTCCATTATATTCTAAGTTTGAAGTTACCTCTTTCCACCTTTGCTGACTAAACCAGTGACCTCTGCTGATTGAGAGAATGTCTGATCAGATAAGCTAGGACATAGTCAAACCTTTTCTCTGAACTTCTTGCGTGTTTTGTTGTTTTATTTTTTGGTGATTATTTGACTACAGGTTTTAAGAGACTTTAGCCAAAGATGGGAACAAAATTATTCTTGTAGATTAGCATATAGTAAGTACCTGATGAACAATAGAGAACAATTAATGTAATAACAACCATTTAAAAACTAATGGCTTTGAAAGTTGTAAGAAGTATCAATACAATGATCGTCTGTTATTGCAGAAGAACAATATTGAAACATACTAAACACCATCTGATGGAAGTGATGCATATAAGGTTCAATGATTTCGTACTGAAATGGCAAGAAAAATAGAAGTTATGAGATCTAAAGGGATAGATTCTCCTCTCTGGAAAACTACATTATCTGAAATGAATTATTTCTCAAGGATTGGACATTGCCAAGTTTTATTATAATTCTAGAACAATGTTGTTGGTTTTTTTTTTTTAATTTCATAGATGGTTTCCTCTTTAACTTCCTTTGTTTTATTCCTTAAAATCTATATATAGCCACTATTTAAAGTGAAGAAGGTAAATTAAGAAGTTATACTTAGAACTGCTTTCCCCAGATCTATACAGAATTGGAAAGAATACCTGGAATGACTCATTGCTTTTTTGTTCCTTTTCCTTAAAAGAATTATTTTTAAAAATTATTTTGAACACAACAAACAACAAAGAGAATTAGCATACAAATAGAAACACACATACACATATACATGCATACATATACACAAAATGTCAAATTGCAAGTCTGATATTTACTGCCCATTCTTTTATTATTTTTTTAAATATGCTCTCTCTCTCTCTGTCTCTGTCTCTGTCTCTCTCTCTCTCTCTCTGTGTGTGTGTGTGTGCCTTTAGCTTTCCAAGTTGTACTGCTTATCTGAGCTATTTTTTGGCTATTTTTTTTATTAAAAAAGTTGCTTCAACCCCTTCCTCTCTTTTTCATTATTATATCTCTATTTACTTTTACTTTTCTATTCCATTGACTCCTCATTCCCAACCAAACACCTTTATTGGAGGCAAAAAAGAAATAAAAAAATGTTCATTTTTAAGAAAAATACGTAGTCAAAGAAAACAAATTTCTACTTTAGCTATATCTGAGAATATTATTCTATACTTTGCATGTATTACTTCTGTGAAGAAGTGGATATCAATCTTCATCATCAGTACCATGGAATTCAGATTGGTCATTGCATTAATACAAAGTTCTTAAGTTTTTAAAAATTATTTTATTTCTTTATAATGTTCTTATTTTATAAATTGTTCTCTAGAAAATAATTTTTTTTTAAAAATTGGCACAATAATAATTATGATAGAAGCCAATGGATGATGATCATTCATTCATTTGTTCTCTCATTTCATAACAGCTGCACTCTTTGGATTAGATTCCACTATCATCATGTTCCCAGGAAAGACTCATCACCTGGAAACTTATCACAAAGATTGCATCAGTTTTGATACTCACAAGTATTCAATATGCTAGTTGCCTACATCACTCTGATTGTAGGACTGGAGAATAGTGCAAAAAAAAAAAAAATCTTCCAAAAGCCTTTATTTAAAAAGGGATAAATAACCCAGCCAACTCTTAACTTCCTACCAGCTGTACTGTTTGAATTCATGTCTACCATCAATTTGCCCTACATCATAACAATTCCTCCATCCCACTTTTAAGTTTCCTTTTGTTTGTTATCTTCCTGCATAAGCTTTTTCCTTCCTTCCTTCCTTCCTTCCTTCCTTCCTTCCTTCCTTCCTTCCTTCCTTCCTTCCTTCCTTCCTTCCTTCCTTCCTTCCTTCCTTCCTTCCTTCCTTCCTTCCTTCCTTCCTTTCTTCCTTCCTTCCTTCCTTCCTTCTTTCCTTCCTTCCTTCCTTCCTTTCTTCCTTCCTAAGACTTCTAATGGTATGAAACCCTCCTGGATCATAGCATTTTAATTTTTATACATCTCAGAGAATATAAATAGTATCAACAAATGAGTTCTAGAATCAAATAGAAGGAGATCTGATTGAATTGCCTCCAGGAAGTTGCAAACATCTTTATTTCAATTTTTCCCCAGAAACAAAGGTTTTTCTTTTAAAAATCAATAATTTATGAATATTACTATATATTAGTATAATAGCATACCACTCTGAACTCACCACCTAAAGGATAGCAACATTTCTCCTATATCCCCAAGATTTTTCAGCATCCTTTATGAAGATTTAGGATATGTCTAGGCTTCCTGCCAATGGCAAATGCTTAATTGCAGAGGGTGGTTCCTCTAATCCCAGTCCATTTAGCCACTAATAGTTTAGTTTCTGACAAAAAGATATTTGCTTCAGAAGGCATAATCACAAATATATAAGACTATTCCCTCACTATTTGTGAGGTATAATCCTCCTTTTCTCCTTCACCTCCTCAGTCTCTGAGGAGAGGAAGATTAAGTTCTAGTCCCAAGTCAAATACACCCCCCTCTGGATTCAAGTCACAGGTAACCTGACTTTTTGGGGATTCTAATACTGTCCAGCCTGTAATCCTGGCTCAAAAATCACTCTGATTTGAACTCCCATGCCCTATAAGGATTACTTACATGCCCTGAAACTAACATCCAACAACATAGAACAGACAGGCTCATTTTTCAGGACAAGAGCAAAAGAGAGGGAGTGAAGGTTATTCCTTCATCTCTCATTAGTTCAATTTATGACATCCTTGCTTTGAGTAAACTGAGATCTTCACCCACTGGACACAATAGAAAAGAGATCAGTAAGAAAAAAAAAAGTCAATGATTCAGTTTTACCAACTTTGAAGATGCAGAAAGCCAATTAAAATAGGCTACGTGGTAAGTGATGTAAGTTGTTTCATGTTAGACAAACTGGGCATACTAAAAAAAGCTCTCATTAATGTCTTCATCTTAGGAGAATTGGGTTTGTCCAGAGCAGCTTTATACTTATAAGAACTGAATTTCAATAGTCTCTATCAGATTAAAATAAATGTTGAAGAGAGCAGGTATGAGAATCCTGCCACATATGATGAATCAGGAACTTCAAAGAAAAGCAGAAATAAAGGCTGCTATCAAGGAAATATATGATTAAAAAAAGAAGATAGACTAGCCCCATAAAGAGATAGGCAGATAAAGATAATAGATAGCCCAAGTATTCTACTGATATCTTAAATTGAGAAAAATCCATTACACCTTGAGAAGCTTTTTTTCTTTGGCAAACTTATGGCAAAAGATAGATAAAATTTATAAAGCATGGGCAGGCTTGGACAGGTTATAAGCTATACTACTGAAATAGGTAAATGTTTATTAATTTGGAGATTAATGAAATCCATTTGAATATATGAATTAATTTTTATTTGCCTATTCATAGTATTCATTCATTATTTCTGGTACTGACCTCTAGAATCAAGGTGTAAAGAGTTAACCCTTCTCCCCCAAGAAGTGATATAACAAAGTGTAATTTAAGAAATTGTTTATTCATATAATATGACAATGTTTAGATCTGATTTTTGAAACAGTATTCTAATTTTTCAGTTACAGTTATACAAAGAAATTGCTTTACAAATAGAAGTATATTAGAATCAGATCATACTGTTTTATGGGAGCTGATAATTAAAAATTTTAGTGTGAGCATTTACATCTCAGAAATTAGTAAATAGTATAAAAATTGATGCTTGATTTGTTCTTTTGTTGATTGTTTAGACATAAGAAAGTAATGAAGAAAATATTAACAGTGCATAGATACTTTCCCCACAAATAGCTGATGATTAATATTTTACCAGCAATTTCCTATACACAAGTCAGTCTCCCAATTTAGAAATCTCATGAATCCATATTCCCAGTGTCCTACCTATATAGTAGCACAAAATGAGACAAGTTCTCTAACATTTCTTTGCATTAGTATCTAGGGAGAGTGATAATTCCTATTTTACCTGTGTAAGATGGTTGTTGTGAAGATCGAAAGAGATAATAGATTGGAGAGTGTTTTGAAAGTCCAACATTTAAAATGCAAATTAGTGTTTTTACAGAATAATAACAATAATAATTACTCTATTAGCTCACACAAATTATAGAAACCCACTCAGTTTTCAACAGTCCCAACATTCTATCCAATCTACTTAGTAGGAATAACTATCCAACTGACTTTAGAAAAACTTTGTGTTTTTTTTAAACTAAGTGCCTGATTTAATTTTTAAAAAATATATAACTTAATCACATTCAAGCCCTAGACTTTTAATTCCTAAATGCATAATTAGAATAGAATCATAGAACCAAAGAAATGCAAGGAACTTTGAATATCATGTTGATCATCGACACCTTTATTTTGCTATAAATACTTTATAATAAATCTAAATTCTTATTAATATAAATCACTAAAATGATTCAGATAAAATCATCCATGAACATGCCAATTCCATATTTTTTTAAAAGTTCACCACAGGTGATGAATCAATTGGATGCTTTTACATGTTTCTTTTGTAAAAAATACAGACCAATGGCTTATGAGGGAACCTTTTGGTCTATAGTCATTTCAGTCATATCTGACTCTTCATGACTGTATTTTGTTATAGCAGAGATAATGCAGTGGTTTGCCATTTCCTTCTCTAGTTTATTCTATAGATGAGGAACCTCAGGCAAAAAAAGGAGAGTGTTAATATAGCTATTGTCTGAAGTCAGATTTGAACTTAGATTTCCTACCTCTAAACTTAGAAATCTATCTACTGTGCCACCTAATTGCCTGGGTTATATGAATAATCCACTTTATATATCTATGAAAGAAACTAAGGGTTGATGAGATTAAATGACTTGTACAAGAAGAAAACAAAAAATAAAACGAGCTTGCTAGTTATTAAACTGGGATTAAGACTAGATTTCCTGATACTCAGGCTAGTTCTCTTCATTCTAGAACAATACTTCCTAAGAATGATGTTGACACTCTTCCAATTTAGACAACACTAAAGTTTTATTCATTTTATCTAACATCCCTCCTTCCTATAAATATCTATTGACCCAACTCCCCTTTTTTGCCACTTATCTAAAACTAAAAAAGTAGGTAATGTTATTCTCTAAGGATTGTATGTTTTCCAATAATTACTTAATAGAAGGTCAAACAAATCTAATCATTTTAAATAAAATAGTCATCTGGACAAACCCACAAAATGTTTAAATACTCCTAAAACATTGACTAAGCCCATTAGAAATGTTAAACTTCATTACAAGGCACACTTACCAGATTTTCAGTGAAATTGGATGGTGATGACCTTTTGGAGCCAAGTACTCTTTTCATACTCCTGTCTTAGAATTAATTATAGAGTCAACTAAATGGGATTAAAAAAAAATACCCCTAAGTTTGGTCAGGTGGAAAATGCATATGAGGTTATATCAAGTAGACCTTCCAGAAAACACTCTCCAGCTTTAAATGGATGACTCTCTAGCAATTATTTTCCTTTCTATTGGCCTTTTTCTTCTTCCAACTAAAATTTTCCAGAACTGCCAAGAGATACCAGCTGCCAAGGTGAGAAGGAAACAAACTAGTACCTCAGGTACACAGCACAAAAACATTATGGCTGCTGGGATTGGTGTTGAGTTTGGAGAAAGTAGACAGTCAACAAAAAGAATTTCTGCAATAGAATTTTGCAGGAGATTGTCTTCTCCTCCCCTACCTTTTTTCCTAATTATGTGAACTAGAGAACAATATAGATTATATGAATGCAGCAGAGTAGCCTCCAAATCAAATTCTTTCAAAGTTTTCTAGGATATAAAGTCAAACAACTATGAAAGAGTAAAGAGTTCTGATCAATACAATGACCAATCAGGATTTCAGAAGCTGATGATAAAGTCTGCTACACACTTCCTGACTAAAAAGTGTTGATTTTAAGAAGCAGAACAAGACAAATTATTTTTAACTTGCTTAGTGTAGAAATATTTTTTGTTTGATAATGTATATTTTTGCAAGGGTTTATTTTTTGCTTTTTATTTAGTGGGAGATGTCAGTGCTATCAGTGAAGTACATACATGGAAAGAAATTTCAGATTGCTTCCATTAGAAAAGGAATTTCTGTAATAAGACATTAAGATTATTAAAGTTAAGAGAGAGAGACAGACAGAGAGAGACACATACACACAGAGAAACAGAGATAGAGAGACAAAGATAGAGATAGAGAAAAAGAGACAAAGGCAGAAAGGCAGAGAGGGACAGAGAGACAGAGAGACCAATACAATCACATACTTTTTAATAAAGTTATCAAGGCTTAGGGGAAGTCAGTAAATAGCAAGTGTGCTCTGTAACATGATGGAAACTGGATAGAATGAATGGCTTTTTCAAGATTCTTCAGAATTCAGAAATTCCTTGATTTCTGCTTTAACATTAAGAAAAGCACTTCTCAGTTTTCTAATTGATTCAAACCTAGGATACTTACCAAGTTAATTGAAAATGGAATGTGGAAAAACTTCAAAACATATTGTTACAATTATCTTGCCTAGTGGTCTTATTTTATTATCTTTACTGGTACTTTCCTTTTTCAAGGTCAAAAAGAAGATATTTTTATTTCCTATAAATGTAATTTTATGCTTTTTGCATATGATTGTTATGGAATATTATTGTTCTGTAAGAAATGACCAGCAGAATGAATACAGAGAGGACTAGTGAGACTTACATAAACTGATGCTAAGTGAAATGAGCAGAACCAGGAGATCATTATATACCTCAACAATGCTACTGTATGAGGGTGTATTCTGATGGAAGTGGATTTCTAACTCAGTTTCAATTGATCAAGGATGGACAGAAGCAGCTACACCCAAAGAAAGGACACTGGGAGATGAGT
Source organism: Antechinus flavipes (assembly GCF_016432865.1). Taxonomy (NCBI): domain Eukaryota; kingdom Metazoa; phylum Chordata; class Mammalia; order Dasyuromorphia; family Dasyuridae; genus Antechinus; species Antechinus flavipes. Next base: position 61,422,671 of record NC_067400.1, read on the forward strand.
ATGAACTGCTTGTATTTTTGTTTTTCTTCCCAGGTTCTTTCTACCTTCCGAATCCAATTCTTCCTGTGCAACAAGAGAACTGTTTGGTTCTGCCCACATATATTGTATCTAGGATATACTGTAACCTATTTAGCATGTATAGGACTGCTTGCCATCTGGGGGAGAGGGTGGAGAGAGGAAGGGGAAAATTGGAACAGAAGGGAGTACAAGGGATAATGTTGTAAAAAATTACCCTGGAATGGGTTCTGTCCATAAAAAGTTATTTTAAAAAAATTTGCAGAATGAGATTACTTGTGTTTATAAATGAGATAGGATAACTTATTGACATTTTATTTGATTTTTATTTAGTTATTTAGACAGATTTTATGCTTGGGATTTTGTTGTTGTTGTTGACTTGTTATAATCTTTGTGATTCCATTTGGGATTTTCTTGGGAAAGATATTGGAGTGGTTTTCCATTTCCTACTCCAGTTCATTTCAGATGAGAAAACCAAGGCATACAGAATTAATTGATTTTCCCAGGGTTACCCAAGTAGTAAGTGTCTGAGGCTGGATTTGACTGAGTTGAAGATGAGAGTTCTAGTCCAGTGCTCTATGGCACAATCTCACTGCTCATATTGAAAATAAAAAGGCTAAAATGAAAGTCTAGGATTCCTCTTTCTTGACTTCTCTGTAATATTTGAACCTATTCAATAATTTCTTCTCCTATGTATTCTTTCCTTTTTTTAAGGAGAAGACACTTTTCTGGCTCTTTTCTTCTTACCATTTCTTCATAGTCTGGTCATCAGGAATACTCTGTGGATTGCTGACTCTTCAGACAAAGTTAACATTGGCTACTTTAATATACACCATTTCTTGAAGATATGTCCTTTTCCTGTCCTGACTTTTGCCATCCTGGGATTCTACTGGGTTTACCAGGAACTTGAGTCAGCGATTATTCCTAATTCATATGTAAGCTTACCAACATTTTGGTTAAGCTGCCTTGCATGTAACATTTGCTTTAGCTAAACATTATGATAGATAGATATTACTGCCTAAATATTGAAACGTCCAGGTGCTGGGAGAGGTGTCCAGATGTTTTTGTAACCTGTAGACAAGCAAATGAATTTCCCCTGAGATGACATGAACCTTGATTGCACTCCAAAGTACTTTATTTCCAAATTCAACATGTCTATCATGTTAACTATTTATTGCTAGGAATCTGACAAGTGGAAATGGAGAGCTGTCTTTAAAATCTTTACCTGACATCTAGGCTAAGAAGAGAAGGACAGTCAATACATAAAAAAAAAAAAAAACAAAAAAACATTGCCCTCATGTAGCTGAGATAGAACTCTGCTGTAATGAAGGCTGAACTCCAATTAACTTTTCATTAGCAGAGAAGGGAATTTTAGAAAAAAAAAAAACTAGCAAGTGAGAATGGCTAACAGTGATGGGAAATCAGAGATCATTCATTATTCATAAGTCTCACCTTGGAAGGCTTGCTTTAATCAGCCATTATAAATAATCAAAAGGCAGGAGAAACTTTTGAGACATAATCACTTTTATAGAAATGTTATTATTTCACTCTCCAGGTACAAGATTAATAGAGGGGACACCCAGGGGAGCATTAGTTATACTAATAATGGGTTCATTTGATGAAACAGGCTTGTAAACAAATGAAACTAGTTGATCTGGGATCTATCCAGTAGTTTCTGCAAAGTTAGGAGGGAAGAAATTACATTACATAAGCTCTGTTTTCAAAATTATTTGGAACATCATATATACTTAGTTTATGTACTAATTCCAACATCAGTATAGTGAGCTCCCAGGATTGGGAGAGTATTGGTTTGCCTAAATAGTGGGAAATGATTATATCAATTCTCCCTTGATCATTAGTGGTACGATCAGGTTTGGGAGGGCCCTTTGTATCTGTAACTTAAGTAATACGTGGTATAAGAAGTCTTTAAAAGCAAACAAACAAGATAGGGCTATATTATCTCTCCACTTAAAATAAGTATTAAAAATGAACTGTCTACTTTGGTAAATCTTCATTTTTGTTAGATTGATTTAAACTTGACCTAGAAAATTTTTTAAAAAATGGATTTGGTGGGTAATAGAACAGCTATTTTGACGATTTTATTGTGCTTTGCTGTATTATATTTCAAAAGTATTGCATTTTTAAAATAAAAAAAAATGAAGGTTTGTGGCAATCCTGCATTACAAAATTCTCTGTGTGCCATTTTTTCATCAGTATGGGTTCTCACTGTATTTCTGTACTACTTTTGGTTATCCTCACAATTTCAAACTTTTTCATTATTATTATATCTGTTGTGGTCACTGATGATCAGTGATCTTTGATGTTGTTGCTGTGATTGTTTTGAGGTACCATAAACCATATCCAGAAAAGATGTAACCAATAAATCTTGTATATGGTCTGACTGCTCCACTGATCAGCCATTCCCTTATCTCTCTCTTCTTTGAGTTCCCCATTCCCTGAGAATATGATATAATATAATATAATAATGAAGAATATTATATGGTCTTAATTCTTAAAGCAGTGGTGGAGTTTGAGAGGATTGACTCCAGTTTTGAAGGAAGTTGTGCTGTATGTAAAATGCTGTCAAACAGGATCACATGCTACTAAGAAATTTTTAATGAAAAGGAGAGTTGATCAATTCAGTAAACTTCCTTGTTTTATTACTTTGAGGAATTGTCACAGCCATCCTGGTCTTTAGCAACCACCATCCTGAGCAGTCAGCATACATCAACATTAAGGCATCACCCTCCATTAGCAAAAAGAATATGACTCATTGAAGGTTAGATGATGGTTGGCATTTTTAGCAATAAAACATTTTTAATTAAACTATATACATTGGTTTTTTAAAGATATAGCATTATTACACATTTACTAGATTATTGTATAAACATAACTTATAGGAACGTGGAAGCCAAAATAATTCATGTGACTTGCTGTATTGTGATGGTTTGAAAACAAATCTGCAATATCTTGTTAGAGATCACAAATAGTGTTTCTTTTAGGAAGTGTTGATTTTTATTGAGGAACTGACATTAATAGAATGTACACCTTGATATTCCATTCTCTTTCTAGTAGTGATGAGTTGTATATACTCAACAGATAACTGGACATCTAGGATATCAAAGCTAAAACTTTTGTTTTATTGTGACTTGGCCAGTCATTCAGGTAGTAAGTAATGGAAGTCAGATTCATAGGAGGATATCTTATTCCAAAGCCAATACTTTTCTTGTTTTATCATGGTTTTTTTTCATAGAGCTTATGCTAAGACTGTAAGCTTGGGTTCTTATTTCATTTTTTCCATTCAAAGAAAACAAATTTCTCTGAGATATATTGAATCTTAGCTTCATCAGCACCATGATCTAACCAACTCAGCTAAATGGTTTCTTAGAATTCATAAATGCAAATTTATAAGATCCAGATTAAAGGAATTGCCTATGTGTTTTTTCACCCTTATTTAACTTCAGTATTTTAAAGGATTCTTTTTCTGGTGTGACCATGTTTTAGATGTCACATTCCTACATTGCTGAATTATTCATCTTCATTCCATTACTAAAAGTGCACTGTAAAATATAATGAAAATAGCAGAAAAATGTGACTGTGTACTGATTTCACATGTACATATATTTATGTGTTTGACACTAAAGATAAAAGTTTAATGTTTTAAACAATATTGGGAGCTAGGTTAACACTTGGCAAGTCTTACCAGAGGCAGGGTTACTGTATGTGCTAATCGTGGAACTTTTTGTTCCATGGATCAATGCTGGTAAACCTAAATTGGAAAGAAAAAAAAAAGATATAACTAAAACAACCAATGTGAAGACATTTAATAGAATGCCTAAAAATGTTGAGACCTGAAGGCCTGAAATGAGTAGATAAACCAGTTTTTAATCAGATAATTCAGAACTAAGGAAATCAGCTATAGATTAGGCAATAAAATTCAAAAAATTCAATTCTTATTCTCAAACTGCTACTCCAAAGATTGGATATTCTTAACTGTAGAAAATTGTCAGTGTATAATTATTATGGGGAAATATGTTTCCTTCTAACTCTGCTATCCTTGTTCAATCATGTACCATCTATTTAATAATATAGGCCGTTTTTCTTATATCACTCTTCTTATTTCCATTTGTTTTTATATTTGAGAGTCCAGAACAACTTTTTGAATACATAGCATAGATGGTTAACAAGAAACAGGAAGATACTTTATGTCCCACCCTACACCCATAAATAAGAAAGAGCAAAGGAAGGAAGGAAGGAAGAGAAAAAGAAGGAAAAAAGGAAGTAAAGAAAGAAGGAAGGAAGGAAAGAAGACAGGAAGGCAGAAAGTCAGGAAGGCAGGAATGAAAGAAAGAAGAAACAAAGAAAGGGAGAAAGAAAGAAAAAAGAAAGAAAGAAAGAAAGGCTATTTTCACTATAGCATCATTCTACTTTTAATTCTTTACTTTCCTTCATTACCTTTTTCTATGAAATTGGGAAGCCTTTCTGTCTTCCTTCAAAACACACATGGTCTGCTATTGGTGGATTAGCAATCATTCCAGAGTCTACTTTGAATGTAAACAAATTTTTTTCCTCTGAACGCATAACAGATCTCAATAGCACTAGAGCTTACAGGTTTAACAAGCCAAAAAATGTTTCATTGAAATATGACAGGGAGAAATAATTTTCACCATGAAGTTTGTAGACAAAGCAGAATAAAGCTTTGAAGTGTGTAAAGTGGGGGGAGGAGGAGGAAGGGAGGGAAAAGAAGGTGGGATTTGGCAACTAGTGGACAGGACTGAGGGTGCAGGGAGACTAGAAAATCGATTAGACCAAAGGTCAGAAAAGAAACAGTGTCTAAGGAAGGCATCAAAAGATAGATTTCGTCTACTAGAACACAAAACAGGGTGGGATCTCTTTGAGGGGATGTGATGTCACTCACAGGGTATTCATATTTTTATAATAACAAGCCAAGGTCTATTGTATTTCTTGAGTAATTAAAGACTTCCTTGAGATATGTGTTTAAAGTCTGTCTCATTCTGCTTTATTCAACTTTTCCCTACTGAATTCAATTCAATTCATTTTCACCATTCAATATAAAATGTTCATTGAACATTTACAAATAAATTATTGTGCACAATACATCTTTCACAAATGTACCATGGCATTCCTCTCTAATTCTCTATATAAACTCCTCCATTTAGGCATTTAGATTCCTTGCAAATTGGCTCCAGCTCTACTAGGTTGATTCTACATTATTCCTTCTCATATGCTCTACACATTAGGCATTAAATTGGTTTCCCAGTTCATTTTGCAGATGAGGAAATTAAAGCAAACAAAGTTAAGTGACTTGCCTAGGGTCACATGGCTGACTGTCTGAGTCAAGATCTGAATTCACAAAGATTGACTCTAGGCCCAGCACTCTATTCACTGTACCATGGTGCTGCCCCAAACAGAAAATATACCATAATTAAGAGAATCAAGAAAAGTTAGTTGAAGGAAGTGAGTTTGAGTTACTCCTTAAATAAAGCTGGAAATGGTATAAGTGGGGATGAGGGGGGAAAAGGACATGAAGATAGGTGTTGGAATATCTTGATTGGAACATATAAGAGCGTATAATGTGCTTGTTTGGTTGTTTCAGTCTTGCTTGACTCTTTGTGATTCCATTTGGGGTTTTCTGGCAGAGATAGTGGAGTGGTTTGCTGTTTTCCTTCTCCAATTCATTTTACATATGAAGAATCAGGGGTAAGTGATTTTCTCAGGGTCTCACAGCTAGTGTCTGAGGACAAATTTAAACTTGGGAAGATGAGTCTTCTTAATTCCAAGCCCAACATTTTATCCATTATTACACCTGGATGCCCTTATAGACTAATATGGGAAAATAAGTCATGTCTGTGTTCACAAATTATATATTTATATTTGTAGGTATAGATATAAATAGATCCTAAGGAAGCCTCCTTAGAGAATGTAGCATTAAAACTGGGCTCTCAATGATGGTTAGAATTTTGTAGTCGATATATGGTGAGAGGACAGAATCCTCTCTGCCATGAACAAGTACCATGAATAGCATGTATTGAGGCAAGGAGATATAAAAGTATTAAATATCACATTCATGGAAAGAATATTTTAAATGAAAATCAAAGGGCTGCTGAAACAGCAGTGTAAATAATATACGCTTATTGATCTAAAGGAAATATTACCCATAAGAATTGGTTGGATGATGACACATTTTCAAGCATTCTTTTATAGGGAATTCTTTTTCCCATTTGGACATTATGCAAGAAATTCACCATCACATTGGAAAGCATATTTTATACTCTGTTTTATATCTCTGATATGATGTTAATAATCAGAAAGTCAATGAATAGAGTTTTATTTATGGTTGTATTTATTTTTTTTTAATTCTGATTTTAAAAGATGAATAACTCTGTTGAATGAGAGCCTATAAGTCTAATTTTCCCTACTAAATCTTATTGTTTTTAAAAAATCACAAAATATTATTAATGCTATAGGATGTCCTATTACCTATGCCTTTGAGTCTGTAAAAATGTCATTTACCATACAGTATAATTTTCAAAATGTGACTATCTTGATCTCTCGTATTTTCATCAAGCATATGCTCTATAAATTCTAAGGTCCTGAAGATGGCGAGATCCACCAGATGCTCTTGCTTGAGAATGCTATTGTGCTAATTGCATCAAACCCCAGAACATTAATTTTCGCCATGAAGTGCTTTATCTTAAATGAGATTCCAGTGATATTTAAAAGAGATCAGCCTAACAATCTATTATGTAGGAGAAAAACAAAAACATGAAAAATGCCTATGTTTCTCACTGATGACATGCAGTTGTATTGCTAGCTTGTATTGTATTTCAATGCATATATTTGGGACAGGTACTGTGGATGGGCATTGAGCTGGGCTTAAAACTGAGTAAGAGGAATAAAGGGGGGTAGATTACATTTAGGAAAGTGCATGGTAATTTTATTGAACCCAAGGTACTTTCTGGTGCAAAACTACATCTTTGCAAAGTGAATATTCCCAAGACAATGCTCTCTATCACTATGAAATTTGCAATACCAGTATATTAAATAGAAATTAATAGAAACTAAAATTGTGGGTGACCCAAAGAGCAATAAAGAAATACTTGGGGTGAGAGAGTAAATAAACTACAATATATTTTCAATAACCACATGCTCAAGAAGAGTGTCACTGAAAAAATGATGATCCAAAAAAAATGTGTTAATCCTGTACAGTGAAAGAGGGATAGTGGATAGACAGATAGCTATTCCACAGAGACCCGTCAAATGGAAAAAAAAATAATGATGTCTAGAATGTCCATTTTTCAAATTAGGACTTTGGACTAAATCCATGTTCCCTTCTCTTTCTAGATATGTGCTTCTACAATCCAAAGAAAAGTGTGAGTTTTGATTTGTTCTCATGAAGGAATCTTTTCTGTGTCAATGAGATCACAGGTCTGCCGATGTTTTTAAGCATAAGAATAACTGTGGTTGGTTCCTTTGGCCCTCTGGATCTTACCCACTGCCTAAGAAAGTTTCTCTCTACAAATATTTAAAAGTGAGTTGGGTTTGCTGGACATGGGAGCATATACTTGTAATACCAGCTACCTGGAAAGCTGAAACTGGTGAATGTCCTGAATTTAGGAATTCTAAGGTACAGTGAGCAAAGCCAAATGGTGGTCTGCACTGTTTGGTATCAATATGGTGATCCCCTGGAGCAGAAGGGCTGCTAGTTTTCCTAAGGAGAATCAAAATAAATAAGTTGGAAATGATGTAGATATAAGCCCCTGTGCCAGTCAGTGATGAAATTATACCTGTAAGCAGCTCTTTCACTTTCAGTCTGGACAAAGAAAGTCTTTATTAAAGTAGTTAAATGAAGTGATACTTTTTAAATCAGCTATTCAGTGAAAAACCAAGGAGTAATGATACCACCAAAGTAAATAAGTAAAATTAACATCTTCCAGAATCTTCCTTCCCAGTAATCAAGTGCTTGCATTTTGTTCATATTTTGGCCAAAGAGACCTTGATTTTTACAAAATATGGCACTAAAGCCATAGATTCACTCTTAGTTACTTTATCTTACAAAAATTTTTGATGACTTTGCTTAGGTGTGACTTAAAGCAACCATGTTTTATATAAAGAAAATAGTCTCCATATGTTTCTCTTGATTTCACAGCCAAAACATTTTGTGTGTAGGTTGGAAAGGTTTCCTATTGGGTACACTCTCCTGGTCACAAATCATGGTTAAAAATACTTTGGAGATGTTTGGCTGTCTTTTCAGGCCACAAGAAAACATTTATTTTAGCTGTAATGATTACAAAATGTTGTTGGATTCACCATCCAATTATGAGCCCTGTCATGTAATTGATATGTTCAGTTCTGTCCAGTGAGCTTGTGTTAAGTTCATATTTCTGATAACCTGCTCAGGCTCCAATGTAAAAAAGGAAAAGAAAAGAAAAGAAAAGAAAACAACCTCAAATGCCTCAAATGGGAATGGCTATAAAATATGTGCAATTGATTTCCACGTGTGTCTAAGAAAATCTCAGTGATCCAGATATGCTGCTTTGCCTTCCTGTCTTTCCAGGTCCCAAGAGTAAAGGCCTGTTCCAAAGCCAAGCAATTTTGAAAATTAAAAACATATTTTATTAATAGTTTAAATACAGGAAGAACACAACAGCCTTTCCTGATGATGTAATTGAAACTGATGATTTGAATTAAGAATATGCTAACATCTGGTACTACAAAAAAAATAACTAAAAAGATTCTTTGGTGAATTAGAATTGGAAAAGGATAATCTCCGTAGTAACATTCATAATTTTTATGTTTTTCAGATAATAGAAGCCTATTGCTCCAAACTAAACCTGGATAAATTCTAAATTTTGTATCAGGGTTTCAAACGAGAAATTTCATTCAAGCTTATGAGGAATTGCAATTATGTAAAAGAATTCTCCTTATGTATTCATAGTCATGGGACACAGACAGGAAATCTCCCTCCTTGACATTCTATCAGCATGTTTTTGACAGCTCAGAATCAAAGCAAATATGCATTTTACCACCATGATAGTACTAACTTCAGGGAAGAAGCATGTGGGAAAAAGCACAATAGGCAAGAACTTGGACATGAGGTTAAATTGAGACAGAAACTTTAAATGGCTAATTTAATAATGTGTTGCCACTAGGCCATTGTCAGGTTTAAAGGGAGTTAAATTGCATTGTAGCAAATTGAAATGTTTACCTGAACATACTGGTTTTTTTTTTAAGGAAATTAAAAACATATCCAAATTTTCTTTTGTTTAATATTTTTAAGAGGGGACCAGGCAGAGAATTCTCAAAAAAAAAATGGAAAAAGACAGCTTAATAATAGCTCCCTTTGTTCCAAAATTAGCAAAGGAAAAAGGTGGGAACAAGCAAGTTGCATAGTTATTAGAAACAGGACAGTTTGTTTTCAGACATGAAAATTGCAGAAAATGAGTGCCCAGAATATAGAGAAGGGATTCCAGATTATCATCAAGAATATAGAAAATGGAATTTTGCAGGACAGCTCTGTGCCTTCAGTCAGGAAGACTTACCTTCCTGAGTTCAAATGTGAACTTAGATAGGTACTGCATGTATGATTCTGGGCAAATTACTTAACTCTCTGTGCCTTAATTTCCTCATTTAAAAAATGAGTTGGAGAAGGAAATGGCAAACCACTCTAGTACTTTTGGCAAGAAAACCCCAAATAAGGTTATAGAATTTTAAGGAAAGCTTCCACAATTTTCAAAGACTTCTAGGCAATATATCTCTTGCCCTAGTAGGACACAGAGTATTGAATTTGGTTCTGGGCATACCATTTTAGAAAGGATGTTGATAAATTGAAGAGCATTCAGAATGGAGCAACCCACGTGGTGAGAGAGCTTGGCTGCTAGGGGAGGACTATTTGAAAGAACTGGGGTGCATCTTTTTTGGCGAAGAAAAATCCCAGAGGACAACTTGATAGTAAGTATTAGAAAGGTTAACAAATGGAAAATGGATAGATTACATTAATTTTACTTGGTCCCAGAAGTAAAAGCTAGGAATAATAGATTGCGAGGAGGCAAAATAAGGTTTGATATAAAGGAAAACTTTCTCATAATTCAAATTATCTCGAAGAGGAGTAAATTATCTCAGAAGGTAGTAAGTTTCCTGTGATGACAGCATATTTTAAAATCAGCCTGAGTCAGGAATTCAGGTTAAGGGAAAATCTTCAATCTTTATTCTTTTTGAGGTGAAGGGGGATTTAGCAATGTGAGCAGCTAGCAACTCTATTTCAGTTTCCTCTCACAGAAAGTTATCAAGTTTAAGAGATACTATTACTTGTCTGTATATTGTAAAAATGATTCTTGTTCAGTTATGAACTGAACTGAAATCCTTCTGAGTAATTTTAAGATAGTATGGCATAAGCTCTTGGTACAACTTTTATTCACCCCTCAAAGTAGATCACACAACAAGATCTTCAAGTCCAGCTCAGATTTGCCTATCTTCCCAAGGACCCATGTAATCATAAAAACCTGCAAGGGCAATGACTTTGGATTAGAGTTAGGGTTAACAAACATTTAATATTTAATGTACCTTGAGAATTATATGAATTTAAACCCTTTTAAGATCTTTTTCACTTTTATGTCCATGACTAAAGAAAAAAAGAAGGGATCCACATAGTATCAAAATGCATTGTGTATGTGTCTTTGTTTCAGAACTTGTCTTTGAGTATTTTTCTAAAGAATATGTACACATACCCTTGGGGTGAAAATCCTCTATTGCAAAAGGATCTTTTCCTTCTTCCCTATCCTTTCTCAGTTGTCCTTCCTTCCTCTTGTTCTTTTTTGTCCCAGTTATTGCACTCCTATTCATGTTCAGATATCCTTAGACACTTGTGAATCCAAGATCCCCTGAAAGCATATAGTTTTTAACTCATCAGTGTCTGCTACTACTTATCTCTTTCATTTGTTAAGCTTCCCATTGAAAATCTCCTGAATCTCTAGGGAATTCTCCAGGTCCAACCTTGTCTCCGAGAGAATCAAACCTCCCTGAATGATTCCTGACCAGAAAAAAGGTTATGTTTTGCCACAGGAGTCCCCAACTAGAAAGCCCCATCACAATAATAACAAAAGGGAAAGGAAGTGTCCAATAATTGTAGAAAAGTGCTATCGGTTTCAAGTGTCAATATAATTCTATATTTCAATTAATCAGAAATTATTCAGGAAACATTTTGACTTTGGAAAAGTCCCTTTGTCTATGGAGAATGTTTTAGCAAAACTTCTCTATATCCAATGTTATCAAACAGGCTGATTTTCTCTCCAATTAGGCTTCTCCATTGCTGAAATAGAAATCCAATTAGGTTTTGCCCTCCAGGAAATAAAGGAATCAAGAAGTAACCAGTTTCCATCAAGACACATTTCTGTTCTAATTTGTTGCTAAATATGTGTGAGGTAGAATTCAATACTGGGAGAAGTAAGGGGAAAATAGATGCTTTTATGAATGAGAGAACTGGAATTTCTGGGCCCATGCTGCTCTGAGAAATTCATAGGTTAGCTAAGAGAATCAGGACCACCAAATACTTGCTAATCAATTCAAATGTGTGCATATAGGCATTATTATATTTAAATGGACATATTTCCTAATGGATTGAAGTCCACATAATAGTATTAAAAAAGAAACATTAGTCTTTGTTCAATGTGACTATGAGCAATGTGACTTGAAACTAATATTTAACTATTAAGAACCTTAGCTTTTCCATTTCTAAAATAGGGATGAGAAAAATACTATCATGGGGTTGTGAAAATCAAATGAGAAAATGTCTCTGTGTGATCCTATAAACCATGATATGTTACAAAAAATAGGCTATTATTGTTATTACTATTATTATTATTACTGGTTATCAGGATTATCCCCTTCCTTAAGTTCTGGTCATTCAGTAATATATAGTTTTGGATTGCTTGTTCTATAAACACTGAGAGCATCAATGAAAACAAGTGAGCATGAAAAATGGGGTAAGTTGCCCTAACAAATGAGATAGAAGAAGAGTCGATGCTCTCTATTAAGAGATTTGTGGAATATGATAAAAATAGAGGAAGTGAGAACAAAAGCAGATTTTTCAACTGGGATTCTAGGGCTTTTTTCATGCTACCTGACTTTTCATCATCTGTGATAATTCTGGGGTACTTTCAAAGTGCTGTGGTGTTTATAGCACAGCATAGAATTATGTGCTTCCTGTCCTTGCTGAATTTACTTTTTCAAAATATTTGTTGAGTGCTTACTGTGTGCTTTCAGAGCAAAGAAAATTGTTTTGAATTCTAGCGAATTACTTGCTGAATCATAGCTCAGTTACTTGGGATGCCAGAAATATGTCATAATGTTATTTCAATGTAAAGTAAAGGAAATGGAGAAATTAGATCGTCAACAGAGTATGAGAATTTTGGAATGTGAGGGTGAGTGTATGTTTTGTTTGTTTCCCAGATTCACCAGTATGGGCCATTAGAGCCTGGGAGACTATGCATGGGTGACACCATGCTTATGAAAATTGGCATTGAAAAGGTTCTCTGGAAAGGCAGAGGCGTCTTGCTTCATATAAGTTGTTCAATGATCCTTTTACTTCAAGTTTCTCTCTTGTGTGTAATTAGAAAAGGAGACTTTTTTTTTCTGTGTTTTAAAAGTCCTCAGTGCTTCTGATTAAATAATTGTTAATTAATTAATTAATTCAGATTGGCAAATGTTAAGCAGCAGGCTGAAAACACTTTACAATCACACCTCATGCTAGCCAGCTCAAGGGCCCCACAGATGCCAAAATGCCTTTTTTTTTTCCTGCTGTTTTGGTATTTATTTGTTAAATATGAGCCTTTTTGGAGATATTTACACATATATGATGAGCACATATCAAAACATTCCTGTCTGATGTCTTTGAATGCTTGAAGAAAATCTTTCTTTTCATTTTCCTTGTAAATTATATCTAATTATAATGGTGTAAATTAGTGATGGCTTATAAACTATATAGACCAAAGTCTCGTTTGAATGAACTAATGATTACAACACCTGAAGGCAGAATCAGTTCCATATGGTATTATTAAAGTACTTGTAGAAATAATGCTAATAATTGACAGTTATATAGTGCTTTATGGTTTATCAAGTACTTTCCATTTATTATCCCATTTGAGCCTCACAATAGCCTGAAGACACAGATAGAACAGGTAATATTATCTATTTGTAGATGAATAAAATGATGTTCAGAGAAGTTAATTAGCCTACGGTCATATGACTAATAATTGTCAAAAATGTGATTTTGAGTTTTCTTTATTCAAATTCTAGTCCTCTAGATTCTTCATCAGGTTTCACTGAAATATAAATTAGAAATTCATGAATTTGGGGGGGGGGAGATAGTGTTATAGGAAAAATCTCCAATTTCTTTTCTAGAACAAGGCATGAAATAACAATATGCTTCAACAGATCTTTCATTTTCTCTTAAAGCTTAAACCATTTCATTACTTTGAATCTATAGTTGGATTCCAACCAAAATGCAGTGTCACCAGAGTTGGGAGAATAAAGGACTATGGAAAATATGGCTCAAAGATAGTATACACATAGTATGTTTATTTCTCTCCCATGCTGATTCTGTGACAACAGGTGCTAAAAGAACTTAAGGAAGTTAGATAGCAGGAAAAGGGCTTGCAGATCTTTGATCAGGTCCTCCTAATAAGGAAAAATATAGTGAAAAAGAACTGCAATTGCCCTTATCTTTGGTTTTGTAAAGTAAGTCTTTCCTCCATATTATCATCATTGTGATTATTAAAAATATTCATAGGTGTCTATGTTAGTACAGGATCATATTTGGTAATATTCTAGAACCATGCAGCATATATAGTCAAATTCAATATATAAGTGACAAGTTATGGTGAGTTTAGCCTTGAGCTTCTTGTCTGAATTGTACCAGGCTTGGTTCACTCTTATTCCCCATCTTTTCACTCTACCCCACCAAGAAGATATTTGTAATATTGTGACAAGCTTTGGGCAGTTAATATGATAGTTATAGTAATGAAATTATGCTCATCTGTCACAGCCCTAAATTTCAGCATTCACTAATCTACCAAAGACTCATAAGATATTCTTGGCACAGGAAAAAAAAATTTAGAAATCATTTAGTCCAATTAAATATTTTTCATATGAGGAAATTCAAAGAGAAGAAAGGACTTTCTTATGGTTATGTAGTGAGTAGAAAAGACAGGATGAGTCCAACATCTCCAGAATTTCAATTTTAATCTTTTTCCATTATATTATACTGTATCATTCATTGCAAACCAGTAAAATCATATGTTACAAAAAATGCGATGTGGTCTTTTTTTTTTTTTTTTTGCTAAAAAGTTAAAGGGATACATACAAAACATCCATCAAAGTAATCAAAAGCATCAAAAAGTCCCCCTATGTGTAGAGAAGCAGCTAGATTCAAAGTTTCCATGACATAACATACTTTAGAGCACCAGGGAAATAACTATTTTTTTTTTCTAATTAGGCTTCTCAAGTAGAAAGAAATCTTACTCTCCATATGCCTCCCTTTCTTTTCTGTCTGTTTTTTCTACAATACAACTGGGAGAGGGGAGTATATGACTCTTTGATCCTCTCAGGAAACTTGTTTATACTTTGGAATATGCAATCTGATTAACCGTATCATTATTTTGGTTTGCCCAATTCTGATGTTAATAGTGCCTATAAAATCACATAGTCCTTTTATTATCTGACTTTTCTGTGAAACTTACAAGTTGATTTATGGCTATAAACTCATTGAAATCTTTGTTTAAAGGGCAAAACACACACACATGAAGAGAAAGAGATCATAAATTATACTCTAGAAGGTTAAATTTATAATTTTACAAACATTATTTAGAGCATGATTGAGCATGTGCTATCATTAGTTATCACATTGTATTTACAAATAAGAAAGTATATAGGATAGCATAATAAGGTATATGCAGATGTATAACATCAGGGCAAAGCCTGTGTTTGTAAATAACTTTTAAGAGGAGGGAGTAAGTAAAGAGGAATTTGCATCTTTCAATACATTCTAAAACATGTTCATTTTCACATAAATTAGACACACATTGGAGGGGGGGAAGGCAGCTGAAGTAAGATAGATCATATTCCAATGTGTTTTCCATACAACCTAATTATGATTATTATAATCATAGCTGTTATTTATAGAGCTCTTTAAATTTTGAAAAGTATTTTGGGTAGCATTAAGTCAGTTGAGCTGTACAACTTCCATGTGAGGTAGATATTGGTCCTATTATTTTCCCCATTTTTGTAGATGATGAGACCGAGGTTCAGAGAGCTTACATGAAATTTGTCTATGGTTACGTGGTCTGTAAATACTAGAGGCAGGATTTCATCTCAGTTTTTCCTCACTCTTAAGTCCAGCACTTAATGTATGAGACAGCTAGAGTTGGATAAAGTGCTTCATTGCTTTTTTTTTCCTTTTCACTCCAAAATCAATATGCAGAAATTAGGGAAAGGAAAGAAAAGAAGATAAAAATTAAAATAAAATAAAAAGGACTTCATTTTGGCTTAAGGAGAATAAGTCCAAGATTTGTCCAAATCACTCTTTACCTAGAAAAATGATTTTTCCTTCCTAATAAGTCAATAGAAACAAGAAACAGTAATGCTTTTTTCCTTTAAAAATTGGTTTCTGATTATCATTTTCATTATATTTATTTACTATATACTTATATACTACTTATATATTTTAATTTAATTAAATATTTTAATTAATTATAATTTATATATATATAATTATAACATATAATTTTAATACTTATATATTTAATTAATTAATTGATATACTATCAATAATAATAATTGATTATTAGTGATCAGTATTATAGATTATTATATAAGGAGACATTCCTTGCCATAACCTGTAAGTCAAGATTGAAGCAGTTAGGTAGAATAGTAGATAGAGTTCTGTATCTGGAGACAGGAAGAACTAAATTCAAATCTGCCCTCAGAAGCTTTCTACCTGTATGGCCTTAGACAAATCATTTAATTTAAACTCAGTTTTTTCATCTGTAAAGTGGGGATTATAGTAAGACTTACCTTTTAGGTTTGTAATGACCAAACTAAATTTTTTTTTAGCACTTAACACAGTGCCTGACACATAGTAGGTGCTTTATAAATGTTAATTATTGGGGCAGTTAGGTGGTGCAGTGGATAGAACACTAGCCCTGAAGTCAGGAGAAACCTGAGTTCAAATCTGACCTCAGATACTTAGTACTTCCTAGCTGTGTGACCCTGGGCAAGTCACTTAACCTTAACTGCCTCAGTAAAAAAATAAAAAAAGTTAACATTATTAAGATATTGTTAAACAGAACATAATTTTGAGAAGAGGGGAAAAAAGCAATAACGCATATTTAAAAACTTAGTGTTGATAAGGAGTCTTAGGAATGATTTTATAGTTGGGGAAGCATAGGTCCATGGAGATGACGAGATTACCTATTTGTAGAGATAGTTATGCACATAACTAGGAGTTGGATCAGATCTTTTTCCTCCCAGTCCATTGCAGGGCAAAGCTTAAAAACAGATAAAATTGGAAATCATTCGCATGCTTTATTTTCAGATATGGGAAGGAAATAAAAAATATCCTTCTTTCCACCAGTCCCACTACCCAAACTCTTTTATCATCTTCTGTTGATATTTGCATTTTTAACTGGAAGTTTTACCTAGCTAATACATTAGCAAGAAATAATACAAATATTCACCTGGGAGAAAGTAGGGTCCTAAAGATCACTTTTGATGAGGAATCAAGAATCAGTCTAGAAACAACATCCCCATTCCACTTGGAGAAGTGCTGTATGAAGGTCCGTGAGACACCATTTGGAACTTGGCAGTAGGAGGAGATGGGAGGGAATATGGAAAGGGGTATATCAAAAGGGGGTAAGAAAGTACCAAAAGGAGAGGATTAGTATGGGATTGTATTTTTTAAACCTAGTTTTCACTAGTTTGGGAAACTATTGAAAGGAGGTCATATGAGTTGATTGTTTATCTGTATGAAAGACAACATAATATAATAGAATCTGGATTTGTCAAGGAAACTTGTGATCAAATTTATCCCCTGAAATTCCCAACTCTGTGTACACATGGATCAGCCAATTAGCCTCACCGCCTCAGTTTCCTCATTGTAAAATTTACAAAAATCCTTGCAAGTATACTTCTCATGATGTTATGGCAAGACTCAAATGACAAAATGTAGATAAAGCATTTGGCAAAATGTAAAGCCTTCTGGAAATGTTAGCCAGGAATCAGAATCAAATCTAAGTCAACATTCTTGTCTGTGGTTGAACTAAAATCTCATTTTTTTTCCCATCTCATTTTTAGGACTCTCCCCTTACTCCATCTCCATTTCTTCTCTTAGTCTGTGAAAGAGAATAAGGTGAACAGAACTATTCAATCCACTTCCACATATTTTGTTGCCCGAATCATTGCTAACCAAATATTTCCCACAAACCACTCCTTTTGGGGGACACCTGTTCCCCACAGTAACGCTATCTCTCCAAATGCAAACAAATACATTTGGTGGCAATAAACAGAAACATATGGTTTGTAGGGAGTAGTGGTCCAATGTGAGAACCTTTTCTCCTTTTGTCCCTTTTGTTGCACATTTGTTTCTTTCCTAATTTCTTATCCCTCATTTCTAATGGAGTTTTTTTTTTTTTAAGACAAAAACCTTCCTGTTGGTTTTTAGTTTCCTATACATAAGCAATTTACTATAAAGTATATGTGGAGGAAAGGGAGACAAAGCAGGTAGTCATAGATCCCCTCGTACTGGACATTTTTGACTTGCCTGCCTCAATGAAAGATTCTCCTGAATCCCCTAATTGGGTCAGTCTGATTTGTGATTAATATAGTAATACAGCATGGAACAAACAAATCTATTACTCCTTGAAAAGTGTATACTCAATTAAAATAACCACATCCCAGATAGACCAGTATATTTGCCCTTTACAGGTACCATGTGTGAAAGGCAGAAAGAAAAAAGGACTGATGAGAATAAGGAGGTCACTCTTTCCACTTCCCATTTGTAGTAATGTTATGTTAAGCCACTTTATTAATACTTCCTTGTTCCTGCATATCTCACCATACTCCTATCTATCATACTCTGATAGAGACCTACTCATTCAAATATCTTCTCTCTCTACAAATACTCTGTGCTAAGAAATGTACTGGGAAATGAAGTCATACACACTAAAAAATGAAATTATTTTCAGTCTTACAGAGCATTATTCAGATGAAATAAACTAATGAAATTTGCTTATGTATAAACACATGTATGTGCATTTCTTATATGTATTTTCATGTATATACACCTATTATATATATTTCTTATATATATTTTCACATATGTAATATATACCTTATATCTTTCTAAATATTTTTCACATATATACCTTTGTACATTATATTCTTAGATATATTTTATAGAAAAACATATACACACATATATACAATGAAAACAAATTGATTTCAGGGGGTCATTAATTATGAGAAAATCCTGAAAAACCTCATGTGGGGGGTTGGTACATGAGCTGATATGAGATGATAAAGTTCTTCCTAAAAGAGGAGTTTTTAAATGGAGATACATTATAATTCTTTTATAATATAGAAAGAAAATTTGCAGGAACAAGTTTCAATTTTCTCCCTCTCATTGCCATTTATTGTATAGACTTGGATAAAACAGTTATACTTTTTTCTATTTGCTTTATAAGAAGATTATGGATTCTTGAAAGATTGGGTCCATTTGGGTTTGTTGAAGAAGGAAGAACAGAAGGCAACCAGATAAGGGAGAATTGCCCTGAGCCTTCCTCATTGCTATGTATTTACCAAGGATGGAAAGTCAATGCAGATAATAAAAAAATTTGAATTAAATTAAATTGGCTCAACCTACCCATGAAAAATAAAAATTACAACAGTTATTTAGAACTGGAAAAAAAAAAGTCAATGCAGAACCTGGAGAATAGACTTATATAGTAGGCATGGGATGAATGGAAGATTGCTATAAGTGAGAGATCGATAGGAACATATGATAACAAATCTCTCGAGGACAGAAGGAAGTCATGTGAGTAAAGCTAGACTTTGGTTCTTTTTGTTGTACCCATTTTTTTCTCCTTGGCAAAGATATTACTTCTCTCTCTTTCTCTCTGTGTCTCTCTCTCTCTCTCTCTCTCTCTCTCTCTCTCTCTCTCTCTCTCTCTCTCTTTGTCTCTCTCTCTCTCTCTTTCTCTCTTTCTCTGTCTGGATCTCTTTTTCTCTGTCTCTCTCTTTCTCTCTCTCTCTCTCTCTCTCTCTCTCTCTCTCTCTCTCTCTCTCTCCCCCCTACTTTCCTCCCTTCCTCTTTCCCCCTCTTTCTCTTTCCTTCCCTCCCTTTGACATCTCTCTGGTTCTCTTCCTTTCTCTTTCTCCTATTTCCTTCCCCCCTCTGTCTCTTCCTCCATCTCTCTGTTTCTCTTCCTTTCTCTTTTTCCTGTTTCCGTCCCCCTGTCTCTTCCTCCCTCTCTCTGTTTCTTCTCCTCTCTGCCTCCCTTTTCATGCACTCTCTTCTCAGTCATTTCTCACTGCTCTCCCTACTTTATCTTTTATTCTGCTCCTCCTCCTCCTTCTTCTCCTTTTTCTCCTTCTTCTCCTCCATATATGTGTGTGTTCTTACTTAAGAAAAGCTCAGATCTATTTGATGCATATATATGTGGCCAGAAGAATGATAAATGGAGTCTAGTAATAAGAATATGTTTCTAAGATGCTAGGAAGCTGTTCCCATGGAGATCAGAGTTCAGGATATAGTAGAAGCACAAGAATTAAGCAGAAAAATGTGATAGAATGCCAGTGATCTATCTCATATACAGGAAGTCAGGGCACTCACAGATTAAAAAAATACATGTCGCTAAGTAGAGAGAAAGCTAGGAAAGAGGAAGTCAGATCCAAGAGAAAGCAGTGTATTCCCAATATACATAGATTTTAAAAAGTGTCTGTATAAAGGCAGCCATGCTGTCTCATAGCTATGCTTCATCTTATTTTCCCAATTTGGCCTGTGTCTTCTCATTCCAGTTCCTTGCCCTAATAATACATTTCTCAGGAGTAAGCCAAGAAGAGTGTAGGGAGAATAGAATGATAATGCAAATTAACAAGCCAGTAACTTGTGCAAATGAAAAAAGGTCATTGCAGTAGGGATGTTAGGAACATAAGAAACCATGAAGTAACCCCAACATGTGAATCTTAAATGAATTCCCATGGAATCATAGGCCTGGAATCAGTGTGAACTGGTTGCTCTTCAAACTTCTCTAATACTCTGCATTTATCTTTTTTTTTTCCTTCCTGAATTATTTTTTTTTTAAAAGATTATTGCTCTTTGGAGCAACTAATCTCACTACCTTTGCCCTTGATTCCATTTCCTTTTCCATCCTCTAGAACTTTCTTATAGCAGTCATACCCTGTATCCCACACATCTTCCACTTCTCTCTCTCTCTCTCCAAATGGTCCTTTGTTATCCTTTTATTAGCCTTCTTATTCCTCACTGCTGCATTCCTAGGTTCAAATAATTCTTATACATTGATTAACACAATGCATCATACTCATGCTTGGTTTTCTGCCACAGGCTTTTTGGGAAGAAGAATTGATTATCTCTCTATGATCCTAAGTATTAGCAGTGATTTTCAGAGTACCTAAGTCATTTCCAAAATTTGACTCTGTTCAAAACAAGGCTACCTCATCCCCTCAGGGAGGTTTATGGCTTGAATATTGGGAATCTAGAGATGGGAACATATGCAAAGTGACTGGCCTTGAGTTTTACCCTAGCAGTTTTTAACCTGCGGCATATTTTCTCCACCCTTAGGACAAGTCCTGAGCCTTTTTCCAGAGCCAGAGAGATGTGTGCAGATCTAGGGAAATTGTAATGGCTTCTTATATTGAATGTATTATTACAACACTCTTGAATCGCAAACACAGACACACACACACACACACACACACACACACATATACATTTCCTTCTCTTTGTGATTAGACTTTCTTAAATTATCTTACTAATTATCTTATCCCTTGCACAGACTTTGCTTCATGAATGAAATGTTTTTTGATCATCTTGGTGAGGGATTGACTTTATTACTTTGGAAAAAGAATAGTACTTTAGACCTCTTTTTTGTAAAGACTCTATTTTTCTACTATGGTTATTTATGTATTTGTCTTACCTATTAAATTGTAAAATCCCTATAGCCCAAAGAACAGGATCCATATCTTATTCATTCTTGTTTTCCCAACAGGCTTAGTATAATATTCTCCTGCACATAATACTTTATAAATGTTTGTTGAATAAAAATAGCTGACTTTATATAGGATTTAAGGTATATAGAAAACTTTATATTCATTACCTATTTTAATCTTTACAACATATCTATGCTTGTATAGTATCAGAATATGGGTTAGTATATATCAGCATATAGTATCAGAATATATTTTATATCAACATGTAAGTATGTTGTGATTCACAAGGAGTGAGAATATAGGTTAATTTAATTTGAAGGATGTTTTTAAATTTTTCATGGAATTTTTTTAACTTCTTTCTTTTTAGTAACTGATGATGATAAATGAACTGCAATTATCTTATGGTGGCCTTTTTTGCATATGCTTATGATCAACACTATACTATTAGATGACATATAATATTTCCTGTTGCTCTTGGACACATGATAAAAATAAATCGGGCTATTCTTTTCTTTGCCACTCCAAGGAGTACCTCTGAATCATCTTTTCATTTAACTGGAACTTTCTTTTTTCTCCTGAATCCATCAAGAATACCAAGACTGATATAATCCTCCTCCTACCCTCCCCATTCATCTCTCCTTTTTCTTCCCTTCTTTTCCCTCTCCTTCCTTTCCTCTACTTTTTTCTTTATTCTTTCCTTTTTCCTCTCGGCTCATCTCCTCTCCTCTCTTTTCCTCCTTCCTTCCTTCCTTCCTTCTTATTTCTTGTGTGTCAAAGTCAAAGAATTCAACATAAGAGGTCATTCTATCAAAATGGCTTTCTCTGTATTTGTCTAGGCTAGTTCCTGGTGATCAAACTCAGACTTAGGGGGAGTCATTTTCAGATTTGCCTACATTGTAGCATCTTCCAGAATTTATAGAGTACTTCACTGGCCCAGAGTCACTCCCACAGCATTAGGAAACATCAAAGTAGGATTTTGTAGATCATGATAATGATGACATTATCATAGTTATAACAATAGTGATGATGATGGTAATGATTGGCAAAGACAAGTTTTATCACAATATTCCTTAGGGGAAGGGAGGAACAGGTATTTGTCACATGTCATTTTCCAATAATGATTGACTCATTGCTTTTCTATTCTACTTTTGGTCAATTCTATTTGTTGAAAACCTTTCCTTATATGCAGCTGAAAGCAGTCTCTTTTGCAATTTCCACCCATTGTTCCCATTTCTGTCTCTGGAGCCAAATAAAACATGTTTAATGCCTCAGAGACATTTTTTCAAATGCTTCAAGAAGGTTATCATAGCTCTCCCTCCCTGCCCCCTTACCTGTCTTCTCCAGGGCAACTATCTTTAGTTCCTCCATCCCAAACTTGGATGGCATGATTTCAAGTCTCTATTGCATTCTGGGAACCTTCCTTCAGGCATCCACTACATTGTCAATGATTTTCCTTATAATTAACAGAAATGAAAATAGTTCTAAAGCTTAGTCCTACACTTTCTGAATCCCATTTCATGTTCTTCTGCCAAACTTCAATGTTTTCTTAAAGACAGACTTTTTTTGAAATTTGGAAATAAAGTACATTTCATTTTTCCCTATAAGAACTTTTAAAAGATCACACAAACAAACATAAACCAGGAATTTCTGGCTAAAAACTCAATTAAAAAAATACCTTGTCTAGTGATATAATTAGAACCTGGCTATTCATTCCTTCCACTGTGAGTAGAGAATTCAGTTGAATGCTATTTATTTTTGTTACCTGATTGGCAAATACAGGAGTTTGTGCATTTAGCCACTGTTTATCTGCAGAGCTGAAAACAGGATATACCACTAGGTCAGACGTTCCTCTGAACTGACAACTCTTTTGCAATAAACAGACCTCAGTAAAATCATTTCAAATAACTACCCTTCTCCTGCCCTTTCATTTGGGTGGGAAATCATATTGGAAATTAACTTTAAAGAATGTGATGCCCATTTTTAGGCTTTGAAGACCTGATGGTTTATTTATTTTTTTAATAAGTTTGAACATCTTGACTTTATCTTCAAACTCTGGACTGAACTCCTTTGTATGTTAGGGTGTGTGTGTGTGTGTGTGTGTGTGTGTGTGTGTGTGTGTGTGTGTGTGTATGTGTGTGTGTGTTTAAAAAAACAAGCAAAAAGCAACAACAACAAAACCAAGACCATCTTGGATAGAGTTTTAAAAAGAAATCTTCCTCATTCTTGCATTTAAATGAATCTGTCTAAGAGGTGATATTGAGATAGATACATAGCATGGCAATAATGTGCCCCATGACACTACATTTAGAAAGATCAGTCACTATGAGTTTTTATTTGGACTAGAAAAAGTCACCAAATGCCAAGCTATGGGCAAAATTCATTTCTGTACTGTGCATTTATGAACACTGGTATAAATCTGAACACTGTGTCTAGAAAAAAGCTGCCTCATTTCAATTATAATCAATTAATGTTTAGCCATTCTTCAAATTGTCTAGAAAATAGAATCTGCATTCTCGCTCTCCTCCCCTCTCCTCCCCCCTCATTGTAACTCTAGATTTTCAAAAGCATTATTGCTCAAAGAACTAAGTAGTGCTGGAAATGGGGATGAATTCTGATTTGGGAACACAGAGTTCAGAACACAGGGTATATTTATGAAATATAAAAATGTATTTATTCCTTCATATAATTAGCTAAAAAGCTATATTTCTTAAAATGTAATATTTATTCCCTATAAATTTGGATTTCCTACATAGTGATCATTGAGTTTCATATTGGAATGACTTTGTGATGGTGTTTTCAATTCTTAAAAAGGGACAAATATGGAGAGACCTGAACTTATCAACATGTAACATTCCCAAAGCAATGTTTTTTGGAACTCTAAATGCATTTTCTGGAAGGGAAAAAAATATAATAAATGGTGAGTAAACGTGATACCACTATTAGACTGGTACCCAAAGAGATAAAATTACAAAGAAAAAGAAAAACCCAATATGCACATGTAAATAATTATAGCAGCACTTTTAGCAATAGCAATGAACTAGAAACAAAAGTGGTACCTCTTCAATTGAGGAATAACTGAACAAATTATGGTATATCAAATGTGATGTAAAAAGATTGTGTTGTAAGAAATAATGAAAGGAATAATTTAAATGAAACCTGTGAATACTTGCATGAATTAATGCATAATAACAACAGTAAAAACAAATTCCTTTGAAAGATTCACAAATTTGGTTCAACGCAAAGATTGATGATGATTCCAGAGGACCAATGATAAAACATGCAATCCTTCTCCAGATAGAGCTCCAATAGACTCAGGATACAGAATGAAACACTTGTTTGTCATTTTAAGAAGAAAGATAGCTGAGTTTTGAAAATTTCATTCCAGAATTGGAATGGATTGGTATGGATTTTTTTTTTTTTTTACCATAGTCAGCCTTGAATATTGTTCATAGTTAGGTCTTTGATGAACACAAATAATGAATCCTGGGAAGTTGTCATATTACTTGAATTCTTTTTGCAAATTTCCATTATGGTGAAACAAATTGCTTAATATTGTATAATTATAACTTCAAATGTTGTTACTATTGCTTTGTTGTCCAGGAGGGTCCAACTCTTCGTGATCCTGTAGACTATAGCACACCAATACTGTTCATGGAGTTTTTCTGGCAAAGATACTTGAATGGTTTGCCATTTCTTTCTCTCATGGATAAATGCAAACTGGATTAAATGACTTGCCTAGGATCACACAGCTAAGTGTCTGAGATCAGATTTAAATTGAAATACTAGATTCTAAACCTAGCACATTATCTACTAAATCACCAAACTGCCTTTGTGAATTCAAATACATACATCCTATCAGTTACAATATTCATTATTAGCCCTAATTAAGACCTAGCAGGTATTCTCATTAGAGGAAATGGGAAGGGGGAAGCAAAGAAGGATGCATCTATGAAAAATTGAAGTATTTTGAATTATGCTTGAACAAGACTTCTAAGGTCTTTGAAACATATTATATGTGTGTGTGTGTGTGTGTGTGTGTGTGTGTGTGTGTGTGTGTATAATATATATATATATATTTCTGTTTCAAAGACCTTATATATATAATTTTATAAAAAGCTATAAAAGTTAGCTACCATCTATTAGCAATGAATTTTTTATTCTTTAATAGAGAAAAATATTACAAGTTCTTATTTTAGGATTCCAAAATGTTTCCTTCTTTTAGAAGCCTTTTAGATAGGCTTGCTAAGGAAAAAAATAAACAATTGCCAACTGCTTCTGATCTCTCTATTACTGGGAAGGAGGACCTCACAGACTATAGTAGTGGTTCTTATAGTCTAGAGCAGAGTGAGGGATGGAATTTGGAACCTCAGAGAAAGGGAAATTTCTGGAGAAGAGAAGTTTGTGATAGAGGTAAAGGAAATTGAATCAGACCACTGTGAGAATCAAAATGTAATAGAGGTTATAGGAATAAGAAGGGGGAACAAAATGGTGGATGAGGTATGTGAGGATCAGAAGGAGGGTGATGTTACCTTTCTTCCTACCTCTGCTCAATCCTTTTCCACCACCAACATATGGAGAAAAACAGTGACGGGGATGTTTCAGAAGAATGTAGTAGGAATCTTTTGTCCTTATCTTTCTTCCCCTTTATGGCTACTATTCAGTGCTTGGCAGAGACTGGAGCTGGGAGGAAAAGGACAATGAGACATAGCATAGAAAAGAGAAATGAAGATAAAGTATTATTAGAAATTCATCTTTAGGCAATTAGAGTGAGAAGGAAAAAGGAATGATTACAAAGTAGGTAGAAGAAGTAGGAAAACACTCTATTAGGAAATCCAAAGAAGGAAAGCATACTAAGAAGTAGGGGTGATCATATTAGCAACTGCTACAAAAGACAAAGAGAAATAGAAAACCTCCCAAAATGTCAATGCCTTTTGGAACAGGGAGATTATCAGTAAGTAGCAAAAGCAATTTCAATAGAGTGATTTAAAAAGGAGGCAGATTGTGAGCAACTAAGGGATGAAAGCATGGTGTCGAAATGGAGGCAGCAGGAGTGGACAAGAGCCTCTAGAAATTTAGCAGGAGAGGATAGATGTGTGGTGGAATGGTGATTAGATAGAGTGGTAAAGTTAAGAGAAAGAGATTTTTAGTATTGTTTCATTCTGCACATATCTGAAGGAAAGGGAAAAGGAGACAATTGAGAAGGAGAGCTTGAAGATGAAAAAGTACGTGGGACAATTGAAGAAACAAAATCCCATTGGTAATATGGAAGGATGGTACCCTTGTACCCTTTTGGAGTGATTCTTGAATATCCTAAAGCTCTGAAACCATTCTTTACAACTTTCCTGAAGACCTTCCCTCCACTCTATCTACTTAACGTTCTATTTATTTATCAATCCATATGTATACATACATACATAGCAAGAGTATGTACACACAAATATATACATGTATCTATACATTCACATGGATATATCCCATTACAATATTCATTACAATAATTATGTAATTACATTACAGTAATACGTGTGTGTGTGTGTGTGTGTGTGTGTGTGTGTGTGTGTGTGTGTATATCCCTTTAGGCCTTTACCATGTGGGCTATCTAAGAAGCTTCACTAATAAATGCTGAGTTGTTATATAAGGGGTCAAATATGATTTAAATACTTCCAAAAATCATATTTGCAGGTCTCCAATCTTTAAATCCAAAGAAAAGGCTCATGAACATCCCAGCTACCAGGAAGGAATGGGGGTTTAGGTGGCACTCTCTCATTAGCCAGAATCCAATCTTACCAGCTGCCTGGCTGCCTATTCCATATATACTTGATCATATGGACAGTATTTGTTATTTTTTATTGTCACAAAACTGGGAGATAAGCAATAATGACTGGAGTAGAACCAGAATGTTGCTCTTCACTGTGCTTGAAGTCCACAATGCTCGAGCTTTCCTATATTGTCAAGTTGGGCTCAATAATAGCATTTTGTGGATAGCTTTTTTCTTCAAAGGACTCATGAATTCTCAGGATACCATGAATATTATTTGTCATAATACTTATACTTTTTCAGTCTTTCTCCCTCTCCATCTCTTTCTGTCTTTTCTTAGAAGAATTAAGGTGCAGGCTATTCTATGGACCTGTGATTTTAAACATCTTTTCTGAAGTCTGTCTTTGACAAATATATCAAGAAACATATGGCTGCACTGTCTGGACAGATGGCTGGTAGGGTCTATGTAGTCTCTGTTGTTGATGAAGTTGTTTCAGTGCAAAGAACCTCTCTAAAGCATCTTCATTATTTGTGATAAAGAATTTAGAAAATGCTTAGTATTTCTGTTGTCCAGGGTCAAAACCAACTATGATTATTAGAGTTAAGTATCAAATAGATATCTTCAAATTTTTAAGGATATTTCAGTCTTATAAAAGGAAGCACATCATCTGGAAGCTACACTTTTAAAATGATTACTCTTACCATGGAGATGCTAATTTCAGTTCTTTGTACCTTTTAAAAGTAAAGTGCTGTCAGTGACTTTAAACTTTTGTACCCTAGGACAAAGCTCCAGTCATTCCTCCCCAGTTACACTTCTGACTTAAAATGTTACATAAATTATAATAGCTAACATTTATATATTGCCTTAAGTTTTGCAAAATGCTTATATATATATATATATATATATATATATGATTTCATTTGATTACCTATTATTATTTATGAATCTAAGCTTTCTTAGGTGGATTTCACCAAATGGGGATCCTGCTGCTTGAACTAAACACACTGTTTCAAATATGCTTAGCATATTGAGCGTAAATAATGTCTTGAATGCAACACAATGTCAATCCCAATATTAGATGGCTTTACATAAATTCAGCTCTAATGGAGCAAGGCCAAATCCCACCAAATGGACCTTTTTATCTTCTCAAGCCATGCAATAAAGACTAAATGGGGGTGGGGGTGAGTTTCATGCCTTGTGTACAAGACATAACCCTTTATAAGCATAATATACTTCACCATATCCACTCTGACTTTACTTGTCTGTTCTTATCTACTTAAGAGTAAAGCCTAAAGTAAACAACCATCAAGAGATACCAGCTGTTCCAAGAGTCCCTATTGGGGCCAAGGAGCTGTGTAATCACAGCTATATATATGGCCATAGGGGAATTATTTATGTTCTATGGCACAGTATGTTTCTGCTACATAAAAAATTAGTAACAAAATCCATCTATAACAATCTTAAAAAATAGCATGAGTTCATAGAGGGTTCAGTTACTGGGTGCTAACACATTTATGACTTAGAAATAGATAATCTGGGGATTAAAATGGATCAGTGAGAATGACAAAATGTAAAGTCTTGTTCTTAGATGTTTTAACTGTAATAAAATGGCGCACTAGCCAAAGTCAAATCCAGTGGGCAACAAGCAGTATGTGCCAGGCACTATGCTAAGCACTGGAGGATACAAAATAGTCTTTGCATTTAGGGGATTTATTTTCATGGGGGAGATAATATACAAGTAACTATGCACAAGCTAACTATATGCAGCATAAATTAGAAATAATCAACAGAAAAGGACACTGGCATTAAGGGGAATTAGGAAAGCCTTCCTCTAGAAGATGGAATTTTAGCCAGGACTTGGAGGCAGATAGGAGGAGAGAGAGAATTTCAGGTGCAGAGGGACAGTCAGAAAAAAAAAATCTTCAGGATTGGGAGATAAAATACTTTGTTTGAAAAACAGCAAGAATTTAGGTATCATTGCATTTTGAAGTATATTGAAAGCAAAAAAGAGTGTAAGAAGAATGAAATGATAAGAGGTGGCCAGGCTATGAAGCCCTTTGTATATCAAACCAATGATGAGTTATATAATTAGTTCTGAATTTTAGGAAAAGCCATTTGACAGCTGAGTGAAGGATTGGATTAAACTGGAAGAGACTTAAAAGGGAGGACTAAACAGCAGATTAATGTAATAATCTAGGTGTGAGGTGGTGAGAATCACCATCACTATGATGGCAGTGTCAGAGGAAAATTTGATAAGACATGAAAATGGACAAAATATTAGAAAGAGTTACTTAGGTAGTGAATCTAAGTAGCTAGAAGGATGATGATATCCTTCATGGTAATAGTAAAAGTTAGGAAGAAGGGAGAGTTTGGTGGAAAAGATATCGAGTTCTGTTTGAGACATGTTTGGTTTAAGATATGTATTGGACATTCAGTTTGAGATGTCCAAAAGGCAGTTGGAGTTGTGAACTTGAGGTGAATGGAGAGTTTAGGAAAGAATAGGTAGATCTGAGAATCATCAGCATAGATATGATAATTAATTCTATGGGAGGTGATGACATAGCCAAGTGAAATAGTATAAAAGGAAAAGAGAAGGGGATCCAGAACAGAGTCCTGTGGGTTACCTACAGTTAGCACATGTGATATGGATGAGAATCTATTAAAAGAAAACGGTTGCTCAGAATCTCTCATATAATAAATTTTTATATATTATCACTTTTTCTCAAATTTTCTTCTTTTTCTAACTTCTAACTCCTCTTGCTCCTTTAGCCTTTCCTTGAAGATAAACTATCATTTCTAGTTATTTAGCTATTTTTATTCCACTCCTGAATCTTTTCCAGATTCTTAAATTTCTGTCCTTATCAGTAATGTGTTTCTGCTTACTATGTACATAAATCTGGCAACAAGTCAGATTCCACAGAGGAAGTTTGATACCTGCCCTACAGGATTGGACTAGGTAACCTCTAAGGTTCCCTAAAACTTAGGATCTTATGATCTTAAAATTCTTATGGACTAATTATAGGCAACACAGAAACGTAATGACAACCTACATCTTATAAAGGAAAAGATGTGCATAAAGTTGTTGGGAATAGTTTGTATTCTTGCCATGCCCACACTGCCTTTTGATTCTGACAGTTTTCATTTAACCAAATATCATCAATCAATTTATTCTTAAAATAACATAATGATTATGATATTTAAAAAAAATAATTCAAAGAGAGGGTTTAAATTATAATTATGGAAAGTTATCTTGAATTGGGACATGAATTTTTGAGGCTTATCTCATTCTAAAGCTAAAACTCCTAGATAGAAACCAGAAACCAGGAGAAAAAAATGAGGTCACAATAAACAATCATTCCAATCAGTGGTCAAAATTAAGAGTTGTGAAACTAGGAGTAAAGTTCATGTCCTGAGGAAGATGTTAGAAGCTGAAAATAGGTAATTACCTGGAAGGAGAGAAACTGTGATCAGGAAAGCAGTTTTTCCAAGGTGAAGCTCAGCCATTTTATAATGGTTATGCTGACCCCTGCAATTTTTCCACCAGAAAGAAATTGACTGCACAATTTGTGGTGGTAGTAGTGAGTGTGTGTGAGTGTGTGTGTGTATGTGTGTGTGTGTGTGTGTGACTACATTAAAGCAAGAAAAAAGAAAAGAAAAGGAATGAGGAGGAAAAGGAGGAGGAAGAAGCAATGAAAATAGATTTGTATATTTGTGTACGTTTGTGTGTGTGTGTGTATTTGTATATGATAATGTGGAATGCGGACTAGGGAGGGTTTCTTCTCAAATAGAAATAATTACAGCATCAGTACAATGAAACAACTCAGAAGATTGTTGTTGAGCCTACAATGCTTCTTTATTCCTTGTTTCCTTTGGGGGATGACTCTGGACTTTGGAGTGAAGTCAGCCAAGAAAGAGGCAGGTGTTCTCTGATTAAGATTTTGTACTTGCCCTGTGAGGTCAAAATAGTTAGAGAAGAACCTGGATACAATCAAATATGCAACATGATTCTATTACATTCAGGTGAACTAAAACAAAGCTTTGGTATAATGGACTGCCTTGAGGCAGACCACCCATACTTTAGGTTCATTCTGAGAATGAAATGAGATACTTGTAGGTTATTCAAAAATTAAATGTAGGTTTTATATATGTAGGAGATATGGATGGATAGATAGATAGATAGATAGATAGATAGATAGATAGATAGATAGATAAAGAATCCTGAACAAGGATATTGCAGCACTTAGCCCACATAGATGTGTTCCCCAATCCCTCCATGCAAAAATAGGTCTGGTCAATAAGACCAAGTATGGTGATTGGTGGTTTTGTGATGTTTGCAAATATTCATGTGTTTTGAGTCTTTTTTCATGCCTTGGTTGACCAGAAAGCCACATCAACTGGAAAAAAAAAAAAACACTAGGAAGCTATCATGGAGACATGATTTGAATTTTTACCTGCTCCCCATCTCTCCCCACTGCACATTACACTAACCAGGACTTAGGGATAGCTCTTTGCCTTTTAGAGAAAGAACTTAACCAATATTGGTTCAACGGAGAGCACTGAAAGATAGTGATCATATCATTTTTGTTCAAGTGCTATCTCTGACACAGACTGGTTGAGTACTTGGCAAGTCATTTAATTTACTATTTCTCTAGAAATTCCCTAAGAAAGAAAATTTCAGAAAAAGTGGCGATCTTTACTAGTTGAAGAAATTTCCTTAGTGGAAGTTCTTTATACTAGTGAAATCCCTTACACAAGATTATATATAAAGGCAAAACCTGAGATAAGATTTGAACCCAGATTCTCCAGTTCCAGAGGAAGCCCACTTTTCATTGTGCCACACCCACCATGTCATCATTTACTTTGTTGTTATGATGCAATAACTTCTCTTTCTGAAGTCACTGCACTTCATTTTGAATAGACATTTTGAACCCAAAGGGTCTCATGTCCTTTCCTTTTGCATGGATTGATTAATTTTAATTTAATTCACTATCTATTTATTTATGGAACATCTGTTATTTGTCTGACACTCTGCTTGGTTCCCACTCCAAAATTTTGGACTAAATGATCTCTAAGGTTCTTTCAATGCCTAATTCAATAATCTTAAGGGTTTTAATATTTCTAAAACACAGATTTAATATGTCTACCTCTTTATCCACTCCTAGTTAATGAACTCCAATGGCTCCCTATCACCTCCAAGATTAAATTTTTCTTGTTTCTTTTGTCTTTTTAATCTTCTTATGCCCTTCCTATGTTTTGCATACTCTGCAGTCCATTGACACCAGAGTCCTTGCTCTTTCTCAGAAATGATACTACACTTTCCTACAGGAATTTTCACTGACTATCCTCAAGCCTAGAATACTCTCCCTCATCTTCACCTCTTTGTTTCCTTCAAGTCTCAAGTAAAATCCTATTTTATATAAGATACCTTTCCTGACCCGTCTAATCCTTACCTTTTACTGATTATTTCCAATTTATCCTACATATATATGTATATATACATATATATATACTATTTATTCAGGTGTTTTCATGTGGACTTCCTCATTAGACTGTGAGATCCTTGAAAGCAGCTGGTATTTTTGCCTTTCTTTGTATAAATAGTGATTAGTAGGTGTTTATAAAAGCTTATTGATTGACTAACTTTGGGACTAGTTATAGTAACACAGATCAACTTAATGAGAATATCAAATGTAAAAGAAAAAAAAATTGGTTTTGCTGAGACTATCTCATATTCTTGTTTTTTTCCCCCATGGGCTTCAAATCTGTTCATCTTTCCTGTTTATCCCAATGCTTTTAGGTCCTGTTATTTAAATAAAAATATAAGTATTGACAATAATTTAAAATTCAAAAACAATCTATTGACTAATCACAATTATATAAACCCCACTCAAAAAACCAAATGACTCTGTCTGACCTGCCCATTTATTATGGTTAAATTTTGAATCCTAAACAGAAAAAGTGAAAAAGAAGTCCTGGCCTATGATATAGTCATGGAGGATTGCTCATCTTTTCATGTTTCTATTTGCTTCTCTGCAATTTCCTTTGCACCTCAATAGTCACAAGGTATTATCAGAATGCCACCTGAAATGGATTCAGTGACTCTTTTTGAATCTGTGCAGTGACTTGCACTTCTATCACTAACCCAATCTCTTTAGATTATTCTTTTGTAGGAAGGATTTATATTTGGATACATTTTTGACTATAGAAACATGGATTTTTATGTTTGTTTGTTTTTTTTACTGAGGAAAATTATCCTCCCTTTCTCATCCAGTATAGAAAATATTGCTTGAAAACATATTCATTTTATTCTGTAGATCAAATAAATATGATTTTCATTTCTATGATCTCATAACACTCAGAACTTTCTGTGCTATGTTTTCCTTTTTATCCAGTGGTTTCTTGAAGGCCATCTCACAAGTGTCTTTTTCCCCTCACACCTGGTAAACTAATTGGCCAGAGGTGATGTCATCAAAAATTCATAGGAGATAATTAGCAGATGAAATAGCCTTATCCTTGAGGTATAGATCATTTCTGGTTTTATGTTCCACATAACTCCCAGAATTTCCACTTAAGTTTATCAGTTGATGAGCCTGGGGGAGTCACCAAGAATGGAATCCTTTCCAAAATACATTCTTCTCTGTACCTTTTCAGAAACGATTGTAGGAAAAAACCATGCATGTTCCTCATAATGTATTTTCATTAAATTACATTATTAAAAATGGTTCTTGGCAGGCAGGCTGCAAAGGGCACTAGTGGAATGCAAATGGGACAAGAAGAAATTTGACAACTTCCTGAAAATCACTGTTTCTGCTGTGATATTTCCAACCCCCACCCCCAGGTAAAGACCCTTCATAATGAGCACTGTCTTATAATAGGCTTGATGAGTTTTGCTGATGACTAATTGTTCAGAACTTGGTCTACTTTATTTCTAGAAACCCATCATGACCTTTAAAGATGATGGATGTTTTGGTTTGTTTGTTTGTTTGTTTTGTCATATTATGAACTAAACCTTTTCTTTTTTCCTCTTTATATACGATTTCTCCTCCCAAATGTAAATAAATCATCTCTGTTCACACATGTTGAACCAATACAGCCTTATGGGGTATCCTCTATACTTTTAATATTCTAATTATGGGAAATATCCTTCTTCTACATGGCTTCTTTGGTAGATAGAAGAAAGACAGCTCAGCAACTTCAAAAATAATGAGGTATTTTTAGTCTGTCACAATCTCTTTTATCTTGTTTTTTTTTTAATTTTTATTTAATAATTACTTTATATTGACAGAATCCATGCCAGGGTAATTTTTTTTTTACAACATTATCCTTTGCACTCGTTTCTGTTCCAATTTTTTTCCCCTCCCTCCCTCCACCCTCTCCCCTAGATGGCAAGCAGTCCTTTATATGTTGGATATGTTGCAGTATATCCTAGATACAATATATGTTTGCAGAACCGAACAGTTCTCTTGTTGCATAGGGAGAATTGGATTCAGAAGGTATAAATAACCCGGGAAGAAAAATAAAAATGCAGATAGTTCACATTCATTTCCCAGTGTTCTTTCTTTGGGTGTAGCTGCTTTTGTCCGTCATTTATCAATTGAAACTCAGTTAGGTCTCTTTGTCAAAGAAATCCACTTCCATCAAAATATGTCCTCATACAATATCGTTGTCGAAGTGTATAATGATCTCCTGGTTCTGCTCATTTCACTTAGCATCAGTTTATGTAAGTCTCGCCAGTCCTCTCTGTATTCAGCCTGCTGGTCATTTCTTACAGAACAATAATATTCCATAACATTCATATACCACAATTTACCCAGCCATTCTCCAATTGATGGGCATCCATTCATTTTCCAGTTTCTAGCCACTACAAATAGGGCTGCTACAAACATTTTGGCACATGCAGGTCCCTTTCCCTTCTTTAGTATTTCTTTGGGATATAAGCCCAATAGAAACACTGCTGGATCAAAGGGTATGCACAATTTGATAATTTTTTGGGCATAATTCCAGATTGCTCTCCAGAATGGTTGGATTCGTTCACAACTCCAGCAACAATGCATTAGTGTCCCAGTTTTCCCGCATCCCCTCCAACATTCATCATTATTTTTTCCTGTCATCTTAGCCAATCTGACAGGTGTGTAGTGGTATCTCAGAGTTGTCTTAATTTGCATTTCTCTGATCAATAATGATTTGGAACACTCTTTCATATGAGTGGTAATAGTTTCAATTTCATCCTCTGAAAATTGTCTGTTCATATCCTTTGACCATTTATCAATTGAAGAATGGCTTGATTTCTTATAAATTTGAGTCAGTTCTCTATATATTTTGGAAATGAGGCCTTTATCAGAACCTTTAACTGTGAAAATGTTTTCCCAGTTTGTTGCTTCCCTTCTAATCTTGTTTGCATTTGTACAAAGGCTTTTTAATTTGATGTAATCAAAATTTTCTATTTTGTGATCAGTAATGGTCTCTAGTTCATCTTTGGTCACAAATTTCTTTCTCCTCCACAAGTCTGAGAGATAAACTATTCTATGTTCCTCTAATTTATTTATAATCTCGTTCTTTATGCCTAGGTCATGGACCCATTTTGATCTTATCTTGGTATATGGTGTTAAGTGTGGGTCCATGCCTAATTTCTGCCATACTAATTTCCAATTATCCCAGCAGTTTTTATCAAATAATGAATTCTTTTCCCAGAAGTTAGGGGCTTTGGGTTTGTCAAACACTAGATTGCTATAGTTGACTATTCTGTCTTGTGAACCTAACCTTTTCCACTGATCCACTAATCTATTTCTTAGCCAATACCAAATGGTTTTGGTGACTGCTGTTTTATAATATAATTTTAGATCAGGTACAGCTAGGCCACCTTCATTTGATTTTTTTTTTTTCATTAATTCCCTTGAGATTCTCGACTTTTTATTGTTCCATATGAATTTTGTTGTTATTTTTTCTAGATCATTAAAATATTTTCTTGGAAGTCTGATTGGTATAGCACTAAATAAATAGATTAGTTTAGGGAGTATTGTCATCTTTATTATGTTCGCTCGGCCGATCCAAGAGCACTTAATATTTTTCCAATTATTTAAGTCTGACTTTATTTGTGTGGAGACTTTTTTATAATTTTGCTCATATAATTCCTGACTTTCCTTTGGTAGATAGATTCCCAAATATTTTATGGTATCAACAGTTATTCTGAATGGAATTTCTCTTTGTATCTCTTGCTGTTGGGTTTTGTTGGTGATGTATAAAAATGCTGAGGATTTATGGGGATTTATTTTGTAGCCAGCTACTTTGCTAAAATTATGAATTATTTCTAATAGCTTTTTAGTAGAATCTCTGGGGTTCTCTAGGTATACCATCATATCATCTGCAAAGAGTGATAGTTTGGTTTCCTCATTGCCTACTCTAATTCCTTTAATCTCTTTCTCGACTCTTATTGCCGAGGCTAGTGTTTCTAATATGATATTAAATAATAATGGTGATAGTGGGCACCTTGCTTCACTCCAGATCTTACTGGGAAAGGTTCCAGTTTTTCCCCATTGCATATGATGCTTACTGATGGTTTTAAATATATGCTCCTGACTATTTTAAGGAAAAGTCCATTTATTCCTATGCTCTCAAGTGTTTTTATTAGGAATGGATGTTGGATTTTATCAAATGCTTTTTCTGCATCTATTGAGATGATCATATGGTTTTTGTTTGTTTGGTTATTGATATAGTCAATTATGCTAATAGTTTTCCTAATATTGAACCAGCCCTGCATTCCTGGTATAAATCCTACTTGGTCATAGTGTATTATCCTGGTGACAATTTTCTGTAATCTTTTTGATAATATTTTATTTAAGATTTTAGCATCAATATTCATTAGGGAGATTGGTCTATAATTTTCTTTCTCTGTTTTCAGCCTACCTGGTTTAGGTATCAGTACCATGTCTGTGTCATAAAAGGAGTTTGGTAGGACTCCTTCAATCCCTATTTTTTCAAATAGTTTATTTAGCATTGGAATTAATTGTTCTTTAAATGTTTGGTAGAATTCACATGTAAATCCATCTGGTCCTGGGGATTTTTTCTTAGGGAGTTGATTGATAGTTTGTTCTATTTCTTTTTCTGAGATGGGACTGTTTAGGATATTTACTTCTTCCTCTGTTAGTTTGGGCAAGCTATATTTTTGGAGGTATTTTTCTATTTCATTTAAGTTGTCGAATTTATTGGCATAAAGTTGGGCAAAGTAACTCCTAATTATTGTTCTAATTTCCTCTTCGTTAGTGGCGAGTTCTCCCTTTTCATTTTTAAGACTAACAATTTGATTTTCCTCTTTCCTTTTTTTAATCAGATTTACTAAGGGTTTGTCTATTTTGTTGGTTTTTTCATAGAACCAACTCTTAGTTTTATTAATTAATTGAATAGTTTTTTTACTTTCAATTTTATTGATCTCACCTTTTATTTTTAGAATTTCAAATTTAGTGTTTGACTGGGTGTTTTTAATTTGTTCCTTTTCTAGCATTTTTAGTTGCAAACCCAATTCATTGACCTTCTCTTTCTCTATTTTATACAAATAGGCCTCTAGAGATATGAAATTTCCCCTTATTACCGCTTTGGCTGCATCCCATACATTTTGGTATGATGTCTCATTATTATCGTTTTCTTGGGTGAAGTTATTAATTATGTCTATGATTTGCTGTTTCACCCAATCATTCTTTAGTATGAGATTATTTAGTTTCCAATTATTTTTTGGTCTACTTCCCCCTGGTTTTTTGTTGAATGTAATTTTCATTGCATCGTGGTCTGAAAAGGATGCATTTACTATTTCTGCCTTACTGCATTTGAGTTTGAGGTTTTTATGTCCTAATATATGGTCAATTTTTGTATAAGTTCCATGAACTGCTGAAAAGAAAGTGTATTCCTTTCTGTCTCCATTACATTTTCTCCAGAGATCTATCATATCTAACTTTTCTAGTATTCTATTTACCTCTTTGACTTCTTTCTTATTTATTTTGTGGTTTGATTTATCTAATTCTGAGAGTGCAAGGTTAAGATCTCCCACTATTATAGTTTTACTGTCTATTTCTTCTTGCAGCTCTCTTAGTTTCTCTTTTAAGAATTTAGATGCTACCCCACTTGGTGCATATATGTTTAATATAGATAGTGCTTCATTATCCATGCTACCCTTTAGCAAGATATAGTGCCCTTCCTTATCTCTTTTAATTAGATCAATTTTTGCTTTAGCTTGATCTGAGATCAGGATGGCTACCCCTGCTTTTTTGACTTCACCTGAAGCATAGTAGATTTTGCTCCAACCTTTTACCTTTAACCTGCATGTATCTCCCCGCTTCAGGTGTGTTTCCTGTAAACAACATATTGTAGGATTCTGGCTTTTAATCCATTCTGCTAACCGCTTCCTCTTTATGGGGGAGTTTACCCCGTTCACGTTTATGGTTAGAATGACCAATTCTGTATTACTTGCCATCTTGTTAACCCCGGTTTATGCTTTTCTCCCTTCTTTCCCCTTTCCCCCCTTCCCAGTATTAAGCTTGTGAGCACCACTTGCTTCTCACAGCTTCCCTTTTTAGTATCCCTCCCCCCGCCTTAGAGTTCCTCCCCCTATCTTACCCCTTTCCCTCCCAGTTCCCGTATTCCCTTCCTCTTAGCTTATTCCTTCCCTTTTCACTTTTCCCTTCTCACTTTTCAATGAGGTGGGGGAAGTTTCACCATAGATTGAATATGTCTTAAGATTTTTCACTTAAAGCCAATTCTGAAGGCAGTAAGATACCCACTCTATTCAACCCCCTCCATTCTTTCTCTCAGATATAATAGGTTTCCTATGCCTCTTCATGAGATGTACTACCCCCACTTTACCCTTTTTCTGGTACAATGTCCTTTCCACATCAATTTCTAGAACAAGGTATACATGTATTCTTTATACATCTATATAGTCAAAATATAGTTCCCAAGATTAATCTTTACCTTTTTAGATTTCTCTTGAGTTCTATATTTGTAGATCAAACTTTTTGTTAAGTTCTGTTTTTTTCATCAGAAATAGATGAAATTCGCTTACTTCGTTGAATGTCCATCTTCTTCCCTGGAAAAAGATGCTCATTCTCGCTGGGTAAGTTATTTTTGGTTGCATACCAAGTTCCTTAGCCTTTCGGAATATCATATTCCAGGCCCTTCAATCTTTTAATGTGGATGCTGCCAGATCCTGGGTGATCCTTATTGTGGCTCCTTGATACTTGAATTGGGTTTTTCTAGCCGCTTGCAATATTTTTTCCTTCATCTGAGGGTTCTGGCATTTGGCCACTATATTCCTTGGTGTTTTGATTTTAGGATCCCTTTCAGTGGGTGATCGATGAATCCTTTCAATGTTTATTTTTTCCTCTGTTCCTATGACTTCTGGGCAGTTCTCTTTGATAATTTCCTGGAAAATAGTGTCCAGGCTCTTTTTTTCATCATGTTTTTCTGGAAGTCCAATGATTCTCAGATTGTCTCTCCTGGATCTGTTTTCCAGGTCTGTTGTCTTCCCCAGAAGGTATTTCACATTCTTTTCCATTGTTTGATTTTTTTGGATTTGCTTGACTGATTCTTCTTGTCTCCTCGAGTCATTCAATTCCAATTGTTCAATTCTGATTTTCAGTGAAGTATTTTCTTCACTCACTTTTTAAAAATCTTTTTCTAATTGTCCCATTGAGTTCTTTTGTTCTGTGGAATTTTTTTCCATTTCGCCAATTTTGTTTTCCAGTTCACCAATCCTATTTTTCAAGGATTTTACTTCTTTATCCACTCTCTCTTTAACTGACTTTTCCAGGCTCTTTTGCCAAGCCTCCCTCTCCTTTTCCCATTTTTCTTCTAGCTCCCTTGTGAGAGCCTTTTTAATTACTTCTATGAGGTTCATCTGTGCTGAGGAACAGATGATCTCCTCCTTTGGGGATTCACCTGGGGACTATCTGTTTTTAGTCTCCTCAGGATTTAGAGTCTGCTCTCTATCTGTATAGAAGCTGTCAAGGGTTAAAGTCCTCTTCAGTTTCTTGCTCATTCTGTCTAATAATCAAAGACAAACTAGCAAAGAAAAACAGAAAAAACTGGAGTCTTTCTTTGGGGGAGGGGCTGGGTGGTGTTACCGAGCTTCCTCTCCAGACTGCGGAGGGGGGGCGAGGCAGCAGTGAGGCACTAGCTCACCTGTGCTGCGCCTGCACTCTGAGATCCCAGAGCGTGCTGAGTCACTGTGGGGGGGGGGGGGGGAAGGGGGGCGGCCAGGTCCCGAGAGACTCCAGCTGTTTGGGGTTGTATTTTTCACCCCCGGTGTTTTTAGCTTCTCTGCTGGGCTGCTGACTTGCTGCCAGAGCAAAGTATCTAATCCTGTAGCGAAGCTCTCCCCACAGAGACGGCTGCGATCACTCCCCACCCCCTCTCCAGTCTGCTCCCGTGTTCTCCCTGCTGCTGCCCACGCCCGATCTAAAACCGTCCCAGCCCTCCAGTAAAGACAGACCTTTCTTGGCAAATCTCAGATGGCTTCTCTTGGTAACTATTTGTGGGTTTTTTTTTCAGTCAAGCATTAATTCAGAGGCTAGTAATGAAATGGATAGTGAGAGAAAGCACGGAGCTTACACAGCTGTGTGCCTCCTCTCCGCCATCTTAACCGGAAGTCCCCCTCTTTTATCTTGTTATGAAGTAACTTGCCAGGCTTCCCCCCCCCCACTCTAAATTATGGCTCAATAATGACCCAAACCTTCATGATATTATTATTATGTTTGGAAGTTGGTGTTGACTTCTGCTGTATGCCTCCATGATTGTTTGACTTAGATACACCAGCTAGTTCAAAGCAAAGATATGATTTCTTTTCTTAATGGTCCTGAATAACCATGTGCCATTACAGGAAAACATCAGTGTGCTAATAAAGCAAATAGCCACAAGCAACATTGATTTGAAGCACACACACACACACACACACACACACACACACACACCAAACAAAACCAAGTAAATTACAATTTTTTTTTTCCTTTCAGTAAAATATTTGGTGGCAAGTCATCTGGCACTTAGTAGTTGGAGTGGAAAAACTTATAGCATATTAACTATAGTCATGACTTAAGCTTATGTTTAAACCATTCATCACTTACCCCTTAATACAATTGGTCAATTTGTCCTGAAGTGTTACTGTTTATACTTGGTATTTCTTCTTGAAGTAACTATTTATGTAGACTATAGGATCATTGGTTAAGACTAGGAAAAGACTTAAGGTGAGTTCCCCTTCATTCTACATATTGGAAACTGAAGCTCACAAAAATTCAGTTGACTACCCTAAGGTTAAGTGGTAAAATCAAGATTTGAACCAAGGTCCTCTGCTGGCCAATTACTTTCTCCTCCCTCAAGCACTACTTTGCTAGTTTCTTGCTCACAGAAGGAGGTAAATCGGATCAATGGGGACTCAGCTCCAGGGTTCAAACCTCATGTAAAATCATCTTTCTCCAAGGTGCTACAGTCTTTGAGCTGCTAACAATATCACAAAGAAACTGCAGGACAGAAGTCTGTTGATAGAAGAAGCACTTTTATGTGCATTGCTTAGAAATTACTGCAATATATAATTTGTTGAACTTTGCAGCATATTTTTTTTTTCTATTTAAATAATCTATTGGCATTCTTTCCAGAAAATCACTCTGCTATGGACTGCCCTTGGAGTGGCCATCGGATTACAAGGTTCAGCAAATCTTATCAAATGGGAATGTTTTTCAGGATAGAGTTAGTCTGTCATCCGATGTCTCTCATGCTTGGAATATTTTCCCTTCCCATCTCCACCTATGGGCTTCCTTCAAGTCCTCACAAAAATCCACCCTTCTTCAGAAAGCCTTTCCTATTAACTCTTAATTATAGTATCTTCTATCTATTCATTATTTCTTCTTTTTTTATATGTGTGTGTGTGTAGACTAATCACAATTATATAAACCCCACTCAAAAATCCAAATGACTCTGTCTGACCTGACCTGCCTCTCATACTTGTTTCTTGAATTGAATTGGATGGAGTGTCCACGTGGACAAAATCAAGTGTTTCTGATTGATTCATTAGTATGAACCTGCATTTTATAATTAGTTGATTTGTATAAACTTATAATGGAATGAAAAGTCAAGAAAGTATAGCAATTGAGGATTTTTTAGAGTTTTTCTGAAGTGTATAGCTAAGTATCTCATACATAAAAGACAAATGATAAAAGCTAGCTGAATTGAATTGAATTGGTTGAAGTAACTGGATATATTTAGCTTAGAGAAGATTCAGTGCTGCTGGGGAGGAGGGCAGATGTCAGCTGCCTTCACGCATATCAAGGACTATCACATGGAGAA
Organism: Antechinus flavipes; assembly: GCF_016432865.1. Lineage (NCBI taxonomy): Eukaryota > Metazoa > Chordata > Mammalia > Dasyuromorphia > Dasyuridae > Antechinus > Antechinus flavipes. Next base: position 61,465,008 of record NC_067400.1, read on the forward strand.
AGAAATAGCTTTGTTTTGCTTGTATTTAGAGGACAAGACTAGGAATGGGTGAAAATTGAAGAGAAGCATTTTTAAGTCTGGTATAATGCAAAACTTCCTGACAGGTAGAGTCTGTACCATAGTGTAATGAATTTCCAGGAAAGATAATTGAATTCCCATTCACAGAGGTCACTGTGCAAAGGCTGGATGACCCTGGTCAGCTTCAGAGGCCCTTTTTACTTTCAAGAATCCTTTACACACTTAAATGGTTTGTGATATGAGATTCCATTCTGCATGTTCTCATCTATTGATAAATCCTAAGGAAAGTATGATGCAATGCACAATGGAATAGTACAGAATCCTAAAATTCCAGAATCCTGGAGAATGAGTTGGGGACATTTTTATTTTTTAAAGTTAATTTATTCCTTTGCTACTGGGTAGATGGATAAGAAACAACTTTCTAGAAGTGAAATATACAGTTCACTTGTAACCAGTGATGTCCTAAAGACAAGGATAGATTTACCCAGTGAAATTGATTCCATAGCTGGCTAACCCCTTTCATCAATATTTTTCTGATATTCAACTTATAGCTCTCCAATGGCAGTCTCTCAGAAAAAAATGGAAAGAAGTCTAGCACCTACCATGTGTGGAGAAAATATTTATTCTATACAGACAAACAAATAAATGGATGAATGAATGAATAAAAAAAGATTGAGTATGAATAAATATAAAAAAACCTCAGTCTTTACCCTAGCTTATGGTTTTAATGATTTATTCTAAAGATATTTTTAAACTACCCAAGAGATTTTAAGAAATAAAGAATATCTCTTGTTTTCTTACTTCACATGTGAAACTTTTAAAGCCCTACACACCCAAATATATTTCTTTTCTTTTTTGCTTCAAGAAATTTAGATTATAGTGGTTTTTATCATTGTATCACAGCTGCATAATCTTGAGTCTACTCTGATTATGTGATAGAAATCTCCAATATTGAGAAAAGTAAAATATGTTTCTATTTTCCTTAGCTTTAAACAGAATGGTCTGACTATGTAAGAACAATTAGAATAATTACAGGCTCAAATTTGATTAATCAATAAAAGACATTTCTTAAGCACCTCCTTGGTGCCAGGCTCTGTGCTAGGCACTGAGGATAAAAATAAAAGTTAAATACGTTTTGTTCTAAAGGAATTTGGACTTTAAATTCCATCAGGAGAAATAACATTTTTTTTTAATTGTAGGGAGATTATAGAATGTAAGTCAACATCCCTTGGTATTTTCTGCAATACAGCCTTCAAAATGTTCAGAGTATTTCTTAGGTTAGAATTCCAGTTTTACAGGACAAGAGCAGGAAAATGGAAAAGAGACCACCAGAAAAATTCAGATGGCAAAGATCCCTAGGCAGCTCATCTATTTGTGCTTTTATACTAGCCAGGTCAAATCATACCTGCACAACTTATCACTTCTCCTTTAAGTATGGTCTAGAGGGTTGATATTGATGGATGAAGTTGAAAATTCAAGCAGTAGACATTTCCAGTAAATAAAATGAATGAAAAATGACCTGAGTATGGGGTTAACTTTCCCTTCATTTGCCATCACAAGGGACAAGTAAGATCAGCCAGAGCACTTCAGTTTTAGTGTCTACAGTTAAATACTTTAGGTGAGATTGAATTGGGATAGAGCAGGCTGAGAATATCTGTCTAGTAGACTTCACACTTTGAAATTTGCTCCTCATATTGATTTGGGAAAGGCTGGTCATTAGAAAAGGAAATTAATGATGGTTTATGGCTGTGGCCTGAAGATTCAATACAGATGGTCTATACATTACATGTTTTATATGATATCTCTTCCTACACTAAGAATTTTCCTATGTTGAACATAAAAAACTCTACCAACACATATTTTAATTTAAATAATATATACTGAAAGTGAGAAATTTGGCAGTTTGGTGACACAGTACATAAAGCACCAGGTCTGAAGACAAAAAGATTCATTTTCTTGAGTTCAAGTCTAGCCTTAGACATTTATAAACTATGTGACACTAGTCAAGTCATTTAACCCTGTTTACCTTAGTTTCTTAATTTTTAAAATGTCTGAAGAAGGAATTGGCAAACCACTACAGTGTCTTTGTCAAGAAAACTCCAAGTGGAAAAACAAAACAAAACAAACAAACAAAAAAAAGTGTATTTCCTATAATAATACTGCTAGACATAACAGATGTTCAGTCAAACAGCAATTAGACCAAATACGGGGGAGGGGAATTTCTCTCTGCTTTATTTAAGAACTGCTTTTTTTATTATCTTTTGATATGGTTATAAATAAATTATTTTGTTATTTAATATACATTTTATACTTTTATTTATTTCTTGTGCATTGTTTCTTATCTTTTGTTACAGTATATACAATTCATTATTTTGCTTCATTGTAAAAGATAATTTTAAAGAATTCGGTTCCCCACCTGGTTTGAAAATGTTTCTAAGTTGCCTGATGCCTAAAGTATATATTTGTAAACTAAAATATACATATGGATGTTAATGCTCTCAGTGATTTTTTTTTAACTTATCAAAAAAGCAGAAACATTTTATTATGTTTGTGATAGTTTCATCTCTTGATGTAGTTTGGTCTCTTAATCAATAGTGAATATAAACAAAATATAACAACAAATAACATTTTCTTTAATAAGAAAAAAAGAAAGAAAGAAGGAAAGGAAGGAAAAAAGAAAGGAAGAAAGAAAGAAAGAGAAAGAAGGAAGGATGGGAGGAAGGGAGGAAGGAAAGGGGGAGGAAGAAAGGGAAGCTGAGAGGAAGAAAAAAAAGAAAATCCAAATGAGGTTATGAAGAGTCTATATTATTGAAGAGTCAAATAATTGTTGAACCACCAAAAAAAAAAAAAACCCAACAAGAAATATGTGGCATTTGCTTTGATAGGCTATATGCATATATAAAGCAGTAATATCCAATAATAATTTATGAAATCAAATTTATGACCGTTAACAATAGATCCGAGAGGAACCTCAAAGGGACCATTTATTCCAGCCCTAGTAGAGGTCTATGAAAGTAAAATAACTTGTGAAAAGCTCATAACTAATAAACATTAGAGACAGAATTTAAATCCAGGACCCTGACTCCAGAGATATTTTTCTTTCCACTGAATTATGCCATGTCTAGTCTGACTGGTTCCCAAGAATTATTCCTGAAAACCCTGTGGCTGGGCTTCAGTATAATATGTAGGATTTGAAGGGGAAAGTTACAGGAAACTTAAGAAACTATAGAACAGTAAAACTGGATGGCACCAATAAGAAAACAAATCCTCACACGGGGGAAGGTTCTACAGACAGCTAATGACTGATGCTTGAACCTTAAGAGCAAAGGTCTGGGACAGAAAGACAAGCATTTCCTGAATATCTCCATTATTGTCTTTATTCAGTCAAAAAATGCTCAGCTTGGAGCCAGGCAACACCTGTCTTCTAGTCATAACTGATCACTCTGTGAAGATGAGAAGGTTACAAAACCACTCTGAACTCAGTTTTATCATCTGTAAAATGGAGATTATGCTATCCATAGTACCTATGTCTCAGGGTTGTGATGAAGAAAAAAGTGAGATAATGGATACTGTTCGTTTTGAAATTCTTAAGGTGCTACATGAGCTCCTTTTATTAGCATTGCCCAAGGTATAAAAGGTGATAAATAGGCTGTGTGTTGACCTTTAATAGTTCTGAGGAAAGAAAGAACAAGAACTCTGTGTCTGTATAGTAGGTGAATGAGTCAGATTTATCCTTACATCTTCTGCCAATATCACTGCCCCTGCACTATGGTGTTTAGCTCACTACTCTTAAGTCCAATGACCTCTCTGTGGCATTAGAAATAACACCATACCTCTGTGATAATGGAAAATAACATCTGGTGTTAGAAATTTAATTAATTTTTTGGCATTTCCAAGCAAAACTAGAGGCTTTGTTTTGTTCTGTTTGGTTCTTTAGTAGGTTTTTAAGGGCATCAAGAAAATTTTATTCACTTTTTTGAAAACAAATTATATAGAAAACTATATCACATTCTATCAACATTCTATCACATCAGAGGAGTGCCTTGTAACCAGATATCAACTTAGAAAAAAATCAACCCTGTCAATCCAATATTTAATCATAAACACAGTATTTCTTTTTTGCTGCAGCAGCAAAAGTCAAACTGAAGGGCAAAGCTCCTGAGTTTGGGGACTATGGAGGAGGGATAGGGGATTCAGGTTTAAAAAATCAGGGGAAATTCTGTGAACGGATGTCCATATCACTTAAACTCTCCAGAAAATATTTCTATTCTAAATGGTAAAAATGAATAGAAAATTTTCACATATTAAAGAAGCTTTGGAAACTTAAATAATAGATTTAATTTAATTTGACAATTTTTGAATCATATTTACTTATCTATTTATCTCTTTAGAACTATTAAAATTTGGCTCATTAACTTTTACTATTGTCAAAGTATACATAGTGTTAAGAGTTGGAAATACAAGGATAAAAAAAAAAAGTAATAGCTCTTTCACTTGAGGAGGGATTCCACATGTACACATGAAGTATAATGCAGAGAAGATTATGATAAGACCAAAGGTGAATACTAAGTATAATAGGGACAAAGGAGATAATATAAGTTTAGAGCAGGAATAAGCTTAGAGGTCAGCTAATAAATCATTTCACATTAGACATGAGAAAATGGAGGGCAAACAAATTAAATTAGATGATTTGCTCAAAGCCACATCAATAATAAGCAGATCTAAGATTTGAAATCCAGATTTTCTCGTCCTAAATCTACAGTACAAAATGCTCTAGTACAGATATTCCCCAAATTTTTTGGTCCCTGTATCCTGGCTTTCAGCAAAATCTTTCAATGGCCCCTATTTGATGTAAAATATGAAAAGAATTGAATTCTAGAATATACCATGTTTTAAGCTTTGTTTTGCTTTGTAAAATATACTTTAGTATGTAGCAATATTTTTGGCTTCCTCAAGTTGTTAAATGTATTTTTTCTTAAACAAAATCACTTTGAAAATATTCCATTAGAATAATTTATTATTTACTAAATATATCCAATAACCACTGACCAACTTCTTATATCCCCTGAGGGAACATATCTGCTCAGGTTGAGAATTCCTCTTCATGAAAAAGGGGAAGAATACTTTAAGCTGGAGGCATCTGGAAAGAGAAACTTTTGCAAAGGGGAGTTTTAAAAAATAAAGCACAGGAACTAACTGCCTCTCAAAGGGCTTGGGGGTGAGGTGGAGGAGGGAAAGAAGGAAAGTTTTTCTTTTTCCTCTGTCAGTTCACAGAAAACCCTATTCAACTTTTTTGGGCATACTTCCCTTTTCTGTTCTGCTTTTCCCATTGTTTATTGGTATCTTTCTGCCTTTTAAAGGATTGTGAAAGTCTTCTTGCTTCCAGCTGAGGATATACTAGGATGAAATACTGCTAGATTCTAGAGAAAGGAAAGATTCTACCTGGTTGATATATTGCAACACCTGGCACTCTGGTTGCAAAGGGAAGGGCCTTAATCACATCAGAGTCATGATTGGTACCAAGTTTCTATGAGATTATGCAGAACAAAGGATGTGAGCACCTTATTCATTAAGGGGATTTAGACAGAAATCTCTGGAGGAAGTGACTACTACTAGGGAAGGCTGAGACTTCAAAGCAGAAAAGCTCTTCTTCCATGAAAAGAAAACAAAACAAACTTAGTAAAAAAACTAATGCATGATTGGTAAGATTTCTAGGTGGAATGCTTTCTGGTAGAAGACTTTATTTTTAATATGCAGATACAGATGCAGGAACCCAATCTTTTAAGCCATTTTCCATTTATAACTTTATGAAGTTGAAATGTTTGGCTTTGGGGAATGGGAATAATCTTTATCATGCTAATAATCACAGTTATTCTCATAATTAGCATGATTTCTACTCAACCTCCTACTGGCCTTGAAAGTCTGGCTGTTCTGATGTGTTGAGTAACTCTTATTTTGGAATGATTTGATAACCATATCAAAAAGGCTACTTTGGTTGATATACGAAGATTGCACTTGGAATCCAGCTTTCTGGCTATTACATACTGAATGCCAATGGATTTGCAGCCAGAGAGTATTTATAGCCAGAGAATAAGGCAAGATCATTTAGTGAGAAGAATGCTGGATCTAGAGTCAGAAACCTGGTATAATTCTGGACTTAAATATTCCTTAGGTGTAAAAGGTAAATAACTTTACTCTCAGTTTCCTTATCTGGAAAATAGAAATAGCAACCTTTTAGAGTTGTTATGAAGAAGGTGCTTTATAAATATAAACATAATTGCATTATTATTTGGTGTTTTATTATTTGAGTTTGTATTTTATAGATGAACCAAAAGGTGGTATAAGCAGAGGTATCAAACCTGTGGCCTATAGGATGCATGCTACCTACAACATTGCCAACTGTGCTCAACCAAATCAAAATATAACAGGAAATATTTAACAAAACCAAATGCAAATACAATAGAACATAGAACAACATCACCAACTGTGCCCAACCAAATCAAAATATAACAGGAAATATTTAACAAAACCAAATACAAACACAATAAAACAAAACAACAACAACAAAAAACATAATAACCATATGCATTTTTCTAAGTCAATATGTGACTTACAAGGATCCTTTTGTATACAAGGACTCATTTTATTTTGATTCAACAACATTAGTATTAGGGAGAGAGCACTGGAGCTGCAGTCAAGAAGATCTGATTTCAAATCCATTATCCCTACTTGTTGGTCATCCATTGTTTTTGAAAAGAGCCAATTATATCATGAGGTAATATCTTGGCTTGTGCATGAATTGGAATTTTAGGAAGTAGAGTTGCACTAAGTTGTCAGCTTCACTATCTTACAGAACCATTAAGTCCATTGTCAAGACAAAAATCAAGGTGGCTGGAAATGGCTCAGGGAAATGGATGATTTAGGTATTTTCAGTGTAGGTGACCAGGAGCAACTCCCTTAATTGTTTTTTAAGCTCCAATTTTTTCATATGAAGATAATCAAAAAGAATGTAGCATGTGGTAAGTTCTTTGCACATCTTCAATGGTTACATTAGTGGTAGCTACAATTATTTCTTCACATATTTCCCCCCCAACATTACTGAGAAGTGGGGTAGTTGTCATTCTGGACATTATCCTGGGATTGGGTTGAGGTATATAAATGTGGTATGAGGATCAAGGATTGAAAATATTTAACAGATGACAATGAAGAGAACACATTTTAGAGTGTAAATTGCAGCTTGTGATTTGTCCAAATCTTTCTTATGTTCAAGACAAGGCAAGGTCAAGAACAATCATTTTTCAAATAGGCTCAAAGATTTCAGGAGGTAAATAACAATGAAGAGGAGGAAGAAGATGGTGATAAATGACATTAATAGAGTTAAAAGATGCAGAAAGTTCAGCATATCCACCATAGAAATGAAACTTAGGGATATGCTTCATCTTTATTTTTTGCCCTCAAGAGTGTTTTATTATATTTTTTCAATTACATGTAAAGATAGCTTTTAACATTTATTTTTGAGTTCCATTTTTTTCTCCATTCTTCCCTTCCTTTTCCCTTCCCCAAGATAGCAAGCAATCTGTTATAGGTTATACATGTACAATCATATTAAACATATTCCATAATTAGTCATGTTTTGAAAGAAGAATCAGACCAAAAGGGGAAACCATGAGAAAGGAAAACAAAACAAATAAACAAACAACAACAACAACAACAAAATTAAAAATGTGAAAGTAGTATGCTTCAACCTGCATTCAGAATTCACAATTCTCTGGATTTGGGTGGCATTTTCCATCTCAAGTCTTTTGGGATTGAATTGAATTAATGTATTTCTGAGAAGAGGTAAGTCTATGCTAATATTATTTACAATGTTCTGATTCTCTGCTCACTTCACTCAGCTTCAGTTCATATAAATTCAAATTTTTTTGAATGTGTTCACCCATCCCCCAATTAATGGACATACCTTCAGTTTCTCATTCTTTGCTCCCACAAAAAAAGAGCTGCTATAAACATTTTTCTGCATGTGGATCCTTTACCTACCTGTTTTTAATGATCTCTTTGAGATACAGACCTAGTATTGGTACTGCTGGATCAAAAAAGTATGCATAGTTTTATTGGTTTTTGGATATAATTCGAAGATGATTGGATCAATTCAAAACTCCCCATTACATTAAATGTGTCCTAGTTTTACCACATTCCCTCCAACATTTGTCATTTTCTTTTCTTTTATATTATATGCTTCATCCTTGATCATCAATTGTATTTTACAAATTATGATATACTTTATATGCATGAAGCTTTTTAAATATATAGTATAAAATGCAAGTCTAACACTAATTTCTACCAAAATGTTTTCTACTTTTCCCAGTAATTCTTGTAAACACACACACACACACACACACACACACACACACACACACACACAGAAACTCTTCCATATAGTAGTATATATTATTAGATTTCTAATTAACTAGAATTTTACTCTTTTACATTATTCCCCTTAGGATTCTAGATCTTTTGTTCTTTCACATGAATTTTCTTATTTTTTTGTCTAATTCTATAAAGTATGACCTCGGTATTTTAATTGGTATTGTATTTTTTTCAACCATATCTACCTTTATTCTCTCTAGAATTTCCTCCCCTTTTAATAGCTTCTCATTTCACTAAAAACACAAAGATATTACTTGAAGCAAATATATTTAGACTATTTATCAACCCAAATATACCATTTAAAATAAATTAAGAGAAGAAATAGAAAACTTATTGTGACAATTGGCAAATATCTGAATTCATCATAGTTTTCACAAGTTGATTTTAAAGCTCAGCTACTGTCATTATGATCAAAAAGAGTAACCACCCTAAAACAAACACACACACACAACACACACACACACACACACACACACACACAAATTTATTTATTTATATTAATTTATATAGTATTAACATTTTTGTTATACTAATTGACTTTAAAGATTAATCATGAATACTATCTCTCCAAATTTTAAATTCTTTTTTCTATTTCTATAAAGAGAGTTTTGTCGTTACATTTATTTAAATTTTGGGTGTGTTCTGGTAGGCTAACACCCAAATAGTTTATGCATTTTGTAGTTATTTTGGGTTTAATTACTGTCATTATTTTTCTCCCTGGGTTTTTTAGTGCTGTGTAAAACTGTTGGTGATTTTTGTGTATTTATTTGTGTCCTGTACTTTATTGAAATTGCAATCATCTCAATTAGCTTTTTTGCCTCTCTAGAATTATATAGAACTATTCTAAATATATATATATTTAGGAGTTTTTATTGCATACCACAAACAGAAGACAAGAAATCTAGCCAAGAACCCAACTACCAGATGCTTTATTGGAGAATACCAGGGCACGATCTAATTTTACAATTTGCAAACTGATGAGTTTTCTGATTCTGTATGAATGATTATAACAATGATTTGAAACAAAAATCATGCTTTCCCTCTCAAAATTTGGAAAGTCAATTAAAAAAGCATCCAAGTACATTCATCTAAATGAGAACATAAGAAATGCTAACATTTTGCACATCAGTTACTTTGAAAGGTTTTACATATAAGTCTAAGTAAAGAGAATTTGGGATAAGGGTTCTTAAATGATTCCGTATCATCTTTTAAGTTTAGATATTTTTACCTCCACCTGTTCTCGAGTCAAGAACTGTTCCTCATTTTGCCTTTGTATACTTTGTAGTTCCTTACTTCTCACAGGTCTTTAATAAATGTTCTTTAGGTTAGATTCCTGAGGATTATTTTATTACAAATTTAAACCTAAGAAACTAACATCAGGTCTTTTAATTTTTTTTTTCATTGTTGCCTTATTATTATTTTTTTATTATAGCTTTTTATTGACAAAACATATGCATGGGTGATTTTTCAACACTGACTCTTGCAAAAACTTCTGTTCCAACTTTTCCCTTTCTTCTCTCCACCCCCTCCCCTAGATGGCAAGTAGTCCCATACATGTTAAATATGTTAAAGTATATGTTAAATACAATATATGTATACATATTTATACAGTTATCTTGCTGCACAAGAAAAATCAGATTTAGAAAGAAGATAAAAATAATCTGGGAAGAAAAACAGAAATGCAAGCAAACAACAACAGAATGGGTGTAAATGCTATGTTTCTATACTCATTTCCAGTATTCTTTTGCTGGGTGTAGCTGGTTCTGTTCATTAGCATCAGGTCTTTTTAAAAGCTGCAGACCATCAAAACACAACTGAAGTGTGAAACTAACACCACCCAAGTAACTTTTGAAAAGCAATAACTTAATATACATCTCATTAGTCATCCTTTGTAATTACTTATTACAAACCAACTTAATGTAAATGTAGAAAGTGATTTTTCAAATGCTCACTTAAACAGTAATGTGAGAGAATGAACTTGGGAAATTCTTCTGAAATCTGGCATTCAGCCTTTTTAGATGTTTGCTATCTTTCCCCCCCCCCCACTTGAATAGCTTTTGATTATTAATTGAGCTCTAAAGCTAATTAATTATCTACTTTAAACTTTAGGCTCTTAGTTTTAGAGGAACAAAATCTGTATTAATCTAACATGTAAGAGAAAGAAATTCAAGAACAGAACTCCATATAATTGAATCTGGATTTTATTAGAATGGAGAAAATGTATTGTAAAGTGGAGAATACAATCCTCTCATATGCTTTTTTTCATTTTAGTCTCTATTTCTCTATTACTTAGATCAATACCTGGCTCATAGTAGGTGCTTTTAAAAGCTTGCTGAATGACTAATATGGAACTATTTTTGCATAATTTCACATGTATAATCTAAATCATATTTCTTGCCTTTTCAATGGATAGGGGAGGGATAAAGAGATAAAGAATAAAGAAACTTTGTAGTTCAATTTATAAAAGATGAATGTTAAAAATAATTTTAGAAAGATTATTGAATTGAAGTTAAATGATTAAAACGATAACCTGAAATACTATTTGCAAGAGTCAAAATTGGTTTATATCAAGTCTCAAATAAAAGAAGAAATTAGTATTACAAAGACTATTAAACAATGAAATAAAAATAATTCTTAGTTAATTAATGGCTTAGGGAAAGCTTTTGATAGATATTTTATTGATTTTCACTACTATCTTATAAGATTAGGTGTTAATGTTATTCCCATACTCCAGATGGAAAAACTAAAGTTCAGAAATGTTAAATGACATAGGGATATTATAGTTAAATATTGTTGTTGTTCATCTACTGTTATTGAAGATCACCAATAGCAATGACAGCCTTCAGCCAAAGTCTCTATAGTTAAATAAGTGCTCCAAGGAAATTCAATTCCAATTTCAATTTGATTCTAGGTTTAAGGGATGCTTATTAAGGATGTTCTGTTTGAGATCAACAGTGCTATGCTATTTATGTGATAGGTGTGTGTGTGTGTGTGCATGTGTGTGTGTTTTAGGGTGGTTACTCTTTTTGATCATAATGATAGTAGCTGAGCTTTAAAATCAACTTGTGAAGAATATGATGAATTCAGATGTTATTTTCCAATTGTCATAATAAGTTTTCTATTTCTTCTCTTAATTTACTTTAAATGGTATATTTGGGTTGATAAATAGTCTAAATATATTTGCTTCAAGTAATATCTTTGTGTTTTTAGTGAAATGAGAAGCTATTAAAAGGGGAGGAAATTCTAGAGAGAATAAAGGTAGATATGGTTGAAAAAATACATTTTATGTTATTAAAGTATTTTATTTATGTTTTTGCTTTTATATCACATTATTTTCTGAGTTATTCTCTATCCTCTATAAAATGAGCCTTTTCTTATAACAGTTTTTTAAAAAAAGTCCAGAAAAATCTAACCAACACTTTGAACTCATTCAGCAGTGTATGCATTATTCCATATTCATTTTCTATCATCTTTTCAATAAAAGGAGGGAAGTTATTTTTTTTTTCATTTCTTCTCTTGATCTATTTGGTCATCATAATTATATGAACTTCAGTTTGTTTTATTCTTCTTTCCACTTATATTGTTGTTATTGCAATATATTTTTCTGGTTATTTTTCTGCATCAATTCATATACTTTCCCACATTTCCATGAATACTTCACATTTATCATTTCTTGTGATACAATCATATGCCACTTTATTTCTGTTCTATAATTTGCTTAGTCACTCCTCCATCAGTGGACAACTATTTTCCTTCAAATTCTCTGCCAGTGCAAAAAAGAAAAAAAAGTACAGTTATCCCTTTCATGTATAATTTTTTGGTCCTCCCCTTCATACCAGAGAAGAAATCTAATTTTTTTTCTTTTTCTCTTATGGCATATTTACAACACTATACTATAAAATTTTGATTGATACAAATATTTAATGCATTTCTGAATTTCTAAACTTTTTTTATGTGTCATTAGCTGTCCTTTGTATGTTGTCTACAGTTTCCACAAAACTCCTAAAATTTGTTAAGCTGACACACGTTCTATCAAAACCATGATGGAGAAAGTCACAAGGTGGAAGGAATAACTATTATGTGAATAATTTTTGGTGTTATTGGAATTTTCTGTTTTTGCCCTCCTTGTATATGTCCAGCAGTGTGATATTTCAATCAAAGAACAATTTTTTTTTTACATTATTCTAAATCGTTTTTCAGAGAGATTGGAATAATTCACCATCCCACTAATTAGTGTTGATATCATTCATTTTTAAAAGGTTAAGTTAAGGAAGTCTCAAAGACTAACATTATGAGAAAGGATGACAAATGCCCCCTTCACCTCAAATTATACATACTCTGAAATACACTGATCAGAGAGTACAGAATGTTGATGTTGCTTTTAAATCTTACTAAATTCTACCCCTGAGTCTTTTCAGTTGCCCTTTCAGCACAAGCTGTGTGATGAAATGTTTACAGAATGGAAAACTATATTCCTAATCAGATAATTACTATTTAACTTGAATTCCAAACTACTCAGCTGCATTTATAGCATACCTCTCCTACTTCATTACTTTTATCTACAAAAACGCATGAGAATGGGAGCAAGAGAGAGAGTGAATGAATACAGAATCACTGGGATTGGGAAGGGATAGCATGTTGTCCTTTAGAGTCTAATTTAAAAAAAAATTCCAATTGATATTCATTCTAGTGCAAGATCATTGGAGGCAGGGATTGTTTTGCTTTGTCATTGTATCCCAAAAGTCTGCCCCAGTATTTGGAATATAGTAATTGCTTAATAAATACTTATCTAAATGGACTGGAATGCCAGAACCTTTGCTAACTGCTATTGGAGCTATGAAGAAAAAAAATGAAGAATACCCCCTTTCCTAAAAGAGCTTACTCTAGTTAATTAATCTTATTCAATATTCAATAAGGTGTACAAATTACTTTTCACGTCTTTTCCTTCTACAAATCCATAATACAATGTGATCCCATAAATGCATTCTAAAAATAACTGAAATGGTTCTGTTGTTTAAGAGGGGTACAAATGTACTTTTCTAATCAGTAAAGATAATTCTAATGTACTGAAATCGAAAGATAATTTTAATATTACTTGACTGAAGTAATTAGAGCAAATATTGTTAATAATAATCATAATTATTTTCATTTAGATAAAGAAATTAAGATAATCAGTGAATAAAGTCCATGTTTAGTAAAGTGAGGATGGATTCATGATTAGAATTCAAAATTTCTCACTAGGGTCATCAATTTAAAGCTGATGGGACCATAGAAGCCATCAAATTTGCCCCTCGTTTTATCCATGAGGAATATGTGGAAACTCTCATTTTACTGAGGCCAGAAAAGTTAGATAACTAATTCAGGATCTCATAGCTCTTGGGTGTCTGAAAGGGAATTTGAATGCAGGTCTTTCTGGAGCCCTATGGTTAGTTAGAAGATTATTGAAACTATGCTATAGAGAAGTGGAACAAAAATGGATTAAAGGCAAGAACCTACCCAGCCTCTCCACCAAACCACTCCAAAATTCCTTAAATAATGACCCTAAACAAATTTTAGGACATCAGAACACCCAAAACGATGGAGTAAAACATTTTTCAGTCAAAGGCAATTTAGTTCAGCAGAGTAGGTCTGTGAAACTAGGGTGGGAGTCCAGCATGCAGTCCCAGTGCAGGCCATGACAGCCCCAGTCCTAGCCCCAGTCCTAGCCCCAGCCCCGGCCCCAGAGTCAGCAAGGCAGAACCTCTAAATCTGAATCTGGTGGCTGTTCTAGTGGTTTCTGGACTTCTCAGCCCAGAGATACCAAGGAGGACTAAAAGGTCAATAGAAAAGGTATTTGGCAAAATGGTGGGACTTAGCATACAGTCCCAGCACAGGCTGCACCAGTGCAGCTCTGGCCCCAACTCTGGCCTCAGCCATGGCCCCAGCCCTAGCCTCAGTGTCAACAAAGTAGAATTTTATTGCTTTGGCACACTAGATCTTACAGCTACAGAGATTCAGGGATACTTTTAATGGCTCTAGGCAGAAAAGAGTGCTTGTGATTAGGTCCCTAGAAGCATCTCTAAAAAGGCAGTTGCACAAAATCCCTAAATCTTGGGACAGTGGATTCTTCTCCTTGGAATCAGAGCCCTACTTTAATAAAGAGTTAAAAGCTGAGTAATAGGCTAGGAAAATGAGTGGGCTAAAGAAAATGTTTCTGACCATTGAAAACTATTATGGTGACAAGGAAAATCAATACACATATTCAGAAGATGATAACAAAGTCAAAGCTCCTACATTCAAAGCCTCCAAGAAAAATAAAAAAATTGAGCTCAGGCCAAGGAAGAGTTCAAAAAGGATTATGAAAATCAAGTAAGAGAGAGAGAGTAAAACTAGGAAAAGAATTAAGAGTGGTGTAAAAGGAAATATAACAACCTAATGCGAAGAATGCCTTAAAAAGCAAAATTGACCAAATGGGAAAGGAGGTACAAAATTTCATTGAGGAAAACGTTTTCTTAAAAATTAGAATTGAGCAAATGGAAACTAAAAATCAAAATACAAAAAAGTAAATCCAAAAAAAGAAAAAAAATAGGAAAAATGTGAACTATCTCATTGGAAAAACAACTGACCTGGAAAATCAATCCAAGAGAGATAATTTAAAAATTATTAGTCTACCTGAAAATCATGATCAGAAAAAAGGATATCATCTTCCAAGTCATCATCAAGGAAAGTTGTCCTGATATTCTAGAGCTAGGAGTTAAAATAGAAATGGAAAGAACCCACTGATCACCCCCTGAAAAAGATCCCAGAATGAAAATTTCTAAGTCAAGGAGAAATTATTGCAATCATCCACAAAGAAATAATTCAAGTATAGTTGAGCCACAGTCAGAATAACACAAGATTTAGCAGCTTCTCCATTAAAGGACCAGAGGGCCTTTAATATTATAGATATTATAGAAATGATATTATAGATAATTATTATGATATTATAGATATTATATATATATTATAGATGATATTATAGAAAGAAATGGAGTTATACTTACAACCAAGAATCACCTACCCAACAAAACTGAGAATAATCCTTCAGAGGAAAAAGTAATCATTCAATGAAATAGATGATTTTCAAGTATTCATGATGAAAAGACCAGAGCTTAATAGAAAATTTGATTTTCAAATGCAGGACTCTGGAGAAGTATAAGGAGGTTATCAGGAAAGTGATATCATAAAGGATTTAATAAATTCCATCTATTTATATTCCTACATGGGAGAATGATACTTGTAATTCGGAAGTTTCTGATTATTATGGTTGTTGGATGAAGTATATATAAACAGAGGACACTGGTGTGAGTTGAATATAAAAGAATAATATCTTTTTTAATGATGAAATGAAGGGGTGAGAGAGGAATGTACTGAGACAAAGAGAAAGAGAACAGTGTAATGGTACAAATTATCTGCTATAAAAAAGAGGATAAGAGGGGAAAAGGGGAAGTGAGGGAACCTTACTCTCATCAGAATTGGCTAAAATAGGAAATAATATATATACTCAATATGGATATAGAAATCTTTCTTACCCTGCTGAAAAAATAAAAGGGGAATGGGATATGGGAAGCAGGAAGCTAATAAAAGAGAGGGCATATTGGGAAAGGAGTAGTCAGTAGCAACACACTTTTGAAGAGGGACAAGGGAAATGAGAGAGAGAATAAATGGGAGAAAATACATAGCAACAGTAATTATAAAAGAATTTTAAAGCAAGTTTCTCTGATAAGATCTCATTTCTCAAACAGAGGGAACTGAATCAAATTTATAAAAAATAAGCGTCAGGCCTCAACTGATAAATGATCAAAAGATATGATATTTGTCCAAAGTGCTATAAATTCATTCTTATCTTTTGACCTAATAATGCTACTTCAAGCATGCATACAAAAGAGATCCAAAAAAAAAAAAAAAAAAAAAAAGGAAATGACCTAAATATATGCAACATATTCAGTTCTCTTCTCAAGACAAAAAAAAAAAAAAAAAAAAGGCCGGGGGGGTGGGGGGGAAATTGAGAGGATGCCTATCAATTGCCAAATGGTTCAATAAAGTGTGGTATATGTGTGTAATGGAATATTATTGTTTTATGGGAAATGATGAGCAGGATGTCCTCAGGGGAAAAAAAGAGTCCTTCATGAACTCAGAGTGAAATGTACTGTATAGAAAGTAATAGCAATGTTCTGGGATAACCAGCTGTAAATGACTTTGCTATTCTCAGAAGTACAATGATGCACCATCACTCTAAAGGACTTATGATGAAAAACCCTATCCATACTCAGAGAAGGAACCGATTGTGTCTGAATACAGATTGATGCATTCTCAAGAAAAAAAAAAGATAAAGAAAATATGATGACTTCTGAAACATGTCTTGTACTGGTAAATAGAAATTATTTATAGCCAGGTATCTCTGCTTAATCTAAAGTTTGCTCTGTTTTAATTTTAAAAAGTATACAATAGAAATATTTAATGTTGAAGTTTGAAAAGACTTTTTGGGAACATGTGAAGAGTTTACTTATCTCATTTTAGAGGTCAGGAAACTGAGTCACAAAGGAGTGAAGGGACTTATTTAAGGTCACAAAGCTTGCAATGCAGAGTTAGGATCAGAGTATAACATCAGAATCCAAGTGAGTCTACTAAAAGCTAGTGCATTTTCCATTATCCATTTGACTTGAGGCATATTTGCTTGCTAAAATGTTGATTGCTCTAGGAATAAAAATTGACATTAAATATTTTCAAGTTATTTCTTAGTGGGAATGATTTTTTTTCTATCAGCATTTCTTTTATATTTTTATTTGAGTTAGAGTTTAGTCCATATTTTATTTGAGTTGAATTGAGTCCATATTTATATGAGATGGAAAATATTTGCAAAATACTATTTATTTTTATTTTCCCTACTATTTCTTAATCTTTTTAGTTTATATGAATTTTGTTTGTTTTTGCATGGATTTATTATTTGGTTGTCTCAAATGAACAACAAAAATAAAACAAAACCATCACAATAATATTGATAGTTCACTAAATACTCATATTAAATGTCAAAATGTAGATTTTATTCCATATTTTAAGTTCATCATCTCTCTGACAATATGTGAATTATGTGAATTTTAATTTTTAGTTCTATGATATCATGCTTTATCAGGAAAAAATATTTCGATAGATTTTTTTTCTCTATCAAGAATAATGGAACCACTACTTTTGGACTACATTATAGTTACTGAGGTATGTATGGAGAAGTAAGAATTTAAATTAAGGAGGAAAGAAAAAAAATGGAAAAGCAGTTATATTTGACCAAATAGATATAGAAAGATCCATATCAGTGGCTATGTTACTGTAAGGACATATAGCTTCTGGGTAAGTTATTTAGCACTGTGTTCCTCAGTTTCTTCATTGGTAAAATGATCTAAGAAAAAAATAGTAAATAATTCCAACATCTTTGCCAAGAAAACCTCAAAATGGTGTCATAAAGAGTGGGCATAAGTGAAACAACTGAACAGTAACAACAACAACAACAATATATAAGGTTTCTAAGGAAAGGGAAAACACCAAAAGTTTAGGAAAAATATAGAATCTTATTATTATCAAAGAATGGTGACATTATCAATAACTGCTGACATGTATGTCAATTTCTCATCTTTGCAAAATATTTTTGTGGGCCAGTTATTAATGAACTGAGAGTATCCATGATGATTATACTAATAGAGAATAAGCAGACACTCACAAGGAATATTCAACAAATGGATCACATATTTAGCATCTTATAATTAACCAAAATATAGGGAATATAGATCTCATTGTGCTTACTTATTGTTCATGATGAAAAAATTATTGAGCAGAACAAAATACCTTTTAGAACAGTGCATCTCCTTGTCATATACCAGTATCATTGAGAATTGCCTAAAAGATGTAGCAGCAGTAATGTTCAATAACTCTAAGATAATAAACATCTAGTGAGGTTTAAAACAGCAAATGGTTACTTGCCAAAGATATTCATCACTTTGATAGTGAAGACTGAGAGTAGAAATTAACTGTAGGAGAGAATCCCTGTGGATAGTGAGATCCTCCAGATACCTTTGTTTTGTGGAGGAATTTTGTTGATTCCATAAAGCTCAAAGATATTACAAAATCTCTTAGAAGAGATATAATTACTCATAGGAATTTGGTCTACCCATCTTATAGGAAAGACCAAATGGATGAATGTTTATTGTGCAAATTTCACCCTATTTGAATGGACACCCCATGGAACTTGTAAAACCATGTGTATATTTGGAGCAAATATTGCATAGGAACAACGAGTTTGATCCAGATTTGAAAAGTTAAAAAACAAAAAAGGACTAGATTAACAAAAAGTTTAAAAAAAATAAAAAGGAAAGCTCTTTAAGTTTCCTATAAAAATAAAGGCCCATTTTTAAAACACTCTTTATCAATATTGCTATTTGGAATCAAGAAGTAGAACATCCCCCAAAATTAGAAATGAATATTACACAAAGGATAATAAAAAGATATAAGGTAACAGAATGCAATATTAACAGATAAGGAACTCCTAAGTAGAAGAGGAGCAAAGGATGTCATTAAGGGACGCTACAGAAAGAAGGAAAAATGGGCAGGTCCCAAAGGAAAGGGTAAAGAATAACTATACTCTCTTTGCTTGTAATATTTATAAAAAAACAAAGAAGGTTTCATGCATTTGGGCTGGATCCTTATGATAAACTTTTGGGAGAACATGAACAACACATGCCCCAGTAAGAGCAGGTTTGGGGGTCTGCATAGTTGGAAGATATTCTTGAATCAGTGAAGTCACAAACTAATGGGAGTATTATCATTCTTCATCCTCTTAAGTATTGGATCCTGGATCTAAGTCAGTGTTGACAGAATACAAGTTCTGGAGGCTTCCAGCAAGGCAATATTTGAAATATGGATTGAAGATCAGTCTAGTTGATTTTGAAGATGCTTGTTATTTGGTTTATTATTGAGTGAGAAATTACTTTGGACACTGCAGTCTGCTTAATGTGATCCATGTCAATAGGAATTTTAGTTTCCTGGAGGCAGTCTAGATCTTAGCTACTTTTTCATCATAAATATGCATCTCTAGGGAACTCTCTAGTGAATATAGCAGGTATTCCTAACATCTTAGTTTAATGAATTAACTTTGACTTTTAATAACAGTTAAAAAATCTTTATTTCTAAGCTCCCATTGTGTCCATACAGTCACAAGAGAATTACAGGGATACCTTTCATAAAATTGTGAAAAATTGTACAAAGAGGTATGGAATGACATGGACAAGGATTACATGAGAAGCAAGGGCAGGCGTGGGTTAAAAAATACATTGGTGAAGAAAGTGGTATAGGATAACAAATTTAGACTTCAAATTACTTTAGACATCAATAAGTCTAGCCACTTTATTTTATAAATGAGGAAAATGAGATTCAGAGCAGAGAAGTTACTTGATCACAGTCATATAATTTACTAAGGGTGTGGTTCAAATCAAGGTTTTCTCGTTTCCAAGTTCAGCAATTTACCTCACTACACCATGATGCCTTTGCTCTACATTGATGAAATCATGGTTCACTAAAAGGTTGTTGAACTAATTTTTTTATTGTTTATGCTTTATTGACCTCTTAGGAGAATGTCACACTAAAAATGTTTTGAGGATGGTCAACATGTTTAATTTTGTAAGGCTATCATGTTGTACCTACATGTAGGCATTTATTGGTATATATGAAAAAAATATGCTGTGATAACATTTTATTTCTAGAATAGGTGACATTCTTGTTTCAGAAGTGATTCAATTCTGAAATATTAAATTATTCACATTTAACAAATGAATACTATGTTCTTTTTATCAATTTTTTTGAGTTTATGATATAAGAAATATAATTAAAAGAATGATAGTCTTATTTTTAATCCATATAAGTCATTTTTTCTTCATTATTGGAGAAGACATTTTTAAAGGAACAGATGGGCTTGTTTGATAACAGTCTGAAGATCAAGACCAGTAAAATATTTCAAAAATATGGAAAAATAACCAATTTTCTAGGGCATGATACTATAAGCTAAGAAACATTCTTCATCAATTCAAAAGAAAAGGTCACATAAGATTACACATAAAATGAACTGAAGATATTCTTTTTACTTATCATTCTACATTTCAAATGACTTCTGGGTAATGATCCTTGCAAATGTTTGTTCACAAGTAGAAGCACAAAATCTGTGGAGGTGTAAAAAATGCTAAAACCCCAAATTGCTTAAAATGTATTATTGGTATTGAAGGTAGTGGTTAATTTTTCTTTCTAATTTAAGGCTAAATACAAATAATGTCTTTGGTGAACACTAAAGTCAGTTTTACTCAGTGTACTCACAATGCCTTCAATTTTATGACTTTTCTTGTCATCCAACTTGCTATTTTGCAAAGTATATTTAAGGATAATGTTTTCCCCATTCATTCTTCCTAGGAAACATTAAACCTATCTATTACCAATGACTCCTACCAGTTTAAACAGAATTTTGAAACTAAAATTTTTTTCTAGGCATGAAGAAGCCAGTAATCTCCACCTAGAAAGCAATTTATAGCTCACTTAAATGACCTCAGCATGAGTCACATTTTGAAAGGGAAAAAGATGGCACCCACATTCATGGGCCCAGCCTTTAGCAGTCAGGCTTTTTCATTCCCAGGGAGCTGCAGACATGACTTTTTGTAGGAGATTCACTTTGGAAAAAATATTTTAGTATACTCTTCTACCTTTTACTCTGAGATTGTATCAACTTGGAATACAAATGTATGCTAATAAGAAAAATGCATATTTTAGGATAAATATATGCGTTTGAATACAACCTCAAAATATTTATATTTGTGTGGATGCTTTGAATTTACCCTTCCAGAGCCATTACTGATTAAAAAGTCATTTTAAAAATCTTTCCAAATAACCTCCCCACCCCACATTTTATCTATATGGGATTTTATTTTTTTTTAAATTGCATGTGCTTAAAAAAAAAAGAATATGAATATAAACTATTTCCTAGGCTTGGGAAGAACCGAATTCTGCTCCAACTGATTATAGAATTATTGTTTTCTCCTTATTTCTAAGGAAGAAACTGATGAGAAAATCCTTAGGGAAAAATCTTCAGACACTCTGAGGTTTCAAAAATGTTCTTATTGTTTTCAAAAAGTGGAATCTCAAACTAGTTTTATTTTATTACTAATCAGTTCATAATGCCATATTATGTCTACAACTATATAGAAATAATATTATTATTAAGTGGATTCTTTGTGGTCATAAGAAATATTCCTAAATGAGTTCAGCATAATATTATCATCTTACCATTTGAAAGTAATGTATCAAATGTACAAGACACTATGCTAGGTACCATTCTTTATAAATATTTCTTTCCTACTCATTCTCCCCCCAAATAATAATTCCTGCCTTCAAGGAGTTTACTAATATTCTACTTGGGGAGTGTGATATTACACAGATAAGTAAATATAGATATGTACAAAGCCATTTAAAGAGAAAAAGAATATCAACTATGGGTTAGCTCAGGAAAGTCAAAGATACTTAAACTGAGCCTTGAAGAAATTCCAAGAGGTAGAGGTAAGGAGGGAGATAATTGTAAAGGGCAGTTTGTGCAAAGCCATGGGTAAGAATATGAAGTTTTATGTATAGTAAATGCTAGCAAGACAATTTGAATGGAACAAAGAGTGCCTGAAGGGAAGTAATTTCAAATAAGATCATAAAGATAGGTAGCAGTCATATTATACAGAGTTCTAATGTCTGCATTTAAGATTTTATATTTTGTCTTGCCGGTAACAAGAAAGCATCCCTGAAAATTTTTGAGAAGGGAAGTGATTTAGTTAGAATTGTGTTTTTAAAATATTACTTCTAGCTGTGTGCAGAATGTTTTAGAGAATAGAAACACGGAGATTAATTAATACACCATTGTGATATTTCAAGTGAGAGTTGAACTCCCAAAATTGAGTGATGAGAAGGAAAAACATGTAAAAAGTAGAATGAACAAGAGTAGAAAATTGAAAGGGATTTGGGGAAAGGGATGAGTGAGGATGTGTTGAGGGTATATATGGGTAATGGGAATGATATTGATGCCATGAATAGTAGCATGCAAGTTTGGAGGAAGGATGAATATGGGGGAAAATATAATGAGTTTTGTTTTAGAGTTGAGATGCCTATTGGACATTCAAAGGGGGATGTCAGGTAGGTGACAGTGGATGAAATACTGTGCTACATTCTAGAAAAATTGAGCTTAAATTCAACCTTACACTATGAAGAGAAAATCAGTACAAATTACTTTGATTTATGTTTAGTTTGATTGTAGTATTAAGTTCTCTTCTTTAGGAAAAGCTAATTCTAACAGGTAATTCAGATCAACATATTTTTAGATATAGATTTAGATTGATTTGATTTGATATATTGATAAAACTATCATTTAATAGCAGATAATTTAGAGTAAGATATATATCTTTGTAGAATAAAACAACGATAGGTTTAGGACTATTTTTAAATATTACATTTCACTTTTTAGCAGTTGGAGAATGCCAGATTGGCTAAAAGCTAAATTTCTCTTTCCAGGCTTCATTGATAAGCTTTCTTCTTTTTTGAACTAGAGGTTAAATCTAAATTGCATAATGGAATCTTTTGAGGTGTAAAGCAGGAAAATGAAGGGAGGGACTGCTTGCTCCAAACCACAGTTACTTTTTCTCAGTA